>NC_141393.1:28667266-29267266 GCF_034619465.1 Leptosomus discolor
TTGTCACCTCTACCTAAAATATGTATGAACAGACTTACAGCCAGAAGGGACTATCTTGCATGACACGGGACAGAGGTTTCCAGCAATTGTCTATAGCCCAGGGACGAGCAGGAAGACACATCGTAAAAAAAAAAAAATAAATAAATTAAAAAAAATTTTCTGATTTAGAGATTTCAAATGACAGAAAATCTACTCCATCTCTTGGCAAGTTGTCCTGAAAGTTAATTAGCATCACCATAAACCTGCCTTTTTTTTAGTTTGATTTTTTTCGACCTACTTGTGTCGTGGTCTGCCCTGAGCTATCAGAAATCATTCCTCTGTAGAAATTACAGACCATGGCCAAGCCTGCTCTTCATCTTCTTCCAGATAAACTGAAAAAGATGCCACCTCTTTACTTTCCTACCATAGACAGACTTTCTAACCGTAGACAGATTTCCCAGATCTTTTCTTGCAACTCTTTTCTATGTCAGGGTCCTTTTCAAGGGCAGATAGACAAACACAAGTTCTTCTTCCAGTAGCAATCTCACTAATACTTAATATTAGGGCTCTGGCTTCTACTTAGTTTTTCCCCAATGATCCATCCAAAAACTTCTCAACTGCCAACTCCCACACTAAGAGCTCAATTATTTTTAGCCTAAATTATTTCAACATATTTTTTCCCAAAATCCATGTCGTTTCCTTAAAAATAAGAGCAACATTCCTTCTTTCAGAAGATGAAAATACCTTGTATTCGACCATGATATATCAAATCTTGTTAGAAGAGTACAACTCTGCAAATACCACAATCATTTCATTCTGCAATGCTAAATAAAACATCTCCCGCATATTACAACTGTCAGGAACACAATTTTCTATTTTCCAAAAAATTCCAAAATGGAATTCAAACAGATGGCAAATATTTTTTAAGTTAGACAGTAAATGAAGTTTCAGACAGAAAAATTTTGCTGGGTAAATATTATTTATTTAAATCATATAAACATTTAATTCAAATTTTTATTTTAAAATTAATATTGCTTCTATTTACATATTGCTTCCTAAAATGCACATAAAAATTAATTGTCAAAACCTATTCCAAACTGTTAAAACAAGTTGTTTCAACACTAGCACAGTGTTTGCTTTCTTTTTCCTAAGTGCAATTTCTTGAAAGCATTACTTTTTCCAGACTTTACAAATCTAAGGGAAACAACACTGCTCAATTAAAAAGGTTATAATAAATGTGTTTAACTCACACTAATGAAAATCTAAGTAGGCAGGTTTCTTTTTAAACTGTAAGGCACAAAGTAGCAGTAGAAATAAAATCAGAAGTTTTGCGAACTCAGGATTTTCAGGGCAGGGCTTTCAAATGCAATCAGGATTTAAATCAATGTTAGCTTTACGGCTGTTTTCAAAGGGAGCAGACCAAAGTCAAGAGAGCGCCAGGTAAAATCCTACCCCCTCAAACTTTCTGTCAGAATTCTTCAGATTGCTCTGGAGTTCAAGTGGAATTTTCCTCAGCAAAGAGCATACCCAGTGCAAAGATCTTTTATGTCATCAGCGCTGAAGAAATGAAAACATCAGCAAGTACATATTTGGAAATATAACTGCATTCACAGTCAAAACCAAAGGAGACAGATATCATTAAGAAATAGCTGCACCTGACTTACTCCATGTCAGATTATGTCCATTGGTGCATTTTGTTGTATGTGCCAAACATATCTTAGCATGCATTTTTTTCCCCTAATTAAGTTTTATTTGAGATGCATATATGACATCCAAGAAACACATAATCATCTCTTTTTTCGGACAAGAAAAGTTTCCCATCCCTTACAGTTATATTGTGAAGCATCACATTAACTGTTCTCTGCCATGATTATAAGCTCCTGCAGACACTGGGCCATTTCATAGAATCATTGAATCATAGAATGGTCTGGGTTCGAAGGGACAGCCTGTCTCATGCAAGGTGAGAAGAGCACTGGCAGAGCCTCCTTGCTCTCCCACAGCATCCAAAATGGTCAAACACTCAATTAATAAAATATTTCTGCCTGTAGACCTCCTCACATGAATTGACAGCTCTCCACTCTACAGTAGATCCCAGTGAGATCCCTTGCAAGGATCCTCTGAACAGGCAGAGTCTGCCAAGACATGACACACTGAAACAGTGTCATTTTTAAACCCAGCTTTAATAATGATCTGGCATCCAGCAAGGTCCATCACAGTCCCATTTAGGTAATCAAGTAGTTCATTATTACTTGGCATGTGTCATGTGTACTCATTGCTCTAGGGAGATTTCCTCCCAAAGAAGACCAGGGCCTTTAGCCAGATGAATGGTGGCTGTAAGAGCTGCAAGGACAGGCCATGGGGTTAGCACTGGAGTAAGGATTTGAGGCAGTCACATCAACATTGGTCACGCCAATAGTGCTCTCAGGATCATCTAGAAGGTCCAGGAGCCAGACACCAGCTGAGAAGCTGAGGTGGCATGAAGATTGTATGTCATCCACGCAGATTGGCATGTGTCAAGAGATAGCCTTGAACTTCCCTGACCTTTGTGGAATCTCTGACAGGATCTCAACACTAGACTGCCTTTCCTTTCCTGTCCCTCAGAAGGTGTCAGTGGACTGTGGAATGCCATTGCTCTAATATGAGTACCCAGACAGCCCCTTCTCTCTGGCACTTCATTAGGATCCTCTGTGAACCCTAGAGTCTTGTGAACCTCTTTCCTACCGTTTCCTCCATCCCACATCCATATCTGTCCTAAAACTTAATCATAGGTAATGTTTGCAAGTCTTGGCCCATATGATCAGCACTTTTTCTCATTTTCCCTAAAACTTGTTCCCTCTGAAGGTGCAAAGTCCTGAAATCTGTTTGGCATGCAGACACCGGGGGTAGGATATGAAGAATCTTGGATGTGCAACCGGTATCTAAATTACTGGGTTTGTCCTGTTGGTTTAATCACAGGACTGATATGATTTGGATCTGGGCACAGAACTAGGTTAAACGCGTGCAGACCTCTCACAGCATTGCTTCAAAATCCAGCTTAAGCAACCAGCCTGTAGCCATGCTTCAAAATCTGCTGATTTGCAATGTCCAGGAATACACAGGAAACTTGAACTACAGCTATATCCTAACTCAGTAGTTACTTTGGACAACAGAGACCCATCAGGAGCTTGCAGAATGCTTTTGCATCCCTATGAACCTTCAAAAAGACCAATGATATTCTTAACATATGTCTGGGATGACACTTCTGGGTAAGATACTGAGCTCAGACAAGTTACTTAAGTGCTGGCTTTAATGTATCTAGTCATAAGAGAGCAATTTGTTTTCTGTGGTTTGTTTCACCCCTGGCTCTCCTGGAAGGTCAGTTTATAATGTGAAGTGGCAATCTTTGAAACATGGAAAACATACACACTAGGAAACAAGCAGACCATCAATGTACTTCAGACACTGTAGCCCATGAAAGAGACCCCAAAGGTATCTTTAAGTTATCGCAGAATTTAGGGGGTGATGTGGAAACATGAAGCTCTCTATTTAACACCTAATTTCTCAGAGACCAGAGAGTAACTCAAAATGCGCATTGCAGTGGTTGCCCCAGCCTACAGGCCGAGCAGACTTTCCTCTACTTGCCTTAGTCTGAGCAAAGACAGGTTTGTGTTTTCTTTCCCTTCTTTAGGCTGAATAAAGAAGACATAGTAGATGTTTGCATCAAAAGAGGAAACAACTGACATGGGATGATCGTGAAATTCTATGTTATTGGTTTTCATGTTTCTCCTCTGTATGCTTAGGGCAGGGGTGTGCCAAAGGAATACTTCTGATCTGAATTAGAGAGGTAAATTTCAGAATTAAACTCTGCAGTTCAGCCCCTGAACTCTAACCAGAAAAACAAGATTCAGGGCTAGAGCCTCCCACACTGCTTCGAACATGCACACATGGATATGCACACACTTCTGCAAAGTCTGAAGCAACACAGCAGCTGGCAAAATCAAGAATTAACAGCCAAACTTCATTCCACAAGAGCTCTTGCTCAACGGCCTCTCCTTAAAAGTACTAAGAGCCACATGCCTCGCTGATAAAAGATACCTAATTTCTGCCTGTTGTTTCTGTACTTTTGTTTTGAATTCTGTAAGTTTTCATGCTTCAGTGTTTTGGAGAACATTGTATGAACTGCAGTGAAAAAATGACAAGTAAAAGCTGATGGAGGTGACAGACTTTTAATAGGAGCTACCTGGGTCAGAGGAGCAGTGAGGTAATGGATCCCTTTATACAAATTAATTCAAAAAGCAGAGATTTCAGTTTAGAGAATGAACTGCTTTTAATTTTGCCTGATTCATCTATGCTCTGATTCACATATCCAGATTGATGATGTCAGCCTCACCACCGCAGAAGAAACACAGAGAAAGAGGCAGACCTCTGCTGTCTTTGCAGAAATCTGGAGCAAGTCCATTGACTTCTGGGATTTACTCTGGGTTTACAATGAAATAAATGAGAGCAGAATCTAGCCCATGAAACCATAAACTCAGCTGTTATCGGGCAGAGTCTTAGAATTCACTATTAATATCTGCACTGAGAGCTATTCTGATTACAATTGCAAAATAATATTTTATATCCACTTTTACTATCTTATTCAAATACAGGAAATGAGTCAATCTTCAGAGAACAGAAAGACCAGTCAAAAGAATTGGAGAGTCATATAATTCAGCATCCAACTTTGAAGTGACGGAAAGGAAAACCGATTCCTGCAAATAGTCTGCAAGTGGGACTGTTAACATATTGCTAAAGGTCATATACCCATAGACTCTCTCAGTATGGTGGTTTCAGTTCTTTTCAAAGCACATGCAGTCATGTGGATGCCCCACTTCACTAAATGAAGAATGAGTGCAAATACTGCTGAACAAAAAACGGCCACCAAAATCTTCCTACAATAATTCACTGTGAAGTAACTCGGGTTTCTCTGGATGAAGAAAAGTGAAGACAGTACCTGCCATTTGCATCATGTAAGCATTTCCATCCAACGCTAATTATAGCTCTCTTAAATTTGGGCATTTTGAGTACTAGTATGTTTTGTCTAGTTGCCACTTAAACATGTATTTTCTGTAAAATACAGCTAGACTCAACTCACTTGCTTTTCACTATAAACAAATTGTTAAAAATAGAAACCAAACCACTTGGCCTTGCCTGGTGTGAAGGCTTGAGCGGGATCTCTTGGAGCTCAGACTCTCTTTTACTTTAACGGAGTATTACAGACATGGCTGAAAAAAGAGGCGGCAACTAGTTCTGCTTTTGTCCCTTTTTTTTTTTTCCACTGAATGCCCATGCCTTTTAATGCTTTTAAGAAATTCAGTTCTTCTATTTATATCACGTGCTGACTTTCACTGATGTGGCAGTGAAGGCACAGAGGTAAAGACAGGCCTGAGGGCAGGCTGTACAAGTCTAGCCAGGACTTTGAATATGAATGCAGGTGCTGGTTCGATATGTGCTGTTAGTGCCATCCGAGGCAGAGTTTAAACTACCTGAGATACTTTTATAGGACAGCCGCAGCATTAAAAGGAAGGGATACAGAAGCCATGAAATGACAAAGAAAGTCTAAGGAATTGTTAGGAAATAGCATTAATAGGTCCTAGCTGAGGAGCCAGGATGTGTGAGAAGGGGCTCTTGCTCTGGGTCTGCATTCAGAAATTGCCACGTCAAATTAAAAAACAGATTGGCTTAGCTGATCACTTGTCATTTTCTTTACCTCCTATTACTGCCCCAGAGATTGCCCAGCAAGTCAAGTCTTGTCCTGCCCTCCCCTCTAAAAAAGCAGTACACTAGCTCAGTGGACTGAGAAAAGCCTTGCTGTGATTTCCTCTGCAGGAGGTCTGCTCTGCGACAGGGAGGGTGCAGCAGAACCTGCGGGGTCTGGAGCAAGGGCAGGTACAAAACTGTGAGCTTCCCATCAGAAAGAGAAGACAAGTCTTCAAGGGTAGTCTCTATGAGAGAGCATTTTAAGTTAAAGATCTTCCACAATGGACAGGAACGTTATTTCTAACATATAAATCCATATATTTTAAGGTACTATCATAGGGTATTTCAACAGGAGACACTTCAGAAATCCTTTGAAGAAGGAAAATTGTGAATTACATACTTGGCTGATTCCTCCTAAACAGCAATGGTGCAGCTATGGTTGTGTGGGTGTCTGGGTCACTTCTCCTGTGTCTACCTCAAATATTTTACATTTAACAGGAGGAGGACTTAAAAATGACAAACAAATCAAATGGGCAGAAATGATCAGCAGTGTGCATTGAGCACCTCCAGAACCATAAAAACATTTAGTATGTTAATTGTTTTCAAATGACATCAAACTCTACTTCAGTTATTCAAGTCCGTTTTTTCCTCAATGAACCCAGTTTACCACGGTCATGTTAATTACAGAGCTCTGCTGATACCTGAAGTCATTTTACAGTGGACAAGGCATACGCCTCCCTTTCTAGTTTTTTTCCTTTACATTTTCTTGTTTGAGCTGTTTTGGACATTTTTAACCTCATGGACAATAAAAGCAGACTGTGCTTTCCAGCTCTATGGGCAGAGAGAAGCCCATACAAGCTTGAGGCTGTTGCATTTCTCCAGCAGAATTAAGATTTTAATTCACCAGGAGGGGGGAAAAGGAAGTCAGGGCATGGCACAGATCACACCGGCAAGTGTGCACATCCTCCTTGCCCTCTGGTAACCACAGGGCACGCTGTGGCTGTGGCCCAGCGGTGGTGGGGAGCCTGTGCCTTACCCTTTCAAAGGAGTGATACTGCAGAAGGGCTGAGACTCAAAAGGCTTGGTCTGGAGGCTGGGTGAGAGCTGAGGACTCCCAGCAGATTGCAGCTCCTCTTCAGAAGCCTGAGGGTTAGTCTACACAGAGGCACTCAGGAAAGTTAACTTGAATTAACTAAAGGTTAGGTTCCACATTAACATAAGGAAATGCTTTTTCACTGTGAGGGTGACAGAGCACTGGAACAGGCTGCCCAGAGAGACTGTGGAGTCTCCTTCTCTGGAGACATTCAAAACCCTCCTGGACACGTTCCTGTGTGACCTATTCTAGGTGGTCCTGCTCTGGCAGGGGGGTTGGACTAGATGGTCTTTTGAGGTCCCTTCCAACTCCTAACATTCTGCGATTCTGTGATACTGTAAAGAGAGAGGTTTAAAGTGAATGCACTAAGCTACATTAAACCCCCTCTCTGCTCTGGTCTGTTTCAGTCGTAAATTATTGACTATTCTTTTTCCATTTAAATTAGACTGTCCAATAAAAGTTATTTCTTCTTCCTAAAAAACTTCCCTGCCTTATTCTTTTCAGCCCTAAGGCTCTTTCGTTTGCTAATGAACTAGCTCTTGTGTACCCATATCAAGGCAATGGAGCAAAAAATCACTTTATAACAATATAGGAACATATCATTACCCTAGTAGACATGTATTTTGAACTGTATATCTCTTTGGCAGAATTAAACCTTAGTTTGTGACAGAATTTAATAGCACATTGATTAACTATTGCATAAAGCTGAACCCACAAACTATCTGTGTTGCAGCTGAATTAGGACAAATATCCACACAAACGTGACCTGATGGCCCAGGGTGTTGTTAGCACCAATGCAATCTGGTTCTGGAGGAGGGGGTTATGTTCACACAGCGGCTCATCCCCCTTTCTGTGTGTGTGAGTGATCTTCAGTGCAGCGTGTGTTCACCCATGTAGCTGGAGGGGTTTGGCTCGTTTGCAGCAAACAACATGATGTGTTGCACACATGTGTTCTCAGGACAGCTCACCTCCCTGAGTTTCCTGCCTTTAGACTGTTTACACCACAGCCTTATTTTCAAAGATGGTTTGTTTGTTTGTTTCTTACTGGGGTGGGTGGGAAGGTGAAGGAAATGGATCTCTGGTTTAATAAAATGTTTGAGTCTTTGATTAAGCGTGTCCCATATAGTTATGTCTTCCCTTTGAACATGAATGATATCTTTTCCAAATTTAATTAACTGTTCACAAGTGGATAAGCTAAATAGCCATTTAGAACTATGGAAATGTAATTGCTCCACCATCTGGTCAGCTGTAATATTTTATGAAGACTATATGAAGAAAATGTTGGGGTTTTACCACCACCATAAACCTCCATGATGCTTTCAAAGTGCAGTGGTTAGATCTAGATTCTGCCCCAAGGCCATCCTTGAACTTGAAGACCAACTTCCTGGGAGTCATGGCAGATGGCCAGGTAAAGCATCATTTATATTTCCCTTCACTTATTTTGAAGTTAATGCTTACAGATGTTTTGGCTTAATTTTGACCTTTGTTAAGCTAGCAGGAACTCTGAATGAACTATATTGTGTTTTAATTTTTTCTTATGCAACTCTGATCACTGTGCAGTACACAGAGTGGAGGCAAAGGAGATATCATTCCAAGACCAATGTGATATTCTTTGTATTTACACTGCTACTTCAAAGGAAAGAAAAAAAAGTCATTACCATAACAATGTGCAGTTCATGTATCAAAACTATAATAGAACTCTAGTAGCTTGCTGGCTACTGAGTCTTGGAAATTTAAATGTAATAACACAGTTTTGCTGCAAATGTCTGGTGGCAGAGGCCATTTCTTAGGTGCTATTGTAGAAAGGATTTAACTGCATTGGAAATGTATTTATTCTTTCTGAAAGCAAGGACAATGGTGTGAAAACCAGGAAAATGATCTGCAGAAATTGACCTTTTTTTTTTTTTAAGCTGATGACAGAAAAACATGTAGATCTTATTATTAAGAGTTCAAACTCTCAGGTACAGCTTTGGCAGATTTACAACTTTGATGACGTTTTATATAAAGAAAAATAGTGAAGAGAGGACATCTACAGAAATTGCTATGGACAAAATTCTGTGAAAGTCAGTAGGACTTTTACCACTAACTTGAAAGGAATCCAGACTTCATCCCATACTGGGAAGACGTGAAGAAGATTCAACAACTTGAACCCAGCTTGTTATAGGGAAGTGTAGTGAGGGACAAAAACTGGTCAGCTCATCCCTACAACCTGGAATCAGGACTGAAGCTATCAAGAAAAGATAGATTAATTAAAACAATAGTGACTGCTGCTTTGCAGCTAGAGTAGACAAGAGCAGTAAAACCAGTTTAAGAGAGGTTGTGTGTTTTTTTTTTTTTTTTTAAGGTTCCTTTACTATTTCCCTTCAATTCTTACCAGTTCTGCTGGGGGAGGTTGCAGGGACTGTGGCTGTGTGATGAACCAGGGTGGGAACGCTGCCGTAAGGCTGGTGCTAATGCAGCTTATGCAGAAGCTCCCACCTGCTTGGGGAGGATGTCAAGGACAGCTCCTCACTCTGCCTTTGATCATCATCAGCCTATTCCATGAGCAGCGAAGCTGGTTACCGATATATCTGTGTTCTCACCCTCACATCTTCATGCTGCCATAACACCAGCGCCTCCCAACTGCTGTGTAACTTTGTTCCAGTCTGCTATTATCTCCAGTTTTCCACTTACACAAACAAATCACTTCCATGGCCCTGATACCTCCTATAGTCTCCCAGCTGCACTAATGGGGCATTTCAAGTTGTGTGTCTGCTGACTGACAAGCCCCCAGGCTGCGCAAAACAGGCCTTGGTGGGCTCAAGCTGGAACTTCAGCCTTGGAGAAGCTCAATGTTGGGCCTCCCTGTCCTTTTCCTAACCACCAGTTTTTGCAGTACCTGTGGGAAACTCTAAGAAATGTGGTGAACTGGCCAACAGCCTCAGAAGTTGTGAGATGGCAGCATGAGTGATGGAAGAGAGAATGAACCAAGGGAAAATTTAGAAAACACTGAACTAAAGCCTTTACATTGTTTTATTCCTAGCTCACCCATAGCAGCTTATCACAGCAATCAAGGAACTCAAATACTGCCCACAATCTATCCCTTACATGCCATGAGATAACTGCCAGGTAACACTGAGTCAAGAAGAGAGAGGGTGGATAACCCACGCTAACTAGAACACTAGATATGATACCAGGACCAACAGAGGACTCTAATCTGTGAAGAAACTACTAGTGACACACATATGTAAACTATGTAATTTACCAAGTAATTTCTTCACATAAAGAGACAAGATATTGCACCATGCAATGATTCGTCTAGAAATTCCCTTCCCTTACTGGCAAATCCTTACATCTTATGTAGTGAGAAGTAACACAAAGGAAATAACCAACTTGGAGGCTGGAGCTACGAACTTATTCATTGTCTTCAGTTCAAAGTTTGCTCACTAGCACAGAGGGGATTTTACCTGTGATTTGCATGGGGAATAAAGGGCTTATTCTCTTGCATATGTGAGGAAAGAATTAGCACCTTCAGAATATTTCAATTTTTGTCAACACTGGCAGAAATACCAGATTTTGCTACAAGGTTATGGAATTCCACCTGAGCCTCCTGTGAAACATGATCCTGCACAAACAAATGGAAGTGATGCGGAACAAGAGGCCCATGGTTATCTAGGCTCCTAATGGCCATGTCTGTGTTAGCATTTGGGTTTGGAGGAGCCCTGAGGTTGTGAAGCAAATCCCCCAGTCATCTCCACTTACTGTGTGTTAGTTCAGATCACAGCATGGTTTTGGTGTGCACTAGCTGGATTCCCTCCCTTATCACATCCATGGCTTACTCAGAGCCTCCTGACGCCGCTGGGGTTTGGATTTGGGTCCCCCCGTTTCAGGCTTTTTTTCAGAATCTTTTCGCTTTCTTGAGCAGTGCAGCCCTATGGCACAGCTGGGATCAGTTCCAAGGCTGTGCACTAGAGGGCAATTACACTCGTACACGCGCACCGGTTCATTACAATAATATTCTTGCAGTAGTGCAGAATACATTGATGCAGATATCCTCAATTACCCGCAGGATCCTGATGACTACAAATCCTTCACTGCGGGCTAGCAAATGGTACTTTTTAGCTGTCTCCATTGTATAAGATAGCTTTGCATTTTGAAAATTACCTGAATATCTTATTTTTATCCACCTAGGAGATGAGTCTCCTTAAATAATCCTATTTTCCACTGATATCCATTTAGATATTATTTCTTTATCCATCTTTTTTAACTTCAATTTAAGAATGCAGCACCAGTGATTATATGTCTCTATAGGCAGATATTGGAAAACAATTCAGAGTTCAAATTGCTGTTTTGTTGCATTAGATTTTATTTAAGATTGTATGTCTTTTGGAGAGAAATATTCCCAGTTCTGCACTGAGTAAAAAGATATCTTCTGTATGAGTCAGATTTAAAACCATTAATCTCAGTGCATTTTGTTATTTAGCTCAATAATACCAGAGAAAACCAAAAAATTTATTTGTTTTTGTCAAGACATCAATTAATTGTTATTTTCTACAAAAAGTTTTGTTGGTTTTATTTTTTTTATAAGACTATGACCACATTCTACTTAGAAGGAATTTGTGTGTCAGCTGGTTTCTAGTGACATTGCGACTCACTCCTTCCTAGTATTTATTAGCCAGAACAGCTTGCAGGTAAGTGTGATGGAAGCACCTTTAATGTCTATCAGGAGAAACTTGCACGAAGAGAGAAGCAAAAGGAGCTGACACAAAGCTTTGTGACACATCAACAAAAAAAAAAACCTGGCTGAGAACAATTCTTCATGTGAATTACTGGAGACCTAGAAGGTAAATGACAGCTGCTGGAGCTGAAGGAGGAAATCATTGCTAATGGCAGAAAAAGGACGATAATGTAGTTTTCCAAGATTTGGCCAAGCAGAAGTCATGTGAGCTTTTACTGGGGCAGTGAGGATTGAACATAGATTAGAAGAATCTTGGATGAAATAAGAGGGAAGGAAGCAATTTCTGCTCTATTATTATTCAAGTAAAACACAACAGTGTCTAAACCAACCAAGACCTGTTCCAGAATCACTTGATCCATGATTTTCTCAAAAAAAAAAGAAGGCAGACTTACAACTGTGAGTCATCGCACATACACACTCCATAGGAATCAGATCTAGAACATAGAAATAACAACTGGCCAAAGTCCTCATCTGACGTACCTTTTTCACCTGAAGATATGAGCTAGACTGTCTCTTATTCAAGGCCCAGCACACTTGCTGAGCTTCTCCTATCAGAAAGTGACCAAGCCTGGAGACCCACACTGGGGTCCTGGGGACCACAGCATCACCCTTGTGACTTGAGCTGATCCTTTCTGTAGTGCAATTCTTACTTGGTGTTGCCAAGGAAAGTCTCGGGGCTGTATTCTTCTCCAGCTTCCAACTTCTCCACAACCCAGAGCTCACCTCTGCAGGTCCAGCAAGACCCCTCCTAGAAGCCCACTCCTCTGGTCAGAACAGGTGTCAGAGGTATCACTCCTGCTGCTGGCTGTTCAAAGAAGTATGCAACTTGCTGCCTCTAGTCCCTGGAGAAGCAGCAACTGTGTCTGTTGATGATATTCTGTCAGCTGAACATCAGCCATCTTTCCCCTTTTTACTTCAAAAAATAATTAAAAAGGTAAAAGTTGTACCAAGTTCCCAGCCTGTCATTCTTAGTGTTGCATTTCAACCTCTTTTCAGATTCAGGGACGGTTTGTTTGCCAGCATTCCTCCCGCTCTAAGGCTATTGGCTTGTCTTTCCTCCAAAAAGCTTATTCACTGAATATATAGGGCATTTCTTCTGGATACAATGACCCAAAAACTTTGAAAATTGAGACAGGATCTTTATTTGCAAGTTCTTTTTTGGCATTCTTGTTATCGCACATTTAGAAACATGAACTTTCTGCTATCCCCTGATAACAAAGATCTCTCATCTGTTTACAAAGAACAAACTCCTTAGGTAAGACCAGCTTAGATTTTACTTCAGCTACACTGTCTGGGTCAGGCTGCAAGGGGCATAACTGTTGATTTATGGGTACGTTAGTTACAAGAGGCTCAATGGAAAGAAAAGTGAGGGACCTTGGACAAGGAAGAGAAGACAGAACAGGACAGTGACAATATGTAAAAGGGGCAGAAAGAAAAAACCAAAGCCTACCCTGAAAATTCAATGAGATATTCAACCAACTATCAATGGATGGACAGAGACTCATATTGTGCTCCAGAAGTCTGCAAATACTCCTGTGAGCTGCAGTTTGGTGATTTCTCCTTGCAGTTTGTCCTAAGGATGGAAATGGATTGGGACAGTACAAAAGAGGAAAAATCCTCCCTGGGTCATTGTGCTGTCAGTGGGGGACAGGGAACAGAGGGGAGTAGAGCAGGGAGAAAAAAAAGGATTGGCTGCATTCCATGTAGCTCTGAGTGCAGCCTGTTCCCTTGCTAAAAGTGCGCTAGCCCATAAAATAGCCCCAAAGAACCTGTGGTGAAGGGCAGCACTTTAAGTCATTCCTAAAGATTATTAGAGTAATATGAATTATGGATGGGAAATTCAAACATCAGAAGCCCCAAAATGCAACTCAGATCAGAATATGACTACTATATGGAAAGGATAAACATAAAAAGCAGAAAGGAAAAATTCAAGTGAAAGAATAAATATACTGTGTAAATATTACCATTTGGTTCCACTAACACACTAAGCAATCTTCTGTTTTTAAATTTAACCCCACATTTCTTCTTGTGTTCAGGTTTTTTTTATCAGTTAACATGACTTTTAAATACCAGGGGAAGAAAAACTAAAAGGAAATGAGATGTTTGAACCCTGCAAGCCCCCACAGAAATTTAAAGATTATACTATTCTAAGAAAGATATTATGTTCTTAAAAAAAAAAAAAAAAAAAAAAAAAGTTTGGAATGACGTGCAAGGGGAAAATATTTTTATACTTTTAATAGAAACAATATTATGTGAAAACGTGGGCACACACCTTTTCCATTAATTGAAACAGAATGCTATCTCGAGTTTTTTTTCATATTCATTAGGGCTAGCATCTAACCAAGCATGTATATATACTGCAAACTATAATGTACTTTCTCTACAATACAATGTATTTATATACAATTTTATATTATGTACAATATAGAACACTGGCACCAATATTTTCCTCTGTCTTTTGTATTCATCAAACTTTTTTCTCACTGATATCAATGAAAAAATATGTGTGCTGATACTTTAGTAAAGATTTGTAGCAATAATATTCCAATTTTTATTACCAAGACAACTCGTAAGCATAAAGGAAGATAACTTTTTTATGAATCCTTTACACAAAGAGTGCTTTATGCTCAGTAAAATCAAGCATGATCAAGAAGCACATTTTGAACACCTCTCATTTGCTATATATTAAAGAGAAAGCAAACATTTTTGTGATGTTGAAGTAACAGGAAGATTAGGGTCAAGGTTTTACCCAAAATGTTTTTCCAAAGGAAGTGCTAACTAGACATCAAAATGTTCTCTGCTCTCAACAATAAAGATAGAAGAAAGAACAAAGAAGCAAGGATGAGGTTAAAAACATCATCTGTATGGTCCCCAAAATAAATTATTATTTTACATTAGGTTTCACTTAGGATAACAAAGCAGAAGCTGGGAACAAAAGCAGCTTGGCTAATGGGAAAAGTATCTAGAAATTGTTAGAATAGAATTTTTTATCTTAGGTGGAAGAATTCAAAGAGCTCAATGTGCTCAAGGAAGGTACGCTAGATAATCTTCATCCCAGGCTACTGAAAGGACTGACATATGAAATTGTGAGTGCTACAGAAAAAAAGAATAAAAATATCTATCAAGTCAGAATGGTATTGTCTGTGTGAAAACCAGCGAACATAGTGAATGTATTTAAAACAGAGAAAAAATGCCCTGGGCTAGTACAGATCAGTGGTAGCCTGACCTCAGTAGCGTGTAAAGCTTTCTAGTGAACTTCAAGGGATGAAAATACCACATTTCAAGGTGTATAAATGATATACACTATTTTTCTGCTATGGAGAATCCCCATGGTTGCGTACATGTACAAGCAAGAAAAGTGCTTGTTTACGTAAAGTAAGCAGCCAGCTCAGATCCAGAAGAGACGCTTCTAGAGTAAACATCCTCTTTAAACAGTTCTGGAGATACTTCTTTCCCATTCCTCATTCCTGTTTTCCCATGCTCTGAGCCCCTCTTGCCATAATGATGTCTTCTACCCAGGACCTTATCCTGATGCCCTCTCCTCTCCTCTCCTCTCCTCTCCTCTCCTCTCCTCTCCTCTCCTCTCCTCTCCTCTCCTCTCCTCTCCTCTCCTCTCCTCTCCTCTCCTCTCCTCTCCTCTCCTCTCCTCTCCTCTCCTCTCCTCTCCAATCCTCTCCTCTCCTCTCCTCCCTTTTGCTTAGAAAAGCAGTTGATACTGTATTTTTGCATGTATTTTGCATATTTGCAATAACACCTATTCACCTATATTAACCAACATGTTACTTGATGGGGTTGGATCACCTGGACACCTACCTTTTGAGTACAATATTTTTAAAGGTTGTCTGATATACTAGTTATACCCATGAAAAAACAATTATTAGATGTATGAAGTTTAAAAACATTTGAAAATGCAACATTGGTTTTACTTTATCAAAAATAGGTCATGCCTTCTTTAGTTATTAAGAATTTTCTTCTGTATAAAATAAATGTGGTAGACCTAAGGTTTTTACAAAAGCCTTTGATGTGGCAGAGCATATGAAATTGTTAGTTTAGGATACTTTGAGGATAAATTGAGGAATAGTCCAAGAACTGAAAGATGGATAAAGAAAAAATGTAACTGGGTTATTTTTTTGGCTGGCTGAAAGTTATTGACAGAATCCTTCCAGAATTAGCCTTTCAAGTGATTGCGTTTAATCTTTCCTTTAATAATGTGCAAAGTCCGAAGTAGCAGTCATGTCCTTCAGAGCTAATAAAGACAATATTTGGTCTAAGTGACATGCCAAATCAGCACACCCATCATCTCCCCCCTCCCCCCCCCCGCCCCACCCCCCTTCTTCAGTGTGAAGGCCAGGGATGGAGGAGACAAGACCAGTGAGTGGCTCCACCTTGACAGCAGATGTATCACAGCATTAACCCCCCATGCTCAGGCACATGCAGCATGAGAGAAGCAGCGTGGCTGGAGTCACCTCTATTAGCTCCTGATTTATCCTCTGCTTTCTCACGGATTTGCGAGGGGACCATGAGTACCATTTCCTTGTAATTTGCGCCTCCTGCGTGCCTCCAATTCTTACATTTGCAAGATCTCTCTAATTCTTTTGATGTGCATGTTGTCTTGTTCTCTTGAAGTGTTGTAACAAACCAACACGTCTTGGGGCCTTCTTCTCCAGAGTCTCTCCATCTCCTGAGCAAGAACCTGTCTCTATCTTTACGGTTCTCCTACAGAGATAGATTTTTAAAGAAAATAGCCTGCCCCAAGGATATACCAGCCTGTTCAGGTTATTGCACAGGGCACTCACAGGCAGGTGGAGGGTTTGCTGCCCCACTTCTATTAGAAAGAAGGCCCACTTTCCTACAATGTATCTTCTTTCTGTGTTTCCTTTCATGGATGCCTGAGGGTATTTGATGGAGTGGAAAACCAGAAGTAGAGCAAGGGGGCATGGTCTTTTGTGGAAAGAAAAAAAGAAAGAAAAGAAGAAAAAACCCAGGTCTTCTAATGTTTAGCACTCATTAGGCAAGCAGGAGAAGGCCAGGTGCAGCAACAACAGGCCTGGTGTAAGAGAAGGGGACAGATCCAAGGGCGACAGCATGCCAGGACAAGCACAGTAGCTTCCTGTACAACCATGATTATGGCCCCAGCCTCTGTCCCCACTCTCCAGCTAGGTATGGCTGACCTGAACTTTTCTTCACCACAGTCCCTCTTCTCTTAATTGTTCCAGTTTCCCCCCTTTCCGTCTTATTCCTGAGGTTTCTGCTAATATTTACCATTATCACCCAGACCTATTCTACCTAATCTCTCCAACACCTCATCCAATTTGATCTGAATGGTGACCAGTAAACAACCTAAGCTCACCTCCTAATTTGCCTCTGTCCCTCCTTGTAGCACCAATATCCCCAGCTCCAGGATGAGTGTGACGGAGGTTAGTGCTTTTATGTTGAGAGTTAAGCTCACTGCTGGTCTGCGAACTTTGCTTCCAAAAACCCTGAGCTCAAGTATGCCTAAGGCATTTTCGGTGGGGATGGTGGGTTTTAGATGGCTGCACAAAGGAGATGATCAACATCAGTGTCTGAAGGAAATGCAGGCATTTCAGAGGGCAAGAGAGAAAATATAAAACAAGTAGCATATGGCGTTAAGGATCTCTACGAAGATATCTCTAGCTGACTACTGAATTCAGATGTGAAGCTGATGCTAGGAATGTGATGGTCAAGTGAGAGACCAGAATTTAGTGTGAGAGTGGCAGAGTAATAGAAGTTAGCAGCCTAAAATCTCTTACACTGCTAACACAAGGTGATGATGTTAGTGTGTGATGACCACTGCATGTAAAGCACTGCTCAGCTTTGCTGTTAGCTTGTATTCCACCCTCAGTTTGTTGAGCTGTTCATAGTCCATCCCTGGCACCCAGCATGCTCCTCATCCCACGTGGTGGAGGCTCAGCAATGAGTATCAACTGTTGTGCCAGGCAAAGATTTGCTCCAGGTAGGAGAATCCCCCGGCTTTCTCTTTGCAACGGCTGAAGGTTGCTTTACACAGTCAGTCAAGTTCAGAGTGCTTCAAGCAAGGGCAAGGGTTTGCCTGAGCATTTTTTCAGATAACGGTTTTAATTATGCATTAAATGGTTTAAATTATGCATTTAATTAATAATTCCATGTGATATCTTATTTAAAGCTGGTTGCAAAGTTTACCCAGGAGCCAGCAAGGGCATGAGAGGGGGCAGGAGGGAGTATAGAGGCAGTTTTGGCTAAGGCAGGGGTATGGAAAGGACTGGCCGCATGACTCCAGCATGCCATTGTTAGATAAATACAAAGAAATGGCCAGGGTTTTGTGCCGACCGCTGTTCTCAAATCGCTAAAACACCTCCTGGCTATCCCCAAATACCTCACCATTTAAAACCAGCAGCTTCACTCCTCCATCCCCATCTCTAAAATGTATAAATTATTCTCGACAGTAGAAATCACAGGCACATTTTTCAGTAATAGCAGTGAAAATTCCCTTCCCCCTTTTCCTGTAAAGAAAATACCAGAACTTCTAACATACAATTGGGAGCTTATAATAGGAGGCTATTAGTGCAACGCTAAATTTGGGATATTGCAGAGAAGTACATTGTTATGTCTGTTGCTTGATTTGTGGCACATGTACAGTTGCAGTTCAAGTTTCCCTGAAACTGGAAGAAAGGTCTGCACAAAATCCTGTGATAAATTTTACAGCAGATACTAATATGCAGAAGCGGTTCATTTAAAAATAACAAGCCATCACTTCTAATCAATGCTTGACACGTGTCCAGTTCTCTGAAATTAAAGTGAAAGGTGAGGTCGGTTATTCATAACACAATCTGGTCATATTTATTTGCATCTGTGCATTTGAAAATCCGAGTTTACATTTTTAAAGCTAAATAAAGTTGCCTTGTGACACTCATATTGTATCTATTACATATTTCACTTCAAAACCTCATCTCTCCTAAAGCCTCTTCAGTGTGCTTGAAGTAGCACAGCAAAAGAAAAGGAATTTTCAATTTAACTAGAGCACTGACATTCTGTTACACAATTCGATCTTGTCTATTTACCTGCTCTTAAAAAACAGAAGACACTAAACAAAACAAAACAAAAAAATGCTGAATGCATCCAGCCAGCAGTGCCATAGGTGTCTGAATGCATCTGCAGCTTCCCTCTCACTCATCAGTGTAATTGTTGTCATGTTATTCCATTTTTTGATTAGGCTGGTCCGCCAAGCTCCCAGCTTTTTCTGGCCAAACGTTCTTCTGCTGGTTGTCATGGTGACTGCATTGTTAGCGGGGAGAAAGGCTCTGTTGTCTGGCATTGTTCTGTTGTGCTTTAGGTAATGCACGAGGCATCACAAGTGAAGTGGATGGACCTTTTTTGCTCGGCATCATTGCCGAGTATTGAAAATCTCACATAAAAAAGGAGCAAATAGGCCCTGACCAAAGAAATAACCAAGTTCTTTTTTTTTTTTAAAAAAAAAGAAAGCACGCATTATTATAAAGAGGTAAAACAGCGCTGGCGATTAACTGAATAATCTAAGAAACTGCTATAGAAATTATATTTATTACAAGAACAATTGCCGTGATTTGAATGTTACTGTACAATGCTAACCATTTGGCAATTTAACTTGAATATAGTTTTTAACTATTCATTGATTTCTCTCCAGCTTGCAATGTCATTTAACCCCAGATTCTATTTAGCTTAAAACACTACACTTTAGGAGATGAATACAATAACTTGGTCTTTAAAATTTAATCTATGAATGTCTGCCTTTTTAAGTAAGCTACCACAGTTAGTTTATTATTTTTTGTATCACTATCAGAGTATGTAATCACTGTTTTTTCTTCTTTTTTTCCCCAAGAAATGAGGTTTTACTACAGTATTAATTAAACTGTCTGGAAAAAATATTAAAACATCAGGCACTATTCACAGGTTTGACTTTGATGTCCAGACAATTTCATTAAAAGACACCTCGGGAAAATGAGGGGAGAAGCCCTGTGAAACTTCTTCAAAGAGCTTTAGCTTATTTAAATGAATTGCCAGACAAGACATTGGCTTTGTGATTAATTAACACCTATTCAACAGCAATTTACACATTGAAGATTGAAAGTAAACCTAATGTAAAGCCCAACTGTGTTAAAACAATCATAGCATATGTTTTGAGAGTCTCTGATTTTCAACCTGTGTTCAAATTCATCTACCGATCCCATTAGTGGAAACCAGCAGGGTATCAGCGTTTCTCTCCTGCCATTCCAGGTGGAAAACACCTTTCAGCAGAACCTGTCACTGGATGTCACCAAAGTTCCGTGGATTTGCAGGCAAAACCAGCACCGATTTATCAACAAAACTCAAGAGTCTCAAAGAAAGCAAGCAAAAATGAGTATTGCAGGTAACCCAGCTTACCTGTTAAACTGTCAGGGCCAGAACCTGCACTCAAACAGCTATGGATGCGCTCTCTGTCTTTCGTGGAGCCACTGAGGTTCATATGCTGCAGCTTTCAGCTGCCAAATATCCCACTCACGTGGAGGGAGGCGAGATTTTGACTGCTGGCACAGGCTGTTGAAAACCTGCACTGAGTGGCTTAAATTGGGTTGTAATACCTGTTGACATACATTTCCCCTCTTCACATCTGTAAAATGAGAATTACATTTTCCCTTTTTGCTCCTTATTTAGTGAAATTTTTTGTCTGGGTTTTTTATTGAGCCCAGCAGGTCTGGGACCATCCTGCACCCTGTGTGCCTCCTGCGCTGAGGACTGCTGGTGGCACACACTTAGCCCCTGAAAGAAGTTTTTACCTCTCAGGTGCTCAGCTCCTCCATGTGTCAGAATCTAAAAAGAAATAGTAGGAGACACTGATTTCCTTGCAGGGGAACAAATACAAGCACATATTCCAAGGGGTAGCTCTTTAACTAATACAAAAACAATTCAGGGGAAAATGGAAAAAAATAAATATTTGCCATGAATATGAAACTTTTTAACAACTATTATGTGTAACAGAAAAATGGGTTGTCCTTTGGGGAAAAAAGATTGTCCTATCATGGAGTACATGTGCTTTTAAAACTTAAAAGTGGGGTTATGAAATAATGAAATTATTTGGGCATCTGTGCCACAATTATGTGGGGATATTACACCCCCAAACCCGTTGCCATTTCTAATTTTCTCAGAAATTACTTTTAAAATCTAGGGAGATTGGTAGTCTTCATACAATTTGCCAAGAAACATCAAAGTGCAGTGACTCCCTTACTTCACCTTGGACTCCAGCTAGCCCCACACTTCAGAAGTGCTTGTGAGAGCAGGGTCTGGCCGCAGCAGCAATCCTGTCCTTCCGCGCTCCTCTGCTGCAATGTGCTCTGGACACAGGCCCAGTGTCTCTGGCAGAGATAGTACACACAAACACCTCTGAGACTGGGTAGTAAATCAGATTTATGGCACTCGCATACATGTGCACACTTACTCACATGGCAAAGGCAGGTTTGCACACAGCCTCGCATCAGCTAATGCCAGTCTCATCTACAGCAGAAGTATAATTCCTGCTAAATTCCTAATTCTCTTTTAATTCTACGAAATTATTATATAGCCCTGTTCATTTTACCCTTATTAAATTCAGGAGAGCTTTTCCATAAGGGATAGCTTCAGAAACATTAAAATAGGACAATTGCTGGTTTTTGGAGAGCTCTATTGCAAGTGTATTGCCTTCTCAGCTGGAAAGGATGATTACTGATGTCTGAAAAAGGTACTTACAGCTTAGTACACAGTAAACATGTATTCTGTTTTTCTTTTGCTCTGTTAAACAATATAATACATAGCAAAAATCTACAGAAATAGCAATCAAAACAGACACACTTTAAGAAGAATCCCAATGCTTCTTAATTTGTACTTCATTCCTCGCATCAGCATTTCCACCCGCATTCATCACTGAATATTCATTCCTGCTTCTGCCTTTGGGCTGAGTGTGGCAGCAGCCCGGCTGTCAGACAGGTATTTCCGTGAAGGGGGTAACAAGAGATCCCTCCCTATTCCTGCTGCAGCGCAGGAGGGTCCCCAGCCCCTCTCTGGTTTGGGAGAGCTGAGCTCCCCACCAGCCCCCTTTTCCCTGCCTGATGCGCTGAGAGCTCCCCCTCCTGTTACAGTCAACCTTAACCGCAGTCGACAAGATTAATATTATTACCTCATTTTAATTAATTCCTCTCCTCAATTCAAAAAAGCACATCTGGTGCTTTTCAGAGCCAGACAAAGCTTCTTTCCTCCCATCCTCTCCTGAACATCAATTAATAACTTGGCAACAAAAAGAAAATAAGAGTTTGTTCTGCATACCTAACAGTCACAAGTGACAGAGAAAGGGAAAAGGGACTTGCTCCAGACAGGGACCAAGGAAAATGACAGAACTGCCAAATCTTCTGTGTTTCTGCACCTCAGCAGGACTTATTAGATCAAGCCACAGTGACACAGTTTTCAGAGCAGGGTTGTCTCACATCTCTTCAACCTGAAGTTCATGAAAAGTGATGTGTAACTCTTCACACCCACCCAGGTGGGTGGTGAACAGCTGGCTCCCAAGCAACTGCTCAAGCCCAAAAGGTGAACAGCTGGCTCCCAAGCAACTGCTCAAGCCCAAAAGGTGATTTCAGACATTACTGCCAACATTTCAACTATCAAACTCACAGTTCAATGTCTAAATAAGAGTGACTACCCTTACAGAATTTCTAAAATCTCTCCTAATAAAAGCAGAAAACACGCAGTATCCTGAGCTCATAGTCCTACATGGCTCTATGATCTGCAAATATAACACTGTGACCAGCAGGGCTGAAGATGATGAGGATGAAGACTGCTTGCCAGTACTCTAGAGCAGGTGGAGCTCTCTTTGACCAGAGAGAGGAAAATAAAGTTCAAAGGAGATTTTATTATAAAAAAATCTGAGGATGGAGTTTGGCATACAAAAGGACAAGAGTTTGTTACAACCATTTGTGCAACATTAAGAGAAGCAGGACTAAACTCTGGCTCTCTGGGTGTGTCTTCACCGGCCAGGGTCTCCCGTAAGGCCAGATCTGCAGGCAAAGGGGACAGCAAGCCCGTAGGAATAGGTACAGTTGAGCCCAGGAGGTGCTCAGCCAGCTGGTAGGACAGGTTGCCCAGCATGGGCCATGCGCTGAGCAGGGACCCACTGGTGCTCTGCAGGCAGGAGGCCTGGTGGCCAACAGAGCCTGCTCACCTCAAAGCCACCCCCTTGGATGCACTTTCAAACAAGGCTCGACGTTCTCCACTGAATTTTGTTCACGGGTGGTTCCTGTTTTCTGACCTGGCCCCTCAAGAAAGTTGCTGATGCTGGAAAAAACACATGAAATTTTTCAGGATGATAAATATCCATGATAAGTAAGGATTAATGTCACTGAAGCCCACTGAGTCAAAACCAAATGTGAGATAAAAATCAAAGGAATAATTTATTAGTTTTCAAAAAGGGAATTAGTGCCATATTGTTCTGTTGTTGTCTACAAGCAACTCCAGGACCTCAGTTCGTCAGTTCTCATTGGAGAGACAGGCTTTGAAGTTACTGTCCAGCCTGGATTTCTTCTTTTAAATTCGACATTATTGCAAAATCAGTAATTCATGTTTGTGACTTGCTCGGGAGCTTGTCTTTCCATTAGAATTTCCCTCTGATGATGCCTTTGTCCCAGCTTTGTAGCAGCTACTTTCTTCCTTTCTGTGTCCATTTTATTTTATCTCCCTTTTTTTTTCCCTCAAAAAAATTCAGAGTGTGGATCAGTCTCATGTGGTTTCAGTGATAATTCCAAACTGAAATTGTTCTCAGGAACCCATTTTTTTAATGCCTTATAGCTATTCTTGATACTGCTAGGTACATGAACAACTATATATCCCAAAAATCAAAACAGACATGAGAACGAGATGAAAAATTATTTATGCACGTTTTATATTGAACACAAACATGTATTTACATCAGATGGGAAAACGTCTTCTCAGAGGATGAAATTTTACTAGACATGAGCTGAATTCATTACAACTAAACCAGATCCAGAAAAAAATGGGGGAAAATAGCTAACTGCTGATAAACACAGATTAAAAAAATGCAAAAATCAATTCCAAAACATGAGATGCATCAAATTAGAAGTATGCCCGCTCTTAAAACTTGCTTAAAAATTGCTATTTTATTTTTATTATAGAACTGACTGTCACACAGAACAATACAGGGAAGGGAGCTGTGTTAGCTAATCTGCTGTAATCCTTTCAACTCTTTGAAAGAACCATAAGCAGTTGATAAGCAGGGTCAGGCTGGGTCAGGATTTTGATAGGAGACATCTAAGGAATGCCTGGGTGCTTCAGGAAGGGGATGTGAGTGATTTAGCAGGCTGGCTAAGTCAGCAAGCTTGCTCTCCTCTCCACTTTGGTAAGGAGCAAATGGAGCAGACCATGTGCTGCAGAAGGGGTAAGCTTTTGGGAGAGATAGGTGTAATAACAGAAATCCTGACTGAGGCATTATTTTACCCTTTTATCAGGCAGTGGCTTTACCTAACACCAGCTCAGGTAAGTACATTTTGCTTTGCTGACTGATGGATAAACTGTTTCCCACAGGCAGTCCTAAAATTTGCAGGGTGTTGTCAGGTGCTGTTAAGCCACACCATAAACCATTTGTCAACCCATTGTCTTGAGTCACTTCTCTCTACACACTTTGGCCATATTAAAAATATGGAAGGTTCTTCAAGGTCCTTATAAATTGCAGGAATACCAGCTGCACCCATTACATCTGTCACCTCTATCAATTCTAGTGTTGGTTTTAACAGCTGGTTATATACATAGAATCACTAAAAACTGGATGATATGCAATATCAGTAAATATTTTTAATTAATCCACTATGAAGTTCTCATCTGAACCACAAAAACAAATGAGATAAAATTATTTTAGAAGTACTGCCTTGCACTTCTGAAATATTACGCACGCTGTGCTGGCAAAAACAACCACCCTCCAAGAAAATATTTCATTGAAAAGTCAGTATCTGTGGGTTACTGAAAGAAAAGTAGCAGTTTCAATGAAAAGAGTAAAAGCCTCTCTCTCAGGCCTCATTTCATGCTTTTTTGTTTCCACTGAGCATATTTTAAGAACTAATCAGCCTTATAAAAGGTACCACTGTTAATCTACTGTTTGTCTTCGTCTTCACTGCAGCTGCTTAGTAGATAAAGAGCAAACAAAACCAGAATTAAGGTCATTCCATTTAAATCCTTCAGAGTGGAAGACAAGGACTAAATTATTGCTGAGAATTACATGAAGGAAAAGCCCAGGATAAGATAACTATTGTTTATTATTTGCCAGACCCATAGTGGCACTGCATTTACATATTTGTGAAGGGATTACATTAACATTTTATGAGATTAATTGGCAGCATGGGGAGATTCTCTGATATATTGTCCACACAACTTAAAGGTATGCTCCTGTGCTTTAACAGACCATATGCGGTACATATGGCTAGTGAGAAATAACTCAAACCTACCAGCTACCAAACAGTTGTCATGCATGAAATGTAAGGACATTTTTTCACATAAATAAAATACAAAGGACATTATTACATTTCATTATACAGCATAGGTCTGAATCGCACAAGATCATAGTAAAGACCTTAATGGATGATTTTGCTTTCCTTCATGAGACAGCTTACACCTGTATTTTCATGTCTTTAAGGCAGAAGGAGCAATAGCACAAAAGATCTCTTTTATGCTAACGACAGGAAAGCATTTCACAGTAGTCAAATATGAGTAGAAAATGAGTGGTCAAATGAGTAGAAAATCTTTTGTCCATCAAAAATCCACAAGCTTTTCCCTCAAATTAGGAAATATTCCCTGGGAGCTACTCTATAAATAATACATGGTGGGTTTTAGTGCAATCTTTAGTATGAGAACATTCTTTCTTTAGAGCCAACAGTAATACCACTTCAAGAAGGCAATGCTGTGTGAAGAGAGGATCTTGCAGCTCTCTCCCACTTTAAAAATCAAGTACATTGGCTCCACAGTATCTCCAGCCCCCAGGAGCCTGATGGCTACAAGGTATGAGTCAGCTCCGCCACATCGACCTCTCAAGTGGCAGAGAGGTATGTCCCGGTTTAGTACCCTGTGCTGGCTCAGGCTTCCTGCACTTAGCCTTTGTGAGGCTCACTCAACACTGAGGCTGGTCAGAAATTAAATATTGGCACTAGGTATCCACAAAGAAAACAAAGGAAGGGGCATATTTCAGGTGGTTGAAGAAGGACCCCTGCCTACACATTATGCAGGTGTGGGACGAGGTGCTCATGGCGTTGTGATCCGAGCTGGGGAAAGCCATGTGCTCTAGTGAGAGGGGCAACCACTCACACCAACACAAAAGTTGTATCCTTCTTTTCTCAAGCAACGATTTTGACAGGAGATAAGTCTCAAACACCAAATCACTGTGGATTTACAGATAGCCTGGAAACAATCCTCCTTTCCCCCATCCCTCCTTTCTCCTTACTATACACATGAGATTTTTTGTTTATCCTGTTTTGTTTGGTCTCCCAAACCTCCTTCACCCATCCTGATTTCACCCATCCAAGCTGAGATGGGAGCCATGTATTGCCTGCTGCAGCTGGGCTCTGTGAGAGCTGACAGCAGGCTGGTGGAGGGCAGACACAGAGCAGAGACCTGACACCCCAAGGGCTTGGTTATACCCAGGGTATAACCAAGCCATCAGGACTCACTGTGTTTGCAAGCCACTCAAGTGAGTGATCCCTTCAGCTTGCCAGGAACCATCAAAGCTTTGCAAGGGAGGTTTGCATCAGCCCCTCAGACAGCTCAGGAGCACACCTAGTCAATTGGACCACGCTTTTTCGGTCACATCCTTTCTTCCAAAAATTCACCTGCATATGTTTAATTTTATACAGCCCCCTGGGCTGCAATATCAGTAAGTGGATGAATTGCAACAGAAGATAAAAAGTAGGTGGGTCATAAATCTTTCAAGTGTCAATAAATCCCTGGCACCAGTGGAATTTCTAGGAATACACACAAATAGAAGGTTCACGGTGGAGCTAGAGTAAATTTTTTTTTCCCTCCCTTTTTTAAGGAGTACAAAATGGAAAATACTGCTTTGTGTTCTACACTTTGCTGTGGGATATGCCTGTCTGCACTGGGAAACCTAACCTACACCTACATTTCCCATACAAAACTATCTTTGTTTATCCATTTAGGACACACACATCTTTAGTGTCATACTGCTAAGGACTTTCACTAAGGAAATAATGGCTATGTACGATCAACTATTTGGTATAACAATGCTGAACAGTCATTACTAGAGCCACTGAAGAAACACATAAAAATTCTAAAGCTGTCAGAGGTGACATCTACAAATATGTCACTTGAATTCTTACATCTCTGAAACGTGTTTTGAAACACACAAAAATGCCACTAACATAATTCACCACAGAAATGTTACAAAGATGACAGGACTATAGAAAAAACAGACTGAAATACACAATAGCAGGAAAATATTTTTCTTTAAGTGCATTTACAAATGGGAAAAAAAAAAAAAAAAAAAAGATTCTGAGCCACATGCTGAAAGCAGTCTGAATGTTTCTTAATGTTTCTTAAAAAAACTCCAAACCTCAAACCTACACTATTTTTTGGAATATTGGAAACCTAACTTGAGGTTAGGATTTAACACCCTCTGTATCTGAAAATGCATGAACACACATCTCTGTATTTTCTTGTACGTATATAAGGCCAGAAATCCTTTCTCTCTCGACCTGTTGTTGAAAGTTGTTGCTACTGTCTTGTTTATCATTACAATCATTTGCAACCATGACATTCGTGTGCCATTTCAAGTACTAAAATAATAATAAGACAGAGAGCTCTGAGCTCTTCCTCCGCCTACAGCTGACCTGACAGGCCAGAACAGAGTCAGGCTGAAGATCAACAAAAAGTCCTAACAGAGAGAGAGGCACAAATGGAGAAAGGCACTGTTGCTTCTAGCCCTAATTCATTGGAAAGCACTAATCAAGAAACAAGTCATCAACAGATGTATGTCATTTAATGCTTTACATGCTTTTCTGCCAGCAAGACACATGCTGGCGATGCTAGCAACTGCCGGGTCCTATGGGCTTGAACTTTAATTCTCAGATGATGGTGTACTAACTCTGTATCGTACAGCATTAACAGCAAACTTGGAAAATATATGTAATACAACAGAAAAGCTGGTTGCTTAGTTTGATGATGTTTTCAAAAAAACACATTATAAGGCAACAAATCTTAAACAGCTTTATGTATCAATCATAAAACACTCCTTAATGTTTTATCAAAGCTGAGCAAGTAGTTGGGATAAAAAAGAAAAGGAAGAAAAGGATTGTATTCGGGCTGTGATTATATTTAAGGAACTAAAAAGTTATTTATTTGTAAATGTTAGTCTCTTGAAAGAAAGTTTCATGGACGTTGAATTAAATAATTTATCTAAAATAAAGAAGGCATTATATTTGCAACATGTAAATATTGACTGACTTAGTTAATGAGTGGCTGTGTATAAACAGCCTCCTTTTTTATTTCAAATGGGGTCTTGAGCAGACAGCTTTGTATATTTTACAGTCTCTTGTACCTGAGCCAACCATTGATAGTGCAGGAGATCAAAGCCTTGATACAGAGATGACAAGCAATTTGTGTATAAATGTGCTCCTTAAAAAACGATAAGAGCACAAAAGAAGTTTTAAGATACTTTCACCACGATTTAAATGGTAAATAGATAATTAATCTGATGAGCTGTGTTAAAGTTGTATCCAACACTAAAAATGTACCAACAGGATAGAAGTTCAAAAATGCTTTCTATTTTTTTTCCACAAGATTTGTAAATGAGAAGATATTTTATATTAAAAGCAGCCATGGCTCTTTCTGTTCTCAACAGGAATATTTCATTTAACTCCGTAATTATTTCTTCAGATTTCATGCAATGGGCTAGGATGTAATTTTGCCTGCATAATTTAACTGAGATATTTAAGGAGACGAGCAAGAAAAAATGCCTTCAATAGCCGTAAGATGTTCACTAGTAATGTCTGCTCAATTAAAATTGTTATTATCACATTAAAGTCATTATTGACACATAGAGTGATAACATTCAGCCCAACACTCAAGCCTTTTCATGGTTTCCATTATAGTTGTACTGCCTAATTTAGGAGAAGGCTGAGCGTGCTATGCTTCCATAAATTGTTATGTAAAGAAAAGACAGTTAAAAGTATAAAAGCAGTAGGATATATTTTACAACCAGCTTGCTATACAACTATAGGAAGTGTTGTACTACAATGACTTCAATAATTTGAAAAACTCCATGGATTACGCTTTGATTCCTATACATTGCTTGAAGGGTTAAATTGTGGGCACAAGTATTTTCTACTCCTATAACAAAGTACTTGGCTTCTTCACTTTTTATTATGCAATAAAAGACAAGTCAGAAGTACAAATGTAACACTCACTATGGCTCTTAGAAATGAACATTATAACCCTCACTCTTGACTTGTTTTCTCACACTGTATCAATAAATTGGCTAGAACAAAAGGGAAAGGTGAACATCTGAACAACAGACACTTATTTACTGCTGTCTAGTACCAGGAGGCACATAGGCTGGAGAGGAACTGAGAGAGAAAGGCACCTCTCCATACAGATGTATACTTTAAAAACCCCACAAACCACCAACAGAAAAAGTAGCACCTTGCACTAATTCTGCTCAGTTATAAACAACGCAAGGCAAAAGTCTACCAAACCCACAACAGAGTTCAGGGAAGACTAGTGTCTGAATGAGTTCTGTGATGATTTTTATCATGGGAGTGCTTTTTAACAATACACTCCATATCATGTAGCTGACTATACTTGCATTGTAAGATCAGCCTGGGTGTAAGAGGCAGGCAGGGTATGGCACAGCCCATGTGTGCAATGCTGGCAGCAAAAGCAAAGAGGACTGGCTGCAGCAACAAAGGTGAGGACCAGGCAGGGGTGGGTGATTCCAAGCTCTGCCTATGTATGTGTGCATGCATGTGTGTATGTGGTGTACACACACATGTGTGTCTGCAGAATAGTGTGAAGGGAGTGTTGTAGTGCCTGGAAATACACTCCAGCTTTAATTTAGCTAGCTCCAGCAACAAAAGCAGTGCAAGCATGCAATCCAGCAACCAGAGTACATCTCAGACCCCAGTGATCTGAGCAGCAACCCCTGCAGAAGTCTGTGTTCAGTCTCCTGCTGCCATCTCACCTTTGACTCCAGCACAGTTGTATTTTCTGCAGCGGCAGTTTCCCAAGCACTGGCAGAAAGCTACAACACTGCACCTGCTGGCTCACACCTCTCCACTTTCTCTGTGCTTTGGGAGAAATCTGAACATAGACTTTTCTCCTCAGTCATGGTTTATTTTACCTAGATGTAATGACACAGGCATAGAAAACTCATCTTAGTATTTTTTCCCCATTTACTCTAATTCAAAATGTTGCAGTAATTAGAAATAAATACTGAGAGATTACATATCCTTTTACTGCTGTATCTATAAATAGCTGTGCTCATATGTATTGTACTGCAATACATCCCAGGCCAGAGATAGATAAGAAATTAAATAAACATCATAAATCATAAAACTAACAGTGAGGCAGAACTGGGGTTTTACTGTCAGTTAAATTTAGGTTTGACCCGGCAGGGAGGTCCTGGTAAGGCACTCTGAGATTTCCAGGCAGAAAGCACTGTAACAGAGCCAGGCATGACCCTGTACTGTTGCTTCTACAGGACTATTTTCCAGCTCTCGTCAAGGGAAGACAAAGCCCTAAAGCAAAAGGCAGAATGGAATGGGGACCTCATATGACAGTGCAGGTACCATGATGGGGGTGCGCTGAGAGGACAGGTTTCACACAGCAGTCTGAGCTCAAAACAGCGTGCAGCCTCCAGCTCCGACACAGGAAAAGCAAACCTGACACTGAACACAGATCCAAGGCAGTGGTTTTGTTCTTCCCTGCCACAGCTGCAGGGAGAGGCTTTACCCCTTCTCTGCTGCCGGCGTTCCTCTGCCTCCGCACGGCTCTGGGAACGTGAGTGGTGCCGGTGCTGCCGCAGGAGCGATGCACACAATTCACAAGGGCACAACCCCGCTCCCCAACACACTGAATCTCTCCCGCTGCTGCAAGGTGAGTATTTTTTATTTTACATGGCCTACCTCTTTGTTTCCTTTGGAAGCCCTCCATTTCTTGGGGAGAGTTGAAATGTCCTTTGATCCTCTTGAAGAGGAAAGGAGACCCAATGGGTTTAAAGTAATGACAGTTTTACAAAAAAAAAAACAAAACCAATTTATTAATGTCTCACTTCATGGTATATTCAGTCCTTGGCCTCCACAGTGCCTGAACATTCAGATGCACTTGGAGAATCCCACAGTAAAATAAAAGTGAATAATAGATGCAGATCTATAATTTGTTACTGGATTTTCTGGTCAAACTGAGAAGGAGTGGACACAAGACCTAGGACTTAAATAAAAGATTGCATTCACCTGATTCAAGGGTGGATGCATGGCAACAAAAAAAGGATGGTAAATATGTCCTAGAGCAAAAGACTAAATATGTTGTATTTATTTAGCTAACTACAGGGGGTAGATACTAAAGGGTAATTTCATCACAGTCTACAAGTATCTGTGTAGGAGTCAAAAATGTAACAAAGACCTCTGCAGTCTGCCAAGGAAAGGTACAAGCTCCAACTGATGGAAGTTGGACCAAGGCAAATTCAAGCTTAAAATGAGGCATGGCACTTTCGTAGCGATGCTAATCAGTCACTGAAGCACTTCCCTAAGGACAGTGGTGGCTCTCTGTTAATTATAAAAGCAAGTTTAACTGTGCTTTCTTGGGAACACGCTCAGTTTCCAACTAGGTGTCATTCGGAGTCCTACAGCAGCTCTGTGCTATTTAGGCAGGATTTCATGTTATAGGTCCTGCTACAACAACCTGGTCCATCCTCACCACAGACCTTCTTTTCCCTTGGCATGTTATAGGAGGACACAGGGGCGTAATGCATCTACACACACATTATAATCACTTCACTCCGTGTCTCCTAGATTCATGAACTATAAACCAGAAGGAACTATGCCTCCATTTGAAAATGTAAATGCAGCTACCTCTCTAAAACCTTCTCTGCAGTAGTGTACCATGTGGTGAATACAGTCATGCAAATAATTTGTAAACAAGCATAAGTGGTCACATACCATGCTGAATACTGTCAACATGAGTCTGATCATCTCCACACTACATGTTTTTGGAAGACACTTGGAAGAACACTGGTGCTTGGGGACTGAATTTTATCGTGTTTCTAGAAACCAACCAAACCCCAGTTTTCTTGCATTATTTTGCCATTGTCAATATTTCATTACCTTCTTTTCACACGAACTATTGCTGAAGAAGCAACAGTTTTCATTCACCATTGCAATGTCCTCTGAGACCTCTGACATTGAGTACCTTTCCCATTTACACTAATGATGTGCAGGATCTTTCCTGGCTGACATTTGTTACACACAGATTGATGCTTTACCAGATTCAAAACCAGCTCATGAAGTGCTGTTACGTCTAGTAACCCAGTGAATGTCCTATGGAAATACGTCAAAACACCAGGCACTACAAGAGTTCCCCACTTTCCTGTATTTAGGACTTGCCAATCTAGAAAAATAAAATGCCTTCTTGTAGCAGATCACCCAGATCCAGATTTATCACCAACTGTGATTTAGCAATCAAATAATTAATTGATTTAACACAGAATGGCAAACCTACAAAAAAATTGCAAAAACTAAAAAAAATATACTTTCAGAGAATTCTCATAAGTTTATAATTGTTTTTCTTACCTGCCCTAGCATCTTAGAAACTCCTGATACAGGGTAATTATTCTCCAAAGTCTAGAAAGTAAGTCTTGGAAATTTCTCAAAGTTGTAGATTTCCTGGTTTTTTACTGTTTAAGAAGATTATCACAGCTATTTGAAGCAGGTTCCCAAGAAAAAAGTTCTTTCAATCCTCTGTCTTCCTGCTCATATCTCATTTTCTGCAGTTGGTCCTGAGGAATCATATGGCCATGTAGAGGCTTAAGTAATTTTATATAATTTATCCACCCTCAAGGTACCTGACTTCACATTTTCTATCTGCGTAGATCTCTATTAGTAGAATCCTAGTTTTCGGATGTAAACCCTCTTTTTTTAGCTTGTTCCACAGCCTTAAAGAGAGCTTGGTCAAACTTAGAATTATAGAGCAGCTGTTAATCACATCTATGTCCATCACTACAGACAACAAGAGATATTAAAAACATCTGTAGATGATGATGGCAAGTGAGGTACTTGGTTTGGGGTCTTTCCCTCTTCTCTCCTGTTTGTTGAAAGGATGTGAACGCTGCATCTGTATTGTGAGTGTGACCCACTCCCTGTGTCCCTCCTGTGCCCCAGCTAACCACCCTGCAGCCACCCTTGCCTGCTCATGGACCCCTCTGCAATAAACCTCCCAGGTCCTTCCTAGAAGAAATCCAAGCAGTGCTGATGGCACAGGTAGCTGCGTGGTCTGCGTCCTCCATAGACTAAGCCTGGGGCTGCTCCCAGTGGGAGACAGAGGAGGGACCATGGGTGCAAGCATCCCTGCACCTGTGGCTGAAGGACCATGGGCTGCCCCTGTCCTTGAATGGTCCTTTGCATCCAAAGAAGATAAGTCTGTAATACTTGAATATCTGCTCTTTCAGTATTAAAAAGAGTGAAATGATTTATTGCTTGGCAGACAATTACAGTTTATGCAGATTGAATGCCAGAAGGTGTTTCTGCTAGGATTTCACCATTATCTGACATTTTCCAATGCCTGTAGATTTGATGATGTGGTTGAGTTACATTAGCTTTGAAATTATTGACCTGTTCATTATACAGGTAGTAATTTACATCCCCTGCTAATTCACAGAGGCCAAGCTTTCGCTCACTTTCAATTTCTCAATAATATGGAATCAAGCCAAAGCTAACTTTGCCTTCTGATCCTGATTCCACATCTTACTAGTCCTAGAAAGATTTATTCCTGAAACTATCATGCACTTATTTTGGAGGCCAATATTCCATTTTTCTTTAAAATTTTTTCTGTTGAAAAGCCTGTTCATACATTTGGACACTGTACATTCAAACAATATGATACAAGTGCATCTATATTGGATATTGGGTCATAATGTTATCTCTTTCTGAGCACCTCATCTGTTTCTGCATGTATATCTATAGGTCTCACTGCATCAGAGACAAAATGGTTAACTCCAAAATTACCATAATCATGTCATAATAAATACCTTAACAACTTTGTGCACATCACCACTATCAAGGGGAGGCTCCCATTCCTTTCAGTGGAGTTGGATGACTTAAAATTTGGGTTTTTTAGGTAGCAAATCAATGGGTTTTAAAATTATTCTTTCACATACAGATATTGTTACATCCTAACTCAAAAAAACCCCAAACACAACGCAAGCTGTAGCACCTCATTTAGTAGTATCAATAAGGACTTCTAATGTGGTGATATGTATTGCCTAGATTTGGGGTAGATTCCATTGGAGAGGACTTGCTTACCTCTTTTATTACAGCCTTCTGCTATTTCTTGCCAGAGTGCCCTAATAAATTTTTTTGTGTCCTTCACAGTCTTAGTAATTTTACTTTAAATATCGTGTTGTTCCCACAGAAATGATCAAGTGTCATATTAGGCCACTTTAGATCCTACACTATTCTGTAACACAAGACCCACAACTCTTAATTCTTTAATTTATTTAGTATTTACACATTACCGCAAGAAATCTCCCCAAATGCTAAAGCAACGGTAAGAGCAAAACTCTATTCAGTGGCAGACAAATAGATCAGATATTGAGATCAGGTATTGCAAGCACACTATTGTAAGCACTTTCCAACTAGGGTGACAGGTGACACAAAGGGCAAGTGGAAATGAAATCAATAGTCAGTTCCTCTACCCTGTCATAACCAACCAGTTAGCTATAAATCACCAGCTAAACTGACCTCCAAATAATTAATTTTAAAAGAGACATTTTTTTCCATGCCATTACTCTTGCTACCTGTAAATTAGATGCTTGAAGTGTACATGTTCTTCCAGCATATTCAAGCATTAGCTATCCTTTTAGTTATACTTCACCCAAAGGATCATCCAGTTATCAAGAGTCAGAAGGAAAAAAGAAAGATGGCTCATATTATAACACCTTCACTTACTGCATCTGATAGCTATTATTATTCCAGCACCAAATAGGGGATATGAAAATAAGATTAAAAAGTACCCTTTAAAATTTAAGAACACTAAATTAACCCTGAAGATTTGCAAAAGGTGAATTTCCATATTATTATGGCACTCTATGAGTTGTCAGTAGTCCTAGCAATCGGAATACTTACATAATTGCCTGGGAAATAAATGTCTCTTTTCTAATCTTCCTCCAAAATTAAAGGAAGAAATAATCAAAGATCATTAGAAAATTCAAACTAAATGCTGATATTAATTTTAAAATTCCTAACAGTGAAAGATGGTCCACTTTTAGTGTGTAAAATGTAGAAGCAACATACAATGGTTTGATATTTTAAAATAAATATTTTCAAAGAAAAATGCTAAAAATACCTCTTTTCTATATTTACATGTCCAATTCAACCCTAGATAATCACTAAAACATAAATTCCAATTGCAATCTGGTTACAATGCACACCAAGCACAAAAGCCTTCTAATGATCTTTGATTAGTTCTTTATTAAATTCATCAAGGGAGCAAAGAAAATTTAATAATCTTCACCATTTGTCATCCTTCTGATTACAGTTTTGATTAGAACTTTCAGCTTTTATTTTCTTCTTTTCTAGTCATTGCTATTACTGTGATAGTGCTCCTTTCCTCTAGTTTAAGAGGAATGAGATAGGGCAAATGAAACAAATTTGTAATTCTGGATATGTATTTAACTAGGTCTGCTCATGCCCTGAAAAAGGCTAGCTAAGAATACAAGATCTTAAAAAATGCAAAACAGCCATTAATGGAATGTCTCCATACTCATATCATAAAAATTTTCCAAGTCCCAAGTAAATAGTATCTTGTTTAACTAATCAGAGATCTTGAAAATAGCCTACACAGACTTCTGCAGAAGAAATAAAAAGTTCAGCATTTGAAGAGGAATTTTCATTTTTTAGAAACATTTGTAAGTTTATTCTACTATTTTATTTTTCAGTGTTATGATTCACTTATTTAATATAAACAATTGATAAGATATTTTACTATGTATTACTGATGTCATAAAAAACTAGAAAGAAACAAATTGAAATAATCTAAATAGATGAAACCATTTTCACAATACCATACACTGTCTCAGTCAAAAATATGTGTATTTCAGTCCCTGTTAACAAATGCTTAATTTTTTTATATTCCCAGCACAAATCCTGCCTGGTCACCATGCTGCGTGAGGCAGGCCCTAATTCACTGGGAAGAGCTGAGACAGCTGCAGCTTTCCATTTGCAAGGATTACTGCAAAATATCTGCAGCAACAAGTGCGGTTTTCAGCAGTGTGCAAAGGACACATTAAACAGTGACTGGGTAAAATCCTGAAACAGTCCTGAACCAGGGGATGAAATCAGGAAGCCCATCTAGTGGGCACAGTGGTATTAGGTCAATGGTTGGATTTGATGATCTCAAAGTTCTGTTCCAACTTAATGATTCTATGATTCGATTCTATGATCATTAGCAGGTGAACATCCCAAGCACTGGGCTGAGGAGCTGTCGTTTCTCTCTGTTCTTCCCTTCCCAGCCCAGGGAAACTTTAGATCTTCCTACAGAACTGAATGCCTCAGGAGAAAGAGAATGTTTGTGCTGTTCCTCACCCCTTGTACGGACTGATAACTCTGCACGTCAGAAACCTGCACTGGAATTCCTTTAGGCAGAGGACAGGTCTGAGTCCAGGCTGTGGGTTGTGACACCTATGTGTAGGAGGCTTTTCTGATAATTATGAGAAACGAGGGAGGAAAAAGGACACCAGCCTTGTTCCAAGGTTATTGCATACAGAGCCTGTGTTGTTGCATGGACTTTACAATAAAGCATGGCATAGATTCAGAATTTCACACCAGGGGTTGTTGGAGTGGTAGCTTCTTGAATGCAAGGTAGAGAAAAAAATCTTTGTTGGTATTGCAAAATCTTTGTTACTACTGCAAAGGAGAAATTCAGTAACATTCTTCTTATTCAGATTAAGGCAAAGCTGATGCCATTACAGAGGAACATCTTGAGTCCCTAAGGTTCACAAATGCACATGATGACCTCTCTGAGTCAGGACACCTTCTTCTGACTCTTCATGGTCACCAGAAGATTGTTCCTTCAGACACCCCTGTACTACTAGTGCTTTCTTGTAGCTTAGGGAACATGTCTTCAATTACCTTGTACATTGCTTGAAGCAATGTCCTTCAGAGCTGCCTCAGGACAACAATCTTAAGGTTCACCATGACCAGAAATGGGGGACCAGTTACCTTGAAACCACTGTTAATACAAGCAAATACAATTATTTATTGATGAACTCCAAAACATACAACACAAAGATTTGTAAAAGTGCAAGGAAGTTAGAAATGCACTTACTCCACTTTTCCCATCCCCATTACCCCACCAAAAAGATACTTCTCTCTCTCTACCTGGCTGATAAGTGGTGTGGACTCACTTAACCACTCTGGTCCAAGGGCACATTCCCTATAATTACACTGTACATAAGAGAAAATGCCCTTGTCTTTTATAGCTACAGCTTCGAATTGTGCTTGGGTGTTCTTCAAAATTCAGATCTCCCCTTTTTTCACTTGTTGCCCCCACATACTCAACAGGCTGTTGCAATATTGTCATCCAAACTGCTCTCTGATCAACTGCTGTCCCTTTGGAAGGCAAGGTAAAAATGCCTTCTGTGCTTGGGGAAAATGTTAGAAAAGCAATGAATAACCTACTAAGGGATGAAACTCTCATTCCTACTGGGAGAAAGGCTCTGCACAAGTACCTGAAGCTTTTGTGCATATGGACCATCATATTCCAGGTGGACTGAACTTTCCCAGCCCGACCAACCATTCACCTCTTCACCAACTGACCTTCCTCTGAATACATGGGCAGACACTTCTTCCGTGAGTGGGGAGCATTGCTTAACTGGAATATCCACAGGAGGTTTTTCAAGGGTTCACAACCACCATCAGCTAAATGACCTCTCTTTTAGCGTGGACAAACGGACTGCATTCGAAAGCTAAAGGAAGAACATCTGCACTTCCCAACTCCCAGGGACATATTTGATTTACCTAGTTTATCAGCTATGTACAGTATAGGGATTTAAACTTTTCTGATTCTTACTAATGTACCTTTTTGTCTCTGAGATGTTACTTATTAATTTTGTCTGGTTTTATCTCCTCTACATTATTAAGCTAATGGCTTCTCAGTACAAAATAGCCTTGCCCTAAAAAGCAATTTGTATTTAAACATATGTGAAATCCTGGACTTAGATCATAAAAAATATATGCTCATCTTTTTGTTTGGGTTATTTTTTCCTGGGTTTCAGGATAGTTTTTAATATTATCTCATTATAAGAACTGCTCTACAAAAACAAAATGCTTACTATGATATTTATAATTTGCCTTATTGCAATTGAATGTTAAGCTCTGTATTTTTCAAATCTTTGCATTTCCGAGTACATAAATGAGCACTTTTCCTAGCTAATTTGAGCTCTTTTTCTTCCTCACAGGCTGCCTACAATCCCTTAAATGGTCCAAACAATTATGTGATGTCGTAAATGCAAGATATTATACTGGAGCTTTCCCTTGTGCATAGTGATGTATTTGTCATGCGGCCCCAGAGGCAGCAGTCATTTGTTTGTATCGTGTTTGCCTTAATAGTAGTAGCAAGGGGAAAATGAGGAGAAGGAATAGACATAATGGAGACATTTGACATTGGTGTTTACAGTAAAATCTGTGCAGGTCTTCATTGCAGAAGATTCATGATGTGACATTGTCACTAGGATATTAAAGGCTCCATTTTTAAAATAAAACTTCTCAGTCAGCATGAAAAAAAATCATCTTCAGCAGAGAACCTGCAGAAATGGTAAAATCTGCAGAGGAGCTGACAGCATCGTTGAGAAGAAGTCAAAGTTTTACACCTCCTAACTGTTCTTTATTAGAAAATGATTTATTCAATATAAAATAGGTTTTCAAAATGATGATGGGATTAATCAACTTGTTAGCAGAGAAAGTATTGAAATAACTTCACGGTTGGCATAGCTAGTTGTCGGATCAGCTCTCCCTTTCATAGGCACTTGTTATAACAGGCAGGGGGCTAACCCTCTCAGACATGGAGCTAATCAGTCCTTGAAAGTCACTTCATCCAGTGGAGTGGAATAATGTACTCTAGCGTCATTTGTCCACCTCTACCATTTGGAGTGATGTTATTTAGATTGTCCATTTTTGCCTCATCAGCTTCCATTTCAAAGAATTATAATTTTTTCGATGGTATCTTTTATCAGAACATCAGGTTAAATGTATTGTCTCATACTACCCACTTTATAGCTGGCATTGTTAAAACCAGTCTGTGAATATATAGTAAAATAAAGAAAAAACAGCTGCATAGTTGGAAAGGTTATTCTTTAAGCTTGATTAAGTTCTTACCAAAAAAAGGCAAAAAAAATGTCTGGACAAGGAGTAAGATCACGATTAATGACCAAGAACAATATTTCCAGCAAAGAGTTAACTTAATCAGCCTGCTGAACTGCAGGGTCCATTTGCAATTGCCGTTCAGATGTCGGTAGCTTTCTGGGCCCACATGCCTGTCCACCCTGCACAAAGAGGGTGTCTCATTTTGCAATATTTGTTGCTGCCCTCCCGACCACGACTAGCCACTTTCCATGCTTGCAAGGACTGGTTCTTTTCCCGAGTCTGGGCTGAGCCTAACTGAAGATTAATAGATTCCCTGGCCCCAAATGAGATTGCTGAACTTGGAGAAGACAAAAGCTGATGGACAAGGACAACATAATAAACTTTTCTTCACTGCTGGGTTTTCCCACTCCAGCAATATCAGCAAATAAAATGATCACAAGGAAAGGTGTTTTATAAAAGAGGTACCTCTTTCTCCTAGCCCCTGGATATTCCCTCTTGGGAAATTCCCCAGGTTTTTATTTCTTGTTTAACTTATAAAACCAATCTTATTGGCGCTTTGGTACCAGGTGTACTGAGCCCTTTAAAGTAGCTTCACAATTTAAGCAGCACTTGGTCAAAAATACCAGTTTTCTTCTAATAGTCTTTCAAACTTTTTACTCATGTATTGAATCTAGTGAAATGTGTACTAACATGAACAAAGAGAAATTCTCTCTAGCAAGTTGTTCTTCTAGCTGAACTTTCCCAAATGTTTCATGACTCAATTAACTATGATTTAAATTAATCAGAAAATCCAGGAAATGAATGAAAGTAGGACTAGACTAAACAATGTTGACAATTTGATTATGTTATACAAAGAATTCATCTATTCACTGAAATCCTCTTAGTGTGATAACTCCACTTTTCTGATTACGATTTTTTCATTTATGTGGTGAATGTATTTTACTCTTGTTCTAATACTGGCTGCTATATTTAGTAATTTTTTTCTCCTGCCTGGAGGAGGCTGGTATCAACAAGGGAATAGACATCTCTTGAAATTTGTTCTTCCAAATGCATTAACAAAAGAAAAATACATCCAGATATGTTCCTTTCTGTAATGCAGTAACAGCATGCAAGTGGCTACTTTTAAACATTTTCTCCTAGCCATGGGCGCATCCTTTGCGTCCATGCAGCTATGATGGGTCTGCTCAAATGGTCACCATAGGGCTTCCAGTGTCTCTATCTGTCTGTCTCCCTATCCCTTCCAGTGATTCCCATTATCTACAAATAGTCCCAAAAATAAATTTTATTTTGCATGAATGATTGTCATCTAAATATCAATAGCACAGAAAATGGTGCATGGGTTTAAGAGGGAACATCACCTTCCTTGAGCTGGGAAGAGTGTGGGTCTTGCTGCCACACAAAGGGCAATGTTGATGCTAGCAGGATGTTTTCAAGGGGGTGACTGTTTGCACTGCTTGGGCCGTAGAGTAAAAAAACTCAATTAGCTTTATCTTTTGTCAAAGTCACTGCTCTTGTTTGTAATCAGAATGCACAACATACTCATTTCCTGACCAAACAGTTGAAGCAGAAAGCAAGTTAATCTGAAAGCAATGGCAATTCAGTATGTACATTTTTCTGTTCTGATTAAAGAAGTATTTCTTCTTTATCTCAAAAATTTTGGTCTTGTATTAAAAACCAGGGAGCTTTACTTCAAGAAAATAAATAAAACATATTAAAAAACCTCACCATCAATATCTGCTGTAAAAGCAGAAGCTTTCCACAGACTTTTTATACTGAAACCAATTCTTTTAGTCTTATGACATTTAATTTGTTTAGTCTCATGACATTCATCACAGAGTACACAACATATACCTGACAGCAGCTACACCACAAGGTCTGATAGAGCGTCCTACAGGGCTTGGTCTTCTGCTCTCCCAGCCAAGTAAGTGTGAGGAAAAGTCGCTATGCTACTACAGTGAAAAGCAAATCAGGAGGAAGGAGAGAAAGAAAGGTAAACATCCCAGTCACACTTGCTGCTTCTCTCCAGAAAAGGGTCCTGCTACCATTGGTTTGAAGAGAGAAATGAGTTGTATTTCTTCCTAACCTTGTCCATCTGGTTACAAATGGTGTTACTTGAAAGGCTAACTCATGTCTTTCCCACTGTAACGAGAGTAATAATGAATAATGGTACTTATGTGTAGTAAATTAGGCCCTCACCAATAAACATCCTTTTTACCCAGATGCTTACTTTCTTGAATTTCATAATAAATCAGAAATAATCTACGTGGAAGAGGATGCAAAATTAGCTTAAGCAAAAGAGTAACTGCAGTGTTCAGGACAAGTTTCTGGGTAATAATCAGCTTAATTAAACATACATTAATAAAACAGAATTATGAGAATAAAGTTATTTAAATAGTTATCTCAGAGTCTCCAGACCACAAATCGCAATGACGAAAAAGACAGATAGCTGTAGATAATGAAATGCTTTACTTTCAAATATGCCACATGATCACGGGTTTATTTGGATATAGTTTGTGTTCTTTGTTTATGCTTTTGTTACGATCTTGCCAGATTTTTCTTTTTATGTTGTGACTCTTGACTGCTACTGTTTTTCATTGTTATATGTATTTCCCCCACAAGAGTAATCTCGCTGAAACCGTTAGTACTTCTGCATACGAGTCTGTAAGCAACGGTTCACTGAATCGTATATTTTACACCCACATGAAAGAACAAATCGATGCTTAATAGTTTTATGGGAATAACTGGTGCTTCAAAGGAGAGCAGGGACCTTTCTGCAACTCTCCCGTAAAACTTCTTTAAAAGCATTTTAAATTCAATATCTTGACAATTTCTGCCTGAATATGTCAGGTGAGATCTTACTTGATAAAAGTCAGTGGAAGTTGTTAACTGAAGTAAATTCCAACATTAGCTGAAAACAAAATCGAATGCATTATGAATAACTGATATTAATAGATGAAATTAATTTAATGTTGTTTACAGGAAAGCATAATTACCTATTTCATAATCCATATAGCATCCTGAAGCTTTGGACTTGATGAAGGAAGATACGCCAGGGCCCACTGACTGCACTATGCTTTAGTGCTCTTCTACAATGCTGTCAGTATCCCAGATGAACGGACACCATTCCCTTGCCATCTTTGCTTATGACTATCAAATCTCTCCAGCATCCTCTCCTATGACTCCCCACCCTAAATTTAAGAGCATTGTATTTCAAATCCTAGTACAATTATAGGTAGCTACATGTCACATTACCTACTAAGATATGTGCTTAGTGCTGAAGTTGGGGAAATCTAGCAGTTAATATTTCTCTGCTGTCTAACATTACAGTGCAATCGGCACAATGTTTCTGAAAGACCAGTTCAGTACATTAGCTCTCATATATGAAAAAATACACTTTCATCACTGAAATTATTCACTTAAAGCAGCACTTCAGCAAAACATTGTCCACACTGACCTTGCAATTATATTGCATCTAGTGTGTACTGATGTACATACCGTATGCTTTTCCACCTGTAATTGAGGCTATTAAGCAGAATGCAGAGACTGAGCTCCACCCTCTATATCTACCAGATTACAGAAGGTGTAACAACAAAACACATGTTGGGGATGCTGCTGCTGAAGTTACACTACAAGGGTTCATCAATGGTCAGAGTAACCCTCCTCCTGCCTGGAAGTGGCAGCTCAGCATCTTTTGTTCATTAGGGACACTGCCATTCCCTGTGTAAATTGTAAACACTGCTTAGTAAAAATCATCCTGGAATAAACTAATCTGGAAAAAAGAAAGACACTGTGATGACACATTTCTCATTTTTAGAATTAGATTAGAAATAGAATTTTAGATTAGATTAAAAAAAAATCCAAATCATTTTAATATTGCTGTTTGAATTACTCCTTAGAAGACACGCTATTTCTCTTACTGAATGAGGAACTTATAAAAATGTTGAATTTTAAATTACTAAATCCCTTTCAGATTTAAATAATCATTTGCCCACAAACTTTTCAGGATTTGTGAATTGATGTGTCAGGTTTGTCTGGCTACCAAAAATACCAACAAATCAAAATCACCATTTTCATTCATACAAAAATATCTTTAAATAATTTTTTCCCCCAATACTTTGTGTTTTGTACACTGTTTGTCTCTGGTTATTAATGTACAATGAGCTGAGCATGCTATTGATCAAATTTGCTTCTGGAAACATGGAAAATGTCTAGATCAGAAATGTTGCTAGAGGCCCAGGGGAAAGAGTAATAAAAGTAAAGCCATCTTGAGATCCTAATCTGGGATAGTATTTTACACTGTTCTTGCCATATAAAGTAATTATGGCATCAACTATTAGAAGATGTTGAATTAGAGTCTGGATGGCACCAAAAATCACTGTCATGAAGGACAGGGTAGGACATTTGCATGTGAAAGGATTGTGAACAGTATCTATAAAGAATTGTGAAATTACTACCATATTTATTATTATAATTTTGTATCATCACAGTCTCATTTCAGCATGACCTGTAAGAATAGATTAAATTAACGTCATTTTCTCTTCTTGTTAACATCTTTATCACAAGAGCAAGCTGTCACAATTTTGGTGTCTAAAATAGTCTGTGAATTACAGAGGGCAGGAGCTGGACCATTTCCCCATTCTGCGTCTTGGATGGTTCACCTCTCCCAGTTCGCTCTTCCTTCTCCACCACACAGGGTGACAGTCAGCACAAAAGCTCTTTGTATCCTGCTCTCCTGTAAAAAAAGAAGACAGCCTTCACTGCTTTAAACTCAAGGTGAGTTAAAAATGTAGAAAACCAGAGCTGGATGAAAAGAGAGTGGAGGAAGCAGAGGTTTGAATGGAGGCAAGGATTAGAAAGGATCGTACAAGAAAAAGAAAGCAAGTATGTACATACTTGTTTCAATGTACATACATACACATGGTTAGAATAGACATTGTCAAAATAATTGCTTTTATACCTGCAATGACCCAGTCCCCCCAAATGATTTGATGGTAAGAGAAAGATCTGTCTCAAGGAACTCACTGGCAGTTTTCAATACAAATATTTGGACCTTAAAAAGACCAAGACCGTTACATGAAAATAAATTTGCCTTTGGAAATGTTGTCTTTTTATATAACTGGACTACGAAAAACCAGAGATCATAGTTGGTAAGTTTTGTCTTGTTTTTCCCTTCCATCTCCCTTTCTCCGTTTTCCTTATCAATTTCAAATAAACAGACAGAAAAGGAAAGACCAAGACATCACCAAGGAATTTCCCAAGTGAAATTTTGAGGCATTATCTTGAGTATAAAAAAAAAAAAAAAAAAAAGCACAAATCTTTCATTTGGATACCTGTTCTACAAAGTTTTCAGGACTTTGAAACTAATAAGTCCATCCTTTCTCAAACATTTTATTTGCTTGGTTTTAAGGTACTATTCAACAAGTGAATATTCTGTGACACGTTGCTGTTCCTGATTCAACATTCCTTATTATTGTCTGAGCTGCTATAGTCCACTTGTACCCACAGAAATGAGGTGTATGTCTCAGGTACAAGTCACATGAGATGTCTCATCATTTCTTAGGAAAGTAGGAAGTGGCTGACAGAGGTAAAACAAAGGGATTTGGATATCAGGTAAAAGAATGCTGCAGCCTCGCCCTACTGAGTTATGAATAAGTATTACATCCATTCAAAGGTCTCTCAGATCACATTGTTCACTGGTTATTTAAAAAAAAAAAAAGATAAACACAGACAGTAGCTATGTACTGTTCTCTGATTAACATCAATTCACTTTTGTCCATTTTAGTTGGGGAAAAAAAAGGTATTTTTTGGTGTTTTTTTTGTTTTTTGTTTTTTTTTTTAATAACTTAGACTCATAACTTACCATGATATTTACAACATGAGGCACAAGCACTTTCCTTCAGAGTGAAAAACCCATTTACGACGCCTTCAGGCTGCTGGTGTGAAGGTGCAACATGACCACTTTCCTCCATCCACCAGTTACCCATGGAGCAAACAGGACCTCCAGTCATGGAAGGAAGCCCTGCTTTTTTTCAGGCTAAATGTTAGCTATCCAACTTGAGGGACTGGATGTGTGGGTATTTAATTAAATACCCCAGCTTCAAATTCCCTCTACAAATCTCTGGGATTGTCTGTAAGGGCTCTATGCCATATGATCTCATAAATGTATCGTTGCACCACTGGACAGATACTATAATCTTCTTACAGAATGTGATATAAACATCCGAAGCTGTATAAATAGCATTTGGAACAACAATTAGAGCTGGCTATTCTCGACATTTAGATACAATACAGATAACATCCCTGCTCTTTCCTCCAGCCAGCTGAGCTTTTTCCTCTGGTGCTCCAGGACACACTCCTTTGGGCTCAGTAAAAGGGCCAAGGGCTCAGCTGAGTCCTAGACAAGCAAAGGGAAGTAGCAGATTTTCCAGAGAAAACCATAATTTCAGCAACAATTACAATTCCAGCACTGCCTGGAAAAAGCACAAAGTGTATGTATTCCATGGAAAATATTGTCAAAGAAGAAAAAAAATGGTACCCCAGGAGTACTTTATTTGACCCCACAAAATATTTGTGCATGGACATAGCTTTGTTGAAAGCCTTGGTCAAACCAGTGTCAGGATGCCTCTGCCAATGAACAACTGTGCTGAAATGCTCATGGACCTGGGGGATGCATGGGAGAAGTAGCAGCATGAGCAACACCACACTATTTAAACCTGCTCAACATGCAAGGCTTTTGGCAGATCCCATGTCTACTCCCTTTAGTTCTACTCTGCTTGATATTCAGCAGTAAGGTGAAACCAATGGCTTAAGCAAAAAAAAAATTGTTCTAACTGCTAATCAACAGATTTGGGGGGCTTGGTGCTTTCTTCACCTAAACATGGTTTTCAGTACTGGCAATCCAGAGGCTCTGCCTGTCTGACCATTCATCTCACCATTCCATAACCTCTATCTGCCAGGCTATCTGCAGCTATCTACTGCAAGCTAATACCAAGACACTATCTGAACAAGAAAGGTGACAGATCTGGGGGCACAGTGAAGAACTAGTTTGGGGCAACCTGCTGTTCCAGCTCAGAAGCAAATAAAGTGGTTTGCAGCACTATTTACATGCATCATTCATGAGGCTGCTTCTTAGAGAAAAGTAAAACCAAACCCTTGTGGAGTTTACAGTAAAATAATCTCTACCTTTTCTTTGGTATGCTGAATACATTGACGGCTCATTTGTACTGGGCCTTTTTGGTCTAAGACTATCCAAGGTATATAACAGCATACCAGTTTCCAGAAGGATTAGGACAATAAGGCATAATTTGATCTAGGTCGTGTTGTTGTCAAATGATGGCTTTCCGACATGGTATATTTATACACTACTAATGCCAGTTTCCATTGTATGTAAAGGATGATTACTTATTTAATGAACAGACTTCACTGAACAGAGTCACAAGATAATGGTCTCATGCTGTTAACTAAATGGGAAAGCATTTACTGTAAAATATATACTCTCTAATTTGTGAGATTACCCTGTACAAAGGGAAGATCCAGCAATGGGATGTGGGCAAACATAAGAAAATATATAATGAGAAAAAGAATATTTGCTTGTCCATAACAACAAAAATGGTAACACATAAAAAAGACTTCTTTGTTGTATCTTTATCTTCACAATACATGTACGCGACAGTAACTGGTTCTATCAGTGCAAATTATATGCATCTGTGGGGAAAAAAATCGCTTAGTGATTGGTACAGAACTGCAGGACTCAGCCCTTCTGCCATTGGAGACTGGGCATTCAGCATGTGTTCAGAGAGTGCTCGTAACTCCTCTTTAAGTTCCTCTATTTCTATTACCAATATAAATTAATTTGCATATAGCAGCTTCCTAATATTCCTGAATGTGTTGTTAACATACAGCTATAAACCCAAAGTGTTCATCAGGACTAGTGAGACAAAAGGTCTCCCTAAGAGGAAATTCTCAGTTACATAATCAGAATACATTAAAATCTAGCAGACCGCATGTTTTTAATAAAAAAGAGCAAGATGAAGGGCTGAATTTATAGCCAGCAGATAAAGCTGTCTTAAAAATAAGCCTATTAATGCCTCCTGCAAGGTCAGTTCAAGGGTGATGAAATGAGAATTGACCAAACATGAGAGCAATTCCCAGCTAAATAAAAAGCCAGATATTCTTTTCTTCACTGACAACGAAAAATGAACATAGAGACAAGAAGGGTTGATCACTGATGCCAAAAATGTACTTTCCATTCTCCAAGCTTTCTAAAGTCTCTTCTTTTATCCATTTTCTATTTTTCATCATATTGCCATTCTCCTTTTTTTGTCAATGACCTTTCTTCAGTCCAACTCAGCTTCTGTCTAATGACCTGAAGAGGCCTTCTTCACAGGCTGGAAAGCTTTAGATTTAAGATCCCCCTCCTTCATTAGAGTGAAAAGTGAACAGCCTCTATGTGCTGGGTGTTAATGAATGTGAAGAAAGATTTTTTTTTGTATGTGTTTTACACATTATGTTCTTGACTCCTTGAGGTGCTACAATAAATTGCTGCGCTTCATTTACAAGGAGTGATAACAGAAGCAAAATGAGGATCTGGCGGCAAATTACTTCTCAGTTCACCCTGGGTCAGGCTGCTGGGGCTAATGAGAAGAGGTGCTCTAATTTTAAACTCCTCCTCGACCAAGCTATTCTTGCATTAATGTTCACTGCTATAAATTGTAAAGTCAAATGAAGGAGCACTGTTGAAAATTAACCAGTATTTTTACCCTTTGAGTGCCCAATAGAACATATTTTGGCTTCTAAGCCTGGTGGTTACCAAAGGCAGCACAGCTACACCAGCCCCTCCTGCCTCAGAGCAGCAGGATGCTCCCTGAACGCACACACCACTGTTTCTGTCTTTTCTTTACATGTGGGGAGGAAATAGTACGGGTTTCCAACCAGATTAAAATTTAACCCGAAGAAGAAGGTGTTTAAAGACAGCCTTTTTGTGTCTTTTTGACAGAACACTGCACCCAGACATTAAAAGTCGTGCAGAATTACTCTGTCCATTTAATGCTGCCGCATGCTTAATGAGTTGTAATTGTGTATACGGAAAGACCCTGTAAATCACTGACCCATTTAGGTCTATGAGCACTTTGTTGCTATAAGCCCAAAGCAGGATTTGAGTAGTTAATGAGAAACTAATGCAGCACCTGCTTCTCTCATGAAATATCTTCCTAAGCCTGTATTTTGCCAATTTAGAAAAATCAAATACAATCGAAACCTAAAAATTTAAAAAAAAAAAAAAAAAAAAAACCAGAAACAAACAATAGGCCAGGGTTCTGGAATTACTAGAGGAATTACACATCTTTGAAGAACAGTTCCAGATTCTCATCAATGGATTTTTTATTGATAACTTGGCACTGACTGCAACGACGTTAACATATTTGAAACATATATCACGGCATTCATTTGTTGTGTGATGCGTCTGTCCTGGTACATTCTTCCATGAAATTGCTACATAACATACAAATTAACCACACTACCCTACTCTAATCATTGTAATCAGTTATGTTTTCATGTGTACATTACTAATATATAAGGTTGTTGTAGTTCTTGTGTGTGGTTTAATTGCTTGTTTTTGCATATCTTGTGTGATTGATGATGTTCTAGAAATCTTTTCCCCGAAAGGAGACTTTCTAAATTACTTTGTTTAGATGCTAATGATTGTATTTCATTAGTGGCCCTCTCATCCAGAATCATCTTTAAATGAATGAATATGCCATAATTAAAAATCTGAATTATGAATTACTTTGAAAGGAGACAACATTGTCCCGATTTCCCACTGCGACTCAGTGTTATTTCAATTATGTAAATATGTTTAATCATTCCCCTTTTGTTTTTCTAATTATTTAATATTAATGTTGCTTTACCCCTTTATTGCTACAAGAAGGGATATGGCATCTTAAATGAGAGTACTTAGACAAGTGATACACAGATGACTAGATTCAAGCAGACATTTACCAGAATGCATAACCCATTTCAAAAACAAACATGCTATTAACATTCATACTAATATAGCAACACTAGCAGTAATTGCACTTCATGGATGTTTTGTCTTTATAAACCTAATGTATTCACAATGTACAATCTCCAATCAATTTTCTTATCAAACTTAAAATACATTTGTACAACTTTAAATTCTCTTGAAGTGCAGATTTTAAGTAATGAGATTACTCTGCCCACAGGCTGCACTTTATCAATAGTTTAAAAAACAGATACAAATTATAAAGCATCTGGACATAAGATCTTGGTTTTTCACTGATACAGCCAGTTCTATTTGATAGGACCAGCAAGCAAATTCTTTCCTGTGAGTCCGAGAAATGTGAAAAAATAAACGCTCCTGAAAATTCATGCAGAATACAGCACTTTTACGGAAATTCACAAAATCAAAGGACTGTGAAATTAATATATGTAAAATTATCAACATCATAAATCCATAGAAGGGGGTATACACGCTACATAGCTGATAATGATAATTAGTTATAAAATATTATACATCATGGAAATGTTATGTGAGTTTCTAACTAGATGTAATTATAGTCTAAAATGTAATAATTTGGCAATTACTTTGAAACATCCTGAAGTAGAATTCCTAGAACTACACAATCTCACTCCTGAGTAAGAGTAGCAAAACAAGTTCAAAGCACTATTTAAAATATCTTCATTTGTAAATAATCTGAAAACAACGATAGCAGACAGAAAGAAATGTGAGTTTTATTCCCGTATTTTTTAAAGACCATTGCAGCACTGTGAAAAAGTGGGAATCCGTTAGTGGCAGCTAATGCATCTGTTTCAGTTCTTATCAGCAACAGCCATAAAATCTACTTCATATTAAAAAATCTATATTTTTAATCATAGGTTTTACATTTTGCAAGCCACCAGGGTCAAAAAGGATAATGAAAAGTGCATGAATATTATCAGTAAAAACATGTTGCCACTTAAGAGTTTCAGTTTATTACTCTCTGCTTCGCAGTTTTTGCAGACAGAATACTTCCAATTAACATTGCTGCTCTTTCAGCCTCTGAATTGCACTTGGATGATTACTTACAAATGAAAAAAAAATAATGAATTGCTAGTAGCACGTTCTTGTTCGGATTTTTTTTTAAATAAAACTTTTCATAGGCAAAAGGAAGGTCGTCATTTTCCATGGACTCCTCTGTATCGATGCAGCCACAGTGGTGGGCTTTATTCAGCACATCGCTCTTGCCATTGGAATGAAGGTCCTGCCTGCAAGCAGATTTGTGCATTTTGTCAAATACACTCACACTTCTGGCCAGTTCTAAGTTCTGTTATGGCATGTATTTTTTGTGTAAATTTATTTTGTTGTCAGTAACTTCTTTCACAGTCTTCTCTAGCAACAATGACATTTTCAATCAAAAAATGACACAAGGCAGCAGCTGCAATTTCCATTCTATTCCAATTTTTTATGTGTGTATGAGACAATTTCTATAACTAATTTAGAAAAACTATTGGAAACAATCTCTTAGTATTTCTGCATATCAGTTTCAGTGAGCTACCATTTCTATGGAGAGAAAGATATTACCATTTTTTGAGAGAAGATACTTTCAAAAACAACTTTGAAAAAAAGTCAGAGGGGGAGGGAAGAGAGAAACAGATATCCAAACTTTTATGGGCTGGTATGTTAAAAATTAAGAAAGCAAGCAGCAAGGAAGCTTAGTCTGGCAGCCTCCATTTTAGATGCTAAATTTTTCACAAGACAGTTTAATTACAAAAATTAGGAATGGTAATTGCTACATATAAATGTAAAGTGTCTCTCTTGGCCCAGCACAGGGGATAAAAACCCCCAACCAAATCCTGAACTATAATGCCATTCTCTGTTCTCAGGATTCTTAAGTATGCAAATAGTTTTTCCACTTAAGATCTCACAGACACAGATCTGGTCAAAGCAAATTACCCAAACAGTTTGCATTCATCAGAGAGGAAAAGAGATGATAAGGCAGATAAACCCAATGAATGTAGACATTTTGAACAAAAGCCTACCATTTTACAGAGGAGATTATCTTGTACTCTAATTCTCTAGTTTTATAGGTAGCAGAAACTTATTTTCATATTATAAGATAATGTGAGGTGAAATGGCAGATAAAACCTGGCTTCACTGAAGTGAATGACAAGATTTTCATTGACATGAATAGAGTAATTTTGTTCCAGGGGGTTTATGCCATGTGTATTTTTTTCAGTGTTTTTTGTAAAAATGCCAGCTTATTAAACAGAGTTCTTTAACATTCAGTATTATTTGTACAGCCTACGTTCAGCCTGGGCACATCGAATTAACCTCAAAAAAAAGCCAGAGTATCAGTTGTAATTCAATTTCTCATATTCATTTTGTGAATAAAATGTTTCCCTTTTTTACATTTTAATTAAGATGGACATAGTGCATGGAATTATCGTGTGGAATGTTACTCTGTGAAATGTCAAATACAACTGAACCTCTAATAAAATACAAAGGTACGCAAAACCCTACTCTTGGTATAAATGCTTATAACCTTGTCACATGGATGTCCCCAAAAGCCTCATCTGGGATTTTATTACAGTCTTTTCCTTAACAAATCTCTCATTGCCCAACATTTAGGACCAGGCTTATGACAGAACTCAGACCCTAATACAAAACTCAGGCAAACTTCAGGTGCCAAGCTCTAAAACCATAAAATAATAAAAATAATCCCTGCTCAGCAGCTGATACTGAGAGCCCCTCACCGATTTGGGGGCTCCCTGCACAACCAAAAACCTTGCTGAATGTCACAGTTCCTCTGTACATCTTGAACACTCCTGCTCTACACAGCAGAGTGTCGAGCACCCGCATCTGCCTCCCTGAGTCCAAGGAGTAGGAATAACAGTGCCACAATGCTGTGGCTCAGGTAGTATAAACCACCACCTACCACACAGTAGTAGAGTCCATTTTTAGTAGGCACCCTAAAACAAGAATGATGGCACAGTTGTCAGTTATCTGGGTGAGTCTAAGCAAACTTTCCAACATGTCTTAGTTGAGGAAAAATGTTCATATTATGAATAACACAAATAATTAATGAAATTATTAATAAAACTGGTTGTTACAAAAGTAAGGAAAATTAAACAGACTATGAATTAAATTATTAACACAATACACAGAAGCTGAAAAGGCAGGTAAATCTATCGCAATTAGTGTTCTCATTATGCTTCAGCCTTCTGGGTTTATGCAGAGATCATCACTGACCCATTTGAAGAAAACTCATTAAATTCCTTGTCCACCCTGTAGTAGACATAAAAAATAACTGATCACCATCCTCTTCGTAAACATCTGTGACATACTGAAAGAACTGTGTCTTGTTCCCTTTTGTGTTTCCCTTCATTTAGCATAAACTGATCCAGAAACATCATGCTTTCCACACAGTTTAGCAAATATTCTTTCTTCATCATTCCTGTGGACACTCTCCAGTCACCTGCTTTGTTCTGGAAGTACCACATCCAAAGCTGGACACAGTACTCAACAGGAGTAAACACATCTCATGTCCATGACCTGACACTCCCATTAACACCTCTCAGAATGAAGTCTGCTTCTTTTTCTGCAAGGATTCCTCCAAATCATTTCCAGTTCTGCTGTTTACAATCTTTCCCAAATTATCACCTCTGAGATCTCCTCTAATGCAATGGATAAAGCTAGTCTGACTCACTTCTAAATGTTTTTTTCTCAGATCAAAGTCTTAGGTTAACCATTAGGAAAAATGAGATATTTGTAATCTCTAGTTCATTTTAGAACAAACACTTCACTGCAGACCATAAGGAGTGACTGCCAGTGACATTAGTAAAAAGTATCACCACCAGAAAGGCCCACTTTACAGCAAACAGCATAAAAACTAAACTTCATCACAAAGTTCACTGAAATAGGAACTTAACATTAACAACCATACAAGAGGTTGTAATAGAAACAGTTTTTAATTGCTTATGGCTTTTTCATCAGCTGCTGAGAATATTAAACCCATCAAAATAACAAAATCTTTAATGCAAACAACACAAAGAATCTAATTTAACTCCGCCTGCCTCCCCAGAGTAAGTTCTTATGCTACATCACCAAGATAATTCTGAAGATGTCCTTGTAATAGCTGGAAACACTTAAAGAAGCAGCATTAGAAAGAGCTTCAGCTTGATTTTAAAGAAAGGAGGTGGAGGAAACACTTCATTAACCAAAGCAAATGGTCAGGGGAAATTAAAGGGTCCCAGGCCACAGCAGAAGGCAGGTGCCAGGGTGAGGAAGGGGACACCTGGCCCAGGCCTGGGGTTGTTCCGCTGTGCTCAGTGATCTGGGCATGGAGATGCCCACCTCAGCACTGGAAAGTGGTGAAAATGAAACCTCACTACACTGACTAGAGTCCTGCCAGTCTGGTGAGGAAGGCAGAGGCTGAGCGCCATGTAGGTACAGCCTTGCTATTGAATTAGAGGGATGAATGTCAGAAAGAGTAATTATTATAGTCTAAAATTGTTAGACTCATCATTTCAGATCGTAAGAAATGCCTGCTAAGGTTGCCTGCCGCTTTCAGGGACAGAAGAACTGGACTTGGACCACCAAACTGAATTCTGTTTTTCCAGTTCAATGGCTGAACTGAAAAATGGGAGGCAGGGGGGTGTAACTGTTCCATCTTGGGTTTTAAAAATTTGCCTTTTTTAGCCGATTTTTAAAAACCACTTCCAGGTTCAGCATCTTGACCCTGAAATCAGTTTCAAAATGAGACATCAAATGATTTACTTTTGAAAATATTGAAAGAATTTCAACTTTTTTTCCAAAGTCTTTTTGTCCAAACTCATCATCAAATTTGATCTAATTTTATACAAAGTTTTGATTCCTACCCCTAATGTTCTATTTTCAGCAAATGTAATGTTCACTGAAAAAAAATTCTCCTTGGCTGCAGTTCTCAGAAGAAAGGTGAGATGTATTCGAGACAGATTTGGGCAGACAGGATTTTGTGAGAATGGAGATTGCTTAAAAGTCTTCTGGATTTGAAGAGGAAACAAGTCTCAAAACACTTTTCATATTTTTGACAAAGAGCGAAGAAGTTATAAGATATCCAAAGATGCAACATATGAAAAAGCAATTTTATTTTAATCTTTTGGACTATTCAATCTCTTTTAATGAATTTCTAGAAATGTGCCAAATTCAATATCCAAAAGGCATTTAAAAATGTTGTATTCTTTCTTGGAAAATACTGGAATATTTCAGCTTCTCCCCCTCAGTTTTTTTGGTGTTCAAAATCTTCATCAGATTTGATCTGATTTACTTATTTTTAGCACTGTGGTTCTTCCTCCTCCACAAAAAAAATGCCTTCTTGAACAATTTTAATGATCTAGTAAAAGTTAATACAAAAGACAATTGTATTCAGGATAGGGAAAAGAGGGTTACCCAGAACTGTGTTTTTCCTTATGCCATTGCAGTGTTATTTTAGTTTAAATTAACAGCAGCCTCATCTAAACAGACTGGCTAGAGGTCAAAAATCCAGCACAGACAATTTTGCATGGTAGCAATTTACACCAAACTGATACTGGTAAGAACTGACCACTTCTGTGCTTCCCTCACTCTTTGCCCATCAAGCTTCTGGCCACTGCTTTCTCAGATGCCAAGAATCCTGCGTTTATTTCAGCACATTTGACCAGCTTCCGACAAAAGGAAATGGAGAGCCCAATGTTTCTCAGTGTGTAGGTCACTGTCCTAGGAGATGGGAGCTGAGCATTCCCATCTTCAGCTGCAGGGGCATCTAGATAATGCTCTGAACCATCATCAGATTTTCAGACAACTCATCTATTAATTAATTTTTATGTATTTCCATCAGGACTTGAAACTCTGTTTTTAATAGGTACTATAGGCAACTGTCCCTGCCATCTGGAATGAGTGCCAGTGTCTATGTGTGAAGAAGAAAAGCCCTCTGCTTCCCTGATATTCAGCTTTTGTTAATGCTGGACAACACTGATGAAATCCCTTTTCAATCTTTTACATCAGCTTTAAATTTACAGATGTCTCCTTCCAATGTGGTTAAAAGACAAGTCAAACGACACAAAGTACCTGAGGAAAAGGGGGAGAAGGTAGGAGAGAGACAAATAATGGCACTGTTCTTACTGCTGCTGTTGTCAGAGCTTTAACTGTGCCTCAGAAGTTGCTAAAGAAAAATTATGCTTCCTTTCCTGAAGGGTCTACAGGCAAACCAGCAAAGAATATACAGGATGCATTGGGAAGACCAGAGGTGAGGATCATTAGGATTTAAGTACTTTGATTGCAACTTGAAATGTTCATCCTGAAAGAAGAGACAGATTTTGTCCAAACTCAGGATAACCCATGTTGAATGATTATTTTTCCTCCAAAGCTGAAACTCTAAAACCCATCTGATTTGAAATGCCAAAAATTTTGAAATTTCTAATTGAAAGAAGATACTTCCACTGTCTTGAAAATCTACCACAGTGCTAAAAAGCACTTCCTAGTGCAGCAGTTCTAAATGGCTTTGAACACATTGTTCTCTGGGAAAGAGACTTTGCAAAGACTTTTTTCTCATGGGGCGGAGGAAGGGAGCAGGAGGAACGTGTGCACCCACAGTCATGCAATTCACAGGGAGACAGACTGAGGAGAGATGTAGTCCTCCAGCAAGCTGATATAATAGAGAGCTAGTGGGGACCTCAACATTTACTCCTAAAGGCAATTCACTGCCGTGGAAATTTAGGTTTATATTTTATCAAACCAACATGAAACACAACATTCTACCTAGAGTCAAACCAATCCTAGTTAAAACATTTAGTTAAATTTAAAAAATCCACAAAGAAGAGATTTCTACTGAAAATCAATCATGTTGTAGAAATAGTGCTTTTCAGCAATAGACCATTCCACAAAAAAGCCATACCTACCTACATCTATTTATTTCATTGTTTCCCCTTCTAGTCATAAAAAGCCAATGTTTGGGATTTGCTGAATTGTTTCTATTAGGTGGCAAAGCTTGTGATTTGAGTCAGATATTTCTTTGCTACAACTCTTCTTATACACAAAGAATGTACATATCATTCTGCTTCCCCGAGCACAATAGGAACAGACAAGAAACAGTTCCTCTGGGCACATTTCCAAGCTTGCCTTTTCAAACACCAATCTGCTCAAAAGAAGCTCGGTCTTGGCTTCTCAGGGCCAATGCTGCTCCGAGTACTCCTGTCTCTCCTGCTGCAGCTCTGGCCTTTCTGCTTTCACAGCAAACACCCACAGCTGTGTTCCACCCATTGCCCTTGCTCTGCATTACTAAACAATGGTAACACCCCCTCCCCCCCCCCCCCCCCCAAAAAAAAATCACCACTTTTATCTTTCCAAGATAGTTTTTCTGCAGTATTTCAAACTGTTTCCTGTTTTGGGCACAAACATCTCTTATTTCATTGTTTGCTTTCATAAAGGAGCTTGACTGCATTTTCTGTTCAGTTAAAATCAAGAGAACCAGTGTGCCAAATAGCTTGGCTATGATTGCCAAAGATAAGCTTACTGGAAACCATCCCCTTCAATGTGACAGACCTGTTCATTGTCCAAGCAGAACACATCTCTAATTCATCCCTACTTAATTAACAGTGCATAGTTGTTTCTTAGCCCAAATATCCTCTTATCCATGGTGTTGTGCCTTGAATCATGTTTCTTCTTCTAATGATACTTACACCAAACTGAGCAAGTCTGAAAAAAAATATTTTTCAAGATGCACAATTTAGGAAATGTTACCATTGCTTGCAGATTATAACAAGAAAAGCCCACCAGGAAGGAAAGACATAGAAATTAAGCAGCACAATAGCAGCTTTCTTTTAGAAAGCTTGAGGAAGAGAAAAAGGTCAATGCACCACAAAAACTGTGCAGTTACTATAAGGCATTTTGGAAGTCAGATATTCCAGTGCAGGGAAGGTGAAAAGATGCCCTGGCAAGTGAAAATAGGAACAGGAAAGATGTAGCCCTAGGAACACCTAGCACCCTTTTGGGGTGGGATGGGGAAGCTAATAGCCAGTCTTTCAAGCTAGCTGAGATACTGAAGCAGTAAAAAAAGGAGCTTGTTCAATAAACAATCTAACATTTTATTCTCTTGCATTTGTTCCCATGATCGCAGATCTCCTACTATTTACTTCTTATCTTAACAAACTACTTTTTTAACTTAAATGTTGTAATAAAGCAGGACCACAGAGTAGCACAGGGTGCCTCATTCACCTAAAGAGTGAATACACTTCCAAGAACATGTGCAAAACTCCTGCAAGAACTGAATCCTAGGCTTGCAGAGAAAAAACTTTTTTGCCAAAGCCTGCTGGTAAGCATCAGAAAAATGAGTGAGGGACAACATTTTAGCGACTATGAAGTCTCCAGATTCTTTGAGAAACTCTGCCTTGGATTGTAGCAGCATGGAGCTTTCTCTCAACAGCTTCTCATCTGAAAAAGGGGAGAAGGAACAGGAAAGAGATCTCTTTTCTCCCCCCTTCATCGTGAATGTCACTCCTATGTAGTGGTTAAAACTACAACCAATGTGCAGGGATTTTTATTCTGGAAATTGGTCTAGTCTGCAGAGATGGAGAAAATGTATGGGAGGTGCAGAAACAGATTAATAGGTCTGCTAGGGGGAGGTGCTGCCCCACTATCCTTATGAGTAATAGGGACCAGTGAACCAAATTTAAAGAAAATAACCATTTCCAGCAAACCACCAAAACACCGTATGAAATAGGAAATGCAAACAACATATACCAGCTATCACAGAGCAAACAGCAGGTGTGATCTCATTAATCCCTGATTTGACATTATGTAAATTAAGAAGCATATTTGTCTTTTCTACAGTTCCATCTAGACTTTGCTAACAAACCCTGTGTTAGGCCCAAATGAGAGACCCAGCCAGGCCTCAGCATATTTTGACAAGGATGATGTTTCCTGGTGGGCAGTAGGGCTAAGAATGACACCTCCATCAGAAGGGGGTAGCTGAAGGCCACATCAATCTCATTGCAACCAGTGTTTTTTTACAGGATGTCCTGTTCCAGCCCTTCAGATAAGAAGGCCTTGACCACCCATCCTGTGCCAGGATGTTGGGAACTACCTACAGACCACACAGATTTGCTGCAGAGAGTGGGCAAAGAGCCCTGTAGCTCCCTGTGTGTGCTCTCACGCCATGCTGCTCTGGGGACGGGGCACCTAGGCAGTTTTCAGGTTCAAACTCAAATTGCAATAATTAAACATGTTGCTTTTCTGGCCAAGACAATGTTTCTTCTGTGTTGTTTCGGCAATAACAGAATCTGGTTTGCTATCCAGCAGTAGTGTAGAACTCAGGCCAAGGCACAGAGTGGTAACACTGCCATCAGTGTTAAATCAATACAGTCAAAACTGCTTTTGCCCTGGCAATATGCCATGTATACCTTTGCTGTTTCATGAGACTTTGTAATTTACAGTACTGGCATTATTTCTTCTTATAAGGTTTTTTTTATTATTATTTCAACTGCTACAGAGGAATGTCACATAGGTGAACAGTCTTCAAGTTTGACCACCAGCCTGAGATCTGGCTCTTTTGTGCACACCAGTGTTAGCAACAGTATGGGCTAACTAAACTTTTGGCAGAACACCATACTCAGCTTGTTATAACAAAGTTCATGCTATACAGAATCAGCTGGTTAAACTCCACCAAAAGCAATTAAATAAATCTGTGCATTCCAGCATCTGAAAGATATTCTTTGTGGAAATCTACATTGTAGGTTACTTAAAGAGCCTTCATAAGGACGGTGACTGTCATGAGGGACAGCCTAGTTACAGTCTAATAGGCTATGTCCTTCAACCAAAGAGAGCCTTTTCAAATGGTTGGGAAAATTTTATTTACTGCAAGAAAGAATATTACACTCCAGTTAAGAGACAGGGAGAAAGATTCAAAACCATAAACACTTAAATATTATTTCTCCGTTATGAAGATGTATAGCACTACTATGGTAAGAATACATAGGAAAACTGCCACAAAATATTTGGATAAAACATTCCTGTGAAATGCCGGTGATGTTTTGTAAATACGGATGATGATTAAATGCCTAATTAATTATTATTATTATTTGTATTACATCCATATTCGAACACTCTAATTAAGAACACAGTTCTACTGAGTTCAGTGCTGTACAAATATGTCAGGGAAGAATCTCCATTTCCCTGGTGTGTCTGCAATACAAATAGCAAATGCAAAGTAGAAAGGGAAAGAAATTCACAAAGTGACTTACCCAAGGGCACATAGCAAGCGACTGTCAGAACCAGGGAAAAACCAAAACAAATCAAACCAAAACCCAAACCTAGCCTTGGTGCTATCAGACCACACTGTCTCTGTTCAAATCACAAAACATGTAAGTCCATATGGCTCTGTTTACCAACAAGCTTCTTCCTTATCCTTCTCCTTTTGCATGTCCCTGTCACTATTTAGTTTATAAGTCAACTGAACCATCTGAATATAATCACACATTCTGAAAGGCACAGATATTCTTTCCATGTATCACAACATGAACTGGAAGTTTAGCTCTTCTCATGCTACATATATTTTATCTGGGATAATACAGCATGTATACACACAAACAAAAATCAAACAAAACCCAAGAGGTCAAATCAAGGACCCAAGAAGACGCTGAGAAATATCAAGGGATGAGACAGCCAAAGATACCTCAAGCAGAGGAGAATACCCTTGCATCAATGTTTGAAGGAAGACAGAAAGGTGCTCTCACAAAAGGAGATTCCCAGATTCAAGGAGGCACTGATTGTGCCATAAAGTCAGGCTAGTGTTCAGAAGAGCAAGACAGACCAGCCAGCCTCAAAAACAGGCTGCGCAACAAACAGTAAGGAGGAAGAGGCACCTCACAACTTTGGTGATGGAGTAATACAGTAATAGAATCTGAATTCTCCAAATTTTTTCTACAGTTCTATGTCATTTTTAACTGTGCAACCAGAGAACTGCTTTCAGGTTGTGGAACCTTGCACTGGGTCAGTGGTACCTGCTGGTCCCAACTGCAGCATTCTGCTGGCCCAGGAGGACTTGCTGGTCCCACAGCTCCCAAGTAATAGGCACATAGTAGTGGCAATGTGCAGCCAGAGCAGAGCACACCAGAACTGTTTGAGCATTTCCACACATTTCTCTGCCTCTTAATAGAATAGCACAGACATTTTAGCTGCAAGGAATATAGAAATCCTTGGCAGAAACAGGGAGGGGGGAAGATCCACTGGAATACTGGGATGAAAAAAAGCAACTCATGTAACTGCACTTTCCCTGGATAATTTTTTGAATTTAAATGGAAGGGTAGAAGAAATTTTAGTTAAATACTTTTGGCCAGATACAGAAAAATCAGATTTGGAAATGTTGCCTCTATGACTTTTGTTGCCGCTCACCACTGGGGATGAGGCTTCCCAGCCTCAGTACAAGGTAGTTTCCCTTCCAGCTGAAATGTCCATCACTCCCGATTTTGGTAATGTGTGCCCTGCAAAAGTCAGCCAAATAGGAGAGTCCAGCTCAGAGAGAAAAGTAGGCAAACAAGCCACAATCTCCTGATGGGAATTCCCAGATGCATAAATTCGGTAGTAAGCTAAGGTTTTGATCCAATCAAAGCTACAATTCTCTAATTATTTTGAAGTTTTGTTCAACTCCAGCCTCAACAGCTTCAGTCACCGAAAAGGCATCACTTCAGATCCCTGGTTTGGCTTTTGACATGTTCAGGTTTTCCAAGAAATCTCAACATTTTTAAGGAATGTATATATTATGAAAAGGAAAAAAAAACACCATAATTTTATAATTGACTATCTTATCAGACATTGAAGAACTGTTTCAGGCAAAAAATTTTCAACCAGCCTTATAAATAATATTCATTTCCACTCAATGTGTTATTCACACTGGTTTATATTTTTTTATACTGATTGCAAAATTCATGGACCAGCAACTCTATTTAGAGATACTTTAAATATAAAAAAGAACCTCCCAAGAAACAGCGTCTTTTTCTTCCACTCTCTCCCTGCCTGCTGAAACACACCTGGCTCACCTCAGAAATCTTTTTACAGAAAGATCATGTAATAACTTGCAATCAATCCCAACACCAGTTTTATTGCACGGTTACAGCCAAGCTGTACTCAGGACCAGATCAAGGGATAAGAAAAAGGTAATTTTCTGTCACCCTTGTTATCCATCCACATCTCTCACACGGTAAAACGCAAGGAGCTAATTCAGTCATCAGGACAATTTAGAGAAGTTTTTCTGAATTACTTATCGGCAACGAGCCTCAGAAGTCTGTCCCATCAACGGCAGGCAACCGAAGCAAAGCAGCGATCTGAGCTTGCCTCTCCCCACCACAGCACACCAAACGCAGAAGGAAGCAGGGAAGAACAAGACCTGTGCAAAGTAACCACAGCTGAGGCCAGAATTGTTACAAAATCCTGCAGAAAGGGTCAAAGGCGTGACTGAAACATCAGAGAAGATCAGACGCCTGTTTCTCTCTGTAATGGGCTACCTGTTATGACTTCTGATCCCCAGATCACTACAATAGTATCTTGAGGATAAACAGCAGGATTTAACTATTTCTGCCAGGAAACAGGTATCTGCAGGTCCAGCTACTACACAAATTTTCCGTGCAACTAGAGATGCACCCAAGCCCTCTCATGATGCTACTGTGAGTGTTTCATGATTCTCAAACTGTGCTGGGATCTCTGAGTTTCCTCCTTGCTGCCCCTGGTAATGGCATATTCTCCTCCTTATTTGTGACCCCAGCTAACAGCGGAAGCTTCCTACAAGATCTCAGAAAGCATGAGGGGACAACACCAGAAAGATGGAGCAGCCATTAGCACTTGCAAAAGAGGTCTAAAGAGCTCAGCAGCACTGCTGATCACAGCGCACCACAGAGCTGTCAAAACTCAGCAAACTGGAGGTAGGGCTGTTTCCCTCCACAGCCAGAAAGAGGGCTCAAAGCTGAAGAAAGTCATAATTCAAACACCTTGCAAACATTTTGGTGGTCCCACAGACTTTATGCCTATTAATGACAGCAGAAGCAGGGAAGGTCTCCAGTGAATCCATGGTGGTCTGTTCAAGTCCTGAGACAAATACATTAGCTGTGGTCAGTGTGACAATTTGGGTAGGAGAGGCTGAGCTGTCAGCAGCCAAAATAGAGATCCCTCACCGACTGGCTTCATTGGATATGTACACAACTCTGCAAGGATAAATATATTAGCAGCTTTTCTGGTAAAGGGAGAGTACCAATTCAGCACCACCAACTATCTAATGAGGAACTGAATTAACAGAGCCAACAAGAGTTCAGTTCCCCCATACTACCTGGATTATACTGACTGTGAAAAGAGAGGGGCACATATCCTATTTATGAAGGGTGTATTAGACCTACTTAGCCTTGCTGCCCAATTTCCATCCCTTCAAACACCACCAGTCCCCTGGAGATACTGTACCCACAACAGATGCAATTGCTTCTAATATATGCATGATTTAAATAATTTAAATTCTCAGAAAATGTATTATCTAGTTCAACATCTAAATTTCAATGCTGTATACCAACCAAACCTTAATTCATCAAAAATGCTCCATAAAAAAACAAGTAGCAGAGACAGGCACTTTAGGCATGGTTTTAGGCAATCGTCATCCTTTATCACAACCTGAGACTTTGTAAACATTATTTCATCTTCATTGTGCCTGAAGCTTTCGTTCTCCATGATGGCTTGATCCTTTTTGCCAAGCCTCTTCAGCTGCAGAAAGCTTTGGTTTGCTTTCCAGTTCAGGTTCCCGTCTGCCACTTCTAATCCTCATTTTCTTTCTTGCCAGTCAGTCATCTGTTCTCTTTGATCCTTTGTAGCAAGCCTTGAACTCTGTTTTTATTCAGATTAGAATCCAGTGTCAAGAACGAATGTTTTCTTTTTCCTGTGGTTTTGCAGCCTTTAGCTTGTTTAAGCTTGTTTTCTTCTTCCCAAGTTTTCAATTGCTTCACCTGTATTTTCTGTGGTTTCAGGCCATGTTTCTGACCTACACACAGCATTTGTGGCAACGGTTATCGGCCTTTGCCGGCACCATTGCAACTGATGAACAACTCCCAATTCTTCTCCCCTTTTCAGTTCCTAGATGTTGCTTAGGCAGCATGGAGGCAGCTGGTGTAAAGCACTGGGAGAGTAGTAAGTTACCCAGCACAGGTATGTAGGATAATGGGGTCTTTCCAGGGCTTATGTTCACAGGGGTGGGTGATGCACACTGAGGGTCTCTGTTATCATACAGGAAGTTCCTGAAAACCCTTCAAAACTTATGGTGGGGTGGGTGGGTGTCCAGGCTGGCTGCAGCATCTCAAAGCACCACCATAGGACAAATAATTACTCCTAGTGTGTGTCAGAGTAGATCCCACTGCAGGTGACTGACAAACACAATTCATCCGGCTCACACAAAGGAGGATGGTGCTTGGCTTTAGCGTAGATCATCTGGCTGAAGATGCTGGTGGACAGTAGGATCACTTCCTTGGTGCACAATAACAGTTATGAATCCTTGGTAGCCAGAATGGCATCACTCCAGTGAGATCCAACAGAATTTTATTTGAGGTTCCTTTCCAAAAAGAGGGAGGAAGATTTTTCAATTGTAACCATTGAAACCAATTAGTTGAGTGGGGTTGATGAGGTATGGGCTTACAAAGTGACACAACTGCCACAAACATCAGAGTTAACTGCTAATTCCCTATAGAGGACTCTGTTGGACAAGGTGTTAAATCCTCTATTTGGATGTACCACGGTTCCTTAATTGGTTTATCAGTATGGACAGTGATGTTGGGATTAGTACCAAGGTTCCCTTTACATCCGCCACCCAGCAGTGTATTCCGTATCGTCGTGCAAGGTGCAAGAGAGGACATTGAGTCTTCAGCTTCAGAGCAATATAATGTCCTTAGTCCTTCTTTTGAAGAATCCAACACTGTTTTTCTGAACTATCTTTATTTTCCATCAGAGGCTCCCTCATAGAGACTTCAATGTCATGAGTTTGGGTACAGGTCTGTCACTACCAGCACAGCAGTTGTTAGAATTAGGTTTAAAAAATACTGAGATGACTAGTGTTAAGGATGTAAAGCCAAGACTACCCAAATTTTTGCATTCTCAGACAGAAGACAAAGATGCTGAACACTTCTCTGGGGCCTGACTTTCTCCTAGTAGGACAGACCAAACGTTCAGAATTTGGGGTAGAAGCTATCACAGATGCAAAATACTGAATCAGATTGGACAGGGTTGACTTTTAAAAAAATCCATTTCAAACAGGGAAAGAAAAAAAGCTCTTCACACCTTTCTAAAAAGGTTTTACAGGTTTTAATGTTCTCAAAAAGGACGAATGAGCAGTCATTGGGTTGCATGTTAAAAATGCTGGGGAATTGTTCTTTATAGCCTCACATGGAGGCATGAAAGTCGGGGAATACATACATGTTCTCAAAGGCCCTGCTATTCAGGAATCTGATTTCTCATACACAAAACACACATTTACCTGCGGATCCACACTGGTAAGTATTCAAAGAAGACAATACATTCCTCAAAACAGAAGATAAGACCCCAAAAACAATCAACACCAGATAACTTGAAATCTATGCTATTTTCATGGTTTAACCCCAGCCGGCAAATAAGCGCCACATAGCTGCTCACTCACTCCCCACCCACCCCCACCCCGTAGGGGGGTGGGGGAGAGAATAGGAAGGGTAAAAGTGAGAAAACACTTGAGTTGAGGTAAAGACAGTTTAATAGGTAACGAAAAAGCCCCACACACAAGCAAAGCAAAGCAAAGCAAGGATTTCTTTCACTTCCCATAGACAGGCAGGTGTTCAGCCATCTCCAGGAAAGCAGGGCTTCATCATGTGTCACGGTTATTCGGGAAGACAAATGCCATAACTACAAACATCCCCCCCTTCCTTCTTCTTCCCCCAGCTTTATATGCTAGACATGATGTCATATGGTGTGGAATATCCCTTTGGTCAGCTGGCATCAGCCATCCCAGCTGTGTCCCCTCCCAACCTGTTGTGCACCCCCAGCCTATCCACAGGTGGGGTGGTGTGAGGAGCAGAAAAGGTCTTGGCTCTATGTAAGCACTGCTCAGCAATAGCAAAAACATCCCTGAACTGCCAACACTGTTTCCAGCACAAATCCAAAACACAGCCCCATACCAGTTACTATGAAGAAAACTATCTCTATCCCAGCCAAAACCAGCACAGCCACGAAGCCATGAATATTCTGATTTAAAACACTGTCAACAAATTTTAAGGACTGCACAAAGTTCCCTTAAGCACAGCTAACAAAGAAGTTAAAGGTCAAGGGCTCATTGTAGTAGTCCTTCAGAACAGACATTTTCTCCAGGAGGCTGAATCACCTGTTTGTCCAGTAAAACCTAGTATAACTTCTCCTCCAGGCTCTTCTTGTCCCATAGATCTGGAAAAGGCTGGAGTATTGGTCTTGGATCCATAGCCTCTTCGCTTTGATGTTCTGACCAGCGATATAAGTATCAGTTCATTATAGTTTTCACAACACACACAAGACACTGCAGATATAAACCCTGACCGGGAAAGAGACGGTCCGTGAAGGTTTCTTAGGAAATACCTCAAGGAGAAGTGGTCTTTTTTCTCTTGGGTCTTATCTGTCAGGCATTAACTGCTTCCCCAGTTCCCTATGGCCGCAGAGTTTTCTTTTCCTAAGCCTCTTATGAATACATTTCATGCATTTCTTACCTGTATAGAGCTACTGAGCCATTTGTTGCCATGGTTTCCTTAAATGTTTCCATGTCTGTCCTCTCCTGTTTTCCACAATATACAATTTAAATCAGCCAGGATTTTAATTACTGACATGAGTCCACCTAAGTTAACCAGAAACCTGTACCTTCAACATGACAATATTCGTATTTTGACTCAGCCATTTTCTAAGATTTATCAGAAAACAATTTTCTGTCTCCTAAAGTGTTGCTTCATTGCAAGTCATAAACAGCATGAAATAAGATACACACAAAGAGCAAAGGTTACAAATGTCACCACCAGCTCCACCTAATTCTTAAAATTCCGTTTTTCAAACATCTTGTCTAACTATGGTCTTCCAAGTCCCTATGCTACTTCACCTCTTCTGAGATCTTCACACTGCTTAATAAAGATGGTAAAGTGCTTTGTCCAGATGATAATTTGTGCCTAAAAATGTGTGAAATTTAAAGAGAGTCAAAGATGAGGCTAAATCGGAAAAAAAGGGAAAAGGTCATGGTTTTTTTCTTCTATCTGCTGATGCTACATTGAAGTTTCAGTGCCGATGGCTACAGGACTAACAGGAATAGTCACACTTCCTTGAGTTTCTCTCATTTGATTGCACAGATGCTTACATGTCTGTACAAGCCATTCTACTAGCCCTTTTGTTCACTCTAGTAATTCGATAGTTATACATGCTTAAAAAAACCAAAAAAAAAACCAAAAAAAAACCCCAAACACAAACCAAAACAAAAAAACCCACATGCAGATTTATTTGGGTCATAGCATAATCAGAAGTTGCTTCTGAGGAGTTAAAAAGAGAAAGAATCTGGAACACTAGCAATTCATCAGTAACGTTCTGGGTAGGAAACCGCACTGCTAGGTAGTGACATCTTCTTTAACACTGATGACGAAAAATTTTATTTTTTTTTTTAATTAAACTTAAGAAGTCCCGCGCGACGGATGTGACAGTGTGCGTGCGGAGGGGCTGCCCCGGGCGCGCCCCCGCCTCGCTGTGCCCCTCCTCTCCCTCCCGCGCTTCTCATTCGTGAATCTCCAGCGCTCCCCGCTTCATCCACACGCACGTCCCCACTTTCAGCCGCATCCCCCCCGCCCCCGCTCCCAAATCGCTCCTCCTCCACCTTGGTAAGTATCCCCGAATTCTGTAAGGCAAACGCGGGTGCAAGGCGGCGGCGGCCGTACGAAGGCCGAGCGCTGTGAAGCCCGCCCAGCGCAGCCGGGACAGGCGGGGCCGGAGCAAAAAGCGGAGGCGCAAAATTTGGACGATGATAAAGCGACGTTAAGACAATCGGCGGGTCTTTACGCCGCCGCTGGCTTAGAGAGGCACCGCCGGCACACCTGGGACCGGCAGCGAAGCCCCGGCCCCGGCCCCGGCCCCGGCCCCGGCCCCGGCCCCGGCCCCGGCCCCGGCCCCGGCCCCGGCCCCGGCCCCGGCCCCGGCCCCGGCCCCGGCCCCGGCCCCGGCCCCGGCCCCGGCCCCGGCCCCGGCCCCGGCCCGCGCGGTGGCGTCGCTTGTGCAAGGGCGCCACCTGCCGGCTCTCCTCTCCCTTCCCTGCCGAGCGCCCCGGGAGCAGGGGAGCCCCGCGGTCCCGGCGCCGCAGGCAGCACCGCCGCCGCCCTTCCCCCCTCCCCTTCCCCCCGCCTCCGGAGAGCCGTGTCCAGCAGCCGGACAGGGACGGCATTACTGGTGAGGAGTTCATTCGGCAGAGCCTCCTCGGAAATGCAAGGGCAAAGGCGGGAGAAAAATCGATTTGAATTTTATTTTTTGACAAGGGAAAACGTAATTCCGGGAGGGAGTTTGCCGCAAGATAGCGGTTTACCATAACAGACCAGTTGTCCCATCGCCAGGGCAAACACGTCCGCTGAGGGTCGTGCAGGGGAAGCAGAGCTCTGTCCGAGTCCCCGGCGAGCTCCGAGGGACGCCCGCTCTTCCCAGGAGCGAAATACGGGGCGGCAGGGGCAAGAGGATAAAACCGAGCAGGAGCCTGTTTCCGTGCTGTGAGTGAGGGGGTTCACCGCTCCCAAACCTCAAAAAGCTCCTGAAATAGCTACTTCAGGGGCAGATTTAAATGCCTGTGTAATCAGTCGTGCTCGTGAAAAACGTTCACGGAAAGGTTCTTATCAGAGGCCAGCGCTAAAGTCAAGGATTTGGTGGGGGGCTGACTGCTCAACTGCTTTCATCACAGGGAAGCTGAATGCCTGTTCCTCTCAGGAATTTGTTGGAAAAGCTCCCAAATGCTTTTATGCCTGAATGTTCATGTTTTTTCTGTAGTAGAGACATGATATTCCCTGTGCCAAACAAACCGCAGTTACAACGTTATTTTATACATATGTACTTTTCACCTCTTTTTCTTCTACTCAAAGCAATTTACACCCCCCCCAAAAAAAAAAAACAGGAATTACCGTATGTTTCTGGCAAGTCAGAATCTGTGGTAATTTGCAGCTCTCTCCTTCAGAACTCCTGCCTCTGAATTTTAGAACTACTTATCTCAACAGAAATTGGTATGCTGGTAAAAGAATAAATCTCAATAACTGTATAAGAAGAATTTGTATTCATTCAACGTCATGTTGAGGACTTTGCTTTGTAACACAACATTTTATAATATGTCAGGTTTTGCATTTCTGGTCTTTGTTGTTTAAACTGACGAGCAATAAACTACCTTTTCTTTTCATCCTCCATCACTAAAAAGTTGACAATTTCCTACAACATCAAATGGAGCATAATAAAAAGAGTAAAAACTCCAAGTGAAAAATACTTGAAAAAAAATCTTGAAAAATCATACCTACTGTTGTTTGTAATGTGTGAAATTATTACAAGTATGTTCACTATGAGGACTATTGATAGATGACTCACAATTTAGCTAAATTCAATAAACCACACACTGTGCCTATCCCAGTGGGTGACTCATGCATTTTGTATTTCAAGTATCAAATGTTTGCCAAAAACAGTATTTTAAAAAGTAGGAAAATTGTTCAAAAGGGCTTGTGAATAGGTTGGGACTACCCACAGGCAGCTCTTACTTGTGTTCTGACCACTTACGCAGGATTTCATGGCACCGCTGTAGTATTCTGCTGGAAGGCGTGCTTAGCCACAGCAGCCCCACCTTACATACTTCATATGCATTTTTCTCACATATATTGTACCTTCTTTAAATACACACACGTTAGAATTTAATGTGACCCTTTAAAGCAGTTGTGTTTTAAAGAGAAAAGCCTGCAGAGTAAACATTTTCCCTACAGAGTCACTGCTCCCTAATTTTATACACATTTCCTAATTTTCCTAGCACCATGCTTTGCCCTTCTAAAATTAAATGTAAAAAAAAAACCCAAAAGAACCCAGCAGTCTCAACTATTCAGCTGGTCCCTGACTACTGTATAGCAGTATTTTAAATCAAATATCTCAATGTAAAAGTGGCAGAATTGAGCCCCCAAGACGGAATAAGTTTCAGTCCTGGTGTCAATGCCGTTTCACTATTTCAACAGCTTGCAGGGTGGCAAAGGAGGCTACTACATGCTGATGACTCGATTGGTTATCTCAGATTTTACGCAGTTTTCCAAATTCATTCATACAGACCTCAGAATACATCTGGATCTTACTTTTAACTTTGAGAAGGGCTTACCTGATCCCAGAATATCGTGCGTTGCATAGGCACAGCATCCACATATCACAAACTCTTTTGTGAAGGCAGAGAATCCTGTGCGTTCTTGGTGTATGATGAGAATGGACAATTTTGTCACCAGAGCCTGTGAATTGTACATATCTATAGCAAGTGTGACTTAAGGTATCTGTTTTCTGGATGACTCAGAACGGGTGAAATTTTTGGTGAAATATTTTTACATGTTTGGTATACCTTTAATTGGTACCAAACAGTGCAATTTCATTACTGATCTTCTCTGCGTCGTCTTTCCCAGTACTCCTTTGGCACTTTCCCTGCTGAGCTGGCTCTTACTCTGACTTCACTATCCCTTCTGATCCCTGGAAGAAGCCAATACAGTGTCATCTAGAAAGAAACGAACTCAAAGTCCACGTAGAATAGGGATAGATTAAGTTGATGGAGTCACAACTTTCATATATGCAGAAGCAGTAAAACTAAGCATAATATTAAGCTCCAAACTTTAATTTTATTCATTAAAAACCTGGCATGAAGCATATTCCGTTCGTTGTTTTGTCAATCGCTTCACATTTGCACCCAGTTTTTCTTGCAAGAACTATCAAAACAAGTCGTGTGGAAAAGTATTGCAGGAAAACATTTGATCTATTTTAGTTCCATTTAATGAAATTTAGCATCCAGAGAACAAGTAGGAGGAACAGTATCCATGTGCCCAGACAATCTTCCAAAGGCATTTAGCAATTGCTTTGTAAAGGGATCATTAGCTTCCTGCCTATGAAATTAGCAAAACTGATCTCTTTGTGTTGACATGCGTGCAAGTTATGCTACTTGAAGGAAATATTAAATTTTAAGCAGACAGAGTATACATACTTTGCTGGTAATACAAACTTGTCCAATTGTTCTACATTGGGAGCGAACGCATACACAATATAGAAAATCTTACACAGCGTACAAAGAGCTTTTTTTAATATTCTAAGACTAAGGCATTTATGCACATGAGAAATCGTATTAGTTGTCAAATGATGATAGCTGTAATATTAACATTATTAACAAGGGTCCAGAGTATTGTTTTACCGCCCATGCATCATGCTAGAAATGCTTTTTAACATCAGAGACTCAATATTTATCAAGAGCATTTGATTTAATAACATCCAGTATAACAGTACTCCACAGTTTCCATTAGTTTGATTGAATGTTGTATCTGTCTAAGCAAACCAAGCATTAGGCGCTTCAGTGAAAGTCACTTGTAATAGAGAAAAAAATAATGCATGAATATTTCATTAGTAGATGAATACCCATCAAAACTTTACTTGAAATGCTTGAAAGTACCTACTGAATGTTTGCCAGTTATTTCATAAAACAGAGATGGTTGTAATGCTGCTGTTGAAACAGGAAAAAATCTATTAGATCATTTAACGTACTAAAACAATTATGGTATAATTATAAGGAACATAATTATATGTTCTTGATGTCTTTAATTGTGCAAGCCTCACTAATTAACATTAGAAATTCAATCAAAACAAATTATGCTTTAAAATTTAAGGATTAACTTAAAGAGAAAGAACACATTTCCCAAGTCAAATAACTATAACTTTGAATTCACCTGGTAGTAGGCAAACTCTTCATATGCATGTTTGCGGTCTCTCTCTCTTTCCATCTCCTAAATTTTATTCAATGTATTTGGAGATATATACAGATATAGATACATATATACACTTAAGTGACTTACCCTTATTTAAAGTTATAATGTCAGTTTTGCCTAAGCCAAAATCTGCCAGAGATTCTTGTGGCCTTTGGATTAAACTTTAAAGGAAGACTTTCACACTGTGCCCACTGTATTTGGGTGTTTTCTGCAGGGCCCTGCACTGTGCATAAACTTGCTGTAAGGTTTGGGTCCCCAGCTCTGTCCTTGGTTTGTATTTTGTTTTCCTCTGTTGCTTCTTACCTCTCAGGACCATGCATTATTTATAGAACAAACAAAATACGGTTTGGGGGGGAAACATTCCATTCTTTTGTAAAATTTAGACCTCTCACATCATGAAGTCAATCAAAGAAGAGCCGGTCAGACAATTTCCTGCGCATAGTATCCTTTCTTCCAGAACCAGAATTAGCCCAATAACTTCAGTCCTGTTGTCATTTTCAGTTTTCCACTAAAAAGGATTTCTCTGAGGCTCAAACTGGTTCCAGTCAAAATATATAGGGTTTTTTTTTGTAAACAAACATTGTGTTTCATATCAAATGTGGATCTATGCGTCTAAGTTGTGCTTTGCAGGAAGTATGGATCAGTTACTTGTAGCCCCCACATCCCCATGCAGAGGGGACTCCCAACCATTGGTTCATGTTTCACAAGATGCCCAGAGAAGCGCAGTTCTGTGAGTAGCTCACCCAATCCAAGTGAACAGGGCAGGACCGTTTGAAAATCTCAGAAAAATATAGAATAATATTTAATCCAAAAGAAACAAACGTAAATTTTGGAATATTAGAATGTTGGGTATTTTCATATACAAAAACAAATTTCAAAGTATCATAATTTCTTGTGGAGTGAAAATTCCCCATTTTTGGCTAGCTCTGTTCCTAGACCTAGTCTGATAAGGCTTTTTTATTTGTATTTTAATCTCGTGGAATCAACAGAATACTTACAGAAAATCACACTGTGGAGGTTAAAAAAAAGGGATTCAGTTATTAACATCTCATTAGAGAGATGAAAGTAAGAAACCTCACCAAAAAGAAGAAAGCAAGTTTCTCCTTGAAACATGTAGCCTTCAAATATTATTCAAAACCTTTGTATTATATTTTCTTTCTACTGGAACTGGACCCTATCAAAAGTACTTTAGATATATTCATCTTTCTGGCATTGAAAAATTTCAGAATGGTGTCATCATTCGTAAGAACAGCAAAATGGAAACCTGTGAGAACTTGGTTTCTCTCTTTTAAAAACAAAGCAACATAGAGAGAGTAAGCACTTCCTATATTTTTGTTTTCTACTAATTTTCTCCAGTTAACCAAAGCAGAACTGCTAGCAAATGAAGATTTTGGCCATCTCCCACTGCTCTTTTCTTCTAAGCAGATACACGCATTCAAATCTCTGACCACAAGTCTTGCTGAGCACTGAGAGCACAGCCAGTTCCCTAAACATAGCAGCCCAGTGCTAATTGAGAGACCATCAGATAGTCCAGGCATCCCAGGGCAGGCAGATGGGACTGTAGGAGGTGCCTGCACCTTCTGCAGTGGCCAGGTCCTCAGCACCTCCTCTAGGACTACACGACTCTTCAGTCAGCTGACCTTCACCATATCTCTCCAGGCCTGCCAAGCTCTAGCCAAAGGTAGCACTGCTTTGGTTAGCTCAACTCTGTTTCTGGCTGGCTTAGCACTTCAGAGCACAAACTCCAGAACAATGTGAGACATAAAAAATACTAGAAGGGTTAACATGATTATAGCTTAAGTTATTTTAATTTCATCTTCAAAATAATCTTGGACATAGTTAGGACTTTGAGCTTCCAAGTCTTCACTGGTCATCAAAAAAGCTATTACTTTAGACCCAAGTATATTCCTAGAAACACTGGACTTTACCAGAGCACATCAACAACAGCAGTGATCAGTGCCACTAGAAATGTGTGTATTTTTCACAGAATAATTGTGTCAGAGTATTTGAACTGGAAGAAGAAAGTTCAGACAAGTCCTTGCATAATTTGATTAATCAACATCTCCTCAGTGCATAGTCTCTCATACTGTCAGAGGTTGAATGGATACGAGAGATATGCTGGAGAATGACAGAAAATTGGGTGACCACCACAAAAACAAGCTTATCAAGCCTCCCTCCCCCCCGCATTAAGATTGCTTTCTATTTCAGGTGCTGTTCCATCATTCCATGGAACCAAAGATGATGGGATGCCTTGATATTCCATATAAGCTCTTGAAACATAGCAGTGTGATGCTTTGGTGTTATGTGATAAAATATTGCTGGTGTGGTAGGGCTGCCTGGTCTGGTTTTATGCCTTCAATATACAGTATTTTCTGGTGCAGCTGGAGTATGGAGAAACATTTGTTCCCATACAGTTTTTCACTGATAATTTCCACACTACACTACACTTGCTTCTGTAGGCTTAAGTTTTTTTAAACAATTTTATGCATATTTTAATTTTATATGGTCAGCTGTGCAATAAAGTAGGTTTCTGGTTTAGGTTGTAAATGTATTAATGAAAAATGTAGAAAGAGGAAAGTTTGGAGGTTTTTTCCTTTAGTGAGGCCTATAATATCGTATTTTCTAAAGTCTAGCATCTTCTTTCCTCTAAAGAACTGCCAAAATGCCTCTGTGGCCCTGGCATGTGTTTTGCTGGTGTTTGGAATGGTAGCACACAGAGATAAATAAATAAATAAATAGTAATAAAAAAGGAAAAAAATAATGCTACATCCATTTCAGTTTGAAACAAATGATTACAGAGCAGCTGATTACAATTGGAGAGAAAAAGTAGAAAGGCAAAATGCTAGTAGTAGCAATTGGAGTGAATTAACTGGGGTGCTCAGGCATGCTCTCAAGAAATGGATTGACTCGCAGAAGGAGTTTTAGTGGTGTGAAAACTTGCATTGCGTTTCTTCAGCACACAGAAAAGCAATCTACCTGATTTTCCGAAAAGCAGCAAAGCAATCAGATATTTTAGCAGGCTATTGCCTGCTAAGAGAGATGGGGAACCATAGAAAGCACAGGAACAGGAGGAAAAAACCCAGAAAATCTTTAATGTGCATCAGTACATTATTGAGAAAGATACTTATTTCTCATAAATGTTTGTCTTAAAAATTAATTTTCCAAAACACTTTTGGAAGAAAATGTAGCCCTAATTGTTAATTAACTTACTTGACAAAGAAAGGGAAAAGTGGTAGAAAAGCCATTTTGGGGCACTCAAACAGAGTTTCTCTTGGAGTGTTTTTTCCTAAACTTTATTCAACTATTTCAGCCATTTAAAAGCCTTTATTAAACAGAAATTGAAACTTCAACTCATGAATTTCCAACACATGTACTAATAATTGCAAATTTTTTTTCTCTTTTACTCACAACCTGTTGCTGTATTATTTACAGTTGCTTCAATACCTTCCCTTAACATCTTCAGCCCATACAGCACCAAGCATGTCTAGTCTTGACCAGGTCTAGAGGTCTTTAGCTGCATAGCAATCAATGACAGGATTCCTGTGAGGATGTGTGGGAGATTCCCAAACCCACTAGTCTCAAAGACCCCAACTTTCATATTCACCCTTGAAGATATTAAGCTAAATTTTTTTTTTTTCAGAGTTATTATTAATGAGCCGAGTCTGACCTGGGGTGCATGTGCACTGCACATTTGTTCAGTGTTTTAAATCTGTAATTAAGTAGTTTGAGCAAGCAGAATATGAATCTAGAAGGTAAATAACCTGGCCTTAAGACCTAACACTCTGAGCACATGTTCATTTTTTCTTCGCTCATGCAAATCTAGCTCTACTTTTGTCTTAGATGCAAGGATTTCAACGTATTGTCAAAGCACTGCACCACAGCAGAATTAATCTTCTTTAACATATTTCACCTGATAATCAGTAAAAAAAAAAGTAGTTTCCCTCCAGAATCAGCTTATTGCATTCACAAATTAAGTCTCATTTGCTAAGTAGCTTTTCATCAATGCTGTCCATTCACAAAAATTACCAGTGTGACAAATAACAAGAACATAATTTGCTGTACTGGGACAGTGACAAAACAGAGTGCTTACCCTGTAATTGTCATTCAGATCAGACAACAAAAGGGGAGGCACACTAAACTAATCAAGACACTGTGGCATCCTGACCTTATGACCAAGATCACCAACTTGGAAAATCGGTTGTTAAATGTTCACAGCTGTTAATTCTCACAGTTTGAGTGAAAGATAATACCATATTGAAATGAGGGCGAAGTCAGTACTGGTTGTGCTTAAATAAATGGCATGGAGACCTCCCAGAGTAGATACAATATTTTCGTTTATATTCACTTATGAACTGTAACTGATGGTGCGTTGTAAGAGTCTGCAAAGAGGTGGATTAGTAATTGAAAGAGGAAACAGCAGCTGTCCCCAAAACTTGCTTTCCCAAGAAACAACCAGGAGAACAGAAGGAATAGTAGAGAGGCTGCTCGAGAGGGATTTTGCTCTCTGAGAGGTGATAAAGAGCAAGCTACAGGTAATATAAGAAGAGATACAATATCTGTCATCCTTCAAGGACTGCTCAAGGAGGCTGCGCTTTAGCATCAGTAGGAAAGTGCCAGCCTCCACCGAGGGTAAGTCCCTACCCTCAGCGGTTAAAGGTGGCAGCTGCACTTAGCGTTGTGCACCTACGTCAGTGCAGGGAGACTGGCATCCCGTCACCTTGTGGTGTAACAGGCTGTGATTCATTCCTCTCTAGAGCCACGTTACTGCCATGGGATATGGTACCCTGGCCCTCAAGGGAGAACAAGAGAATGAAATTTGCAGGCCTAATCAGATCAGTGTTTTCTTCAATTCTTCCACTGAAAACCAAAATTTATGCTACATATGGATGTTCAGGTTTTGTTTTCATGGTTTCTTAAACAAAAACGGGTTTCAAAACAAGAATTGCAGATAAGTAAGTTCTGACTTACCCACCTGGAGGACAGCCCAGTTCCCATCAGTAATACAGTCCTTACCTGTTTTATTAACCAAAACAAAAGATGCAAAACCGCCAGCATTCCATTTGCCTTGCTAACAAAAAAACTAGCACCCCATTTGCCTCACAGTTTTTGGCTCTTGTTTCCTGCATTCAGCCCTTCTAGCCTCACTGCATCTTCCGCAGTTTTCTTTTGCTTTGCATACCATCAGTCTAATCTCCTCTCTGAGACAGGGCTGTCTGTTCACGGAAACATTAACTGTACAACAGCCTGGAGAAACCTCAGTGGGACTCTTGACCTCTGGATTCTTACTTGAAGGGACTGTTGAAAGCTGCTGGATGATTTTTTGGGGTGATTGTTTTTGACGTGGTGCAAAGCAGCGTGTCCTTCCTATGCCGATCGGCTCCTGTTCACCTTGTTGCTATAAAGAGGTTAGTATTTTTTACTTCTTTATTTTGATGAACAGCAAGTTTGCAAATATGTGGGAGAGGCTGGAAGGAAATAATCAGATTAGTGGCTTTCATCTGGGGCTAGACCCTAGAAAATTCTTTCTCAGTTCACTTTGACTCCTGAAAGCTGACAGTAGTCAGCACATCACATGAGTAAACCATAAACTGTTATATTTCTCCAAGTCTTTTGATGAAAATGTAGTACCTACTTGTTCCAGAAATGTAAAGGTGCTTCAGTGAGTGCTTCGTCTCCATACTCTTTCTAATTCGAAATGAAATTACATGTTAAGCAAAACCCATCTTCTATACAGATATTACTACAGGGACAGAATATGCTAAAAAATCCCTGAAGTATTTTCTAAAAACTTTACAAGACATTCACTTTGATGTTATATATCCAGTATTAACATTCTTGCAAAGATCTTAGCAAATTAATGCCTTATAAGGTAGAGCCACAGTACAAAGACAAAAATAATGAGAATATTAATGAGAAACTTGATTTTTTTTTAAATTGCAGTTATCCATCTGGGAACCCAAATAAGTAATCAGTAAATTTTCTCAAAATAGTTTGGACTTGTAATACCAAAAAACTCACCTGAAGAAATTACAGAACAAAAATTATTAGATATTCTGTAAATGCTTTAGAAGAACAAGTATATTTGAAAGATAGCTGGTGAACAGTATATGACCAAAAATATAAGGAAAACAAATGTGTTAAATAACTTGAATTCTGTAGAAAATTCAAATTTGGTTTGGCATGATAGGTGTTTGAAGTGCTGTCTTGAATTTTCTTTTTTATACCATCAATATTTATGAAACTGGAGCCAATATTGGTCCAGTGTTTGGGGGCGTTTTGGTACAGGGTTTTGAGTATCTTTTGTCTTTCACATAGAAAAGACCTTTTTGAGCTAAAGTCCAAAGAAAAACAATCTCACTCTGTCAGTGCCAGGAAATGTAAAGTTCATGAACAGCATCAAGTTCAGCTGGTGCAGGATGTGTGAGGTCTATCACCAGCTCCAATGGAGCTGACAAATCTGATGAACAGAGCTTTAAGTGATCAGTCTTATTTATTCCTTATCATTATTGCAAACAAAAAGGACCAAATGAAAAGAGAAATTCTAAATAAAAATGAGCAGATGGTACTTCAGGCCTCATGTCTGGCATTAGTGTTATTTTTAGCCAAAAAAATAGCTTGCTATTAGATAAAAATGTTTCCAGTTCCTAGACAAAAAGTCTCACCCTTTGTAGAAAGACAGGTAATCCCCCGAAATGTAGCATATTCCAGTAGTTTTGCTTTTTTTCTGTATGTACTTCACATCTCAAATCTTCTTTGCTTAAATGAAAATGGGATGACCCCTAGACTAGAAGCAGCAGCTTTAACAGTCAGTGTCCACATCATTGTTCAAAACCAACCTCCTTCTAAAAAGCAACATCATTTCACAAAATAGTTTCCAAGGAGCAGAGTCTGAAAACTGATTTTTCCATAGGGCAGCTTTTAAACCTTCCCAAATACGGCCGCGCTAATGCCATTTGTCTGAATGCAGAAAAATGTACGTTTTAATTTATTTTTGTGATTTTCCTCCTTGATACTTAAAACTCCTCACAACTCTGCAAAATCTCTCTTCTCATTAAGACTCACTTATGTAGATCAACCTTGGCCCCAGAGAGGAGCAAAATCCCAAGCAAATGCTTGAGCCTCTCTGCACCAGGGGTATTGCAGAAAGGTGAGCAATGAGTTTTGTCCTCTGCTGTTATGCAGACAAATCTTTTCTCTTATGATAAAGTTCTGCTGATAGATGTCAAGGCCCATCTTCTAACACAATAAAATATACATGTTTTCCTGACAGCAGAAGGTAAAAATTGGCCCTTCGGTAATAGCTTACGGTAATATTCCTGTTTTGCTCAGCATAACTATTTTGTGTGGCATTCAGGGCATAGTTAGTTGTTTGTGGTAGTGCTGGCCTATTTTAATTTAAAAAAAAAAAAAAAAAAAAAAGCCACCTCTCAGCTACTAGTTAGTGTGCAAGATCTTAGCCAGGATGCTCTGAAAGATCTATGCATCAGTCCTTTACAAGGATTGACTGAAACACTTACTGAAGGTGGTTTAAGCTGATCCATTTTACTGTGCATCGCAACACCTATATATTCAATTACCATTCCCCAACAAATAAGGCAATAACCAGCAACATAACTGAACATGCTAACATAATTGTCTGAATATGCCTTGTGAATGCCAATATACTGGTTCAGTCATCTGATGGCAGCATCCTGATAAGGATTACATTTATTCATTCATTGTATCTCAAGCGGCTAGTAAAGCAATTAAAATTCCATTACAGAGTCCATAGAACAAGTAGATTTTAAAAAATCTTCATTGTGATGATTAGAAATTTAACAGAGAATAAGTATTGTTGATTCCAGAAGTCTTTTTCTTCCCCTCAGAGAAGAAACCTTAGTGTATTGGCGGTCACATTTTAGATCTAAAATATGGACATAATGAGACTTGTCTCTTTTGTACAGTGCTTTAAAATCTCCTGATGAAAAGTGCTATATAAGACCTTGATATTATTATGATTAATGCTCATAATCACTATCTCGTCAGTACTTTTTCCCCTTCTGACCTTATAGTTTCCGTGTAGTAAAAGGCACTTACCTCACTGCTTGATCAAGCTCTTAAGACAGCTCAGACAGCAGGTTTATGCCTCCTTTCCAGGAGGTGGATTCAAGAATCTGCCTAGGTGGCTTGATAAAAGGAATGGGATGCTCTGAGAAAAATAAATTTAAAAATTATCAAAATTATTGATTCTTATTTATCCTAGAAAGTTTTTCATCTCCCCAGCTCTCAGACTTTTTTCTCCTTGGGTCTCTGTCACTTTAGGTAGGACATCCATGGAAACCATCCTGGGGGATGCATTAAGGATGGTGTTTTAGCAACGGGGAGACCTCTTGTCCAGCAGCACTCACTCCACTGTAGCAATTTCAGGGCAAACACTGTGGATATCTCTACATTGGATTTTGGCTGGTTGGCACAAGCAGGTGAGATGCAGCCCCATCAGATACAGGATTTGGAAAGCACTGTTGAACAGAAGTCAGAATTTAAGGAGTTGTGTAAATTACACTTAAATGCTTTTCTGTTCATATCAGTGGTGTTGTTTCTTGCAGGCTACAAAATGGCAGCCTGGCAGGCAGCAAGGGACTTTTAAAGGAGCTGCATCCTTGTGTGAGGCCTCAACTCTACTCCCCTAGCCTAAAGCAGAATGCAAACTCACTGAATAAGACCCTGGTCTCGCCGGGGTTAATGACAAAAACTCCTCTAGCAGTAGGTAGATGTCATCTATCCTCTGGCTATGCAAACAAGTATTCCGGAAATCTTCATTAACAGGTAGAACATTTTCCAGGTTTTTAAAAAATGCACACATTTCAAAAGATGCACTGAAAAAATTAAGATCCCAGAGCAATGTAAATGATTTTAATACATGTCTTTGAAAGCTTAACTACCACACACAATTTTCCTGAGAGACAAAGCTCCATTTACCAGCTTAGGGCTCATTCAGTGTAAATCCATTTATAATGAGCTTCACTTCTATACTTTTCTGTAAAACTAAAAAAAGATTATTTTTTTTTATCTGAAGATGTTCCAATGTGCAATAAAGCTTCTACTTATTTAGTCACATACCTATAATAGAGCTGTTCCTAAATGAGAACATTAAAATATTGTTTTGAGTGAAGTGTGACAAATTTCCTTCCTACTCAATACTATTTCAGAGCAGACACTCTGGTAGAATATTAAACTCACCGATTTTTAGCAGCTTTTAAAGTTTTTATATTAAAATTAACTAAATGTGGTGATGATGGACAAGCTGCTTCAATTTGCAGCTTATATAAACAGATAATATCATATTCTACTGACATGTAACATTATTAATATAGCTCTACACCAGTGTAGGATACAGTCTTACACGAAACTTTAAGAAATGGATATCCTGAAACAAAGAGACGAAGTGGGTGCTGCTCTATAGCTGCAGATTAAACAAATATTGTTTTATGAACTTGCTTAATTTGTGTTGCAATGTTTGTTTCTGTGTTTCTAGGTACCGTTTCTCCTTACAAAACAGAACAGGTCAAATGTATTAAGAAAACACTTAACAACATTGTAAATAGAATAGTTGAGCAAGGCAAATTTGGTAAAAGCAAGTAAGGTTCACTTATTTTAACTTTCTGTTAGTTCCTGCCTCAGCACTAAAAGTAGCATGTATTTGTATTCTACGTAATGTGACTGACTCATGAATGCCAGTTCCCTAAGTTCAGGCAGGAAGAAATTACATATTTAAAATGAGCAGAGGTCATTATTCCAGGCTAGAATGTGGCACTGTTCTAGCAGGCTCCCCACCCATGGTACTGATGCACAGCTCATGGTGTTGTGTCCAAAACTCTGAGGCAAAACCATAAAAATAAGCATTTAGAAACATGGAAGCAAAGGAAGGGAAAGCAGATGATCAGTAGAGAATTTAAAAATATTTTCTTTGTGTTGTATTCAAAATTTTCCTTCTGAAAACCTAAAATTAATTTCCTAAGTTAATGAAAGTACATGATGGTTTTGGCATTAACAAGCACACGACCTACATTTTCCACAAAACTGTAGCCAACTGCAAGGATTTAAGATAAATACAGCTATATCTGGAAAAACTTACTGAAATAAAATAGATCAAATTGTATTTTAAAGAGGAAAACCCCCTAGATTTAACTGAGACCTAAACCAGGACAGATATTGTTGGAATATCTGTGTAAGTATTTATGTTTCTTGTCACTAAAATTCAAGACAAATTGCCAGAAATACATACATTAAAATGTTTAATGAAGTCTAAAATAATTCTGGTTGCACATTATTTATAGCTTTTTAAACCAACGGGTAAGATACTTAAACAGTACCCAAAAAGCAGGTTATTTGTGCCTCAAATTTTCTCTTTTCATGACAATTTTCCAAAATCAAGGTTCCTACAAAAAAACCCAGAAACTCTAAATATTATGAAGGATTAGTAGGAAAACCACTCTGACCTTTTTCCTCTAATATTGCCTGCATACAGGCTGGATTCAAACAGGTTATATATTAAACTGCAGAACAAAACCAGTTGTTTTCGTCTTCCCTTGAAGATAAGGGAAGTTGATGGTTAGGGTGCCAGTGTAGGTGGTGCTACCTAATATCTATCTGTGCAGCCATCCTTAATGCTGTTAACAGCTTAAGCAAGATTAACGTGGGTATTACTGGAAGAAATGTGGGGAAATGGGAGAAATGAGTTTGATGGTAAAAGTTTTGTTTCTGAAAGAGAAATACCCAAACTAAGAGAGAAACAAAAAGCCCCCTAACAAACAGTAATTACTTAACTGTTGCTCAGGAAAGAGGCAAGGAGTTGATGGAGAAAGATAAATGAATACATACATTCTCATTCGTCAAAACACCTCTCTCACAGTAAATATTTAGACATATGTATAGGACATTGTAGATGAACTGTCAATAGTGCCATCAGAGCTTGGTCTTTGGAAAATTCAGCATCCGACACATCTCATAAGCCCAAAATTCACATTAAAATATTTCCCTTTTCTTGGCAGTCATAGGCAGGTGATCAACCCTTTTCCATGCCAGATCAGCCTTTCTCCACGCAAACTCAGATGTCTCTCCCAAATAACCTTGGCTTATAGTATTTTTACATTTCTTTGTATATTTTTCTCATTGCTTTGCTAAATTAGTTGTGTTTATTTTTACCTCGCTCTACCAGCTGCACAGATACCACTAGCTGTGAGACAAAAACCTTCACAGCTGGAAACAACCTAAAATAGGCACTGGGATGATGCCACAGATACACAGCATCAATCAGCAGCGGGAGCAGCTGTTGCAGCAAGCAAAGACCTTCCTGTGTTTGGTTTGCTCCCTTGTCATTTAGCATCAGATGACACCACTCCTCATCAGGAGGCAGTCATTGCACACGTGCTACACAACAGCCGTTCCAGCACAGAGGGCTAGAATAAGTCTTTGGAGCCACTTACATGCAGTGTAAGCTCTATTTTGAGGCTGGTAAATAGTGCAAGGGACTTTTTGCTGGGCCTAATGCACATAAGCATCTTCCCTTGCGAGGAGCAAAGCACAGTGGGCACTTAGTCATGGTGTATCTGTCCTGTTTTTAGGTGGGCCAGATTTGTGGGAGTTCTCCGTCATCTCAGTGACAGTGACCCAAGGACAATGCATGCCACAGAGGCCTCAAAAGCCACTGATGATGCTACACAACTCTAAGGGAGCGTTACCTGCACACACTCACCTTTCAAACTGTAGCAGTGATGGTAGCTCAGGCTTCTGCTACTTGTTTGTGCTGTCAGGGGGAGACAGAGAGATAGAGAGAGGGCAGGGGTTAGGGGATGAGAAAGAGAGAAAGATGGAGAAAGAAAATGAGGGAGCAATGTAGAGGGAGAGAAAGGAGTGAGATAAAAGAGAAATAAAAGAGGAAAGGACTCATTAAACTCAGGTTGTAAATTATGGGCCTGATAATAAGCCTGTTTCAATGAATTAGTATTGTTAAATGAAATACAATTAGCTTCCTAGTACTCCATGTGTCTGCAGGTTCATATTCTAAGGATGTTGTTCCATCAGGAATCCAAGATACCGTCACGCATCAATCTATAATAATCCTGCTTCAGATCACGAACAGAATTACTTGAAATATCTTAACTTCCCCTACAAGTCTTTCTAAATGAGAAAACATATAGGAGTACTGCGTACAAAGCATTTGGAGGGAACCATGAAATGAAATAAGCTTGTCTAAGACAAGCTGCAGCTTGGAAACGTACAGAGATTTTAGTGCCATCTAGGAAAAATGCTTTATAGGTGGGACTTTGGTGGACAGGTGAATAAGTCACATCACATTTATTCTGTCAAACTCTTCTGATTCCCATTTCTCAATATATGCAAAATTAAGCATAAAAAAAGTTTACAAGATTCCAGTAGGTCTTTAAGAGGTACAAGCAGAGCACAGAAAAAATAAGGAAATATTCAGCTGTATTTTTGTGGATAGCTTGAAATAGCATCATCACAAAATACAACACTGTTGTGAGATAAGTTCTTTATCTTTGAATTGTTGCATTTAATTCTAAATACAGTCATTGTACTGAATTCAGCCTCAAATTAATTGAGGTTTAATAGTTTTAAATTATTCTTTAAGGGAAATTAGCAATGAACACACAAGTCCCTCAGATTTGAATCACCAGGGAAATACAGAGTGAGGCATTTAATCTCAGATCACTGCGAGACTGTTCCCCAAGAGAACTGGTCATTTTGATATTACTCTTTGAAATAACAAGATTATTTTCTATATTTTTTTTCCCTTAGAAAGTATTCCTATGAGCTCCAGTAAATGCCCATGCCAGACCGGGAGAAGTGCATTTTCCATTCCTAAGTGTTTCATTTCTCCTGTGTTTTAAAGCCACAGTGAAAACACTAATTACCTCACCATAACTGTTTCACAGTCCATAATTTGGGTAATTTCAAAAATGCTCACAGAGAAGACAGAATAAAGCCTAAAACAGCAGAATTTCTCCTCTTAAATTCCTATGATTGGTCCATAAAACTCAGACATAATTTGCATCGGTTCTCAATGCTTAAATCTTCAAGCTACCAGTAAAAAAGTGTCCTAGATACTCAGAGCTGTTCTGCTTCTTATACCTAAAAGTACCATGTCTTTGCTAAACCACCTGTGTACTGATTTTCCTGCCTGACTGCCTGAGATGCTTGAGCCTCTTTCTCTGCAGAGCCCAGGGTGTTCGCTCTGCTCGATCCCCCACTGCCTCCCTCACCAATGATGGTGGCAATGCCTCTATCCCCCGGTTCCTGGGCATCACTCCCAACACTAGGTTGCTCAATGAACAGCAGGCATCCTGCTCTCATTTTAGCAGAAAAGAGTGATGCGGCCTCCTCAGATCAGGATGGGGCTTCAGTGGGGCAGCCTGTCCAACTAAAGAAAGGGGTATGTCAAATGCAAAGCTTCAGTGTGTGCGCAGTCCAGCTAATCCTGATAGGTCTCCTTGTCTCTAGCATCTTTTCTGACTTGAATTATAGTCTTTGAATACACTGTATGCAGCTTTTGAGGTGCATCCTGATTTCAATATATTTTAATACAAATTTAGCCCTACACTTTGTGTTAGAACTAGTGTTGGTGATGCCTATGTAAGTATTTCTATTTTAATTCTAGTATGCAATGACATTTCCTCCACTATTTTAATCATCACATTTCAACTGAGCTAAAGAGCTGGATTATTAAATGAAAGATATTTCACTTACTGCAGATTATTGATACAAATCTGGCTGGTTTCAGTACAACAATTAAAAAAACCTACCCAGTAAAAGCTATTGTATGCCTTGTGAGGAGGAAGGGTAATGTGCAAGCATTCACACCACAAAACCTCTCCACAGCTGGAATCAGACTGCGGCCCTGCGACAGTCTCGGATAAAAATCAAATGACTAAAGGGCATCAGAGACCAAATCAATCTTTTATCCAGCACAGGTAATTATGTTTGGGCTGTGAAGAACACATGGGAGTACAGCAGGGCAGGAGTATCGCTGCCACCCCTGGCTGCTCTGCGCATGGTCTGTGAATGAACTTAGGGCCTCTGTTCCCTGGGCTGTCAGTGAAGGGCCTTTCAGAAACACTAAATTCACATAAAAGTGCTGTAAAGTTTTATTAGGGAAAAAAACACTCTTTAAACAGTTGGCTCAGTTCTCCGCTGAAGGGAGCCTTTCTGCTTGAACAGTCAAAAGTACTCGGGCCAAGACAAAAGTACATTGGGAGAGTTTAGCAGCCCCTGGCACCAAGCTAAACAGTAATTTCCACATGCCAAGTGTCACTAGCTCCTTGCTTTGATTATAAATCAGGTGTGCCCATGTATTTTCAAAACTAAAAACAACGGTCACTGAGTTATGCCTGAGGTTGTGCTTCACTTTCACACAGTCCAAACTAAGCCAAGACATTATATAGCACCATATATTAAGTGAAACTGCTCTCAAGAGCTTAGCAAATTAAACTAAACAATGTTACATTGCTCCAAATGCTCTCAGCATGATTCTTTTCTTTTTTTTCCAGAGAAATAACATGGGATTTTAGCTATTATAGCTGAAGATAAAATGAAAAAGCCAGTACTTACTCTTTTCTTTTCCACATCTTCTATTACCACAGAACAGATAATATAGCACTAAAATGCTGTAAAAATAAATTTCCAAAGACACTAAGTGCCTTTGGAAATGTGGTCCCTTGGACTTTTATGGCTAATTTCACAAATGTATTTGGTGCCTAAATGTATACTAAGGCAGACAGATAGATAGATAGGTAGATAAATAGATAGATTAGGGTATTGGAGAGCCCAAGAGTCTAATTCTGACTTATTTCTGTTGAAATTCCCTATGTGTCCTAGACAAATAGTACCAAAATAAAGTGAATTGCCCATGTACCTTTGACAAATAAAAATAAAGTACTTACATGTACTTTCATGTACTATATAATTTTTAAAATTTGCCTCCATGAATTAGATTCAAGAGGAGAATGCAGGCATCTTAATACCACTTTAGGCACCCAAATCAAAAATTCAGATCCTCAAAAGTTCCTCAAGTTTCCACAAGAGAAATCTCCTAGGAGACTAAATTTCTGCATGAGGAGTGAGCAGAAGTGGTTGAGTCCTGAAAGCACTCAGCAATTTGGTGTCTATCCCACACCTAAACCCACTGGCATTCCCAGACAAAGCTTTCTACCACCAGCCTTATCTTCAAGACCTGATGTGTCACATATACCCCAAGGATGTCTAACCTCAGACAAATCACAGCCAGGAGGAGAAGCCATTCATTCCTCATTCCAGCCCTTCTCATCTCAGTCATCAGTAGCACTAGTAGTATCAGAAGAGTTTCCTTGGGATGCAGGAACAAATTTCCTTTAAACTTCTGTTCTCCATGTGAGCATCTTAACTGTCAAACTGCATCAAGCTGTCTTGTTCTTTAGGAGCACATCAAAGGCATGCTTCACCCTTCATATGCAATTACGAATTTACTCACACTCCAAGCTGCCTTTGGAGAGGTGAAATAGAGACAATTCAGTAAGTGGCAAGGCATGATACTCACCTGACAGTATAAGATATGTAGTTGTGTTCCTAATACTCCTTGGTATTTCTTCCCACCAGTAATTTGGGAAGCTCTCCACTGTGCTCCCTACTTTCTCCATCCACTTAGAGAACATGGGATCATAGATGTGAATGCGCTGTGTGGCAAGAGACCTGGAGGTTAGATGCTGCCTTGCAAAGCCTCCTTTGACAACCAAAGCCCAACTGTTGAAGGAGCTAACACTCTAGTTTTTGAGCATCTAATAGCCATTTACTTAATTTTCAGTTAATTAATCTGGTTTATCACTTTCAATAAATAGGACTCACATGTCCACATACCTTCAGAGACTGAGGCCTCAGCTGATTTTGAAGCTGTGATTTAGGTCCTATATTGTTAAGAAACCTTTATCAAATACATTCCTCAGTACTTACAAGAAACTAAAATAGCTAGAGATAATGAAACCTAGTCCTCATTAAAATATTGTAAGATCTCACTCTGCTCCTACACCAAAAACTGTAAAATAGATTATGTAATGTAAGAACAAACTATAATTGGATGAAGTGAGACTAAAAAATTGCAGGTTTATGTTCCCCCTAATATTAATTCTCTGCCAAAGCACTTCATTAAATCTCAGTTACAGGTCAGAGTTGCACCATGAAATAGTAGGATATGTTAAATAATTATGTACTAAGCATGGGTCTATATTGCCTCACTTTGTGAAAAAAGTAAATGTGATTTAGTGAGGCAAAAATTCCATATCCACCAGACATTTATAGATCACGAGAAGGAAATACATTTGGTTGCAGGATCCCCTGGTGTTCTTCCTCCATAAAGTATTTTCTCAGGTTACCTATGAAATCAGTGAAGCAATGGCACAGCTGTTGCTAAAACGTGCAGCTAAAACTTTTAAAACGTACACCTTATTTATTCACAGCCTAGAGGAAAAAGTATTGGATAATTCTTTTGTGTTTTCAGTAATTGACTGGGAAAAAAAGTCAGCTAAGCAGTGTAAGGTAATAAGGAAGCAGGCAATATCTGAGTCTGTAAGGTCAAGAGCGATGCTTACTTCTTCCCTAATGCATGGGAACAGTTAGTGCCGAGGAAGAGCAGTCATACCATGCAACGGACTCCTTCAGTTTCTAGGTCTAAGATAAAACAATGCATCCCAGATCAGTGGCTTTTTTGGTTTCCACTCTGGCCAGTTTGAGTTGGCTTTGAGTTCCTCTTGCCTTTGCTAAGACAGAGCACGTTCTTCCACAGCAGCTAGAGCAATTCTTTTTTTTAAACAAAAGGGCTTTTTTTATTAAACAGTTTTAAAGTTCAAACTACACTATCCTCTAGAATTTATATGTTTTCCCTGATTTAATTTAATAAAATAAAATTAGTTGCATTATTTAGAGAACATTTTATTCAGCCTTTCTGTTATTGAACACTCAGACTGGATAACAGGCTACCTTATACATGCGTAGTCGTAAACGAAACATAAAACATGGTCCTTTACACTAAGCATAATTTGGAGGAAAAAGCATCCTAGACAGATGTCTACTCCATGGTTTATAAGAGTATGTGATACCATCCGCACTTTTCACAGCTAAACCTTTGAAAACTGGAAGATTGACAAAGGGACCAAAACGTGAAGAGCATTCATTAAAAGATGTAAATAGCCAAGATCCATGCTGTTTTGTTTCAATCTTCTTTATCCTGTTGAAAACAGGAAAGCCTCCTGTCATGCAGGCTCGGGGATTTTCAGGGCCCAATAAAGGTTAGTGACATTTTCAATTCATGTTTGTTTTCATTCTTCTAATCATGAACCCTGTGTCAGCCTGAGAAACCAGCTGAGCTTAATCCATAACCTTTTACAACTGAAACATTAACTCACAGCATGTTCTGTTGTCTTTTTAAAGCAATACAAAAGCAAAGGGAGAAAAAAAAAAGAGCCACAATATACATGATAAAACATAGCAGCAGCCAAATGTGAAGGTTACTTGAAAGCAATTACAATTGTGGACAATAGCATATTTTTTAGGTCATGAAATTCATCATGATCAGATGTCGTAACTGCTGTTTATTTCATAAGAGTGTTCAGGACAGAAGGCTAAAGGCAAAAATGTAGAGAAAGTCAAGTAAAGATTATCTAGAATTTCATCCTACATTTTCATAAATATTCTGACATATTTCCATACCATCATTTTTGACTGGTAATAACTACGGAGAAAATATCCAACTACTTTCTTCTCTTTGCTTCTACAGATTAACTGGTCCCACTGGTTTTCCTGGCAAGTTGCATGCAGTTAAGTGGACAACGCTTTAGGTTTTTATGGCAATACAGTGCAACAGGCTGGATTTTATACAAGGCAGACTACTGGCCGCATACGGCAACCCTCCTGCCCCGCTGAGCGTTGGGAATGACACACACTGAGTAAACCTGGAGGGAAGAACAGCTCTGACTACAAAGCACACGGAGCCAAGGAAGGATAATTATTTCTCCAGCCTGTAAAAACCATTATGGAGAAAACCTGACCTCCCATCTCTCTGTTGGGTAACAAATACAATCACACATGTATTAAGGAGGTTCTCAAGTTACAAACTTTTATTACCCAGAAAAAGAAATCTTGTTAATTCTTAGAGAAAAATAAAGAAACAGCAATCAGAAGCTATTTGAAAACAAAACAGTAAGACGTAAATTAAATGTATCTGATTTCATGAAAACAAACCTACTAAGGATGGCAAGGGAGACCTCAAAAAGGCGAATATTAAGTTTGAATTAATGTATGTACCACAGATAGTTCCTGTGAAAAAGAAAATGGCGGGGAAGTGAAACCTAAACACCTGCTTTGTGAAGTATTGATGATATATCTGAGATTATAGAGAGATGTAAAAGAAGTGGAGAAGAAAGCAGTTGTTCAGAACACAGTGAAACTAAACTAGTGAAGCCAATGGATTTTTGTGTCATGGCTGACTGCTCATTTGAGTTAATGTTAACATACAGATTGAGCTTACTCAACATTAGAGAAGGCACATGTACAAGACCTTACCAGAGGCCCAGACATGGGAAATGCTTCAGCCAGAAGTTTTCCTTTATTAGATACCAGAGAACCCATATGGGAGGTAAAACTTTACCAAGCAGTGAATTCTCTCATGCCTAATAGATGCTGAGCACAGGCTGCAGCATTTTCCTCAGAGATGGCATTCACAGGATTTCTTTTCCTTACCTGGCCACCTGTGTCTCTAGCATCTTTGGATTCTCTATTCCTGTGTGATTGGATTTGGATAATAGGATGAAAAATTATAGAGGAGGGGGAAGGAGAGAAAGGAAATAACTCAAAGGTAGGCAGACAGACATGTATATACACACATGAAGTAAAATCCTAGAAGGGTCATTTCCTTAGCAAACCAGTTTAAAACATCCAGACTTAATTTGAGAAAGCTGACATGGGAAGCCAAAAAGTAGAAGGATGAACTGTCCTAAGCATTACTCCACTGATGAGGTACCAGGCTGCCTGACTGTGACATTTTGACAGTCCATGTGTGCCTGCTGGCTAGCACAGCATTGAGACCTCCTTGTCTAGCTCAAGGCTATGAAAAATTAAAACACTGAAGCTGAGACAGCAAAGTATTACATTACCTGCTGCACGTTGCTCTCTTGTGCTGCAAAGTTTTGCATGGACAGCAGGACCCATCGCCTGCACACAGATCTGCAGCGAAAGAAGTCACTGTATCTGCAAAAATGCTTTTCCTTTTGGTTTGCCAGCCAGAGTTACTGGTTAGACTGAAAGTCGCACAGCCACAACCCAGCCTTGTCTTCACAAGCAGGGTGCAGGGAGAGACCAGAGCTCCTACTTAATTCTCTGGCCTGCTCCTGGGACAACATAGATACTTACCAAGGGCACAGCGTAGCATTACAATCAAGCCCAGAAAGAATAAAAAGAGTCTTGGGAGGATTAAAAAGGCTTTTATGGCTAGGGAAATAAATACGAAAGAGAAAGAAAGTCCATTAACAGATGAGGGGAATGAAATTAATGGCAGCTCAAAAATGGGTGAGATAATAGTCTTGATAAGTGAAAGGTAGAAGGAACAACAAGGTACTGGAAGGTCCACTAAAAATAACCGTTGGTAATCCCATGTAAGACTCTACATTAAATATTTCATTTATCCTTACATATTAAGAGAATCAGCTAATAAATTTATTCACTCACTAATTATAGTGACTTCAGTAAGTACACCTGCATATTCATGCATGACCTGTGATAATGTAGCGGAGTTTCTGGGTGCTTCTCTAATCAGACTGCTATCTTTGTGGCCTCACCAGTCCATTCATCATCTATCTGATCTTCATGTTGGCTAGCCTTCCGTATGTTATTCCACCCTTCATGCTTCTGTAATTGCTTTCCTGATTTTTTTTTTTTCAAACCATACAAAATTTGAGTAAGATTGTTAGCTAGTTTTTGACAAAGTCCCTTTTTTCTCTAACTGTATTTCTACTACTAAAAAGCATTTTATCTTTATGGCTTATGTCAGTGTATGTGTTTGTTCTTTTCAACATATTCAGGACAGTTCATGTCCCTGGTTAGTTGTCTGTTCTCACCTCCAGAATTGACTCTATTCCATCAGTCACTGTGGAACAGGGCATCATGCTGTTAGTGTATTAGAGATCAGTTAAGACAGTCCCACCAATGGAAATTTCTGCTCCTTTCACATGTCAAAATCCTTTCACAGTGGTTTCAAAATAAATTCAATATTCTTGTTGAAGTGGCATTTTTTTCTACCCCGCCCAATGGAAACCATTCATTCTCACCTGTTGTTCACACTGTGATTTGGTACTGACAGTAGAGTTCTGTGGTGAGTTTAGCAATAAGCTGTTGAATCTTGAAGTCTGTCAGCATCCCCCTAAGCCTTTGAGGTAGAAAGGTGTCAAATGCTTTCTAAATAACAAATAAAATATGCTGTTAGTGGGTAATCATGTTCTTTCAGTGATGCGGTTTCAGCACTGTGGATGAGTGAGGTGCCTTACCCTTCTCTGACACAAGCTTTCAATAACATGGTGATATTTCTAGCATTTGCTTCCTGTGGTCCTGTAATACAATTTTACTTGAAAGGAGTATCAGTGAGATGGCTCAACTGTAACACTCTAATGCCCACTTACTTTGGTATGGATAGAAAAATTCTCTTCATCCAGTTGTATGGCCGATTTTTAAACATCCATACACAGTTGCAAATTTACTATGAGATCAATATAGGATCATAGAATCATAGAATGGGATGGGTCGGAAGGGACCTTAAAGACCATTTAGTTTCAACCCCCCTACCATAGGCAGTTGTCAGTCAAATTTTGCAATTTTTCTGCACCTTTCTCTCTTCATAGTTCTTTCCCCATCTGCACTTACAGATTAGCATGCATCACATTGCTGGTAGAAATGATGGCTCTGTGGCCCTGACTTTCTTCTATGTTTCTACCATCCTAGACTGTGGGTAGCTCTAAGCAGGAATGCAGGTTGGCAAAGTGAACACTGTATCAGTGCCAGCTATCACCTTTTACTATTTTCAGCCAGAAAAAAGGCTGTCGTCATTCTGGCCGCACAGACCTTTTTATCATTGTTTCTCCTCTCTTTGCTTCACAAGTTGCATGCATTTGCTCTCTCTTATTTTGCCAGTCTTTGAGTTTATCAGCCCAATTCCTTCTGTGGTCCTTGTCCTATACCTGCTCTCTATGTGTGAGTTACTTTTTACCATATCTTGCCAGCTCAAATACTTGCATGAGAGTATGGGACAAGAGCCTTGCAGCAGGAAGTGGGCTTTACAGAAATTTTTTCACTGCATCACAAAGGTCATTTGGGTTTTTCACCTTTTAACTCTTCACAGTGCTCACACTCATCTGGACATCAAGTTGTTTCACATGTTTCTGAGGAAGTCCGGAAGCTGTGACTCTGCTTAACAGTTTGAAATTAGTTTTATGTGAGCCAAAAACTGATGGTTTGGTCTTATCTTAAACTCAAAAATGTCACTGTCCAGTGAATATTCAATTTCTGGCCTTGGTTGTTTTTTATTTTATCAGGTTACAATTCTAGGGTGTTAACTGAAGCAGGATTTGCAGTGACCAGGTGATTAAGACTGTCAAAATCAATTAAATGCCTTTCTGCCTCATTTCATAAACCTAGATCAAGGTTCTTGGCTCCTTTTGAGGATTCATATTGTTAATAAACCCAAACCCTGTTACAGTACTTACTGACAGAATTGCTTGGACTTTTAATTCTCATCTCTTGGTCATAGCTATCACAGAATTAAAAAGACTGACAGTGAGGAGATGAAACAGAACAATACACAATGCAAGCAGAAATTTCAGACACTGGAACCTCAGAAGTGGCTGACCTAGGCTTCTAGGTCCATTTGAACTCCTAAATACCAGGACTGAAAGACTGATGATCCCAATACTTCCCCTGGCCACAGTGGGAGCTGCTGTATGCTAAATATCTCTGAAAATCTACTCCTCACCATTCAGTCCCCATGCGGATTTAGGGTCTGGGACGTGCTTGTGAGCAGCTTTGGAACAGCTTCAGAAGCCTTACCCAACAGCAACTGGAAGGAAGGGGACTAAGCAAGGAGAGACAAAACAGTGTTGCGCAGCATGAGATCATTACTGATCACACAATAGAGATGTTCAGTTGTAGTAGTTCCCAAAGGAAAAAACAAAAGCCTCAACACCTGGTGTGCTCAAGCCAGCATTTCTCATCCACCACATCTCCTGGTTTCACTAACAGCTGTGCTGAAGCTAGCAATAGTCTTTAATGGCATATCTCTACTATTTGTTTTTCACTGCCTTAGCCTCCCAGGGGGCTTCCCCAATTTGCCAGATGCAAATTACAAGAATTAAAAAAAAAGCCCTCTGTACCTGTGCTCTGTGTACAGAACCACATGTTTCAGGCTGTGCGTTAGGCAGAACTTGGAGCAAACTGAGCCCGAAGTCATGAGGCTCTCGCTAGTTAGCAGCAGGTGGGAGTCGAAGCCAATGGGTATCCTTGATCTTTAGCATACCATTTATTTCATTACATCTAATTTGGTTGATATTATCAACATTATTACACTGATAGTTGTTTCAACTCAGACTAATTTAATTGATAGAATTCTGTGTCCTTGCTATTATATGAGACAATTAGCTCTCATTAGTTCACATTTCACTCATTTTCCACTGACTGATTGCACTACATACTGATACTTGCTAATATCAATATGTAATGCAATCAGTCAGAGGAAATGTTGGTACAGTATTTCTAAAAACTATCACACTTATCATTCTGATTGTCTTCAAAGTACCAATATTTTCCTATAACTTAATGGTTTCATAATCTAATGTTTTGTATTAATAACAACCTTTTTAAGGTCACACAGTTAATCACATATAGATTAAACAGCAGTTAACTAATGAGGATGGCAACTTATTAATAAATTGCAGATGATATATTTCCGTTATTCAGTGTAACCTTTAAAGAGCAGAGCTAAGGCTGAGGGTTGACTTAAAGACTTTTTGCCTCCCTTTTCCTACTTCTTCCTGAGGTTTTTTTCCAGAATTCTAAGCTTTTTTTGTATGCTATTGTCACAGTCCTGTTGTAACCATATGGAGAGCTTTAGCAAAGCAAGAACATGCAGCTGATGCTTTGATAGAAAAGGTGAAGAGGTTACTCGAATTGTACTACTGTTAATTCGTCCTTTAAGCACCTACAGCAGGGAGTCTATAATGGTAAGGACTGAAGCACGGAGATTTGTCTATCAGATTATTACATCAGAAATGCTAAAGATTCGAAGGAAAGAAAAGGGCAAAAGGCTTTTTGTTACAAATTTAATATAATCCACTGAGATTTCACCAAGGCCCATCTGTAAATGCACTAGCAGTTTACTCAGAAAATTACATACTTAAATTCCTCTTCTTAAATGTTTGTATACCACTGCTCACTGGTGTGAATTTGTAGCTGTGTTTATAAACTATAAACTTGCAGTCCTTACATTTGTATGAAGTATGAAATCCCTCAACATGCCAATATAGAACACATCATTCTGTGAAAAATAATAGTCCAACACTCTCCAACATGCCATTCCTTAAATCTCAGCTATTCAATAGCAAACACATTTAATCACCTCTACAGTTAGTCTGAAACAGGCTCATAATCTTTAAAAGAAAACAACTGATGTGGGAAATACAAAAAAGCATAAAATAAATGGTTTGCAGTTTGGGACTTCAAAAATTCCCAACAATCATATTTTAAAGAGTAAATCCAAATTAGTCTTGCTATGTTAAATTTGATGCTGAATAATGGCAGAGGACATTTAAATACCATAGTTACTATAATAATCCCTGTTTGAATCATGGCTTCCATGAACTGGGCTAAGCCTTTAGACAGAAACTAATTGCTACAAACACTAATTTTCAAGTCCCTTTTGTTTCCTATTGCAGGCACCTCTGGATGCAGAAGGTACCCAATTAGCAGAATTCATGGTTCTGATTGTGCATTGTGGGGCCAGTATAAACACTGCTGATTACTATTCCACTGTAGTGGTTGATTTTTATTTATTTTTTTTCTGATTGCTTAATAAGGCCATCTATTCTGCATCAGGCACTGGCAAGGCTGCTGGTGAAATCAGTTAGGTCACTTTTTCTGGTCAGAGTAGCAGGAGGAGCCTTGTGATGGTTACAGATGACTAAAGGCATAATTATAGGCTATTTAACCACATCTGTTTTCCCACTTAACATTGTTTGCTCAAGTTAGATGTAGTTAAATAAATCAAAAGGAATATAATGGTGAAGACACTAAAAAATTACTATTACATGGGTAAAACTCTAGGGTTTGTTATAATTACAGAAAACAGAGTTTACAGTGATTTTTAAAAGGCACTAATTTATATTAGAGGGTTTCTATACACATACACTCTGACTGGTTGCTGCTGCTTTTATAGCCTATGCTATTTAAATATCTATTTGTACAGAAGAATTAATTGAACGTAGAAAAAAAATTAAGATTACTATTATACGTTGAATTTAGCTGTATGTTCTTATCCAGTGTAATAATTATATGACAGGTCTAGTAACTCTTTTTACAGTACTGTGGTTAAGAACAAATCTCCAGAATACCACAACCTCCTGTCAATGACAATGGGAAGAGCAGAGAGCTCTGGGTATCTCTGTATGTTTCTCCAATCATCCAGGGATATTATTTTCATCGTTTCATTTATACAGGTAAATCCCTTGTTGTCATTCCTTAATATATTACTGCTTCATGACCAAACATAATGCATAAATCCTTAAGTGTTGTGAAAGCCCATGTTGCACATGGACTTATAGCCAAACCACCTAGAGCAGAGGGAGTAGACATACCTGTCTGTCTAGCTAACGTGTTCTAAAAGTTCCCTGCACTATTTTTTTCTGTGCAGAAAAAAAGACATAATGTAATCAAAATATGCACTAAAAAATGACAAATCAAGGGAGATACCATTTTTTTGGTTAGTTGGTTGGTTCATTGATTGGTTTTAAAATACAGAGTTGAAGATCCAGAGCAAATATTGAAACTCTTTACATCATCTGCTACCAACAGGCAGATTTTTAGAGCTACCACCAGTGCAAAACCCACTGAAAACACTGAAGCTTGTCTGATTAAGGCAGGTGTCCTTACATGCTCAGGCTATGAGTCCTAGCACAAGATCATCATATGCTTTGAAATATGCTTGACTTAAGGCAGTATAATTGTACAATCTTATGTCAGCTAGGTCTATGGCCCTATTTCTTTTATTTGGGGTTTGTTTGGGTGTTTGGGTTTTTTTGACAGATGATTGGAAATAGCTTGGGGTATGGTAAGGAAAGTATTTTCGTTTTTTTCAGGTTTCCAAATGCTCAGCTGCATTGGGAACTGGTTTTACTAGATACAGCGGATTGTAGTGATGTAGCTCTGCATCCTCAATTAGATACTAGCACCATACTTGTAACCATTAGTCAAAAAAGAGTTAGTAAACAAGCTGTTCTAAAAGCAAAAATGGATTTGTAGGAAAAACAGAGTATATAAGTGGTAGAATCCTAATTTCTCAAATGTGGTAGAAAACAGTGTCTTTTCAAAACCAAATATTCCAGGGTCAGACACAAGAGAGGGTGTAAGAAGTAATGACACTGGGGTGGTCTGCTGTCATCACACCTCAGGGGCAGTATAGGCACAACCTGCTGACTCAGTTAAATCCATAGGATCTACTGTAGGGGATTCTTATTGTGTGAAATGATCCGGTGACAACTTTTGCTTGGTAACAAGTAGTTATGACAATGCATATCCCTACTGTGCATCCTTACTTGTACACCTATACTCACCTATGCATATACATCACTACATCACTTAGGGTCAGAAGTATAATTATGCAGGATTGAGAGATTCAGCATTCTGCACACCGTAAAAGCATCTGTACTTCAATTACACTGCCTGTTCCTGGGATTAGACTCCTCCTTTTCATCAGATTCTCACTCAAGGCAATAGATTCAACACTGACCTTATTCATACTTCATCTATTTCCCCACTCTGTACAAAGAAAACAAGCCCACTGTTCCTGTTATCATTACAGCCCCATGTCATGATTTTGTTTTCCTCTAATACAGCAACTTCCCATCTAGCATGTCTTATTCTCGTCTCCCCCCTCTACGTGCTGCCCAACTTCAAGCAGCTAAGAAAACATTCCTCCTGTGCCCTGCACTCCCTCCCTCTGACCCTTTGTTAAAATCCCAAATACTGCTCTTGACTTGAAGGCCACGTAACTGCTTGTCTCCAAATTCTTCTGTGCTAGTCAGTCATGTCTTTTAATACAGTTCTTGCAAAAGAGCTGATTTATTCTTTGACTGTTTCTAGTGAGCTACAACTAAACAGATTTCCACAGCACTGTTTACCCTCAATAATTGTGGATGTTGAAGTTAAGTTCCCAGTGTTACAACTTCCCTTCTGAACCGAAACAAAGCATTTAGAGAAAAAGACTAATACGATACAAATAAGTATAAGCCACCTATACTATCAACTGAATTTCTTAACAACTTTCAGCATAGTCTTTGAAGTGCCTTTTGTGGACACCCCATGCTCAAACTCTCCCCGTAATACATCAGTACTATTAAGAGATGGTCCGTCCGTTTGCTCTGGTTCCTTTTTTTCAGGCAGCTACCTATCATTTACCTGAGGCCTTCTCCGGCAAAAGAGCAGATCCTTGCTATCCTTCATCTCATTAGTCAGTTTTGGGGACAGCATAGCTTCTCCATCTGGAGTACAGCAACTCTATGACATCCTCCTAGGCACAGGCACCACAGAGACATACAGCATTACACTCACACATGGATGGCAGTTCAAGGAGTGAACGTGCATTTACCCGAAAGAGGGAAAGGAGGGCTACAGCTGTAAACATGAACTCATACAATGTAGATATGCCCAGATTTCATGGCAGAATCAAATGGTTCTGCAGCTCACGTCTCCCATTACCACCAAGTTTAGGACAAATCCACTGCTGATGTAGTGGTAATGTGCTGTAATTTAATCAGACATAAACACAGTAGGCAATCTCTGGCTGCCGTTATTTTAAATACAATTTTGTACAGCATTTTCCCCAGGTGGCTAGGCTGAGAAGAGTCAGGAGCACCAAATACCTATCTGAGACTGCACAGCTCTGCCAATTGCTTGACTTCCTGCCCGTAACAGCATGACTTGCTGGCAGGCAATAGACTTGTAGATGACAAGGGACAATAGATTTGAGGTACATAATCACTTCCCTAGCTGCATTATTTTCTAATGAAGCTATTTCAGGGAAATTAGTGCTAGCTCATATTTATTTCAAACTTACAGAAACAAATGTTTAATTACTTTGCCCCAAACTCCAATTTTCTTTTGCAATGATCAGGACCTCTTCTGTGAGTTGACCTGTAGTTTTGGCAGACATAACAGCTCAACGTATGTTAATGGTCATTTGTCCATATAAAATACTCTAAACCCATTCTCACAGACTTGCTAATCCTTCATGGTTACTCACAACTTTTCTCTCATTTAAGTTATTTTTTTTAATTATTGTTACAAGCTATCATCTTAATGCTTTTCAATAAATGCTCACCTAGTTTGCTAAAATAGTAGAGGCCAGGAAAATGTGACATCAGCTGTCTTGTACCAATAAACATGAAGGTAATATCCTGCAAAACACATTCAGAAGTATTTCTGGCTAACACCAGTGAGTATTATCTGAGACAAGACAGTGTTGGTTGGTTAGGTTTTGGGGAGGGAAAAAAGGCACTCTCGTTTTTTTAACTACACTGATAAGTACAGAATTTATCTGAGGCATTTACTGTGTTCAGTTATTACAAAGCTTACTCAGCTGGCAAATAATGTTTTTATAGCTGAGTCAAAAATCCCTTAGTTCTTTGCAGATGTACTTGTAGTAACAATTACTGGGTTTTGGAAATGGATTAGTCACTTGAAGGTTTTGAGCATTTGATCCTGAATCACCTGTTTGCTGGTGAAAGACAAAAATGTCTGCATCTCAATCATAAGGTCTTTCTTTAGCGTCTGCATCTGTAATATAAGGTAAAGTAACATATTCTGGCTTAGTCCCTACTCAGCAACATCCAAGAACACTGCAGTTATCAGTTTCATCTCCCATTTTAAAAAAATAAGATTTTTTTCTGTACTACAACCAGCCCCACAGCATCTGTCTCTGCTGTGACTGTTGACATTTGTCTCTCTGATCGTCATCATTCCTTTTTGTTATTTCTGCAGTGTCCTCTAGTTTATGGCACCCTGTACATGCAGGCAGTGGATACAGAGTGGCCCAAATGTTCTCCGCTTGTTTTCCAGAACTCAGGATTCATGTCAGCCTGGTGCATGTCCAGGAAGGAGGCCTTCATGATGTATCCACAGTTTCCTTGTACCAAAGTACCACTGTATCTCACAAATCAGATGTCCATGTTTCCAGACCCAGGCTCAGCCCCCAGACCTGAGTACACCAAACACAAACAAAAAGTGTTGATCTAAACATATCAGAGACTCTTGCTTTCATTAAAAAGGAGGACTTTCCAAGGCAGAGAAGGACCATCTTTACTATAAGCGTATGTATAATCACAAGTTTACTATAAACATATATGCAACCTCTAGTTTATGTAGGAAGTTACTGCTCACACAGTGGAGGTGGTGCAGAACACAGGACATGTTCCTGTGTCAGCTACAGCAGCTGGGATTTGGAGCACAGTTGCCCTCAGCTGCAAGGATGGGAAGCTCTGACAAAGCAAAAGTACAGATAACACAACAAACTAGTGTCAGAGTAATTTGTTACAAAGGCTTTTTTTTTTTTTTTTACTTGCACAGAGAATGAAAACCAGCCCATTAGCCCATTGCCAGTGTTTATGTGGCAGAACTGGACTTTGGCAAGACACAGTTAACCAAACATGCTGACAATATCACATGGCCAGTTAAGCAGTTATTTTCAATTTACGTAATTGCTCCATTCATTTTTTTTTTCATTTTTTCCATTAATTTTTGCTACCAAAACTAGCAGATAGTTTTACTTTGCAGAAGTGCTCAGTGTTTTTCTGGGTGTAATGTGCCCAGGAGACATTTCTGTCCCTTAACTACATCTTGGCAATTTTATATTAGTTGTTGGAGGACCATCACAGTACCTAATCATTTTTGTATATGGTTTTGGCTTGTGTTTCGTTGTTTGTTATACAAAGTCATTTGGTTAAAATCATGAATTCTTTTGTGTTCTGATACTTATCTCATCATTTTAGGCTGAAAATTTTACCTGGCATAGTAAATAAAATTTACATTTCACCTGGTGATATTTTATCACTCCATTGTACAACTGCAATTGGGTTGGTTCTGATTGCTTTTCTTCCAAAGAGCTGGTGGCATCGTTGTAGCCTTACATGTTTATAGATACCTAGTGTATCTGTTGGCTGTCATTTTCCTGTTCTGAGCTGCACAATGTGGCTGTTTTTGAAGTTTTGCATGACACTATTATGTGCACAATAGCTTAAGTTCCTACTGTACTCCTCAGTATAGTGCTTTTTTACACTCCTTGCCTTTTGACAAAGATCTATCTTTTCATAGTATCTAAAGACACACTTCTTTTGGGTGGGAGAGGCAGGGAGGGTCCTCCAAAGCTATTGTATGGTTTTGCACGCATCAGTAAGCTTTCCTTATGCTAATGGTTATTTGTTTTCTGTTTCTCTGCTATGGTTGTGCTAGCAAGGCTACAACACTGGCTAAAGTTTGTGTTTGATCTTGGAGCCTTCCCATTAGGTTCCTATATCTTTCTTGCTCATTACAAAAGTACAATGGATTGGTCCACCCTTTAAAATGTTCTAATCATGAATCAACCATTTACGCAAGCTGGCAATATACCCATCTATTTTTTTCTCTAGATTCTTGACTGCACATAAATCCTGTCACTAAATCCAACATCCTGCTGGTATAGCAGATATTCTCAGGCCACATTGCAGCCTTAGCTTATAACTGTTAAAGCGATAGTTCTTACAGAAAAACATTAAATTGTCATAGAGTATCAGTCCAAAGGTTCACCTATGCAGCATCTTGTGGCCAAAAGCAGATGCCCATGAAAGAACAAAAGAACAGGAAAAAAAGGAGAGGAGAGGAGAGGAGAGGAGAGGAGAGGAGAGGAGAGGAGAGGAGAGGAGAGGAGAGGAGAGGAGAGGAGAGGAGAGGAGAGGAGAGGAGAGGAGAGGAGAGGAGAGGAGAGGAGAGGAGAGGAGAGGAGAGGAGAGGAGAGGAGAGGAGAGGAGAGGATATTTCAGTTGGGAGGGACATACAATGATCATCTAGTCCACGTGGTACCTCTCCCAGGCTTACTACAGTCTTCTTCCAGCCCTGTTGGAAGTTTGCTATTTTCCTATGAAGATTTAAGGATTTTACAGTCGTTAAACAAGGTCCCTTTCACACCCGTGTGATGACGAGCAGGAATATTGGATACTACCTTTGCTCCTGTTTAACGTTGTTTTGTTTAATTTGTTTTGTGCTGAGTTCACACATCGTCATACTCAATCTTCAAGCTGAAGTCTCCATTCCTCTCCCAGATAGGCTGGTCTCTCTCATAAGTATTTTCTGAAAGTACCACTCCTATAATAGAGAATAATATGGCACCTTTACTTGGAGATGCTCAAACATCAAGTAATTAGAACTCAACCATAACGTACAAGCACTAAAGATGATTATATAGAATTAGTAAAGGCACAGAAATATCTCATGTGGTTCCCACTGATCATAAATCCTTATTTTGATAAGCATTTTAGATTTGACTACTCAGAAACAGTTAACAAGATACATAAACACAAAATATTTTAAAATAGATAAATTATTTGGCTTCATACGTTGGCTAAGTAAATTTTAGGCAACAGATATGTAAAAAGTTATCAGACAGCAGACAGAGTTAACATTATTTTAAAATCAAAGGATGCAGTATTATTAATCTAGGTCACAATTTCAAACTGTAGATTCTAAGAGAGAAGAGTCTGGATGCAGTTTTTTATTTCTTGTTTAATAAGTTATTTAAATCTATTGAAATAGATACCTCACTATGCCAAGTAGTGTTACCAAGCAATCAAAATCTGGAAGCGCACAAGTGTCATTGAGGACAAAACATATAGATCACGTATTCTGAAAAGTATATTACCCTTTTGTGTCAAAAATATTATCCAGCAACTTTGTTCCAACTGGATGTCTACCAAAAAAACAAGACAAGTTGAAAAATCAGTAGAGTTAAACCCCTTGGAGAAATGTAATACTGTGGCTATGATTGAAATGTTAATAATTATGCTCATGCTGATAATTACTAAGAATAGTTTGGTATAGTAGTTACAGAGCTCACCTTTCACCTCTGGGTCTTGGATTTGATTTCTACCTGGGACTGTATGAAAAGAGTTCAATTATCTCCATCTCCCTTTTAGTGGATGGATTTTCCACCCCATTCACACTTCAGAAATAAACAAGAATAAAAATAGAGAGGGACAGAAAGAACATTTTATGGCCCCTAATTAGCTAATTAGTGTGAAGTTGTTTTTTTTTTTTAATTAATTTTGACAGCAAATGTAATACAGTTTAGACCATTTGGGAAAGACATAAAATGACCAAAAAAAATGCAAGCTGAGAACAAAGCTCTACTAAAGACCTTCCACTACGGTTTATTTTCATATTTTGAGTATAACATATAAAAATTACAATGGTCTCGTAATGTAAAGATAATACACTTTGTTGCTGTGCAACAGCCTCATAGCTGTGTGTCCAACCTTATCAACATGACACAAACACTTTAGCACAACACTTCCTTCTATTCAATCTAATGCGTCATGAGAAAAGGAAATAAATTACAGCTTATGCACAGGATTAACAACAGAATTTCAAACAAATACATTATATCTACTCAATGTTTTGATGCTGGGTTTTAACTAGCCCAATTGTATCCATCTATATACAGCAGGAAAAAAGTAACAATTGGTGCAATATGTAGGTACCTAAGCACATGCATCTCTAACCTGACATTTCAAAGATTTTGTGAAGTTCCACTCACTTTGCAGTACATCTCATGATAATGAGAGCTGGGCAATACCTGAAGTCCTTATGCAGAGCTATGAGGCAGTATGCAGCCAGGAATTTAAGAAACAGTGAAGCTTGTCTTACCATAAAAGGTGAAATCTCAGAGAGTTTTGCAGTGCTATACAAAAAATTAAGCAATAAAGGTCAATATTTAAAAACAATCATTGTGTATGAGATTCTGCAACTAGTCTTTATTTTGCAACTCTCAATTACTTACCATTTACTATGGTAAGTAAACGGTGTTTTAATCTGTGAGTTGTGTAAATCAAAAAAAAAAACAAACCCCAAACCTCACCATGTTTCCATTGTAGACACAAGCTGCATTCCTTATTAAGAAAATTGATCCAAGTGGGATTTTACTTGATTCCTATCTGGAAGCAAGACTACCATTGTCTGTACTCTATTTTCTTAAGTGTTCTAGATACCCTAGATAAAATAGAAAATGAAATAAGATCTAGGCATGAAGAGTATATTTTGGAAAATTTAGACTCTAGTACTCAAATACCACAACACAGGAAAATAAATACAGTCAACATCTGGAAATGAACAGGAATTTTTCCCATGGATTTCAGCAGCATTCAAGAGGAATTTGAAATAAAGGGGCTAGCAGCAAAATGAGAGGATTCAGCTTAGCTTAGAATTGAACTATGCAGAAAGCACTCCAGCTACTGATGGTAACAGCACCTGTTGCTCCATTCCTTTCCCCCTTTCCCTGGTCTTTAGTTACAAGTGCTTTGAATTTAAGTCAGATGGTAAACACTATGTCCATACATGCTTTGTCCCTTTTCTTTCAGCAGGGTAGGGAGGTATAAGGGGAACAGGAGGGAGCTGGGAGTATTGCAGTTCAAGCATAAGGCAAAAAATCTGCAAAATCAAGTTTCACTAGCTCTGTTATTAACATCAAAGGGGAGGCAGATGGATGGGGACAACACCCTTGCCTGCTGTAGGAAATGTCCATGCAGCTTCCTGGCTTTGGTTTTTTGTTTTGGGTTTTTTTTGTGTAGGTTATGCAGAGTTTTATTTTTCTCATTGCATCCCTGGTACAAATCAAATGTATATCTTACAGTTACAATGACAACTGTGCCATTTCATTCCGAGCACCTTACATACTTCACTCCTCATACGTGGCAGAGCCAATTCAAATTTACTTTCTCTAATAAAGTGCTTCATGATTCTTTATTTCTCTCTATGCTGAGACGTCATCACCCTAAATTGATTAATTAGCCTCAAGAGGGTGTTTAGAATCACTTAGGTTGGAAAAGATCCTTAAGATCATCAAGTCCAACCATAAATCTAACACTGCAAAGTCCACCACTAAACCATGTCCTGAAGTGCCACACCTACACGTCTTTTAAATACCTTCAGGGATCGTGACTCAACCACTTCCCTGTGCAGCCTGTTCCAATGTTTGATAACCCGTTTGGTGAAGAAATTTTTCCTAGCATCCAATCTAAACCTCTCCTGGTGCAACTTGAGCCTGTTTCCTCTTTCAAGTCTCCTCTGAGCTTCCTATTCTCCAGGCTAAACAACCCCAGTTCCCTCAGCAGCTCCTCATAGAACTTGTGCTCTAGACCAGCTTCATTGCACTTCTCTGGACACACTCCAGCACCTCAATGTCTTTCTTGTAGTGAGGGGCCCAAAACTGCACACAGTATTTGAGGTGCTACCTCACCAATGCCGAGTACAGGGGCACAATCACCTCCCTACTCCTGCTGGCCATGCTGTTTCTGATACAGGCCAGGATGCTGTTGGCCTTCTTGGCCACCTGGGCACATTAACGTCTCATGTTCAGCCAGATGTCAAACAACACCCCCAGCTCCTTCACCACGCAGCAGCTTTCCAGCCACTCATCCCCAAGCCTGTAGCATGGCATGGGGTTGTTGTGACCCAAATGCGGGACCCAGCAGTTGGCCTTGTTGAGCCTCATACAATTAGCCTCAGCCAATCGACCCAGCCTGTCCAGATCCCTCTGTAGAGCCTTCCCATCCTCAAGCAGATCAGCATTCCAACTTGGTGTCATCTGCAAAGTTTCCGAGAAGGCACTCAGTCACCTCATCTCAATCATTCATAAAGATGTTAAACAGAACTAGCCCAAATACTGAGCACTGGGAAACACCACTTGTGACCAGCCACCTACTGAATTTCACTCCATTCACCATCACTCTTTGGTCCTGGCCACCCAGCCAGTTTTTCACCCAGCAGAGTATACTCATCCAAGCCATGAGCAGCCAGTTTCTCCAGGAGAATGCTGCGGGAAATAGTGTCAAAGCCTTTACTAAACAGCATCCACAGCCTTTCCCTCATCCACTAAGCAGGTCATCTTGTCATAGAACAGTCATTTATTAAGTAACACTAAAGTTTGCTTTCACACTGTTAGCAGGACACCTTGTGGATGAGCCATACTTATATTTGCTAAATATATGAATTGCTCACCATTTACCATATCTACCATTTTAAATGCTACAATTACAACACAAGAAAACACTGAGTGCTTTACTAAAGATGAGGAAAGGTTGAATTATCCTAGCTTTCTTTTGTAAAGCAGCAGGATTTTTCATTCATCCAGTGACACATGAAGGGCTTTCCTGAGGAGAAAGATGTTAAATGAGACTTGTGTTTCCTACTGTGAAGTAAACACAGTAGCCCCTGCATAAAAAAATGCAATACTATTGGCAGTAAAAGAGCTAATCACATGGACGTAATAATCTGTTTGGTAGTAAAAGCATCTAATAAAAAGGAGAAGAAGGAAAAGATAATGCTGGGGCCGTAGAGGCTGCCAGATGGGAGGAATGAAGGGATCTGAGAAGAATCCTGCACCAAGTCTCACCAAGAAAGGACCAGAGTCAGAGCAGAATGTTGAAGGGCCTTGCTGTGCATGTTCCAGCTGTCTGTGAGAGGTGTCATACCGACGGGTGCATGCAGTGTGTGACAATTTGCCCGTGCCCTGGTTCATTCTCTGGCTGTGTATCACCTGTGGAGTTTCTAGTCACATTAAAAAAAAACAACCTCACAACCAGAGACTTACAGACAATGTTATCTAGCAATTAAAATGTATTTTGAAATTCCTGAAGTGGTAAAATGCATAAATCTACAGGGAATGCAAGAGTCACTGGAAGGAGTAGGGCAGGGAAGAACCCCCTCAGCTAAACATAATCAAAGGCTTTGATAGTCAATGTACAGGTGCTATATTGCACCCACAGAGTTTCAAAACAGTGAATATAAGATTTTCCCACCCTGCATTTTAAAACAGGAAAATTACTAAACCCCAAGTGAAACTGTGAAAATAGAGAATCCATTAAAGATATTCTCACAGTAGGGCACAATAGGCCTTCTCTTTAGTGGCTCACAGCTAAGGGATTTGCAAACTGTATAGTTATCAAGTAAATAATGGATGAAGGGACTTAAGATAGTAATTTCAAATCTGTATTTCTTTGGTCTTGCTCTATTTTATTTCACAAGGGAAGTTTACCTACAAAATGTTAGGTATCAAAAGATTCTGGCCTTGAAACTCCCCTCACACCTGCTTTGCACTGGTGTCTCTTACATCCATGATTTCTTTTGAAATATAAATACTTCCACTTCTTCAGGTACAGCTTTACTTACCTGTGTCCTAAAATCCTCTGATTTCTAAAGAAGAGACGTATGGTGCTATTGGTCATTCCACATGTGCCCTGTATTATGTTTTTTACTTCATATTAAATGTCCTTCTTTTTGTCTTCAGTACATGTGAGGACATAAGTAAATGCAGTATTTCAAGGGCAGATGCATTAATACTATGTGTCTTGCAAACACTGTTACTTTTCGTTTGTGTGCTGACTCACAATACATTCCACAAAAACCAGCCCATGTTTCCATCTGCAACTTCCTATGTATTTTTGTAATCATTAGAACTCCAGTCATTCCTAAACTTGCTGACTTCTATAGAGCTAAGCCCCAATTTGTATCTGTCCTATTGATTTGCTTTCCTGTGCAATATATACGACCTTACATTTGCTGGTATTTAATATTATGTCAGATGCAATTTTTCACATTCATATACCTTCTAAACCTTCATTTTTTTTGCTGGTTTTGGACAGTGAATGTGTTAATCTCTTGCTCATACCTCTATTTTCTTTGCAGTTAGTTCACTGTTCTAGATAGGCATGTTTCTCGTGTGTGCAGCCAACTCTGTTGTGAAATCTGTTGCTTGCTGCACACTTACACAGGGCTGCCAAGGGTCTCAGACTGATCACTTGCCCTGAGACGTGGCATTACAAGGGGCCTGGGTCATAGCTATCCTAAACTCCTTTCCCCCCACTTGGTCCAGCCTATTTTGATCATTTCCAGGCTCTACCAGCTAATTTTCCTGTTGGAAAATGTAAAGCATTGTGAAGAGACAGTGGGTGGGCAAATACATGGATGGAAGAAAAGCAGTTCTGTAGTCCTTCATATACAGTTATCCTTCATGGATGCCACAGGTCTAAAGAAGCCCTTGCGCACATGTGCATATGCTATCAATATGATTTCTGCAAGTTACTTCTCTGTCTTCTGTCTCCTTTTTCCTTTAAAGTGTAAATTTTACACAGTGTTTTCTACAGGCATGATTTGGTAATTAAATACCAACTAAGACAGCACTTGTCACCGCAGCTGTTGCTGCTCCCCTCTGCCAGCATCCCAGTGCCGCAGCCCAGGCAGCTGCTCAGCCAGGACAGGGAGCCGTCCAGTCGGAGGATGCCTACCTCTGGAATGCAGGTCCCCAGCACTGCGCAGCTCTCACTTGGCTTCAGCTTCTTCACACCACTGCCCAGCTGCAGCTTAAATGAGGCGGATTCCGCTTAGGACCAAACTAGCTACGTCAAGGACTAGTAACTTGGCTGTAACAAACACATAAATAGAAATACCCTTCATTTTTATGTTAACTTTTCTTTTTCCTTCTTCTTACCGCTGTTGGTTTTTATGTTGTCTGTGAAATGACATGAACTTCCCAGAAATATCTTCTTCAAACAAATGCAAATTTCTTCCACCTTAATCAGCATTTTCCTTGTGTATGGATTATGGTTCACACTAAAATGGAATCCAAATACCTTATGATACCTTCAAAGCATTGGGTGGTGAAAGGAAAACAAACTTACCTTAACCTATCCTTTATCACTCTTGGCAGACTCTGTGTCAGTTCATCTGATATTTTGGATTCTCTGACTGATTTCTTTTGGAAAATCACTGGCTGATTTTTAGACATTTGGGTTTTTTCAATTTCTTTGTAAATGAGTATGCCTGCTCTACACTAAAACATTTTAGCTTGGTTAAAGACCTTTTTCTCCATTTTTCCACAAATACTATTCTGTTGAAAACGGAGTCCTAGGGCACTGATTCTCTCCATGTCTTTGTAAATGGACTCTGCTTTTTGTTGTTGATGTTGTTGTGTGTCCTCCCTCTTCCCTCTGTCTTCTTCATATTTCTATGGCTAGAAGACAAAACTGAGCTGGTTATTGAGACAGTATCATTTATTTGTGTTCTTTAAGCAGGCTGCAGCAGAGCCAGAAGATAATGGGCACCTCATTTATTCAGGCTTTGAATGATCATATTTAATTCCCAGTGACAGCTGTCTTCACCACATTAGCATTGCAAATCAGTTCTGTTTTGTAATGGCCTTCTATTGAACATGATTCAATTATGTGTGGTCCGTAGCGAGGCAGGATACGGTCTTAGTATCTATAGCAATATTTCTGCAAGCTGCTGCTCTTTACACTGCTCACATTTAAGCTGTCTGTTTACCACAATGCTTTCCCTGAACTACACTGAACTCTCTTCATTTTGCGGCTAAATAAAGAAGAATGAATATAATGTGTAAATGCAGTTATCTGGTCAGACATATTACATACCCCATCTTCTTTACACATGCCTGGAATCAGGAAACACTTGTTAAAATAATTGTTATCATACTTAAAACATTTATATTACAAAAGTCATTGAAGTGGTTTTAAATGATTATACAGCGTTAAATGGTACTAAGTACTAAAGTTCAACTCTGGCTTGAAGAAAAATTGTAGTAACGTATTAAACAAGTACATTTTGTTCTGGTGTTGTAGTTTTCCAGAAAAAAGACAGCAAGGCTTAACATTTATAAAGCAAGCTAAAAAATCGCAAAATTCCAAAAACATAGTTTCAAAAAGTTTCAGAAGTCCTATTTAATTTACTGTGAAATGACTAAATCCTGGACACCATGTATTCTGTTCTTTCTGCATCTTGGGCTGGCATGTGCAGATGACATTTCAGACTAAGCTGCTGAAGGCCTGGATTACAACACTGTAGCTTAATAGGTTTGTGTAATTGTTATAATACAAAAACCTTTCTAAATTCTGATTCCATGTGTAAGGCAAGTTCTCCTATTGTGTCAGGCAGCCTCAAAAAGAAAAGCTTCCTCTGCAAAGATCCAGCAAACACATGCTTCAGTCTGTGCAAGGCAAAGCACAAACCTTATTCTTTTCTCCAGGATTTCCACCCCTGTGATCTCTACAATATTTAGCTTTTGCAGAAATCTCATTATACACAATGCAACTGTCACCAGCCTCAGGGCTCTCTTAGCATCCTTCATCTTGGTGATGAAGTGCACCTGTAGCAGAAATATGTTGTTTGTTCCACAAACTGGAGTGCTGGGCCATCATTCTAAGGTGTTTGATTGAACAAGAGGAAAGTTTTTTTAATTATATACTAATCTTGAATTGTTTAAAGACATTCTCTAGGTACTGATGGCAGAGGAGTTACAGTATCCCTTCTGTGGGATCTCCAGTTTGAGACTGGTCCTGCACTGAAGCCAAAGGCCACCACTAGCTGCCCCAGGTGGGCTGGAAGGTCACAGACACCCATGCTAACCACATCACTCCCTCTGCTGCATTGGTGCTGCATTTTATACTGCTGGGCATTTATCATGTTCATCCATTTTTTAAAGGATTTCTTTACAGTTTTTTCCTTTTTTTGAGCCTTTATTCATACCTTTCCTCTCCACTGTCTCCCCTGACAGATTCTGTTGTCTTTTCTGCAAAGATTTAAGACACTGTTTCCTTAACTATGTTCTTAACTTAGTTTATGAGGTTTTACTACATTTTTGAAACCACAGAGCTTATGTGAAAATAATGACTGCTTCATCACTCAAAGAGGGGATTAACTGCATTTTTTAAGTTAAGACCTGTTTGTTGTTGTCATGGTTTAACCCCAGCTGGCAACTAAGCACTGGACAGCCACTTGCTCACTGCTTGCCCCAGCAGGATGGAGGGAAGAATTGGAAGGGTAAAAGTGAGAAAACTTATATGTTGAGACAAGAACAGTTTAATGAAAAAATAATAACAACTTGTAATGAAAAAGAAAATAACATAGAGAGAACTAAAACCCAAGAAAGAAAAGTGATGCAAATGAAAACAATTTCTCACCACCAACAGACCAGTGCCCAGCCAGTCCCCAAGCAGCAATCCCCAGCCAACCTTCCCCCTAGTTTTATTGCTGAGCATGATGTCATATGGCGTGGAATATCCCTTTCGTCAGCTGGGGTCAGCTGTCCCTGCTGTGTACCCTCCCAGCCTCTTGTGCACTCCCAGCCTATCTGCTGGTGGGGTGGTGTGAGGAGCAGAAAAGGCCTTGGCTCTATGTAAGCACTGCACAGCAATAGCAAAAACATCCTTGGATTACCAACACTGTTTCCAGCATAAATCCAAAACACAGCCCCATACCAGTTACTATGAAGAAAATTAACTCTATCCCAGTGAAAAACCACACAGTTGTTAGTGGCTGGGTTTTTTACACGTATCAAGTTGTAGGTTTGTTTCAACCTGAGAAACAAACTGGAGTTTACAGAAGCAGTTTGATTTGTAGTGATTATGCCTACCACATGAAAAATTACATATATCCAAGCAAATACGTGTGCATGTTAATTTTGCACATGGTCCTTCATGAAGCTGCTCCATAGGACTGGATCTCAACACAACAGTCTACCAAGGCTCAGTTATTTTAGCAGTGTCTCAGGCCCCAGTCCTTGGAGGTATTTAGGGATCTAGTGTCTACCAGTTCAAGTGCTAGATGAAAAATCCTGCTATGCATTTTAAAGAAAACCTGTGCCAATATTTCAAAAGTTAATGTATAAATTATATCCAAAGTCAAAGTCTGCTCTGCTCAGATATCCGGACAAGGAAGATGTCTCCATTTTTTTCTAAGCTACTTGAACTTTTCCCCTGATTAAAAACAGTCTTCTACAAAGTGAATGGAATAATATGGACAATGGATAATGGAATAAACCAGTCTCTAGAATATATTATTAGAGTCACATTCTCTAAACCCTTTACAGACAACTGAGATTTTTAAAAAAAATTATTAAAAGGAAGTTGTTCAGTTACTTTTCATTTTTTTTTCTCATTTTTTGTAAAAATACCTTGAAAGACTTAAATTAAAATTATTTTTCTTAACAGAAACCAACATCAGGGATAAAATTTTCTTTAAGGATGAATAACAGAACAAGGAAAAAAAGCAAAAGAAAAACATGCACCATATGCTCTACAGGGAAAAACAAAGTGAAAGGCTTTAGAAAACAAAGCGAAGGAGAAACAAGATCTTATCTGTGCCTTTCCGTTTCTGTTAAAAAAAACTGAAGAAAAATTCGGGTTTGGTAAAATATGGATTTCTAACGTGCTTAGTAAACAATTCAACTTTGTCAGGCATTAAGAAAACTTGTACATATAATATGTCCCTTTTTCATTATGGTCTTCCACCTCAGAAACATTGCACTGTGACTACAAAGGAAAAGCAAGTGTGATGTCTACATTGTGATAGGGGCTGGTGGGCCTCCCAGTGGAGCATAATGTCATGCTATGGCAGCCTGTCACATGGGTCATACTGTCTGCCCTGCTAGATGGCTTTCAGGTTCACATTTTCAGATGCTGAACTTCATACAAGATATTTTTGCCTAGGTGAACAAGGTTTATGTTACCACAGTATTGCTCTCTCGTCTAGTTTCACACGCACACACTCATTATTAACCCAAGTTTGAAAGGCACTAGAAGTCCTACAGGCAATTGCACTCCTACAGGTTTCCTGAAGGCAAGCAGATAGCAACAAAGAGGGAAAGACAGGAACTCCTGCCTGCCCCAGGAGAGGACAGATGGTTTCTGCAGCTGCCTACACAGCTGGCACAAATGCATGGTAGGAGGTCAGTGTACGTCATTCCAGTCACCCATGATACTGCTTGCTTTTGATCAGTCAAGGATGCTACAGAGGACATGGAAGGAGGTGGAAATGGTGCTGCAATAGTGGGCACAGGGGACCCTAATCCATAGGAATCCAGGCTTTATTGATTTTATCACTCAGGAACAACCTGTTTATTCTGAAATACGTAAGCTCTTTTCACATGAAAACTGCAGAAAAAACCCTGACATCACCTCCTAAGTATACATTGCTCTTACGTAGGACTGGTCATGTTTACAGTCAATTACCACAGAAACTCAGGACATTTCTTTCTATATTGCTGTATGTAATGGATACTAATGACAAGTTCCTCCACCTGTCATGTAATTTGGTGTAATTAACGTAATTTGTGCTCGTAATTGTAAGAAGGCCAGGACCAGAGTTCATGAAATATGAATCACTTCCACATTCCATTTCAATATTTATCATCCAGTGCTATCCATAGATACCATTAATATACAAATAACTTAATTGAGAAAATAAAATAAAATAAACCTTTCACAGAAGGAAGTGGAAAGTAAATCCCATAACACCTCATTCTTCATCTGGAGGCATTCACACACCATAGGCCACCACTTCAAAGTCTCCTAGAGGTGCCAGCCTTCCAAAATCATTACTTATCCACTGTATTGCTGTAGCATTTCAAAGTTTTTTATGCTACTTGTCTCTGCCCCAGATGACTTAACGTTGCAAGTACAGAAGAAATTAATGTAGACAGATCAATAAGGGAAATAAAGCAATCAGCATTGCCCAGCTTGATCTTAGGAGATTGTGCTCATGCTGTCTCATGTGTTAGTCAAGGTTAAGAAGAATATTAAGCAGGGATTTGGAGGATAATGAAATAGTTTGGGGCTGCTTATAGGGACATTCCTGTTTCCCAGCTTAGGGGAAGGTATAGGAATATTATGGGGAAAAAAAAAAAAAGTGTCTGCCTGGAACCTCAACAAGTAGATGGAGAAGGCTGGCCTTGCGAGCTAACTGGAGGTTGGTGTTCACTCTCAGTCTTGAAGATAAGGTAGGTAAGTATGGTGCAAGAGGTTGTGACAGGCCTTGAGAATGAACCAACAGCTTAGGTTTAGTGAGGCAAGTGAAGGGGAGTGGATTTTGCAGAGCAAGGGAATTAAAGGTAAGAGAAACATAGGAAGGAAGATCTTTGCAGCAACACGAAAAATTGTCAGAGGAACAAAATTAGAACAAATACAAAGAGTATGTCGCAGTAACTGAGTTACAAGATAATGCCATCTTCTGCTACATGGGAAGAAAGACAGGGAAAGATTTGAAATATTGCAATGAGAATCACAAGAGTGCCTGAATAGGAGAAATAACCTACAGAGCAAACTCGTGCTGCATGCCTCACTGACAAGCCCAGCAGTATTCATGCTCAGAAAAATGAAATTGTAGGCTGGAATTAGAGCCAAGGGTTAGTAGCTGTCTCTGAACTGAAGTTGAGTTCACAGGCTACTTTGAGGATGTACAAGAAAGTTGGTGTAAGATTTTAATTTAGACAAAACAAGCCAAGACTGGAGTAGTGAGACACCCTAGAAAAGGTTACCAAATTCATGTTTTCACAGGCAGATATGCAGAGATACAGTTACGAAGAACAAACACAGTCCATGCAGAACCACTATAAAAATGGTAAGGAAGGTGTATCAGACAACTTCTCTGAGGGAATCCTTCCCAGAGCAGTCAGAAGCAGGAGTCAGAAGAGAACAGGATCTGAGCAAATGAAAGGCTGAAGGGAATAACCATGTCACAGACACATTTGGCCAAGAATTCCAAGGGATAAGGATGGAATACTTGTTCACTAAATTTATCTAAAGGATGCTCTAGTGACAGAAACACCTATCAGTGAAATGTAGATCCTAAAACTAGATGAAGGCGATGTGGAAGACAGAAATAGGAGTTGAATTTGATAACAGAGCATCTATGAGATTATTCATTCCCTGGATAACAACTAGGAGCAAAACCATGTAAAATATTATAAAATTCTGTCTTAGAAGGTGTAAAGGAAACCAGTTTTTCCTGGTTTCCCATTCTGATCTATAGTACAATTTTTCTGGAATGCAGTTTTATTTTCTCTTACATTCCTTTCTCCCATATAGATTCTCTGTACTTGATATTGTGTAACTCACAATTACCATGTTTTAAAGTCCTTTAAGGGTATTCTAGATAGAACAAAGAGAAGCTATTCTGAGAGCCAGTTCCCCAACTTCTCTGTGGACAAAGAAGTCAGATTAGCAAACTGCCATTTCAAAAGAAGTTCTCCAGCATTTTCTCAGTTTGGTTCAAATTAACAGTTGCTCACTAAAGGACAAAGATCGAAGCTGAGAAGTTAAATGAGATAAAGCACATGTCAAATTGGTCATGAAGAGCAAAAAGCCAATCAAATAACCATCTTATTAAATTCCAATATGGTTAAATAAAGAAAGTATGGAATTATTAATACACAGAAGCAGTCCTCTCACTTTCTAAGACTTGCTGGCTGTCAGTCTCATAAACACCACGGCCACTCAGGGCTTAGCAGCAATGTTGGAGATAAAATTCAGAGGTGAGTGCTCTGAAAACGAAGCCTGTAGCTCTGCAGCTGAAGAAAACTCTATATTAACTCAGAGCCCATTCAAAGACTTTTAGAAAGATAATTTATTTTGATTTTAACATGCCAGCCAATATGGATTCCACCACCTTCACTGTTAAAAATGGTCACTTCAAAGCTGCTGGTATGGATTCAATGGCTTTTCTACAAGATCCTTCTGTCTATATCTCTTTGTATCACTCTTTCCTATTAGATATCCCAACTCCAAGTGAACACTTTAGAACAACATTTCTTAATCTGCTCTCAAAAATTATTGCAAAAACACTTGGCAGCAGACAACTGCATTTGCAATTGACAACTGCGTAGTTATGCATGCCCAAACATGCAAGCAAACAAAAAACCCTAAATGACTAATTTATTCTGATTTTTTTTTAAAGGAAAACTATTTTGATAATGTCATACACTAAACCACTCTGGAATAAATAAATTATCTTCAGGCTTTTAAGGACTGAAAACACAACAGGGTGGATTACAACAAATTCATTTTAAATTTAATGACAGTCTACAGGTTTCCAGCTTAGTGCAGTTCTGTACGTCCTAACATGGTGCACTACCACACGAAACCAACAGCTGATTGAGGAACACTCATGATTTTATCTTCAGGGAAAATTCCTCCTTCTTATACAACAGTGCCTTAATACTGGGGATGGATGGAGAGGGTTGCAAAATATGGGAGATATGTTGGCATTGCGGTATCCAAGAGACTCATACTTTAAATACATTGTGACATACAAGATTCAATTTGTAAACAATACACATCGCATATGTTCAATCAATGTGTCACAGTACCTTAGGATTACTAAAGTCATATATACACATTCCCAAAACCTCTATCCATATACCTATCCTTTCACTTCTCTTCACTAGGAGCAAACCAGTGTTACTATCTTAAAGAACTGAGTTTCTGAGCTTAAAGAACTGAGTTAAAGATCGGTGATGCCTTCATCATGAATATTTGTCCTTAGCAGAATGGAAGCTCCTGGAACAATTACTATGTATCTAGGCAGCAGCACTACAAGTGAATGTGAATTAGCATCACTACAGATTATTCCAATAGTTCCTATTCATTACAAACAACAACAGCTTCAGGAAAACACAACACTACCACATGTGACCAGACAGAGGATGTACGAGAAAGCACGTTTTCAAATCAAAAAACAAATCTGAAGACTATTAAAAATGCTAATGCAGAAGGAAAGCCACAAGACTTGTCTTCAAATTCAGAATATTTAATGGAACTTTTTAATAATTTCTGAGAACTGCATCAGAAAAACTCTCATCTGTACAACACAAAAGGTCATAAGCAGACAATCTATTCAGACAGTGACCTTGCCAGCCAGTACAGGGGGATGAAAAAAAAGGCGCCATCCCCTGTCACAATCTCCAACATCCTTATTCTCTACTTCCCCGTAGAAATGTCATGCAATTAATAGAGGATAATGCATACTAAAATCTGGTCCACACATGAAAAAGTTTGGGGAAACATAATTAGTATTACATGAAGAATATTTTGCTCCTTATCTCCATGATTTTTATTCTAGCAAACGAAAGGAAATACACCTCCCCCACCTCATCCTCCCTCCAGTTATCAACAGTATAACTGCAAGCAAGCAGTACAACAGCACTAGATCCTATATTATACTAAATTGCTGAACTAAATTTTACAACTAAACACAAAGAACAAATGCGTTGTTTAAAACATTAATTTTGGATGTATGCTTTCAAAGAAAAGTCTATCAACTCTGCTTATTTGACAATCTTAATTCTGATAGCGGAAACTGCATTGCTAAGAGAAAGTGAGCAAATATACTCAGGAATTATGGTCTGTATATTGTTAAAAGAATTGACAACAATTTTATCAGTATTATGTATCTCAGGAGGAGAGGAACCATTATTCATACCTTCCTTACATCAGACTCATCTCAGTGGACCAGCATTTGTGTGATTGTGTACCACCCAAATAATAGCTTCATTTCTGGAGTCTGAAGCAAACTTGCAGAGACAGCAATCACCAAGAAGATAGATTTCTTTTATTCCATTCTCCATTTTTTTTGCCGAAACTTTTTCTCTGCAACATCATATTCATATTCATTTTCTTTGTTAAAATAATTTCCAAATCGTATTGCCAACCTTAAATACAAAATCATTTACACATGTAGCCAAGGTTTACTCCCTGCATTTTAACAGCATGAAAAAACAAAGCCTGTGCGACTTGGATGTTTTATTCAAAATTGCAGAATAACAGCAGGAACAGAATCCTGCTGTTTTCACCCAACGCTTTCTCTCCACTAGCCCATAGAAATCAAACTTACAGTGATATTGGGTCGTCCAGACTACACGCTAGGCATTTTCCATTTTGAGTATTCCTACTTCAGCAGAAATGCAGATCCCATTTCTATTCTGGTTTCATTGAACTGTCATTCCAGGAGTTCAAGAAGTGAGTTCAGAACTTTTCTGCAAATAACTACTTGGTTCCACCAGCTGCAAACACACATCAAATGTAATCAGAAAGCAATTGGCAGTGACCACAATGCATCAAGCATGCCAGAGCAGATGGGAGCTTATATGCGAAAGTTCAAGAGAGTAATTTGGAAATCTAAACCTCCCTGATACCTGCATACAATTTGCATCTCAATTTTTGACACGAATTCCTCAAAACATCTAAATGCGGACATTGAAGCATGTGCAACAGCAACCAAGGCCTGCTCAGGGACAAAGTGGAAGTGGTCTTAGAGTCTGTCCAAGTCCCAAAAGTCAGAGTGTTGACACGGTGCTCAAGACAGTGCTTCTCTTACAGCACAGGCTTACAACCCGACAGAACCATTCAGCCCCTTGCCATTGTGAATGTATCACCTCCACATGGCATTTCCAGCTGGCCCAACTTGACACAGCAGACACACTACTCTTACAGCTGGAGCCCGCCCAGATGCCTCTCAGAGCTGAGCGTGGCACACGCATCATCACATGATGCCAGTGCTGAGTTTAACTTTGCCAGACCTCTTGTGCTGGAAACAAACAGCAGCACAAGTCCCAGCTCTATTAAGAAGCTGCCTGAGTAGCAAGGCGCCCATTCAGACAGGCTCTTTCATTCTTCAACTTTCAGAAGTGAATATTTCAGGTAATACAATATATATGTCTATAAATTTTAAATAAATTGAAGAACACTTGATTCTTGACAGTTCATCTCAACATTTCAGTTGCTGATGGCAACATTAACAGCCAGCCCTTCCATTTTCTGTCATTACTCCCATCTCACAAGCTCTACGAGTTTGATTCTGCCTGAAATATTTAGGGATTTTTTTGCACAATATTCTCAACTAGCAGAGAAAATTTAAACTATAACTTGCTCAGCTTTGCAGTCAGGAGAATCTCGTTTTCTTTCCTCAGAAAAGGGAGGAGGAGGAAAACCCCTCCAACATGTTGCAGACTTTCCATGTGCTGATCCCAGAATTGAGGGTTTTTTCATGTTGGGCCTTGACAGAGAAAGGATCATTGTCACATTAGCTTTGTGCACCCATGAAGACACCCACATTCTCTGACCAGGCTGTTTTCTGTTCCCACAGAAACCACATATTTACTGGGGGCAGTATGAAATGAATGGAAGTCTATGCATTCATACAGTAATAAAGGATGACAACCACCTGGATTCTTGTTTTTCTGGTACTATTTTATAAACACAAAGATATTGAAAATACTGAACCATTCCTTCCTTTCCTGTTTTTGCTTCACTGAAGCAAGACTGTAGAGAAACTGAATTAGCATCTCTTGCTAGATTGTGGAGATAAAGCTCTCTCATTTGTCCTTAATGCTTACTATACTGTTTTAGTCTCAAGTTGTATGTTCTATTTTATTCCTTATCTTTAGCAACATTGAAAATATTTGTATACTATTAGATAAATTATAAATACCTAAAAAAAATCATTTGATGGAAGGTTTTGATTGGATTATTATTGAAAGGTTAGCGATCCTGAAGTGCTTAGTTCTACGGCATATAATCATGCAACCTGAATGAAACTTGGTTAGCTTTTATGTTGAGAATAGGCCAGAAGAGAGGATAGCAGAATCAGAGCTTACATATTTAATATTGAATAAACCGTATCTTCTATGCTGTTTTCCATAAAAATAGACATGCTAGATCAAACTAAAAAATTTTTCTCAGCCAGTGGCCAGCAGCTGATGTTTAGAAAAAAGAACATATGAAAGAGGAAAATAGAGCATCAGTTGCCAGCTACTCCTGCTTAAAATCACCTACCTCGTATTTAATAGTCCTCACTGTCTTTCCTTTATAAAATCATTTAATCACTTTTTGAACTTCTTTGTAATTTTGACATCCCATGACAATGAATCTCAAAATGTAATATCGTTGTGCAGGAAAAGGGCTTTCTTTTGTTTGTTTTAAACCTGCTGCCTAATAGTTTCCTTGGGTACCCTGCAGTGAGTAATCATTCCCTATTCAGATTCTTCATGTCATTCATAATTTTATGTTCCTTTATCACACCTACCTTTTGTTGTCTCTTTGCGAAGCTGAAGAGTACTGGTGCAGTCATATGTCTCACACAGAAGCTGTCTCATACCTCTAACCTTCCCCTCTGCTCTTCTCCCTGCCCTTTCTAGATCTATATACTTCCACGCTTCCAGAAACCATTCACTATGTGCCCAAGAAATGAAAATGTGGGCCTACTGCTGAATGAGGCGAGTACCCTGGTGATGGAGGATACAGAGAAAGTGGAGTTATTGAATGCCTTCTTTGCCTCAGTATTTTCCACTAAGGCCAGTCCTCAGGAATCCCAGACCCTAGAGGTAAGAGAGGAAGTCTGGAGAGAGGAAGGCTTTCCCTTTGTCGAGAAGGACTGGGTTAGAGATCATATAGGCAAATTGGACACCCACGAATCCATGGGTCTTGATGGGATGCACGCGCTGAGGGTGCTGGCAGATGTATTGCTAAGCCAGTCTCCATCATCTTTGAAATGTCATGGAGGACAGGAGAGGTGCCTGAAGACTGGAGGAAAGCCAACATCCCTCCAAACTTCAAAAAAGGCAAGAAGGAAGACTCAGGAAACTACAGGCCACTCAGCCTCACATCCATCCCTGGAAAGGTGATGAAGCAGCTCATTCTGGATGTCATCTCTAAGCATCTGGAGGAAAAGAAGGTTATCAGGAGTAGTCAACATGGATTCACCAAGGGGAAATCATGCTTGACCAATCTGATAGCCTTCTATGATGGCATGACTGACTGGGTGAATGAGGGGAAAGCAGTGGATGTTGTCTACCTTGACTTCAGCAAGACTTCTGATACTGTCTCCCATCACACCCTTATAAATAAGCTTAGGAAGTGTGGGTTAGATGAGGTGACAGTGAGGTGGATTGAGAACTGGCTGAAGGACAGAGCTCAGAGGGTTGTGATCAGTGACACTGAGTCCAGCAGAAGGTCTGTAGTTAACAGTGTTCCCCAGGGGTCGGTACCGGGACCCATCTTGTTCAAGATATTCATCAATGACCTGGATGACGGGACAGAGTGCACCCTCAGCAAATATGCTGACAATACAAAACCAGGAGGAGTGGCTGACACACCAGAAGGGCTGTGCTGTCATTCAGCGAGATCTGGACAGGCTGGAGAGTTGGGTGGAGAGGAACATAATGAGGTTCAACAAGGGCAAGCGTAGGGTCCTGCAGCTGGGGAGGAATAACCCCATGCATCTGTACAGGTTGGGGGTTGACCTACTGCAGAACAGCTTTGCAGAGAAGGACCTAGGAGTCCTGGTGCACAGCAGGTTAACCATGAGCCAGCAACGTGCCCTTGTGGCAAAGAAGGCCAATGATATCCTGGGGTGCATTAAGAATAGTGTGGCCAGCAGATCGAGGGAGATTCTCCTCCCTCTCTACTCTGCCCTGGTAAGGCCACATCTGGAGTACTGTATCCAGTTCTGGGTCCCCCGGTTCAAGAGAGACAAGGAACTACTGGAGAGAGTCCAGCAGAGGGCTACAAAGGTGATTAGGGGACTGGAGCATCTCTCCTATGAGGAAAGGCTGAGAAACCTGGGGCCTTTTAGCCTGGAAAAGAGAAGACCAAGAGGGGACCTTCTCAATCCTTACAAATATCTGAAGGATGGGTGTCAAGAGGATGGGGCCAGGCTTTTTTCAGTGGTGCCCAGTGACAGGACAAGGGCAAATGGACACAAACTGGAGCGCAGGAAGTTCCACCTAAATATGAGGAAAAACTTCTTTACTGAGAGGGTGGCAGAGCATTGGAACAAGCTGCCCAGGGAGGTTGTGGAGTCTTCTTCCCTGGAGATACTCAAAACCCACCTGGGTGTGATCCTGTGCAACCTGCTTTAGGTGAACCTGCTTTAGCCAGTAGGTTGGACTAGATGATCTTCAGAGGTCCCTTCCAACCCCTAACATTCTGCGATTCTATGATTCTATGATCTCATAAATATATGCATAACCAAGCTTTCTGTTTCTTTTTTCTCTTCTTTTCCCAATACTTCCTAATATTATGTTTGTCTTTTGATGGCTGCTGAGAATTGGGCTGATGTCTCTAAGGAATTAGTCAGAAGAGCTTCAAGATCTTTGCTAATTTAGACTCCACCACTGTGAACTTCATCATTAAAACTGGTTTTTTCCTCAGGAGGGTTACTTTGCATTAATTGCTCTCCCCAGTCACACAACACAGTAAAATCCCTCCACAACTCTTTACAAAGTAAGCTTTGGCTATCTTGAGTAATTTCATATCAGCCAAAAATTTTTTCTTCATTCACTCCCTTTTCTAGATAAGTTAAGAATATGTTGAATAGGACACAGCTCCATTCATTTCCCTACTAAATCTTTTGTAAAAATATTATCTATCCTTCTCCTCCCTGCCCCGCCCCCCTTTTCTTTAACCCGTTACTAATTCAGGAAGAAATATATTCCATATCTCATATCAGTTTTTGTTAGCCTCTGGTGAGATGCCTATTAAATATCCAAATTGTGCTGATTCTTCTCCATCACAGCACACTAAAACACCGTGGCATACTAATTCTGGGCTTTGTTATGATTTCAGCCTATCTGCTCACTATAGAGTCCAGATACTAATGAATTTCAGTCTCGCACCCTACAGGTTCTTTAAAAAATTGGCTTCACGATTATCACTTTCCACTCCTCAGGTGTCAGGGCTGATGTAAGCCATAGTTATCCATCACAAGGAGTTTTCAGCACTTTAGTTTCGATTTCTGCTAGAGTTCTTAGATGAACACAATTCATTTCTGTTGGTTTATTACTATACATGTCAGTTTGTTCTAAAGCTTTTCCATGACAGTCAAGTCAAAGGTCCTTAGATTGTTCTTTACACATAAGGTTCCAGTATGAAAAAAACCAAACTCTTTTTGCTCTTTCTTAGTAAACATTAGTAGAAATAATTCATTTAGGTTTTTTTTTTAGCTAAAATCTTCTCTTTCTTGAATGTTTATTTTACACTTTGTCAGAACTACAGAGTCAGGTTTTATACTTTCGTGTTTTAAATGCTGTTATTAGTTGTGCTTTTAGCAAGTCAAGGCTCAACAACATTTTTGGCCTGTTTCATAACCATTTTACATTGTTTTGCCAGGGTTTTCTGTTTTGTCATTTGGATAGATGTTCCACAATGGAAGATGTCTCTGGTAGATTTAAACAGTCTCCCGCAAGAATTTTACTCCTTGGGCTGCCTCTCTTAATTTCTTTTGAGATGGGTTCTTCATTTGTATGTTGTAAATTACATTATGGTGGGTGATGGGCAAGAAGTTGTGTCTTTTCTGCCTTCAGTGACACTGAATTTGAGAAGGCTGTGGCAAATATTGCAGGGCAGATCATCAGTATGATTTTAGAAAAGAATTGCAAGGATAAAATGAATTCTATTTTAATTATGGATTTCTAAAAGTCTGTTGCTGGATTAAAATAGCAGCCTTACAACTCGTAACCACTGATGGATATGTGCACTGTATGGCATGTAGGTAACATCAAAATCTAAATTATATCACTGCCATTAAATAAAAAAGTGGAATAAAACATATGCTGCCTTGGATTATTTGTGAAATACTATAGTAAGATCATACTAATCTATTATGCTGGGCTTTTTGTTGCTGTTGTTTTAAAAAATGATTTAGTTTGTGGATATGACTAAGCTTACCTTTTTCATTAAATTGAAGAACCTTTCACTGGAGCTAAAGATTAGACATTGCATTTTATCATTCACCATGAATATACAAAATCTTGCAAGGAAAAGAGATCCTTGTTATTTCAGCAATCTCTGTTCTCTAGATTATTGAAATGAAAAAAAGAGCAAAGGTTGTTATTTGAATCACTAAGATGAAAAAGCAAAAAAAGATAGTTGCAGTTTCCTAGTTAAGAGCTTAAAAGAAATTCTTACCTAAAACAACAAAAATTTCTGCACATTGCTATCGTCGTGAGTGACCTCACAGAAATTATTTCAACCTGTCAGCAATTTGTTCTCATTCTTTATACATAGTGTGAAAAAAATAATTACTTTTTTTCTCAGAAATACCGTTGCATTCTCAAAGACTATCAAAAAGAAAAATAACCGAAAACTAAGTACTGAATTAGTGTTTCTTCTGTGTGGCAGTAATTGCCACATTGTACCAGCATAACAATATTAAATGGAAGTTTATTTTTGGTTGATCATACTGAGATTTCTTTATGTAAAATGCTTAACAAAATAAATCTTCTCTGTCCATGTTTTACCAACGACTGTGGCAGACCCCAAGCTATTTGAAAACACCACCAAGATATGTGAAAACACAACAAAGATTCCTTTTGGTAGATTTGGAGCAAAACAAAGGCTACAGATGAAAACTAATTAAAAATCAGTGTTTAAACAAGATGTGTTTCAATTCAGTGTGGTTTTTTTGAAAAAAGTGAAAGAGGGTCTAGATTTTTAAAATCTCAATTTTATAGAAATATTGACTTGCATTTTTTAACGTTTTAAATCACTGAGAGTTGCTGCAGCAAGAATCAGTGTCAGCAAATGACTCAGCTCAACATGAACAGTGTCTTCAGATCACCCATACCACAATTAAATTAGTTCAGGGGTACAGATAGTGCTTTATAATTTTTTTCTCTATCTCTTTTCTCGCCCACAACCTTTTTTTCCCCCACCTCAGTGAACTCCCCCAAAATATGAACAGAATGAAAGAAGCCTTGTTCATTTTACCCAGAGATAAATTCACTAAGGCCACCCCAGCACAGTGAGAAATAGTGGGTAGGAAAAGAGGTTCGTACAAGTAAAAGTGTATTAAGCGGCCTAAAAAAAATGTGCCGTGAAGCAAATTTTGAACAGAATTCAAGGATGAATAAAGGTGACTAAAGACTATGTTCAAGGCTCTTACTTTCTTAAGTGAGTATGAAACTAGCAACAATTTCCAGGACCACCTGAAATTTAAATGATAGGAACTGAAGAATGGCAGCGCCACTGCCAAGAGGAATTTTCCATCCTGTAATTACATGGATTGCAACCAAAGCCCCCTTCTATGCACTTCACACTGGAAAAGCAATATTTTTCTTTCAAATACACTTAAAATATAATAAAATAGTGCATACAACCACCTCAAGAACTCTAGAGAAATCAAATTTAGACAAGCTAAGATATAAGCAAGCATCCACAAATCTATGCACATACAACAATGAAAGTAATTTCAACTACATGTAAATATATTTTTGCAACAAACTTTTAATAAAAGAAAACAGAAATATTTTCTCTTTTTTCCTCTGCACTTTTCAAAATTAATACATTTTTTTCCTTCCCTCTGCACCTTGCCCTGTTGATTTTTTTCCTGCCCTTTAGATACTTTTTCCTCTCCCTCCATTTCCAGGTGTATTCTTTTATTCATCTACCTGACTTCCCTTCTCTTTCTATCACCTCTTGATTTATTTCTTTGTATTCAAATAGCAGTGCTACCTGGGACAGAGCCTCTGTTTAAAACAATCTCAGCTAGTTTACACCCATTGCTTTCATAAGAGGGTGCTCAGGGCATAAATGCCTTTTCCCATGGTACCTCAGTGTCCATTATATCCAAGCAGTCTTGTCACGGCGTGATCTAAAAATAATAAGAATAGAAAATCTATTGGCCTAGGGATCTTAATGCCTGCTTGAGGTTCAGAGAAAATAGTAGATGTCTTACTGTGCTAGCTTTATTCTTCTCTGGCTTTGCATTTGTTTTCTTCAATAGCATGTTGTTAAAAAATAAAATAAAACTGGGTGTCGTTTCTCGCCAAGTGATCCTTCCTATCCCCTCCTCCCATCTCTACCATGCTGGACCACTCATCCATAACAGAGGTTCTTTTCGTGCACAGCAACCAGGGAAACATGGGGCCATGAAGGAAGAGTAGAAACCTTATTTATTTTGCAAACCCTATTTTGCAATTTCACCACTGAACTTTGGTTTTGATTTCGTGGAATTAATGGAGAGATTTATAAAAATATGTCCTCTGATGAACATTAAGCCATGTTAACATCAGTGAAATGACTGAAAACACAATCCTCAGAGTACTTGGCACAAACACAGACCCAGGTTCCAGTTGAGATAGAAGCCAGGTAAGTTCTCCAGGTATCTAACAATTGCCTGCACATCTTGTCTTGCCAATATCGTGAGGTTTTCAAGGACAATACTTTGCCCTAGTACCCTTGTGTGTAATTAAGTCACAGTGTAATCAACGGCGTATGTAGCTGAGAAGCTCTGAAGAGGTTTTGTCTGGCTATGAAACATTAGAAAGAAAGATTTTGTTGCTGAATATACATCTATTCAGAGAAGCTAACAGATGTTAACTGTATTTTCTGCAATTTAAATTTGTTTAATCTTCAATTTTATTAAAACTTATTGATGAGGAGAGGAGGTTCGTCTAACAGAGCGCTAGCAAGGCCTTCATGATGTCTTCTCAATCATACTCTGCCAATTCTTTTACCAAGAGATTCTTGCAAAAAATTCTGCCTTAGCTTGTGACAAGTCCCTTACCCCAGAAGTATGTGAACTTGAGAAACTCTGGATTTGCCTACCTTTAGGCAAAAATGTTTCTTTTAGCCAAAAAGGAGGAAAAAACCTTTGTTTCAAGAAACATGTTAAAATGTTGGGGGGGGGGCCTGAAATTAATAGAATAGTACAGTTGCCAGTTTATATACCTTTTCATATTTTTTTTGAAAGAGAATGAATGAAATTCCTGAAAGTGAAAGATTGAATTAAATTCCTCTATCAAGATATTTCTTCTACATAAATATTTTAACTAATAACAAGAATAACAATTAATTCATTGTTATAATTTACTATTAAATCAAGCCATCCAATGCACCCATAAAAATAGAATAATTGGCCCACTAATTTGTTAATAGAAGTGTAACTTTCATAAAAAATTGAAGTCATAATGGAATCCTAAACAGCAAATGCCATACAAGATTGGTTGTTAGACACCTGGGGCATAAGTTTAGATACCCTCCTTGAGCAGATTTCTTCCTTTTTTATGCCTGTTTCTTGGTTAAATTTTTAGTGATTCCCTTTTCAATGGGTTTTTGTGGTCAGGCGGGTTCTTTCTTCATTCTCTGCACATTTATCTAGCCTGTTTAGACCGTGATCTCCTTGCCATTAGGAGTTAAGGCAACGCTATGCACTGCCTTCATTACCTATTATTTATAGAGCAGTAAATAAAGTGCTTTACTAATTGATTAAATAATCACAGTAAGTTACATTTTAGAGCTCTTTTTATGTTGTCAAAACAGTTTCTTTTATTCTGTATGTTGATACAATGCTTTTTTGCAGTTATTTTGAAATGCTTTCTGTGAAGAACTGTCCTCCTAACACAACAGAGAACAGCCCCACCACATTTACCTTTGCACTACACATCCATACTAGCTACATTTCATATTATGCCTCACTGTTCTGCCTAGCCTTAATGTCAAATGTCTACTTGCAAATTTGAGTTGCAGTATTTTTGGCTACTCTGCTACTTGCTGTGGCGTGTTTTCTGTGTAGGGATGTAGCAAAGAAGCAGTAACCATCCTCTGTTCAGATACAGTCTAACACAAAAATAGGTAAGCACATCATGTTTCCTCCAGAGGCTTTAATTCTGGATTTATTCTGTGTTTCATGTTTAAAATGAAAATTATTAGGCCTTGAAAGCAGAAGCTATCCATGGAATGTGGCAACACAATTTCCAATACACTAATAAAATATTTATGGGAAAAAAATCTTTAATTACTTTAGAGTATTACTACCTGTATGCAAGCAGGTTTAGATGACTATGTTCTTGTTGTATGCAACCAGACAAGAAAGCAATGGTGTACCTAGAAGTCCAGCTGGAGGCAGGAAGAAGGTTGCCGTGGTCATGAGTGCCAGGGCACACACAGCCCTGCTAGTTGGAGGAGGCAGCTGCTCCACACACTGTGTGAAGAGGGGGCTCAGTACTGGGTGAGTGAGCATGAGGAATAAGCTGAAAGTAAACAGTATGGCACCCGATAAGAGCCTTCAACAGCAGGCTATTAAAAAAAAAAGAGAGGGATCCATAGGCTAAGAAGCACTAGTGGAACATACAAAACTGTCTCAGTCAGTAGCGGTGAGGAATGGTTTGATGAACGTTAGCCATTTTTCTCATAGAGTTGCAAAAGCAATTTGTGCAGCAACTGCTCATATGAGAGAGGATCAGATAGACCACCTCAGTGCTTGCAGATAGTTTGTTTTGTCTTTTTCTAGTGTTCAGGCACACAGACGGTGGGACCAGAGCAGTGACCATTCTCAGCGCTAAAGAGACCTTGTGTTGACAGGCCAGAAAAAAGAAGACAACAAGTGAAAAAGATGTATCATCTCCTCTATAACAAGTCACAAAAAAGGCATGGACAACTTTAGTTGCAGTTGTAATGGAACAATAGAAGATCAACACAAAACATTCTCACTATCCCTGGAGAAAAAACAAATGAACAAATCATTTTTAACGTGCATTGGACAGACCTCTGCCCAAACCAAAACTGAATCTTGACAGCATAGACAAAATGGGTTAATTTTGACATTTATAGCAAGGTAGTGTCTTTGGGGGGAACTTAAAGTTGCTGTCCAAAATCCAAAGAGCTCTAACCTCACACGGTGGGATTAAATAACTACAGGTTTGCTCAAAGTGGCAAAGAGAACATGAAATGGTTGCTCTTTGTCTGAGCATGCCTGTCACGTGAAGGACTGGAAAAAGGAATCATTATGAAATTGCATTAGAAAGGGTATTAAAATACCCTTAACAACTGGCATGGGATCATGTTTCTAACTATTTGTGGCAGTCGTACTGCACAGTTTTGCTGATCAGAATAATACTATGCTAACAACTGCAGATTTTAATTCCTTCCCCAAGCCTGTCAGTGATATTTTGCCTTTCCTCTTTCTCTCATCTTGCAGGGTAATACTGTCACATAACAGCATTGCTGAACAGAGTTGGATGGAAGGTGCCTCTTTTCATTTAGAAAAACTTCAATAGTGTAGGTGAAGGCCATCTGTGAAGATGGTGAGATATTTCTTTGGAAAAACACAGCTTTCAGAAGTTTTATCATAGCAGGAAATGTCCTGTGATGTCCAAACTGAAAAAAACTTTTGGCTGAATATTTCCACAATTATTAAATACAGATATAATGTTTTTGCCATTCCAGTTTGCCTTACAGCAGGCCTCTTGTACCAAACCAAAATTCTGCTGGGACACAGAGAACTGAATTTTGCTCATGTTATCTGTTTCCCACAGACACTGATAAATTAAACAAAAACCCAGTCAGTGACCAGAGTCAATAAATGTCAAAACTGTAGGAAACAAGAGTCAATGAGATTTCAGACACATCTGTTCTAGAGAAGAAGGCTATTTAGCAGCAGTTGACTAATGCATGATCTAAGCAGCACCACACGTTGCTGTGGTGGCTACATTGCTAATGTGACAACTGAAGCCGGTGAGAGCCTTGCCTTTCAAAACCTGACCTGAAAATCTTAACACGGTTGCTCATCACCACTAAGCTACAAGTCTTCAAGAATAACTTCAACCCTCCTGTGTCCAGGGCTGTAAAAGAGCCACGAGTCTTCCCAAGGGAAGGCTTTCAGTGCCAACATGTGTGTCACACTGCAGAACTACCAGGCAGAGTAAAGGGGCTTTTGAGCAATGGCAATGAACAGCAGCTCTGCAGCAGCACAAATGTGAAAGGGGGCTTATCTCACCGAAGTAACAAGCTCCCCCCAAAAGCATCGGGGTTTTTGGCAAGCCCAAGGACAATTCACACCACATTTAAAGGATATAAAATTGCTCAAAACTTTTCTCAGGATTCTGTGGGATGAGATCTCATCTGCTTGCTGTACCTCAAAGTGCAGGAAAGTGACTGATTGGAACAGAAAGAAAAAGAAAAAATAACAATTAATTGGGTTTTCTAATGGTGAGGAGCAATGCTGTTCTACAGTCTTTCTTCATACTTGTACAGCTTTGTGGAGACAAAGATTGTAGTTATAACCAAAGCGTAGCCCCAAAGCAAACAAAACTTATGATCTGAAGGAAGTGAGTTTCCCAACTTTGAAGCCAAACTATAGAACGGACAGACGAGGGGGATTTAACACCACTACTGCTTCCTACATCACATTTACAATTACTCAGTGAAAATTTGCCAGCATAACCAACAGTCATCTATCACGATGTTATTTCAAATAGAATAAATCCAAGTGCAAATATACACAGCAAGTTATTCCAAAGAGTAAATGAAATATTATCAGAGATACATGTTCCTCTGCTTTTCAAATGCAGTGCTTTATGAGTAACAGATTTTTTTCTAATGCAACAGTATTTTTTAAAACTCTCTTTTAGTAAACAAGACTGTAGCCAGGAAATGGTCTTGTGATCCTCCCTGGAATGAATCTGAATTCAAATGCAGCAAGAAATAACATGCATTTTTTAAAAGAACCTTCCAAATCATACTGCTGTTCTTATGCCTCACAGTTAACTCATTAATTAGGACATTTCCACAAAAAATCCTAAGGGCCAGGAAGTGGAGGAAGGCACAGAGGAAAATGAGTTTGAGCTTTACTTTCATTTTAATCTCTATACAACTAAAGGAAAATAACGAATTTGTTGAGGCTCAGAATCTTTCCTTTTCTGAAGGACAATTTCCATCTCATTTTTTTTTTTAATTTAAACATAGACCAGAAAACGGGTGATATTTTTCCAACATTATATTTTCATTATGTTAATTCAGATAGAAAACATCCACTGTTTTGTCAGGTCAGATAGATATTTAAGATGATTATTTCTTTAATGTTTCATTTTAAGAAATTGCATGCTGTTGGCTTCTGCTATTGATTTCTATTCCCCTTCTCCAAGCTGATAAATGCAAAAAGTGTGTATCTGCTTGGTGACATTCCCAGTATACAAACATATACCTTCAGCAAAGGCATGCCTTTTCCCAATATTTTTTGGGGGGGGTTGCATTTAGCAAAATAACTGCAAATGTCAGGTATTAGAAGGGTTGAAACAACCTTTTCTATTTTGTTGTCTTTAGAACTCCATCTTTTATTCATGACTTCTCTCCTGGTGCTGGAAGGGAGGCCGTGTTGCTATAGCAATGCCCTGCATATCCTTGTGGATAGCTTACAGTTTCACTTTTTTTAAACAACAAAGAGCCATTGATATTACATGTTGCCAAAGGTTACAAAAGTTGAATTCTAAAATGGAAATATTTCTTCTATAAGACTGCATAGGATATATGCCATGCAAATTCAAAGCTTCAAGCAAACATACAGCCCTTTTGTGAATACAGATGAACCTAGTATAATACTGTTTGGCTTCAATATGTTATTCAGAAGGAAAGTATTTAAAATATACTCGTTATCTGCTGCTTTCGAGATATAGATGTTCAAATATGTACAGCCTACTCCTACACCTTTCTGACCTGTGGTAGAAATAAAACCTTTCTACATTTTAACTGTTCTGGACAATAAAATGCAATCTCGTATTCCAATTATGATTTAATGGTAAATACACTCCCAATGTCAGGGAACAGTCACCTTACAGAAGCTTCCCTGCCCACAATGGATATTAAATATAGTTGAGTGTCCTTCAAGACTTCTCAAGTATGGTTTTTGTTCCTACCCTAATTGATTTCTCTTCTGTCAGATTTGAGTCCCACAGATAGATGTTTACATAGTATAAATTCAATAATGGCTCAACAAGTTAAATCAGTTAGATGGAAAAATTTAGGGTTACAGTTATAAAAAAGACATTTATACTGGTGATTCAGCAGGCAGCACCAAATGAATCAGAACAGATCAAGGAGGGTAACATGGGCAAAACATCTCTCATCACTACTACAGAGCAGTAAATCAGAGTGAAAATCCAGACTTTTCCACCCTCAAAGTGCGATGCAGGTGGCGCAAATACCTCCTGTGCTGGGTTTATGGCAAATATTCACGGCCTTGCCCCCACTGCACTGACAGGAAGACCAAAGCCATTTCAGGAGATGTTTCAATGGCGTGGTTCAGTTTTCTGTGTAATTCTTCTGGCACCGCTGCCTGGCAGCCACAGGGACCAGGTTCAATCCATAAATCACTAAAACACTTCAAACAAGCCCGCCTCACTTCCCTTCCTGCAGATACCTGGCACATGAAGGCCAATGCTCGGCAGATAGCAGTGGTGCCACATGAAGCCCTCCTGCGCCTTGCAGGCTCACCCCAGTCCACTCCTCCCTTATGGCTGCACTGATGCAGGTCTACTGTGGCCAGGCAGAAGGTGAGCTCAAGAAAATAGCTGTCCTTCCACTCAAAAACTCTTCCTTAGTTTCCAAATCTCACCCGATTTACAAATCCATGAACAGTTGCTAAACTGACTACAGGGGCAGAGTGCAACTGAGGAAACAAGGGAATATTCATCAAATAGCATCCTGATCTGGACCATTTGGGTTCTAGACAATCTATCTCCACTATCAAGCAGAGAGTGGGACATGCAGGCTTAAACGAACTTTGTTTAACTGGAAAAGAAGGAAAAGAATACAGAATTTACCAACAATTCACAACAGGCACCACCACCACCCTGGCAGAGTGCCTAGCAATTATCCTGACCATGTCCTCCTCCAGGTGCTCCTGACCCCTGAGGACAGTTCCTCCTGAAGACCTGGTCTGCTGGACCTGGTCCTCCTGCTGAGGACCTGGTCTACTGGTGCTGGTGCTGCCACCCCACCTTTCATGGCGGTCCTGCACAGTACAATGAGCCAGTGACATGCCAAATCCACCCAGGGTCTTTGTCCCAAAGGAGCTTTGGCACCTCTTTTTTTTTTTTTCCCCTCCTCAAACCCTGAACCACAGAATTTGATTATGGTGGCTCCCTCACCCCAGGAAACAGCTAGGCTGCTTGAGATTTTCCCAACTTAATTGCAACAGTTCTGTTCTCCTGGGTTTTACAGCTTGGAAACTTAAGAAGAGGGTCAGGTCACATTGCCCTAACCTACCAGCCCATTTCAGCCATCACTTTCCAAAAGAGGCTCTCAGAGGGACAGAAGAGCTCTGAACTTGGAGTTCCTGGAGGAGCACTGGTCTCCGTCTTTCTTTACACCCACAGTCAGGCATATGAGGAAATATCTTCACAAAAAAAAAGACTAGAGTGAAGATAAAGCATGCCACAACATCAACTGACATTCTCTGAACTACCACAGAACATTCTGTGAAAAAAATACGTTCACTTTCTTTTCTTATGTGATGACAGTACCACAAAACTTGCTAGAAGTTCCTTGTTGAACACCTGCAAGGGTGTTGGGTGCGAGACTGTCCCCTCACCAAAAACGATCTGTAGAAAAAGTCTTTAGGCTATGACTTCATTGCCTATAAGAACCCAGGAGAGTCAGGAGGGCAAACCACATTGCTCTCTCCCAGCCAGCTCCATGTTGCTGCCCTCACACCCCTGCAGCACCAGTGAGTATGACAGCGACTTGCCACTACGGGGATGGAAGAGGCCAGAATCCAAGCCTTTATGGCATTTGATGTCACAACCTTTTCCTGAAGGATTTTGTCTTGCTGCAAGGGGAAATGACATATGCGATATTGCTGGACCAGGAGTGCTGTACTCAGCCACGCTGCATGTAGGTGCGCTGTTGAGCTAGGACAAGGGACACCCAAAGCAAAATTCTCCTTATACCTCCTCTTGGAAGCTCTTCTCAAGTCTGTGGTGGAGCCCAGATTTTGTCTGTATGTTGGTTGTGACTGATTGGTAATTTTGAAATCAGACATGGGCTTATACCTGATGCAAAGACACTCTTACCTCTCCACTGAAACATGAAGGACCCGTTCCTTCTAGATCCCGCTAGCTGAATTAGCACACCTTTCCCAGAACTCAAAGCTGCAGGCAATCTGGGCTTCCATTTTGCCAAGGGTTTTGTCTGTTGGATGCCCCTTGCAGGAGTCCTGTTGAGTACAGGGACTTTAGCCTGGAGAAGTGAAGACTGAGAGGGGATCTCGTCAACACTTATGAATATCTAAAGGGTGAGTCTCAAGGGGATGGGGTCAGCCTCTTTTCAGTGGTGTACAGCGACAGGACAAGGGGCAACGGGCACAAACTGGAGCGCAGGAAGTTCCACCTCAATATGAGGAAAAACTTCTTTACTGTGAGGGTGGCAGAGCACTGGAACAGGCTGCCCAGGGAGGTTGTGGAGTCTCCTTCCCTGGAGATATTCAAAACCAGCCTGGACTTGATCCTGTGCAACCTGCTTTAGGCGAACATGCTTTAGCCAGGGGGTTGGACTGGATGATCTCCAGAGGTCCCTTCCAACCCCTAACATTCTGTGATTCCAGTGGGATCTGTTGCTTTAGCTTCTCGGCATGAGACATGTCAGCACGGCAGGGAAGGCAACAAACCCCCTGCTTAAAATAAAGCTTTCAGTCTGATAAAAAGCACGCAATACTAAACGCAACTGATATACTGTACATAGGCAGCTGCTCCAAACTATGCTATGCAGCTTTTAATGACCTCCACCTCTCGAACCCAGGCGAAGCTGTGACTGTGAGCCAGAAATGAGCTGGAACCCAAACTTAGCAAAATCTCAGGGTGGAAAAACCTTGAAACTACTATGCTTACACATCTGAATCTTTATGCTTATTTTCCTGGGCTGTCCCTACTGCCAGGCTGCTTATTAAAACGAACATTTGTGAGTTACACAAAACAGCAGATTGAGGTGCTCAGGAAATTTTGTTCTGTGGGTTTGTTTCGAAAAATAATTGCCTTCAATGGCTATTTAGCATTCAGAAGAATTTTTTTTCACGTATCTAGTATTTGAAAAGCTGTTAATTCAGTAACAAATTTATTTGTTGCCATCCTACTTTAGCCAAGATTACTACTTTTTGTTTATCCTGCTTGCGCTGATTTCCACTGCAACTGAACCTGGCATCATAAATTCTTTCCCAGGAGAGATACCTACCTACGCCCCACAAATTACCTGCAATACTGATTGCCACCTGTCTCTCTTCCCAAACCCCCTCTAACCCTATTTTCATTGTTCTCTTACACTGCTGGTCTGGCTTTTGACCCCTTACAGATCCTTCTTCTCTTCTCTGACATGTTTTACAAACCTCTTTACCGTGTGTCTGCTCTTGCAATGCTAAGTCCCCTCTCAACATGCTCTTAAAGAAGAAGTATCTAGACCATATGTGTAAAAATTACTCCTGAATAAAAACATTTCTATACTCAAGATCGGTTCTGAGCAACAAAGAGATGTCATAGTCTAGAATTAAAAAAGCTTTATTTCTACCGTGTTTGTCCCCATTTCATTGTCATGTTTAAACTTAGGCTTTCGTGTTGCAAAGTCTAAGTAAACATACATGCATTGGACCTCCCTCTGAAATAGAGATCAGTGCTTATTGTCAGATAAAATATCTGACAATAGGAAGATGGAGCTGAGGTTAAGACGCATGCAGTGATGACTTGGGGTAAAACCATTGCAGGACTGAATTGTAACCGTTCTAAAAAAACAGGCTTTATAAACCCTCAGAAAATCAGGGTAAGTCACACTTGAAATAAATCCAAATATATGAAGATATCTAGGGTATCATTATATGCTCTTTTTTTTTTTTTTTCATATTCAAGGGCCTTACATACTGGCCTAGAATAATACGAGCTAATAATCATGAGATTCTGACTAGGCAAATATGGTTGTCGAGGCAAAGTTAAGAGACCTGCAGCTGTTCCATGGAGCTATATTCAAGCTTATAGTTTTAGCATAGCCTTTAGAGAATTTGTTCTTAAAAGTATAATAATAGATACTATAGCAGACCATGAGAAACAGAAAATTTCCACAACTGAAAAAGGGCTCTTAGAAGATGGGGGATTTTAGCACTCCCAGATAAAATCCACTTTTAAAAGCACACTTCATTTTTTATGTTTTCTTGACCTCACACAGAAGGGGTATTCTTACAGTCATTCACAGCAAAAGAAAAGATGCAAAAACTTTTATATGACCCAATTTTCAATTATTTTCAAAGTGATTTTCATACTGAAATGCACTATCTTTTTAAAGAAAAGAATAATTCTGAGTCCATCACATTTTCTAAAGAAAACCTCTGGAGCTTTCATATATTAAAGAGGGACTTTTCCTCTTCACAAAACAGAACTCTGTTCAGTACAGCATATTAAATGGTTATGCTGAAGACATATTCTAGACAACTTCTGCTGTGTTTCATACAAAAATGGTAGGACAGGCATAATTCTAGGCAGCAATATTCAACAGCTGAACTGTATGCGCAAATACTTTAATACATAGGTATTGGGCAATTTCCAGCATCCAAGCAATAAACCTTGGAAATAATTTCACAATTGATGTGAAAGATGACTTAGAAGAATTTATTATGGACTAGAGGCACACAATCATGTGTCCAGGAAGCCAGGGGAGAGGACGTTGCAGATGTTTAAAGAAAAATATTTCTCTCTTGAAAATAACAGATTTGAAGAATAAGTATGCGGATTTGAGCACTCCTGAGACAAGCAGTACTGACTAGCAGAAGGGCTAACTATTATGCAGAAGCTATCTTAGCTAGTGGCACTAATAGTCTTTCTATCTTGAGCATTCGTTAACATGATCTATTGTCTGTTTTCCCAGATTATGCATGGTAAATTAACCCCTTCAAAGTTGTTTGGGCTTGCAGAAATAATGGACATGAAAATTAAGGTCTTACTTAATCATGTCACATTGTTCCCCTAAATTAGACGCTGTTCTCTTGACCTTCACAAGTTTAATAATATGCTACATGAAGAATTACGTTCTTCCGTTTGTTCGCAATGACAGTTTTACATCTCTTTCTCATCTTTCTCACTTTCTGACAACAGTAATTAATAAGTGGTGTGCCCTTTGCAAACTTATGAAAGCCATCAAGGCTTTCCAACATTCCAAGGAAGCTTACAGCATCCCTCCTGGTCTAGAAACACTGAATCAAGTTTCAGTATCTTCTCTTCCATTTTCTCTGGATTATTTTTTTATATAGTTTAGACCACACCACAGTTGCTAGTAAGACTAAGCAAACAGTTCATTCAGTACCAGTTTGAAAAATTAAGCCTTTATTTGTATACCTATCACTCGGTACTCGCACACACTTTTAAATTTGTGTGTATGCTTTGGATCAAAGCGAATATTTCAGAATGTTCCAGAAGCCTCAAAAGGAGACCATGGTAGTGCTCCAGCACTGATAAGGACAGTCACATTCAGGATTCAGCCTCTCTCTATGTGATTCAGAGTATAACTTCAGAGCTAAGATCTTCCTGTTTCACAAAAGCAGTCCCTTAAAGGAGTCCCCAAAGAACCCATCTGATGCTCTGGTCATTCCAGCTGGAACCACCTTGCTTCATATTAAGAAATAAAAAATTCAGTATCCACAAGCAGGGACTGAAACACAGGTCTCCCAGAACCATGACTGAACTGTTCTCTCTCTCTCTTCTATGCCCCGTAGGTATTTAAAATACTCTGTCACACACACAAAAAATCAAGATTAAGCAGGGCAGAGATTTCTGCTCTAAACCACGCTTTTTTTGCCTGCTTGTTAAAGTACTTTACTGGGACGCATGAGACCTGGGTTGCAACTTCTTTTCTGAATCAAACAACAAGATCGGTTTATACATTCTTGGTGGGAGTCTTGGTTACCATTTACAAGTAGATTCAGGAATTTTCTCCTTGCTTTCTGTGAATGCTCCCAAACACCTTAAAGTTGTATTCAACCAAAAACAATTAATCAAATTCTGCTGGAATTTGCAAAATTTTTCCTTTATCTTTAAACTTTCTCCTGAAAAAACTGTCCTGTTGGGCATATGAATTATCAGTCAAATTAAAGAGGGCATTCACATGTGCTCGTTTTCAGCTTTGAGAACAACAATTAAAAACTGAAGAAACATCTGCTAGCTACAAAGAGAGTGCTGTTAACTACTTTATAGCAGGATGTTTTACTGTAGAACCTATTGAAGGATGAAGGGAAATTCTCTTTACTTTCCTGTCATTTTCAGTTGTAACACAGATATTTGAAGACAGTTAATAACCAAAAAATAAAAAGGTGACTTAAATTAGCCCCTGGATTCTTGCTTATTCATTGCAGTTCTAGATTACTGACAACATTGTAGGAACAAATATATGCTGGGAATCCCATAGCCTCATTTGATTCTGACTAGGTTTATAGAGTGTCAAGCAAATAAGCTACCCTTCTGGGACTCCAGTAATGTGTGCACAAGAGATCCCATAACATCCAATACAGAAACCTCTTGGGAAGAAGCAAAGAAAGAGCATCTTTTCTAAAGGACTACTTTTCCACGTGTCAGGACCCTTTACAGTGATGGAAACAAATTGGCAGGAAGTGGGAGGAAAATGACCAGAACCATTTTTGGTCAAGGTAATTTTATCAAACTTTATACCAGAGGGTAACCACAGGAGACAAGAGCATAACAGAAGAATTAAACTAATATCGCTGAGCATGCATAACACTGGTAATGTTTACAAAGTCATAAGATTTTAAGTAACATAGTCTCATAATCAGGATATAAAAATAAATGCAAGACATTTATTGTAGGAAGCCTGGTGAAATCAAACTCAAGTTTTCTGAACACTTCGCAGTAGAAGCAATTATTCTTCTAAGGCAATGTGTGAACTTGAAGTGGCTGTTACATCCAGGCACAGGAGGTGGTAGTGTGCTGCCCCCCAGAGACTGCACTGATTGCTTCTCTTAGCACTCTCTTTTTTGATATTAGAGCAAAATCTTGTGTCCTTGCTTTGCCCTAGGCCCAAACAGCTCTGATTTAGTTAGTACTGAGCTGTTGTAGGCTTCGGTAGCCATGTGAGGAAAACTCGTAATTTTTTTTACAGCTGCAGCTGGAATCTGATTCTAAAGGCAATAGGTAGAGGCAGTGTCTTATGCTTTTTGTTATTTTATATCTGAAGTTTCCAATTTATCTGCAGTCATAAAAATAAATTTGGATATTTACTGTTTGCTTATACAGAATCACGTGTCCCCACATGCTACTTCACTGTGTTTGAGAAAATAACATGAAAGACCTGCTTAGCAGCAATCAAAATGTACCAAGGTGAGGAAGGCTTCTCACTCATCCTTCCAAAGCCTCTCTAGCTGCCTGAGTTCTTGTTTGGTCTTGAAACAGCAGTAAAATATCACAACTGCAATGGCACAAAAAGGTATACAAAGTCATGGATGATAGTGTAACGTAGGAAAGTGTCTTATCATTAAAAAAACAGGCCTAGCAAGTAGGCCCTCTGGGCTCAGACACTCACAGCTGACTCTCTGGCTCAGTCATGCCTGCCACTCTACATAGATTTGCTTTTCATTATCTCTCTCTAATCTTCTCTGACCAAATCAGTCTCAAGTATCTCCTCCTTCCTGCTCCCTTGTTTAACCTGGCTCCCTCTCTTTATTTTGGTCCCTTCTTTCCTTCATCTTTTCAACCAACCTGAGCATTCCCAAAGGACTCCTTTCTGCTTTGTGTCTTTTCTTCCTAAAATTCTCTTCTCCTATTGTTAATCTCAGCTGTATGTTTCACAATCCTGAAACCACAGTCTATTCAAAATTAATAAAGTGCAGAGTTGAGATGCCCACAGTATTTTTCAACTAATTCTTACTGCTTTAGCATCTTCTTCCCTCCTCTACATTCACACACCTCCTGTTTTCTCTCTAAGTCTCTGACTGCTAGGTCCACTTTGTCTTAATTTTGCTAAAAACACAGAACTTAACAAAAACCCTGCAGAGAACATTTGCTGTAAGGTATTATAATGCCAGCGAAAGGAAATTACTCATTTATCTTCTGTCCTTCATCTTCAATTAAAATGGAAATTTGCTATTTACAAGAAGCTGAGGGCTTGTGTTATTGTCTTCTGCTGCAGAAAACTCACATGCGTCTTGAAGACAGAAGTGATCTAGAAAAGGCAGGGTTATACCTGTGGGAGATTGATTACAAAGCAAGTACACATCTTCTGGGTGCCAGATAGCTCAGTCCCAAGTGTTTTTCCTGAAGCAAATGGGGAATGAGGTGCAGGAAATACAACATAAAGTCGCGTGTACATGGTTCCCCCTAGCTGCAGGGACGTTTAACACCCACACAAATTCTTGAAGAATATTTTCACAAGGTTGAAAACAAAGATCCACACAGATAAATAGCAGATGCATATCCCCATCCATTCATCAAATAAGCAAATTTGACAACAGAGCTCACAGCACCTACTTGAGGTTCAGGATGTTCCCCACACCTGTTCTGTTAATCTTCATGGAAAACCACCTCTTGCCCAAAGGGCTTCAGGGAGAGCACACAAAGATGCAAGGACGGGGGCAGTCTTGTGTACATGCTATCCCTATTCCAAGCCAACCAACGGCTTTCAAGCCACCGATCCAAATCAGACCATCTTTTAGCTGTAGACTAGTACAGAGCTCAGAGCTGACAACTCCTCCCGGCCTTTTTTCCTTAACTGTGAGAAGAAAAGCTTTCACCACCCGCTATCCTACTGACCGAACAGAGTAGTTTCAATGGCTGCAAACAGCAGCTGTTAGTTCCAGCAGGCGTAAGTTAGAAGCAAAACCAAAAAAAAATTGAAACAAATATTTTGTACACTGGCAAAATGCAATGAAAATCCTCTTTCAACAGAAGGGGGGTTTACTAGCGAACATATTCCTTATTTAGGAGAGTGCCACAACACGGTATCTGCCACTTTTCATCTGGAATTCACCAATCTGGTCAACGTTTGAAAAAGACTGTTACCTTTATCAAAATAATAGGCACAAAATAGTCAGATGAGAGAAGTTTAATTCTGCATTTAATCTCTTAGCTGCCGCTGACATCTCACGCACATACAACCGCCTATGCACTACACGGGCAAACAATGTACAAGAGGGTTATACGCATGTTTATAAGCAATATCTGCAGCGATAACTATACCGATTGCAAGCTTAAAGGGAATGCAAATCGCTCCCCGAGTAAAGCAAGAGCTCGGCTAAGGCGTCCGAGCCGCGGTGCCGATGCAGCCCCGACGCCCAGGTGATGGGCGCACGGCACAGCCCCGGCGGGAGCAGCGCTGCTCCCATTGCGGTGGGCGTCCCCCGTTCAGCGGGGTGATCAAACAGGTTTGACTGGTCACTGACGGCCTTTGTCCGGCGCTGACCTACACGTTGCGCTGAGGGACATCTTTGTCTCACTTTTCTTTGGTCACCGAGTTCATGGAGCTCAATGGGCCGCGGCCGGCAGTCCATTAACGGGGTTCTCAGCTCAGCCCCGGGCCACCCAGGAGCCCTGCTGCATGTTCTCACTGAATGGCTTCACTGGTGGCCCATTCAAATGCGCTAATGTCAGAAAAAAAGAGTTGAATGGAGGAGCCAATGTACACCATTGCTCAGGCGAAGTGACTGCAGCTTCCAACAAAGCCTCCCCTGTGGCGATGTTAAGCAGAGTTATCAATAGTGCTGAGGCAGAGCAAGAACTAATGCTCCAATCATGTCATCAACAGGTGGCACAGATGCAGCCACTTCAATACAGAAATCACAGGGCAACATTTCCTGGTAATTCTACCCTCTTTCCAGCGCTAACGTGCAGAAAAATGTGCAGATGTCATGTGGCTCTCTTGTAGTGTGTCAGACCCCCTTGAACTGAGCTCCAAAGGACTTTTTTGTTTCCTGTTTCTTTTATGATTCACACCAACTGTAGGCAATGTTAAAGCCTCATTTTGCACAAAGGAGAAAACTTAGTTTTTAAGGTACACATAAATAATTTCCTTTACTTTTTCTGAGTTGCATTCACAGACCTTGCAAGCAAGAAAGGAAGCTGTTTCGGTATTCACAACAGTACAGGACATATTATTACATCATTCCATTAATTCTCGGAGAACACATTAAGTTACTTTTATTTATTTCAAAAAATGAAATTAAATCAAAATCTGGTTGAACTCACATCCAGTAGGAACATGAACATCTTTTCTTCTCACTTGAGTACAATGTGCACTACTAATGTTTGGAGAAAAAATAGGGCACAAAAAACCCAGGGCTCCTAACAATTCTGAATGCAACATCTATACACACTGAATTTGAAAGCTCATCTGAGGCAAAGAACTGCCACAGTTTCTGCTCTAATTAACAACTCATAACTTTGACAATGGATTTCCATTGCTGTGGTCATAGTAGGTGACAAACATGCAGCAGAAGGGAAGTAACCACCTCCACAAAACGCTTCTGAACAAGACAGACTCTTTCCTCTGTTAGGCCTGAAGACTTGTATTCATTTTAAAATTGTTCATATGAGGCAGAAGGGGAGAAAACAAAAACCACTAAAGAAAATTCCCCTGCTGGGGGAAATTCCAGCACTTAAGGAGGCTGAGATTCCTTCCAGAAGTCGTTCCCACAATAACAGGCAGTCACTCGGGACAGGCCACAGGTCATGGACACAGATCACTCATCAGAAAGCTTTCCTCAACTAACCTGAAACCAAAACCCACAACTGCGAAGTCACACAAAGACACAGAAGAAACCACGCCAGTGTTCTAGGTCTTTGTGCTACGGGGAATCGGTCAAACACAAGTCCCAGATAACTTTAGGAAGAGAATTGAGCACCACGCTAGAAAGGTGACAAGAAAAATTCCCTAGCAGTCCAACCTGGGGAACAAAACCTCTCTTATTTGGACTTCAGCTCCTGTTTGAATCCTCTGCTTCCCAGCATTGAACATGTTCCACTTTATGTATACAGGAGAGAAAGTGCAGGCCAGAAACATGCACAAGCAGCAGATACAACATTCCTCCACTTCAATGCAAAGAAAATCCACTATAATGACAGAATTGGTAAAGACAGCTAAGATTAATAAGGCATTTCCCATTGGCATCATGTGGGCTGGTCATAGATTTACTGACAGAGGTGTTACTTTTTCAAAGCTGCTGTAACTTTTCAAAAAATCCATTACTCCGAATACAGAATTCATGATGTCAATACAAAAACTGAACTAAGATTTTAGTTTGCTTGTTTATTAAATTGTCTGGATATGATTTGCATTATTTATTGATGGGTTCTTCACTCATGCATAATTAACCTGTTCCAAATTCAAGGCTGATAACATTAAAAATTGTCATATAGAGATATAACATTTTAAAATAATCACTAAATCAACCTAGCTGTGGGATGTATGACTACTTAAAGTGATAGGACAGCTCCACTGAAAAAAAGAGGTTTTGCTTTAAATTCTATAAAAATACAGAGAAATTACCATAAGACACGAGCCCTTTATAGATATCGATCCATTTCATCAGGTTTTCCATGAACTTTTCCATGAAAACCCATGCATGTGTGTTTTCTTTCTCTGAGTTTTTGAAGATGGAAGAAAAAGCAAAGGATATCCTGATAAAATAAATATTTTCCCTAGTATCTAATCGTTTACTATTTTTTACTACTTGTTTTCCACTTCACATCGAGTACACATAAGTTCGAGGAAATTTAGCAGAAATTTTGTCCAAGAAGAGGTCTACCTGCAGACTTGAGGAACCCTTCAAGCTGTGTTCATCTTCATTACGCATTTGGGAATAATTTTCATTACAGTTGGAACTTGTCAGAGATTTGTTGTTCCGAAAACACAACATGATTTTCTTCATGTTTTCACTTTAAATTCTGCTATACAATTTCAAAAGGATATCCTAGAAGATTCCACTAGAATAACACCAGAAGAAACTTTTTCAAACAAATTTGCCCCAAGGAAAACTGCTTTTACTTGGCGCAGAATCACCTGCTTTTCATTATTTCCTCCTCCTTTTGCTCTGTATGCCTACGACCGTAAAGGCTCGGCACATCTCTGTGGAACTTTAAATCGGGAAGTGGGAAAGAAACTCCTGCTGCTTTGTACGACTTAGTCTTCAATGCCTTTATAAAGGTGCGCAAAACCACAAACTGCAATAATTTCACAGCTGGGCTTCTCCTCCCACGTCTCCAATTCTCCACTTCTCAACATTGCTCTTTCATGTTGCTGCCCTGCACGGCCGGCAGACCGAGGAACCTGCTGCCTCTCCCAGAGGAATGAGCAGTAGGCTACAGTACCCAGCTGGCACAAGGGCTCTTTTCACATAACTTTTCGTTTTCAAGTAAATGCCGAAGTGTTTTATAGCATAACATTTATATTCAGAATTTATTTTTTTTTAAATCTTCCTAAATATCACAACTAGCTCTTACTTGCTTTTCAAAACGTTAGGATTTACAATGTCGATTGCTTCTGTTTCACCCAGGTCTTCTCACTATGTCATCTGGTAACAGAACACATAGTGAGGACTGGAAGGCTATATATGTAAGGCCTCACCCCTGCAAACACGTTTAACATACCTGCCTCTTTATACTCGGAGGAATAACTCATTTAACTAAAGCAGGCTTTGGCTATAACAATTTTTTCTTACAGTTTTTAACACATTTTTGATATATCCAAATATAGAACAGGATCATTTCCTGAAATATTGGTTGGTACCATGAAGAGATGGGGAAAAAAATTTAAGATTTATTTCTCTTTATTCTAATGAAAAAGCAAAGAATATTTGTGTTGAAAATATTACAGCTGGCTTAAAAATGGCTCCATTTCAAACGGGAAGTAGCAGCTTCAGTTCTCCATAGTATGGTATTTATCACTGTGTAATAAAAAGTTTTGTGCCTTACAAATTCTATAATAGACAGGTCAACCACTTAATATCATGTCATTCCTATAATCATACACAGCACTTGAGCTTTGCATAGATCTCAGATGTTGTCACTTCAAAGGAGATCAGAACAAAAGCAGTAAGAGAAAAAGGTTCTCTTTCTTTAATGCAAATTGACTTCTTTTTAAAGAGGTGTTTTTAAAAGCCTTCATATCACATTAAGAAAGTTGCATTGTGGCTACCTGAATTGAACGTCTTTACAATTGTTTGATAATTTAAAAATTAAACTCAAAGAGATCGCTCATAAGTTGAAAATGACAACTACTTTCCCCACTAAAACAACCTACATTAGAACATTGTCCGTGACAGAGATTATTTCCATTCGTCTGTATTTGCAGGCAGTCAGCATGCCATAAGGATTCACAGTTAGCCCACCTGAATGAGACAACAACCCTTGTCCCAGCATTTGGCAATGCAATAATCCTGTTTTACTACAATGTCTGCATTCAATGGAAAAACAAACAAACAAACATATATACATTTTGTTTCTTGACAAATTCTTAACCATTCCGTAATGCAAATACATGAACAACAATAAAAAAAACCTGTTGCAAAAGAATGCATATGGATAACTTGTAGGAAAAAATGTATCTAGATTTCTATCATTCATAAAAATACTTCAGAAAATGTGCACACTTTTAAATGGTCACAAATTTCTATGGGAAAGATGTGATGACCAGAGGGGGTTTCCATATATTTAGGTAACTGGGAACTGTTAGTATTCTCGGGATATAGTTCCAGTGGAAACTGTTATAGACAGAACTATTTGACTCCAGCTACTCTGTCCTGCAAGAATTAAATCTAGGAGTGACTATCAGTTCTTCCACCAGTGCTAGAAACAAGCAAGCACTGCCAGTTTGCCCTTAGTTTGGTAAACCATTGGCCCAGTTCCCAGCCAGGGCCAATTCGCTGCTGCTGTGATCTACAACGGATTTTTTTCAAGCAGTGCACTGGATTTACAGGAAAGCAGCTGCTCTGCAGCAAACGAGAATGAAAATTAATAGGAGACCAAGGCAAAAGAAAGACTGTCGGTTTTGCTCACCCCCATCAAATTGTTGGGAACTAGAAGAGCACCCTTTGATCTTAGATCTTTGACTATTACTGCTCTGGGTTTGACTGTTTATTGCATTAGTTGCCCTTCACAGAAAAATGCAACTATTGTAATAGAAATCTGTAATGAAAATTTAAATGAAAATACAGCATCCAATAAACAAAACATAGCAAAAGTCATCCGGCAGAATACTAGCGTCACACAACTTTTTCAAGTGTTTTGTAGCTGAGCAACAGCACATGCACTGGCTGTTAAAATGAAACAGGTATAAAAGGAAAAGTGTGTGTCTAAGAGAGATGAACACATACAAAGCTTTAAGATGCATATATTTCTTTGAAACATTACCAAAGCTCTATGATTAGTTGATTTAAATATTTTTCTTAAATCTTACCATATTATAGTAAGTGCTGTATATGGCTAGAGCTCTGTCATGTAAGAATAGTACTGTTTTAAATTTCACAAGCTCATAGCACCTTAAGATGAGAGACATGCTAACTGTAAACAAGTGCATCGGCTCAAAGATTATTTTTCTCTTAATAAATAATTCTGCTCAAAGCTTTAGAGCAGACAGCTATAACAAGACCAATGAAGTATCTTTTTGTAAAGACAAAGCAAATAGAAAATGTTCCCTTGACACAGATGGCAGAAAAAAAACCAAAACAGTCTCATGAATAAGTCTCATTTCCAGCCCTGGCAGCTTTTGTGGTTTCCTGTGCTGTCTCCAAGAGGCAACTGGGCATTTGGGCTCTACATGGTCCTGCTCCTCAGCCCTCAGTCCCTGGGCCAGCGCAAAGCCCAGAGTTAATTTCTCGCCTGCTGGAAAACAAGCAGAATTTCCAGACACTGTCAGCTTCAGTGTCCACCTTCCTGCAAAGATAACAGAAGTCTTCAAAATCTGGCGTTAAAAAAGAGGATCAGACAGACACGACATTTTATTGCTCAGTCTAACAGTCTAGGTTTACTTTTTTCCTAAAAAAAAAATGTATATATATATACACATAGGCATATTTGCAACATTTAACTCCTTTTTTCTGTAAGAATAGTTTTTATCTAACAAAAAGAAAACACTGCTGCTACTCAGTAGCTCCATCTGTTTACAGATCTTATTTGGGGAAAGAATGTTCTTTTCTAAACATGCATCTGTTATTATTATCACAGTGTTCAAAAACCTGATGGTTTTGTAAAACTGTGCATTGTGTCTATTATAGCATAAGGATGATGTGATATTTTCCAATATGCAACTGCCACGGACTGCTGCTCTAAACTATAAACTATCAATGTAAGTGTTATGTATGTGGATTTGCTCTATGATACATTGGCCTGCTGCACCCAGGAGTGTGATATGCCATTCACAGAACACATGGCCTTTGCTGCAAACAGATGACAAGCAAATTTCAGATGCAGCTATGTATAGGCTATATATACTGAGCTTGTATAGGTAAGGCAAAGGAAGGGGTACGAGTTGTGTTAAAACTGCCTTAAGGTAAGAAAGAACAAAAAACAAGTGAGATCAACAGGACATACCTAAACATCCCTCACCACGTTTTATTGCAACATATTGTTTAGCATGTTGGAAACAGCCCCACTCATAGCCTGAGTCTTTGCCCACGAGTCTAGAGCCAAGTAAGGATTGCCATGACTGTGGGTAGCTCAGGGTTACCTCCTGTGATAAATCTGAGCAGGTAAGGAGTTTAGAGGGTCAGTTGCATGCATGGATGTAGCACAGTAGGTTTGCAGTCTCCCTTTGGAGAGACTGATGTATATTTGTATATACATGTGTGTTTACATGCATGTATGAATACACATATGTGTGGGTGTGTTGTAATCTTAGGGCAAATTATGCTGGAATGTTAGACTTGTGCTTCCCCAATGTAGTTTTGCAATAATATTATTTTTGGCCTGTCTTCCGCAAGGCAATGTGAACCTGAGTTTATAAAATATTTTGAAGCAGAAAATGCCTACTTGGCTAACAACACTAGAGGCTTTTATTTTTGTAGCAGTTGGATATAGCAGATTATACATGTTCTACATTAGGCCCACAGTTTTCCTAACAAATACAAAGTGTTCGCTCTGTCTTGCAAAAAGCAATACTGCAAGATTTTTTATTTTATCAGCATGGAACAAGACTCAAACATTCCACCCTACAGCCTAGAAAAAAAAAAAAAAAAAAAAAATAATCTTTGGAAACAGAAACTAGATTTTCATTTAGTGATTGAAGCTGTTTCCCGTAAAACTTTCTTCAACCGCATAAAACATTTTAAAATACTTTTCTGTGGTATACAATCACTTACAGAGACTGGAAGATTTTGGTTAATGCTTGTGTTTTTACTTTTAAATTTTTGTTATATCAGTGAGACTTGTTTTACATTTCAAATCGAAAAAGATAGAAACCAGTCATAAATGATATAAATCAGAATGGGATAATGACAATGGCCTATATTTGTGCACTTTTTTTTTTTCTATAAAACTTCTGCAGCCCTTTCTTCTCAGAATAATAGAAATCCTTGGATTTAGTAGTTAACTTATATAATTAGCAAACATATATTCATTTTCTGTGCAAACTGTATGAGAAAACTAGAGAGACCAACATGACCCTGAAAACACAGAAATATATTTGATAAGGATGTCTTATGAAGGAAGTTAAGCGAGAAAAGATTTTTCATTTTATTTCACCTTTTAGCAGCTTTACTGTTAATTCCAGCATATTCAAGACTTAAAAACCAATCAACCAAACATACAAAAAACACTTTCCAGCAAGATATCTTCTTACTTTCTCAGAATGGATGACAGAATAAGAAGTAGAAACTGCTGTAGGGTAAAATTTTAGGTCTTTCAGGAAATCTCATGAAGATGGACACAACATGTAATACTGCATCTTTATCCTCTGAAGACTTGGTTTTGAGAAGCATTTTAACTGATATAACATCACAAGCCCATTGCATGACTATTAAAGGCACAAAAAAAGACCACTGGATGAGATAGTTTCAACTAGACTGCAGTTTTAGTTAAGAAGAGTTGGAACAGATTATTTCAGGATGAGATAAGTAGTCACTATTTCTAGTATTAGTATTATCTACAGCTACTCTGAGGCACAAGGGCTGTGAAGATTGTCTCTCCAGTTTTAACATACATAATGTTTGGTTTTCTGGAACAGCAGAAGCATAACTGAAAAGGCAATAACGCCTTTGTGTGTGTGTGTGCACAAGCGTCTGTGCTTTCTCTATATTAATAGTTTATTTATAGAACTTTAAATCATTATTTTTGAAGTTAGTTATTACCAAGCTACCTGTGAATACCTTTTTTTTTTTTTAATCATTGTGTACTTTTTCTTAATATTGAAAAAATGTCCGAACCAGCTGATAAAGAGAAAAATAAAGAAGAGATCAACAATAGCATAATGCAAACTGGCATATGACTACAAACATCTTTTGTTCTTTAACAGCTTGGTTCTCATAAGCGTCCAGTGATTTCAGGGCAGAAAACTTTCAATAATACCTCAGTGCCTAGAACTCATCTTTCCAAACCTAAAGGCACTTAGGGCTAAATCTGAAGAAAAACCTACTTATTGAAATTTCACCTAAAGCAAGGTGCCAGGGTCTCATGCAATGAGAACCCAAGTGGAAAAAAACCAAAACAAACAAAAAATACAAACAAACAAACAAACAAACAAAACACTTGGAGAAGTCAGAAAGTGCCACTTAAACTGGCTTTAACTGGCAACATCAACATCTTGCTTTAGGACATACATAATTCAAGGAGGAGAAGTAGCAGCAGAGGGAATTGGAGATACACATCAAAGTGTATCACTTTGATCACAACACTACAATTATTTATTTCTCTGCTTTACCTTCATGCACTGCATCAATACATGCATTCTTCAAGTGTACACTTGAGGTGTACCTACAGGTATCAGATCCCAGGTAGCCAGGCTGAAATCGGCAATTGGCAACTGTGGAAAGCCAAGACCAAAAGCTTAAGAAGCTTGAATACCATTTGAAAAAGGTGCTGGGTTTTTTTAAAATTTATTACTCAAAAACATCTGTTGAGACTAGATAAGCATATTTCTCTGCTGTTAGGACAAAGAAAAGCCTGCTATACCATAAAATAATTTGCATAGACAGGAATCATTACATGTCAAAAGTCATCACTAACTTTTACTAAAACCCACAGGTAACTTCTCTTTGGTGGGTTTTTTCAGCTTTGGCTCTGGAAACATAATGTGTTTTTTATACTTGAGACAGAAATACAGGGGATTAATTCACAGGGTTTTTTTTATAAAATTCCAGGAACACCTGATAACACTGTAGTGGAGCAAATCTTACACACCGATGCCTTTATTAGCACTCCCTCCCATTCACAGTGCACTACACTTGAAGCTGCCTTTAAAACAAGGCTGTTACACTATGCTGAGCATCTGAGGATTTACTAACAAATGCTAGTAAACAATTATCACTTATGTATAGCAACAGTACAGTAAAGAGATTGCACACACTTTCACTGGTCAGGTAGTCTTTGGTATTGTCTGCAGCTGCAAGGAAATTGCACAGTAAGAGTATCAGAATTTCTTATATTAACCAAGTAACCGAGTATCCATTTATACTCAAAATACCAGATGTCCAGAGACACATTTATTCCAAAAATCACAAAATTTGTCTTTCTGGATTACAGGACAGGAATGTTAACAAATTAACAGCAGATGAAAGTTGCTAAAAGTGAGCATGTACTGCACACAAATTAAGATTGAAAAATAAATAGTTTTAAAAGGAAAATACACCAATTGCATTCGTATTTTTTAATTCAATAATTTTGTTTATTCAAGAGAAGCTGCTGTGAACTTCCATCATTCAACAAAATCAAGAACCTTGCAGAGGAATTCAACCCAACTTACTATACACCTTTTAAAAGGGCACACTCGTGGCTTCCTCTGAAATCCTTAGCCAAGGACCACAAAGCTCACATGCCTCAGGCTATCCTGTGAGGCACATTTAAGCAGGCACTAAGCACTGAAGAGTTCACTTCCCATTTCTCTCACTGTACCAACCCCAGCATTCACAAGACCCAGTGGCAAACTGCAAAGAGGATTTGATTTAACTGAGTAATAAATCAGAGATGTGGTCCTTCAGCTGCTGTGCTGCCAGAAGGACTCCACACTCCTCCAAGTGCTGATATCCAACCTTGAAAAGTTAACCTTGTGCACACTTTACAGCTAGTCATGTCACTCTCAACTTTCTGTTTGCATGTGTAAAACTGGTAAATATTTTTGTTTTAAATCACAGACCACTAAAGAAAAAAATTCCCATAACTTTCCTAAACAGATCTTATGCAAAACATTGAAAGACAAATTATATATTATGCAAAGTCAACAGCAATTCCAACTGACACTATACCTCACACCTGTACCTACCAGCATAGAGAGAATATTGTCAATAACACAGAGTCAGCGTAGCTTTAGCACTACAGAAGTTCTAAATATAAGATCAGACATACGGCACGTAATTCTCCCTCTTCTCTGAACACAAAAAGCCTGATCCTCCAGCAACAACACACCCACACAAGCAGATTTTATACCTCTGCAGTACTACTTCCATGTCAGTAAGACCTTCCAGGAATGCAAAGGTTCATCCACAGGTTTCTCAAGTACAGGACCAGGCCTCCTATTTTGAGAGTACTTAATGTGTACAGAGCTAAACCAACATTAGTAGACTTATCTACAGCATTGAAAATAGAAGCTAAACATCTGGAATTTAATAGCAGCCATCCAAAGCAACTAGAGTAGTACTTTTCTTTTCTCTCTACATTTATCCCCTGCAAGTCATACCAGTATCATTTGGTTGTACATTTCTCCCTCAAAATTATTGTGCCATTGCTCTGCACCAAGAAGTCCTGGTTTATTATGATCCCAATAAGAAAGGCACTCATATTCTCTGGAGTATAACTTAAAATGTCATGTAGTGGAGCTAATGCTATAAAAAAGCAGAGGATAGTATAGATGATTTTACATCTCGTCAGATGCTGGTTATCCTGAGCTGCACAGCATCAGATTGGTCTCCAATCAGTGCACAGGATGCTGTGTGGATCCCTACCCTATTTTTAGCTTTTATGAGATTTTCTTAAAACAATTCTATTCATTTCTACTGTCAAACAAAAAGGACATTCACAGGAGAACTTGTTGCCACATTTTCAGATAAAGACAAGGATGTGCAGGAGGTGCAATCACTGGTACAAGCAGGAGCTGCCTGCAGGCTCCATCATTACAGTTCACTGGCAACATTTCTCCTGTGGCCAAGGCGAAGGTGCGGCTCAGCACAGGCCTGAAAGCAAAGCTATAAATGCAATATATAAACTTCTAAGTAAGTGCAGCACAGGCCTGCAGCTTCTCAGGTTAACTGCGATGTGGCTCGCCAGCTCCTCGGTGCACAACTTTTCTCCCAGCGGGGCTCACCAGAGCATGCTTGCAGGTGTCCCTGATGCACGGGGTGACCCCCTGTTGCTTGGCCAAGATGCAAATCCCTAAATCCTGTTTATTTTTATTTTTCTGCTTTACTGAAGAATTCCTCATGGCACTGAAAAAAACTCCCAAAGAAAAATCTATATCGATTACACATATTTAAACTTGTTGCACCAACCATAAAAATTAAATCCCTAAACATGCTGCTATGCATAGAAAACTCTAAAGTATGTCCATAATACTCTTTATGCAATTGTATTAGATTACTTTCTAGCAGTTTAGAAAAGAAATTACATATTCTATGGTAACTTTCAGGCCACAGGTTACCAAGAAAACAAATACAGACAACAGGCAGCAATAGGAGTATTTGGGATTAAATTTAGAATTAACACATAAAGCATTACAAAAGTTACGAACAAAGATGCAAAAGAAACAAAACCCTATTCCTGGCTTTGGTTTGCCTGCTCACTATTTTTGATATTAAATACACCTACCTAGCTTAGTTTTCTAAGTAAATGAGACTTATTCAACTATACTGCCTGTTTGTCCATCAGTCCTTTCACTCTAACAACTCCCGAATTTCATCAGCTTTAATTACATCTGATAAGGCAGTGAGAGGTTTCAGGGAAAGCCCTTCACTACACAGTTAGTGAGAATTTGTGAGTGGGAGAGAACGGCTTACATTGCTGTTCCATGTGGAGGGAGGCAGAGGAGACCTGAAGGTTGAGGTTTAAGGTCATTCTTGCTCCTCTTCCACCAGCTGCAACATCTTCCGCCTCTTGTCTTTAAAGCACCAGGACTGCTTCTGCTGCCCAGTCCTGGCCAGGTAGTTGTAACCTCAGGGCCAGGAAAGTGGCTGCCCACCCATGTTGGAATCTCTCCTTCCAACAGAGGGAGGGATGCCAAATCCCAAAAGCTAGTGATGCTGAAAATTTTTCCAAATTACTATCACCAAATGTGATTGCTAACAACAGTCTGGTTAGGTATGTTTCCAAAGTCAGAATCTGAGATAATGAGATTAGCCTGTTATTATGTATGAGGAGACAACCCTTGCTATGATGGGCTCCTTCACAAAGTAAAATACAAGTGGGATATGGTTAGTCTTCTGTAAGAAAAATCTTTCTTGCATTATAAAGTACAATAAGAAAGGAACCCACATCCTGAATTCTACATGGCCAGGAAAACATTTTTATCCTATATTATTCCAAACAATATTGGGCTATTTATACCCCAGGAAGGGGAAAAAAAACAAAACACCGCCAACAACAAAACAAACAAACAAAAGCCCACAAAGAAAGAGCATTACTTAAAATGAGAAACAGCTTTCTCCAAGTTGCGCGTGAAATTTTTATGATAGAGCCCAATTCAGATGAAGTCTGATTAAAAATGGGTCATTTGTAGGCAAGTTGGAATTGGCTGACTACTGCCTAATCATTAGGAATATTTATATGCATCTCAAATTATTTCAAAGGGAAACATTGGAAGAAAGAATTAAAAAAAAAAAACCAACAAAAAAAAAACCACCACAAAAACCAAAACTAAACAAAAATGCATTTCAGCCCAAAAAGCTTTCCTTTGCTTTCTATTTAGACATTTAATGAATACTTCTCTCATACAAGCAACAATATCACACAGAGGATGAAACTGGACAAATATGAGAATTCAGTAACCGTGTTTTGTAATTAATAGTATATTTTATCAGAGCATCTCACAACTTTTTCCACAGGTGCTGAGTTTTAGGCTATTTAGCACAAGTGAGTTCTAAAAACAGAAATGATACACTTATAAAACCGATTTTGATTCCTGTTGTTAAAATGGTAAAAAAAATAAAATTGTTGACTATTGGTTACATACCACACACAGACTTCATCTCATTCAAGTTACTTGTGTACTTCAATCCAATAATCATTCCAACAAAATAGTCCTTGTGTGATTAAAAACTGGATCCCACTCTATAGCCTTAAATGCAAAATAACTTGTTTATTGTGTTGGGCTCAAAATACATTCTGTGTAATATAACCGGCTATTTTTGTTAGCTCTAGGGTTCCCACAACCAAATCATCTGACAAACCAGTGTTGAACACATTAAACCTCACGCCTTCCTACCAAGCAAGTGCTGTTTTACAAGTGTGGTCAGACACGTGCAGAGATTAAGACTCAAACTCCCAGCGGTATGAGGAGTCAAGCAGCAAAGCCTTGCAGGATTTTGAGGCAAGAGTGAGCACACAGACAGAGTCATCGTCTGCAGCTGGCCATAACATCCCTGACTCAAACATACATCCACATCGGGACAAGTACTGAAGAGGTATCTTAGACCTGCAGGGAATGTCTTCAGCAGCATATCTCGGGGACCGGCACTTTCACAGCTTGTTGTACTGTTGCACACGTTATCATTGATGCTTATTGGACAAATGTTAGTACATAGTTGCCACTACCATGTAGATCTTTTGCACAGCGAACAATTGCTTTTGCCACTAGACAACATGCTATGCTTTCTGCAGGCTGCCTCCAGCTTCCAGAAAGGCTGGCAATAGAAGGAAGAAACAAGCAGTATGGGGTTAGGGAGAAAAAAAACCAAAACAACCATCAAACCCAAACAAAACCCACACTATTTCAGGGGGTCGTGCTTGCACTAAATTTCTCATTTCTAGGGCACCATCAGTATTCAGGCAACCCAGCGAGGCAGTGGCTGCGCTGTAATTATCCAGCACACCTGAGAACAGATTCAGCTGCATAACTGCTGTGTTGGGTCCTGCCCACAAGAGGCTCAAAATAACCCGTGACAGCACAGGACCTTCAACTCTGGTCTCCCGAGGTTTTGGGTACACGGCCCACGCACTCTTATATCTCTCATATCTAGCCAAATCTCACTTTGTTTAATACTTAGCACTGTATTCCCTAATACAAACCCCTCCTCGCCTCATGATGGAGTCAGAGTGAGCATCCAAGCTTTTTTCAGTTTAAAAAAATGGGAAATGCTATAATATCCTATGTTTTTCCTTGATATTTAAGAATACATATAAGAAGTACTATATAGTTTCTTTTAAAAGACTAAACTTTTACACTTTTTGCCAGATGTTTTACTCTTTTGATGAAATTTGAAAAGATACACCTTTGCAGCCCCCACTCTTCTTGAAGACTGCCCTTTATTTTTTTCTCCAAGTGGTGATTATGACAAGTTTTTCTTCTTTTGAATGTATTTGAAGGTTGTGTACTGTGCATTTAGAATTAAAATATTCAACAGCTGTTTTATCTTGTCTTGAGGCTCAGGAAGACTAAAAATAAAGGCATTTTGACACATTATCTCAATATTTACTCTAACAAAGCTTGGTAAAAGAAACAGGAATCAGATTTATGTCTCCCCTCCATGCTTTTGCTTCACAGCAAGTTAGGTTCAAACAATAAAGCACAAAGAGTTTACTATAACCTTATTTCTCATTGTTAAGAACCCGAGAGAATAGGAATGATCTATAGACATACCTCTTATATGAGGTACAAACACATTTGTATTTCATCAGTGGCAATTGATGTTTGGTTATTTTGGAGACAGACCATCAGATAATTCTTCCACACTAGAAGGAAACCTGTAATTCTTTATCAGCTGAAGGTAAAATATTCTTATCTTTTGTGTGTTTGAAATTTTCTCCATGATACGTTCACCTCTGTTGTTACAAAGATGTGACGGTGTGCATTTCTGCTGTTTGGGAGTTGCAAAGGCTGAAAACACCAGCCCTGAAGATTACCTTAATTTATTTGCTAATTACATCACACCCAAGGCATTCACCTCAATTGACATAGATCCCTCTGTGCCCAGTGTTGTTCTTCCTCTGGCACATCTTCATCTACAAGACCAGACAGTGGAAGAGACCTTCTACAATAGCTGCCCAGCAGTACTGCTACTCAAGAGAGAGAACACAGCTGGCTCCTCAGCCAACATAGCTACACGCCGCAGCCTTTCCCAGTTTATTTTTCCCTCTCTCAGCCACCATGGCACAGATCTACAGGTCACCACACAGTCAGGTGCCTGACATGGAGCTACACCAAATGCTTTGGACGGACGTGTTGACCACTGAATAAATAGCCTGACTAAAATACTTTAGCTATGACCTCGCACAAAAACAATCCAAAGCTGAGTGGCAAAGTAAAGGACAACCACTTTTACAAGCATTTTTACCAAGATAAGAAAGGTTAGAAATTATTTGGTTGGCTAAAAGGAAGTCAGGGATCAAGAGAACAGTGAATTGCTCAGTTTTCAGGAAGCTGTAAGATGGTTTAAGGGTCAAGTCATTCGTAATAACATTAGTGAGTGTAAGAACAATGGTGTATTGCTAGCCACAGAAAGCAAGGAATTCGGCATTTTACAGCTCCTGAACACATACCACAGGAGCATAGCATAGAAGCATGTTAATCATTTAAGAGAAGAGGTAAATAATGAAAATTTCGCATTATTGTAAGACAATAAAAAATTTCTAGTGATAAGGCTAAATACATTGCTCATGGTGAAGTATTTCTCCTTACCTGTGAGCAGGGTGTTGTATCAGCCCAGGGTGCTGCAGTCTTACAGCACAGAGAGAAAGCAGTGGCCACCAGACCATTCGCTGTAGGCATTTGAAGTAACTCAGATGGAAGAGGGGGGATTCTGAAAGCAAGAATCAAGGAATTTGCAGGAATGTCTGATGAAGCCTTAAGGCAAGTAAGCCAAAGCAGCCAAGCAAGGAGACTGGACAAGCAATCTGTTACCATAGAGTCAACATCAGATCAGAGGATCCAGTAACATCTTTTTCTGTTTTAGTGAATTTTATAACTCCACTTGTTTCTCTTTTTTCACTGGACCTAATACCTTTAGCTGGAGCATATTCCCCACAATGCTGTCATCTCGCCTCTTGATGGATGACAAGGATCTCTTAACATACATGCACCATTGGAGATGGAACTCTCTCAGCTCCATCATCTAAGCAAAGACTTCATGGTACCTTAGCGACAGTCTCATTTTAGTAATTTTTGTTTTGCAGGTGTTACTTCTCAGGAAAACATCATCTTCCATAGAAGACAAGTATGGACAGCACACAAAAGAGGCAAGTTGAAAATCCCATTTAGGTTCTGAAGAAAAAAGTTTGAAATGTTTTATTAGACCTAAATTTACAGACAGTATTAATGAAACACATTTTCATTTCATAGTCTTCAGAAGCCTGTAAAGAATATTCCACAATATTGCAAAACAGAAACTTGTTTCTTAATCATTAAGCAACGTGTTTACCAGAACATATGTAAAGTATACCTGTCCAAGGGATTTTCTGGGTCATCTCCACCCCATTTTTGGGTTTATCTCCCTTTACTTTTAAACATTTTTGCAAAATTCATGGGGGTTTGTTACATTTTAGGCTGCAGTGATATTGATTTTTCCAGTTCAGTGAAATTTTGCGTCTTGATTGTAAAATGTATGTTTATTTATGTATTCATTACTATTTTAAAAACTCTGAAAACTTTTTTTTTTAAAAAAAACAAAAAAACAAAACAAAAAAACAGTTTAGCAGTTACAGTAGGCTTACTTCGTTGCTATGAAAGACTCCAGGCAACTTTGCCTGATGAAAAAAAAGCAAAATTTTGCCTTTAGAAGTCTTAGCAGTGTCAGGTATCCTAAAATATGGAGGATTCAAATGCATTTAAACGCCTCTACCTCCTCCCCGAAAAAAAAAAAAAAAAAAAGCAAAGGGGAAAATCAATACACTTTTCTAGATTTTCTCTTTTTTTTTTTTTTTTTGTTTAAAGATACTTACATTGATAGGGCTGGATACCTGGCAAAATGCTTAAGATGCTTTAGAAATCAGTGTAAATATAGCCAAGCACAACAGGACACACACACCTGAGGATGAAGCAACTGGTTGTTGAAGGAATAAAAGGCAGGCTGATCTGAAAATAATTCCTATCCCAGAAAATTCCAAGATTTCAATATTATTCTGCCTCCTTTTCTTCCTCTATTTCCCTTTTGGTCTTGAGTGAGCAGGTACGCTGGAGATGCTTTGCCTCTGCAGCAGAGCTGGCTCTGTGTTCACATTTCCTACTGTTCGTTTCCACCCGGAGGTGCAGAGCCCTGGAAATAGGTGTGCTGGATCAAGGCAGGCAACGAGCTCATCATGACCATAAGAAAGGATAAACCAGATGCACTCCACACAGAAGCTTGGCAAGCAAGTGCAGATGTACCACATAAAGTACTTCCAAGGTAAATATTGTCTGCATAGGGTGGATTCTAATATTTCAGCCATGTTTTGTCATAATCACCTGACCTTGAAATCATACATTGAACTGAATACAAGATTTCTCTTCAGCTTCCTTCCTTTCCTTCACTCTGACCAATAAAGACAAGAATCATATACCTCATTCTCTCTATATATAAATATTTTATTCTGGGTAGGTGGTGGTGTAAAATACAAAGACAACGAATTTCCATCCACTTCCCATGGCCACACATTGCAACATGTGCTAAACAAGAGATCCTTCCATGGAAATGTGCCTCCTCGATTTACAAATAGCAGAATGTGGTCACCTTCAGAGTAAAGCTAACAAAGAGAAGTGACAATCACTGCTACATTTCTGAACTTTAAACAGTGATATTTTATGATACGAGAAAGAAAAAAAAAGTCTGAGAACTCGAGTTAAAACTTTAAAAGTAAATAGCATTTCAGGCGAAACCTCAAAGTGCCCTCTTCTGGCAGCTGGCTCTAAGTGACAGCCCATTTGAAATACATCCTAAACCCGCAGCACTAACTCTCTGACTAAAGGAAAGTTCTTTAAACACAAATTTTTTATTATGGAATTGTCTTTATTAGCTATAGAGCAAGGGTATGAAACTGTTAATATACTTTTCTAGAACAAGAAACATTGATCTGTTAAAAGTTACTTTAAAGCAAGTGTAACTAAACAGTTCATACTCATAAAATAACGTTTGGGGTTTTTTTCCCCAAAAAAGCACGTACTCAAGATTTGTATTCATTTCATGGTATCATTAGTATCGAATAATATTAATGTTATTAATTTGCAACAGTGTTGATGCAAATCCTCACTGCAGTACTTATTGCTTATTATTATTGACATCACTTTTTATAGATCAGCCTTAGGAAACAAAATGGTTTTTGTTTTAGTTAAACAAGCACAAAAAATGCGGCAGGTAAAGATTGCATTAGAAAAATAAACCTGAACCTGCTGTTTACTTCTCGGTTTGGTGTTGCAATATAAAACACCCATTCATTGTCCAACCTTTCCTAAGTACTTTCATCAGTGTAAGAGTTGTAATATATTTCATTTGTTTAATTACATATTTTGTTTCTATAGCAACTAGAAAATGTCTACTCCATTTCTGTTCCTTCCTAAGTCTTTACACACCAATTTTCTTTCACGATACAGCAGCAAAAGATAATCCCTCTTTAGAACTCCGGATACTATCTGTTCTTTCCAAATATCCCTTAATTAGCATGCATTAGGATTAAAACCAGTTGTAGTGCTGCCACAACGAAAAGAAACTGAGTAAAAAAACCCTTACAGGATCTAGACAGAAAATTCTGTAACTCCCGTTGAGCAACTTCAGCATAACTGTGCTGCCGCCTGCAGGCTCCCCGCAGCATGGGTCTCCACAGCGCAGGAGCAAGCGTACCCCCAGCACCCCCCCATGTCCATGGAGGGAAGGCAGATTTAATATTCCTACTCCTGCTAACTGATTCAGATTGATTTTGCTTATAAGGAAAGGAGGATCCACTAATGATGCTCTGTTCAAAGAAATACTTACTGCCGATTATTTTCATTTGCGTTGCCCTGTTCCTGCTTGCTGCTGATCATGGAGACAGTGGTGACGTCTGAAGATTTTACTATTGAACTGATGTGGTAAAAACCCAAAAAGGCTGCACATCCCACTGCTGCCAACCACCTCTTCAACACCGGGTGCTTTCTGTGTTGTCCTATTGCTCAAAGAAATTCAAAACCATAACCCAGATCTTTAAAAAAATCTAGCAAGTCAGATCTTGCAGTAAGTCATGTCTGTAGCTAAAGTGTCTGAAAACACTGGTTCAGGAGAATTTGGAGATTACTCCCTTACTAAGTGACCAGAGTCCTATACATTTGTATTCTTTCATACACAGAAACCATACGGGAAGAGCAATATTGACACTTTTAAAAGCTTGTAAATGCCAAATACAAAGTTTGCCTACAGAGACCGTTTTTGAACCCATTGCCATGTCAAACAATACTTACTTGGAAAAATCATACAGTACTTTTTCCTATCAGAAGTTGTCTCTGTCAATGTCCAGGGCAACTAGGGCTAAGTTACTCATCTTACTTTTTTTTTTTTTTTAAATGCTGGTGTTTGACATAAACTTCCTCACCTCAATTTATTCCACTTACACCTCCAATCTTTATTCTGGAGCCGGAATTTCTTCAATATTGTATTCAGCACCGCACCTAACTTCAAGTCCTCTGCCTGCTAGCAAATCTCACTTTCAGCATTCCAACTCTTTATACAAGTTGTAGACCTCATTCCTAGAAATCCAAGAGCCAGCACACCAAAACAAGTGTCAGCTCAGCACATTACTTTTCAGCTTTCCCGTCTGGCAGTTCCAGAAAAAAACAGAAATGAGTCTTAAATGTCAGAAGTCACATCTGTTCCATCAAGACCAGATTTTCCGTACAGAGAAATAAAAGCCATGTAAGTAGATTTAGGCTAGCATTTCCAGGAAATATCAGGCTTACCAATATACATACTGTACTTTTCATTAAATCGTAGACTGCAAATCCCATGCTGATTTACCGCAGACGTACTGTGCAGCTGACCTAGACATATGCTGCAGAAATACTGCAGTATTTGCAGACATCAGGCAAGTTACCATGCTACCTGGAGGTACACGTCACCCAGAGCACCCTGACTGTCAGACCTCTGAGGTACCTTAGGCACCCAAGGTAAAATATTGGCTATTCGGTCTAATTGCAAGAGTAACTATGCTCCCGACCGAGACGGGCCTTGTAAAAAACAATCAAGTGCCCTTAGAGCAGAGCTTATGCTGCCACTTGTAAAAGGGTGTTTGGACAGGGCTGCCATATGCAGAAGCAGAAGGAAGCATGTCCCATTTAGCTACCACGAGGAACAGTGAAAGGCTCCGACAAACCTGATATGGGTAAAAGCACTGAAGATTTTAGCTATTTAAATGCGAAGTCTATTGAACACAGTTTTTCTCCCTACCTCTTCCCCTTGTCCTCAAAAAAAAAGATTAAAAAAGCAGCTCTTCTCACAGTAATAATTGAAGAATTTCTCCAGGAGACTGGGAGCAGTATTAGTACTTCTCTCTTTTGGTAAAAGCCAAAACCTATTTTTGTCTTACCACTTCAAAGACAGAAAGACAAACAAAATATCAAAGAAAAAAACCTACCCAGAACAAATTGCACCTGTTGGTGGAAGACAGCATAGATTTTCAAAATGAGTGAAAATTTTATTACCTAATTGTCACTTGCCACTTGATGGGGGTGGTGAGCTAGTTATGCAGGCCTTGGCTTACAAATATAAAACAAGATGCTCCAAGGACTATAAACAGCCAATCTTTCATCATTTTAAAACTAACACAGCGCAACAAAGTGCCAAAAATCCAAGTGTATCTGGAAAGTTTAAGAGCTGCTTGTTACAAGACACCGCAGCTAAATTCCACATGATACTCATGCATTAAGTGTTGTCAGGTTAAATCAATCAATCACATTTCAACTAAATATACCAGTTACTTCATTATGGGAAAGAGGAGCAGATCAGCTTGCTCTGTGTGATTGGCAAACAACAAACTGCATCTCCTCTGAAATGTAACTATTGATATAGAAGCCTTTTCTATACATGTACATAAAGTTATTTTTGTCACTCAGTGCCTGTTACTCTTCATTTACTTCCCTTTTCACACATTGTATCTCAAGGAAAAAACAGTATACCCAACACCTTTCTCCTTTACAGATCTTAATCCTACTTGTAGGTTAAAACAATGCTACCGAGGCTTGAAAAGCTTTACTGCAGCAGTGTAAAAGATAAAACAAATGGGCAACAGGCTAACAACGTCTGTACTTTAAAGGACTAAAATCTGTGGAAGTCACCTCTCACATTCATGATGGAGTGAGCAAATCATTAACTGTTCAAATATTGAAAAGATATATAGCATGTGCCAAATATAATTTGTCTATGTATGAAACAATTAACCTATTATAAAATAAGACCAACTGCATACCTTTCCAATGTCATACACAGAAGCAATTACATGTAAAAAGCAAAGTCACAGCTCAGTTTCTTGGGACTTCTAGTACCAGAACAGGTAGATCCCGGTTGTTTGACCATGAACCCATACTGCTATGCTTATTACCTGTCATGTCGATATGAATGATGTTTATTCTGAACAAAGAAGCCACAGTCACCAAGTGTCAGCCAAACTGCAGAACTGCAAAGTTCTGCACCCAAGGAGATCAGATTAGAACCAGCTTTAGAAATAATCAATTGCAGCTAGAGAGGTGCAGAATACAGGAAGGGACAGGGGTGAACCACAGAAACAGTTTAGGGTGCCCAGCATGCCCTAAATACAAATGATTTCAAGCACGTCAGTAGCTAAGATGTTCTCAACAGCGCTTACATTGGATTTATAAACAGCACAGAATAGTGCTTCCATAAAATATTACAGAAAAAAATTGTAAAAACAAACAAGCAAAATCTACACATAGAAACTCTCAAAATTCAAAAGAACAAAAGTGCAAGTCAAAGGTCTTTAAAAAGATTTAGGCCTTCTGAAAACTTATACAGATTTCCCTTTAGCATTTGGTACATCAGCAATTCCAACAAGACTAGAAAATCAAGGAGCAAAACAACACAAAAGATGTCCACTACCACAGATGATTTATTTATATACTAAGTTAAAAAATACAAATATTTTATTACAAAAACTTTATCAAACAACTGTATACATACAGTTCATATTGTTAAAAGCTAACATGTCAATTGATACTTTATGTACATTTGATTAATATTGTCATACAATTGTAGAAAAGCATCACTCAGCAGAAACTGATTTGGCATTTGGAAAGTAGTTACCACCCTGCACTAGAAGAGACAATTAATATAGGAATAAAACATTTATATGTTACAATAAAAATACTTATTTGCTGTGATCATTTAAAGCAAATGGATACTTTCTTTCTCCAAGAAGAATCACCATAAGTGGAGATTAAAGTGCACACAACCAACGCATTAATAATTCTTCAGTAATCCCATCTATCATTCTAGATGTTCTAAGCACATCACAGTTAACATCAAGAATTTAGGACTTTTCTCCGCGGCTTAAACAGCAAGATTTAAGAGAAATTCAGCTTTCTAAACTGCATGAAATAATTCTGGTGTACAATAAGATGAAGTAGGGTACAGAAATTTATAAAACAGTGTTTGGCGAAAAAGTCAGTGTAAATTTTCCCAGATATGTGATTTCTAGGGAAGTATTTTCCTTTTGAAAAAAAGATTCGTAATATTTCATACAACTGTGGACCAAACAAGCAGAGCATGCAACAGTATTTACATAACCATCCCCGCAGTCGTTCTTTGTGGGCTACATATAACACAGGTTGGAGCAACACTGTCTACTTTATGCATACATTTTGCTGGCAACCTGGGAAAGAAGAAAAAGAAAAAAAAAAAATCACCAATGATTTGTTTACTATAGAATAGGGTCCTAAACTAGAAAAGTGCTCCTCAAAAAATGTAGCTCAAAATATTGGCTTTGTCTTATTACAAGCAATATAGTAAACCTTACAAAATATAACACAGTCAGTACTAGCAGAGCTGTCGAGGGCAATAACTTTAATAAATCGGTCCACTTTGGACAAAAGAATGCTTATGCATGTTACAATCTTCCAAAAGCAACAGCTGAACAGGCTAAATTTACATCCACAAGAGAAGCATGACATGTTCACTGAAAACAAAGCGAGTTGCTGGTAGTTATGGTTATTATTTTTATCACATCAACTGGTCACCAATGGAAAAAAAAAACAACAATTTTTTTTTCTTTTCTTTTTTTTTTCATTTTACAAATATGAGGAGTTCTGAGCCATTATACTTGAGGAGTATACTTCATATCTTAGGCACTGGACCCAATTTAGAGGTAAAATGTCTGTCAACATGATTTAACATCCTCAGGTTTCAGAAGGCCATCCATATGAAGTTTACATACAGCACTACAAATACACATCAGATACTGCTGTAACTTTATAAGGAATACAAAACACTATTAAATACAACTTTCACCCCATGGCACATCAAGCATGGCAATACCACTTGTTTCATATCTGGTTAACAATGGTCAGTTGTGGTTATGCTTTATTGAATACTTTCCTTTCTGTAGCTGAGAAATATACAGCTTGGACTTGCTTCCATCCGGTCTTTTAAACCAAACTTCATCATGGTTAATCGTTGTAATTATGGCACTACAGAAAACGAGGCAAGAAGGGTCAGGGGAAGAAAACCAAGAATTTAGAAACCTTGTAACTTCAAAACTGCAGCTGTATCTCCATACAGTAAATGAAAGCACGCACGAGTTGTAAATGTTAAGCCAAAAGATACTGGCTCCATTGTCAGGACAGTTTTAACAGAAATCTTTCGTAACCACATGTGCCTTTAGTGAAGGTAGTTAATTTTTCAGCCATCTATCTATTTTCTTCTCCTATGAGAAATCCTCCAACATGTACAAATATTTTAATTATTTAAGAGAACAATAGCGACCCATGGAAATCACAATAGACTACCCATGGTAAAAAAACAGATCTGTTGGAAAACATATCCAGAAATTACTTTGAATACAAAGTATTTGGAAAAAAGTTAAACAGGCTGAAGTCCAAGATTTAAAGCAGAAGAAGTATTCAATTGTTAGCCATTATACCAAGATCATAAGAAATAAAGTCAAAGCCTGCTTTACTGAGTCATTCTTACATGAACACTGCTTTTATGCTCCTTGTGGCAAACCTTAATACAAATAGTGAACACGACCCCCTCCCCATGCCCCCTAGGAAAAAAATATTTTTTTAAAAAGTAGAATTGATGACCAAAAAAAGGGCTCAAAACCAGAGATTAAAAAAGTTAATGGAAGAAAGATCTATCACGTACCGAGTGTGACAAAACTTCCTCCAGGAAAGTCTTCAGCCTTAAAAGTTGCTGAAGTCTTGAAAGGCTGGGGAAGTTCCACTGTATGCTTGCCCTGTTAAGCATCAGCTTTTGGCTTTTGTCAGACACTAGATACTAAGATCTTTTTTTTGGCCCAGTATAACTGCTATGTTCTGCTAAACTAATTCACAACTTTTTAAATTTCAGAAAGAATATATACTTTACTAAACTACCTTCCTGTTTCAGCCCTGAACAAACACCAAAATGACCAAAATCTGTTCCTCTTCACCATACACAGGGAAGAAAAGAAACAGCCAGTTTTACAGAAAACTACTGCTATATGAAGCTAAAGTTAATTTTCCTGGGTAGCTGTGCATATTTAACCAACCCTGCACTTAGATCAATTTGCCCCATTCAGTAAAAGGTAAGATATACATTTAATTTTAAACATCGTTTTAAACATACCCACCTTTTAGAATTTACAAATACTATCCATATAGGGAAAATACAATTATATACCTTAAACATTCAACCAAATTTGCACTGAAATAATATTTAGACTGCCCCCAGGTAGAACCTTTGTTAAGGGAAGGAAATACTGTAAAAAGAGTTCCGACTCTTTTCTTTCAGAGCATTAATCAACTGCAAACAAAGCTTATTTTTAATGGTATAAAGTGGTTTTCCATAATGAAGTATTTTTAGGTGGACCAAAAGATCAAATTCTCAAAGGAACAAAACCCCGAAATGCTCCAAAAAAAACTTACTCAAAGGCTATTCAGAAACTAGCAAGATCCTAAATTGTTAGTGAGATGCTAACTTGACAAACATCTCATTACCTTCAGTGAAGTCCAACCTTTACCAGCCTCTCCCAGAAGTCCAGCGCTCAAACTTCTTTGATAATGCCTGTCTCCAAGGTGGACTAATAAATGTTACTGAGGTGGCAGTATTTCCAAATAAGCCTTACTCTTCAATGCCAACACCCTATCTATTGCTTAACGTGAATGTACAGAGCTGCATACACTGAGTAATGTTTACCTTGTAGGACATTCATCTTTCTTATCAATGCATATCGTCTGTCCACGTCCATACCACTCTCCATCATAATAGAGTCTTCCTTCTTCAGATCTAGCACTATGTAAATGCTTTTCTAATTTGACAGGTGCTAAAATAATCAATAAAAGTCATTTAATATTGACTTGGCAGAAGTCATTTAGATGTTTAAATACACTTTCATCAAGTTATTTACACAGAATACACACTTCTTCCATTATCAAAAGTAGCCTCTCTTAATAATTGCAAGAATGCAAGAAAACTGGAAGCCAGATACCTTTTTTATTTCCAGTCAGATAATTTAGAAGTTATATTTCCATTTTCAGATAGAAGCTACCTTCCCCACAACCTTCATATCTGTTATATGAATTCTCACAAATCAAATAATGCAATATAGAGAAGATTTCAAATGGCAGAACCTGAAACCTCTTCATCAGCACATTACCACAACATGCAAGTAGTAATGCATCGCTAAAGAAATGCACCACCTGCTTGCTTCCTGTCCCTTTTCCTCCTTACTCTCAAAGTATTTGATTTTACCTAGCATTAATGTTCTTCTCACCTTAGTGCCAAATATCAGTTGTCATTCCTTTCCCATAGCTCTACTTTTTCAGGGTTGTAGCTTGCAGTGAATGTAAACATCCTTTCAAACGCACCCATACGGTCCAGATAGTCTCAGTTTCCTGCCTCATCTTGTGTAAACACTGGCATAGCTTGCTAATATTAATTGGCGTAATACCCTTTTAGAAGTCTATGTGTGTGTTGATAATTTTCTAGAATTCAGGTGTCAACACAATGATCAGCAATCGAGCTACAAGTATCAGCACCTGAGAGCGCAGAAAGACAAAAGCCACATCTTCCAGCCACCTCACCCCACTCTCCTAAAAATAAATATGATCTGCCTAGATGCAGTTTGCGTCGCTGTACACAGCAAGTTCTGTCTTGTGAAACCAGACAATGTTTACTTACGTTCTGGCTTTACTCTGTGTGGCCCCAGTGTAGCCATTGCCTTGAAACACAAAAGAAAATTAAGTTAGTCAGCAAGTGTAGTCTTTTTCTTAACCGCCAGCTTTAATCGTGAAGTTATGTGAAGTGTAGCTCACGTTACTTGCTTTTACATGCAAAAAACCACAATCAGAACAAATCTAAAATAAAAGTGTGCTCAATGGTGACCCATTAACTAAATAAAACAGTATTTTGAGGGTGAAAAAAACCCCACCTTCTTTAGTTAAGTTTTGATTTCAAATAAGAGGTTTTCTAAATTAAACCCTCAAAATTGCTGTTATGTAATTCTGTCAAGAAAATACAAAATTACATTAACTCATTCTGAAAAACAAAATGAACAACCTACTCTCCTGATTTATATGTTATAAGCTCACAAATTTTCTCTCACATGACCTATCGATCATAAGTATTAAAGTAGGTTTAAAAACAACCTCTAAGAGTTTTTTGTAGTTGTTTGGGGTTTTGTTGGCTTTTGGGGGTTTTTTTAATTATTTCCAGAAAAGGCAAAATCTCCAGTAGATCCTGGGTTTGTTGCTATTGCATAAAATCATGTTACGCTACAGGAAAGAAACTGAGGGAAAGCTATTTTGCGACTGTTGCAATAGGAAGAGGAAAGTCAGACAAGTTTTCACATAGCATCACATTTTACTTCTTGTTTAGGAAATACGTACAAGTATAAAGCAGGATGGAAACTGACTCAAAGCCATTTCCCACCAAGTTTTTCAACTCAAGTAACCTCTTTGCTACTCTGTAAGCTGGGAAGTAGAAGGGTACTAGGGGAGATTGACTGCAGGTGCAAGGCAAGGATAGAGTTTCATTACAGCAAGTTACTTTAACAACATGACAAAGATCTGAAAAAGGCACTCTGTACTTAAAAGCTGGATTGTTTTTTTTCAAATACATCAATTGGTCAAACAAATTTCTCTTCCTGTAAGCCTGGATTCTTTTATAATCTGTGAAAAACACATCATTTCACTTTATACAGAAAAGAAAAGGTATAAGGAGAGGTCGAAGCACAGAAATCCTCAAAAATAAACTATTTACTATGTGAAAACATACCATATGACGTATATTAAAAAAAAAAAAAAAGTAAAACAAAATCCAATCAAACTATCCTATCATAGTTTCTACCCAATTATGTTAGACTATGAGAAAGCACATCCTCTTGACACAGGCTTTAGGCTCACTTTATCATGGAAAATTACGGATTACCCATTTTAAAGATAATCACTTCCACCACTTTATTGGATTCCTCTACCCCATGATTTGGGTAGAAAGAGAAAAAAGTAGCAATAACATAGCTTGAACTGGAATGATCAGTTGACTACTGAAGAAACAAAAATCTATTTAGAGTTTTGATCATGTAAGAAACACATTTACATATTTTTAAGAGGCAAAAGGACTAGATAAGAACCCAAAACAAAACCCACAGCCACTAGCATTCATCCTTTCGTCTTACCTTCCTTATTGTTGTCCAGTCTTCAAGTATATCAAGGTCTTGTAACATATAAACTATATAGGGGCGTGGAAAAGTTAGGGAAAACTCTTTTAAAACAGTAATAATATAAATACTCCAATGATTGTAGAAAGATATTACTAGCTTTGTTCTGCCAATCTTTCACACAAAGAATACTGACATGAAGTGAAAGTTCAGCAAAAATAAATGCATCTTTGCACTATGCAACCTAGAAATACACTTTAAAAAATATTAAAAGATGTAAGCAATAGCATGTAAATATCCAGACTACTGGAGTTCAACACAAGGATATGACAAACATTTGTTATACAACCATTCCATCCCTAACAGTTCCAAAAATCATTCTATTTTCAATACTACAAATTATAATTAAAATTCACTGCAATTTCAATTTACCACTGCACTCCAGCATCTACACTAGTATTGGCTTTAATAAAATAATTATTTTTACAGTATTCTGCATCATATTTCTTTGACATAAAAGTGTATATAGTACCACATCTCTGAATATCAAATATCCAAAAACCAGGAAGTAGAAAGGCAAAGCCCCTTCCTTGAATTATCAACTGTAAAGTAAAAATTGTGTCTTAGAACAATAAGTGAACTTCAAAACAAAACTCCACATAGCACAACTATTCCATTACAACAGTCCTCAGTTTTTACTTTGTTTCTCCCCATTTCATCTCTGAAAAACAAGTTTAGAAAAAGGTGCTATGAATGTTTAAAAACATAATGTCCTAAAATGGGATACAAGAGCTGTAACATACATTCCTTTTGAAATTTTAAGAATCTTTAGCCATTTTCAAGTTTGTTTTCCTCTAAATAGTAAAGAATTACAAACCAAAAGCCGAGTAAGATTTCTAGGTATTTGCTTTACACAGATCTGTACAAACTGACAAGTTCACAACTATTTTACAATCATAAGCAAAAAGAGCAAACTAACTTACTTCACAACTGCCAGAACTTTCAGCCTTATCAACTGCCTGAAATTGCTGGTGGTTTAGACCCAGTACTACATTAGCATTTTCTGTTTGGAATGTATACTAAAATGGCAAGGTAGCTCCTAACTCACAGATTCCCATGCTATTTATAGGGACTTCCTGAAGACAACGATGACTGAGAGCTAAAGAAAATGCACTTTCACACAACCTGGCACTGAAATTGCTAAAAGGAGTTAAGGAACTAATGAAGCCACTTGTACCCGCATTGATTAAAACCGCTTGGCTTTCAAGCACTAGTTAAAAAAAAAAAACCCACCTCTGCTAAACTGAATTTATGACACATCCTAATGGAAGAACAGTCATTATTAGGACAAATCATCCATCTGGGATGTGTTCCAGCATATCAACCATCCTGAAAGAGGGTGTCCCAATGATGACCATTTTTTCAGAAACTTCTACCTTCTCCTAAAGCCACAAAACTTTGTCAAAGCAGCAGGATTTTTTTGCAGCAGCTTAGCAATAAAAACCAGCCTTTGTACCATAAACTGTCAATACTTAGAAGCTCATCTCTGTTAGGCAGTTTCCATGATTCTGGCAACTTCTAATCATCACATCTCTCTCCTATAGAAATGTTAGGCTAGGAGTAGGAATAGAAAGAACACCCAGTTTGCAAAGACATCTCCTTCTTTTTCTGGAGAAAGATGATACTGTCTCTTAGGTGTTGTACCTTAAAAAAGTTTCAGCTGCACTGCATGCTTGTCAACAGCTATGAAGTCACCAGTGCAAAATTCTTAAATACTATACTCACTCTACAGGAACCCCAAACCCACAAACACCCCCTGCCCCATCCTGTCTCAATTCTTCAAATTTCGAACTCTTAATCAAAGAGGGTTCTAAAGTCTATGGAATTGTTGAGAAATAGTAACATGAGGTAAAGATGTCCCTGTATGAGAAACACAGCTATACAGAAGAAATTACACTAGTCAAGTTACAATTTGCAAACAAAATGCCTTTCTTCTATTTTTGCCTTGTAGCTCTATTTTTTAAAGAGTTAGAAAAATCAAATTTTAGAAATATTTTCTACATGAAAATAGAAGTTAGATAAGAGAATCTTAATTTCAATTTTCATAATGGGATGTGTCAACATGGTTTCTCTAATCTGAATTAGAATAACATCTGCCATGCAAAAGAAATTTGAGAATGCATTATCACTTCAACTTGTTATTAGTGACATATGTAACGACAGCTATAAAACAGTAAACACTACAAGAAAGAAAAATGATTTCTGTAAAAGGATATCTGATACAACAACAGGTTTCTTCTTATCTGGACTAAATGGATCCTTCCTTTTCTTCCTGGACTGTAACTCATCATTCCATAATTCTGAAAAGACATAATAAGAACATGCTATGAATCCAAAACATTTACATGTTTAGCTCTTTTTACAGCAGAAAATATTGTCCAAAACCAAAAAATAACACATCTTCTGGTGAGATGCTGCTTCCGAACAGAATTAAGGTGCTACATGATTATGTAGCCATAGATTAATACTCTCAAAACACACAAGGGGTACTGACAATTACCAGACCGAAGTTTGTTTTAAGCTTAAATTCAACCCTGCACCCAAAGTTTACAGCTGAATAGTATTCTACTGGATAACCCGAATCTCACCAGACATGCTATGCGTACAGTCAACTAAACAGTAGCTACCAGAAGATTAAAAAAATAAATAAAATAAAAAGCAACACCAAACAAACAAAACTCCAACAACTTCGAATTTCCATCCACCTGAGGTAATGTCAATGCTATGCCTGTCTTCTTCAAGTCTTCTAATCTTCTCTTCTAGTTCACTTTGTACAGTATCATACAACAGAAGCTTTTCACTCTGAAAAAGCAAGAAATTACACATTTTTACATGACTAAGTTCTATCATCTAAATACATATGACAACAATTTAAAGCCTCATCAGAGGGAAGGTAAGAGTAGGTTTAGGTGAAAATTTTTCAGAAGCCATAAAGCATATGATATTTCCCTCTATTCACTTTCTTAGCATGAGATCCTAGCTCCTTAAAGACAGCACACTCATTTGGTGTAAGTGTAAATATAGTTATCAAATATCAGTACCAAGAACAGCTAAGTATATAAAAGCATGAGGCTAGATCTCCAGAATAACTGTTTGTATTTTGACACAAATACAGCATTTTCCTTTTGGATAGCAAAGATTTATTCACAATGAATAACTGTAAAGCAGTGACCTCTATGCCGTCTTTCACTATAATTCAGAAAAGCTAATGTTTTAATGGAAAGCTTTTTATTAAGCTGCCTCCAATATTAATAAACCTGCAGTCATTTATAGAGCATTATCATCTATTACCACAGTATTTATAATTGTCTATTTTCATAGATCTGAAAAATACCTTCCCACAGAATAAAAAAATTTATTGAGCACATAAAATTAACTAGATAGTTGTGAAAGCAAAACTGTCTACCTTAAAGCTGTGAGAAACACTTTTAAAGCACTGCTTCAGAAAAGTTAGCTAGTTTGTCCTTTTAAAAGGCAATTACTGATCCAAATAGATTAACATAATGCCTTCAATGTCAGGTCAATGTCAGACAAACAAAAACACCCAGATGCGAACTTTCTACAGCATTCTGTGCAGTCTACACTATCTTCCTCTCTAAGTGTTTCAGAACAAGAAAATCAACTCTGTAGTAAACTGCTCTCAACTAACAGTCCACCGCACAAGACCGATACCAAAATTACATAGTATCTATATAGATCAGCTACCCTTTTAAAGCATGATGGATGCACTCAACCCCCCTTAACCAAATCAGCTAAACAACTATTTCTTAACATTGAGAGGCGTCTCTGCTCAAGGGGAGAGTTGCCTACTGTGCAGTCCAGTCGCCATCCAGGGAGAATTCCAGTTTGGCTCATCCAGCAATCGGTCATTGGTAAAAGATCTCATTGCTTCAAGGAGCAACCACGAGAGGCGTCCCAACTCAAGAGGAAATCACCACCCTGCAGCCATGCTGCCTAGCAGGGAGAGCTCAAAGAAGGCTCACTTAGGCTGTCGTATCATATTTACGGGATAAAGCAGTTGGCTCAATAGTCAAATTGCATACAATGGGAGAGGCATGCACAAGGCTTCTTGTACCCACAACCTTCTTTGTTCACTCTGCTCCTCTGTGGGTTCCCTAGAGGAGTTCTTGGCCTGGCTGCAGCTCAGGCCTTTACCTCCTTTGGAGCCTGTACCAAACTGTTGGTTTCGTTAAGGGGGGTTGAGTGCATCCATCATATTAAGACAATATCCAAAACCACTAAACTGTCTAAACCAGTAACTTGGAATTAAGCTCAATTCCAAGCCTCAAGGAAACAGAGTAGAAAATACAGCCGATTGTTACATTTTAAAGTCAATTTTCACTAAGCAACATCTTTAATAACTCTGGAAAACAGAAGGCTTGGACTTGCTGAAAGAAAACAGCTTAGGGAATCACTGCATCTAGCTATTTGCTACCATGTCTCTGACAGAAGCTGCAGTCCCTACAGCCAAGTCAGCAGATGCCTGCATCTCAACTGCTCCTACCCATAGCATAGGCATACTAACAGAAACTTAACTTTACCAATGTTCAAGCTAGTATGCTGTAGTGAAGCAAAATAGTTGAGGAATAGACGAAAACAAAGAACCCCATTCTACTAAATGGTTATCATGTTTACCATTCCCTTCAAATTAGAAAGTATTTAAATTCAAAAGACCTCCTTTTATATATTTTTCAACTCCTAATTATAAAAAAGAAATTCCTAGCAGAATTGAAAAGGCAGAAGCCTCTTACACATACCTGAAATGACAAATGAGCGTTATCTGTTCCGAGACCATTTTAAAATTCCATTTTAAAACGAAATAGTGTTTGTGTTTAGACACCTGTTTTGCTTCAAGCTCTTGATGACAAACAGGTGAAAAGCTGCTTACAGGGATCAGAGGCATTCTTGCTGAATGGTTATATTCCAGTGGAACAGTGATTCTACAAGCAGCACTGCTGACTTTAAAAGAGCTTTTCCCCCAAGAGACCTTTATTGGATGGTGAATATTTGAATTCTGAATGTTTCACAGTAGAAATATAAGAGCAAAAAAAGAGACAAGGACCTCCATAAAGAAGAATAATGTATCGTCCAAGCAAATCATTCAATCATGGATAAGAAACCCTACAAGTCTTACAGGATTCTGTTCAACCTCAGGAATATTCACAGGAGGAAGACAGTCAGTGATGAGTAGTCCTTCCTTATACCTTGTTCTTTTCCAAGGCATCAAGAAAATGGAAGGTTTTTTACAAGTATGCATGCCCATTCTCACTTTATTGGTATAGTGGGAGCTATGGACCTCAGGAAGATTGTGAGCCACTCAGAAGAAAACACCTTTAAGCAACTGTAGCAGCAGGATGAGGAGTACTATGATGCAAACCTTGGGATCTAAGCAGCTGTGTTACAGCACTAGACATACATGTACTTGAGTATTTATACTACGGTATCCGGTATGTAGACGCTCAAACAGGAATGTTTATGTTCAAGGAGAGAAATATGTTTTTCCTGTAACTTCACTTAAAATGACAAATCTATCACCAGCTGTTCAAGGCATCTTACAAAAGACATCATTATTACTACTACTGTTGTTGAAATGTAAGATGCTTTTTGCTAAAATTATGTTAGATATCTTAGTTACTGTTCTTGGTAATCTTTTTTGTAACAAAGGTAAAAAAAATCATGTGGGAATCTATTAATAAGAACCTGCTAATGAAAAAATAAGAAACCTTAGCTATACTTACATGCAAAGCCAAACTAATATAAAGCAAATTTTTATATGCTTTGAACAACCTCTTACATGGGCTTAAATATCACAAGGCAACTGCATTCAAATAGCAAATAACAGCAATAATAAAAACATGCACTGAACTTGGAAAGCATGACACACAGTAAAGTTAGATGAGATTAGCTGGCACAACCTCACAGTGCTGTCGAGAGGCTTGAATTTCACATTCATACTTGTTCTTCACAGATTCCAGACAAAGCTCTCTATAGATACCTGTAATCAGACAAATTACAGCAATATTAATTTCTTTGCTAATATCTGATTTCAGAATTCTCTTTTAAGGCTGCCTGCAGGTCCCAAAACTTGTACACACTGGAAAACAGAGATATATTATATTAGGCACTTTCAGCAGCTAACTGCTTTACGAGTAAAAATAAGAACAGTATGTCTGAAGATCTGAGGAAAAATAAATGCTGTTTTAATTTTTCCCCCTATCAGTCAACAAATTACACCAGCAGTCATGCTAACTTTACAGAACAGGTCTATTTCATCTTTCTGATCAAATTATCCTGGATATCCTGTTTTCAAATCCGTAAAGTACTAAATGGCCTCTTCTGTTTTCTAATTAGAGTTTTAAATAATGTGTTTTGGGGTTTTTAAATAGCTAGAAAATTGAATGAAAAAACAGGCTTTTACAAATCAACATTTGGAGTAAGGCTTATTTTATAATGCATGACCTTAATAAATCACATTAACTAACAAGGCTCTGTTCCATTCTTTGAAACAGCCACCTTGCGATACAAAGGATACTGCCTCTGAGTACTAGTAGCATTTCTTAGACATTTCTGAAAATGTGTCCACTAAACAGACAGCTGAAAAAATCTGAAAGGTATCTGAAATGTACTATCTGGCAAGTATAGATAGAATTTGATTCAATATATTCAACGCATGCAACATAAAATACTTAAATTGTTCCAGATTATCATCTTGAGGAGTTAAGTTTGCACACATGCTGGTGCTGTCTAGCAACAGAAGAACTCCCAAAACCAACTTCCCTTAGAATTCAGTTGACTATAAATTAATCCAGTACAAGAGGAATAACACTATTACCGGTAACTCCTCTTAAAAACAAACTGTAAAGTATTATGTCAATCGTCCTTCCACTGTGAAGCCACTTTTGATCTAGAATTCAAAGTGTTCTTTTCTCACATCAGTATGCTATGCTTTTTTTAAAAAAAAATATTTATGGCTGACTGGCATATCTAGGTCTACCAATTTATAATCACTACTTATTTGCCTGAAATTGAGCAGTACAGGTATGAAAACTTCTAGAAAAAACAGTTGCATTCCTGACTTGCTGAAACAGTCAAGATCCACACTTTGTATGAACAGCGCTCAGTGCCTTAGAGAGCAGAGGAACACAAGTTTCTTTTCTACCACAGATGCAATTATATCCATAGTTTAGCTTTTTTTTTTTTCCCCCCACGTCTTCCTCTCCTCTCAGGTAGAAGTAGGTCCTTAGGTGTTACCTGCTGGAGCTCAAGTCCTGCTACTACCCACATCTGTCCAGTCTCTCAAACAGAAAGAGCAAATAAGCTTATTCTGCAGTTTCTTGCTTTCTCTCAAAAAATTTGATCAATCTCATGCAGTTGAGGACAAAGGGGGGGAAAAAAAAAACCACCAAACTCAAAATAAAACAACCCTGATTTCTAGTCTCAACTTCAAACAAACTTTGTAGTTTTTACCCTAGGCTCTTTTTACATTGGAACATGGATCTTCAGTGCTGCTGAAGACAAATCAGGAGAATCTGTAATATTCTACCTATCCATGCCCACCCACATGAAAGCACCAACAGCCACGTTTAAAACTGAAAATCAAAAGCTTGGATTAAGGTTGCTTTTATATCAAACCTTCTGCAAGTTCACCTGCAACCTTCTGCAAAGCCCAAGTGGGCTACTTAGGACTAGTAAAGCAAATTTGGGTTAAGAACTTAAAACCCAGAAATGCTGGGTCACCAGCTAACAGAAAGAATTATGGAAAAGAATAGGAGGGAGAGAAATGCAACAGACCAAAAGATTTCAAATCCTCTTCATAGCTTGAAACGAAAAATACCAATGAAGACATAGTAAGTAGCACTGAAGTTGTACTAGTATTATGAAAACTATAAGCAGACTTGACATTTTCCAGTTTGCCTGCACCATGCATCTGCTGAATTTCTTAGAAAAGGCACTGGCATAGCTCCTCTGGATAGAGAAACTGCAAATGTCTGCCTTTTGGCTCTCTGCCTTTTGGCTGTCTGGGTTACCCTTAGACAGCTAAGTTAGTCCTAAAGGAGTGAGCTATAACATTAAAAGAATTTACAACAGGGAAGCACAGAATGTTGTCCTCCTATAATATCGCCGTTCCATATGACTATATGGTGGTATCTCGAAGAAGATAAAAGTTCTTGCCTGCTTCTATGAGCATAAAAGCCTATTTAAACATTAGTTTTAATAATTAAAATGCAGCTTGGATAAAAGCTGCTAAGGACAAGAGCTTTCCCCCTTCCCCTGACGGAACAGGAGGATGGGAACAGAGTATAAGAAACACAGACTAGAAGAGCAGGAAAAACATGATCATCTAAGATGATCTGGCAAGCACCTCTGAGACAGCACCTACATCTCTCTTCATTTCAACAGTGACCAGTGTGCAGACTTGATCCCAAATCTTCTGACTAATAAAAAACCAGTAATATTCATTTTACATGCCTACCTGCCACCTTGGTTCGGATTTGCATATTTTCTTGTAAAGCTGCCAACGGTTCTAAATACTCAGGCGCTTTTCCAGCTATGACCTCTTGTAGTTTTGCATCCACTTGGCTTAATCTTTCTTTGTAAAGCCTTAAAATAATAGAAATAAAAAATACTATCTTATTTAAAAGCAAACACAAGAAGAAATGTTTTTAAAAGAACTATCCTGCATCTCTTTGTTAATGTTATGGAATATTCACTGAAATAAAATTAAGATTTGTTACCATTTGAATTTCCAATACATATTTTATTTTTGAACAATATTCTTCATTTCTATTAAGCCTTCCTGGAAAACACACACAGACAATCAGAAGTATAGAAAGTAAAGATAAAATTATATGTATCTCCACCTCTAAGGAAGAAGAAAAAAAAAATTTGCACGGCTGTTAAAAGGATTAAGAAGTAGGAGGTGAGTCAACATGGAAGAGGACAAGAAAGGATGGTACAATAAAAAAAGAACAATATGGCTTATATCATGGGAAAGGTAGACATTTTGTGGATAGAAACGCCCATTCACTTTCATGTTCACATATCTGCTTCCACTCTACCATAAACGAAAGGAAAAGAGAGGCAGGCTCTTATTGAAACAACCTTTATTTAATCTCCTGTGAAAATCCACATTCTGCACACAATCACGAATACCACGGGGTAATTTGTAACTGACATCTTCCATTCCTGCCAAAAGAAAGTGTATTTAAAATATTTTTATTTTACCTAAAATTCGTTCCTTCTATAAAAGCTGATATTTACTGGCAGACAATGAAGACTTGAAATCTGCTTGCATTTTAAAGAATTTAATGTAATATCGATTACAAGTATTTCAATCACAATAAAGCTCCACTTTTTGTAACTGCTAACTTAAATCTAGTGTTCAATGGCAGAATTATGAACATGACCAGCTTTTCCTGTTCTCACTTTTTACCTTGCACACCACAACAAAAGCTGTAGAATTAAGGCAAACATGCACAAACTCTGCTATATGTAGTAAGAACACATTAGATGTTCTCTGTTTACACAGATAAAAGTATCTTTGTTACACCTGTTTACACAGATACAACAGATGTCTTTGGGACAGGGACGCTGCTTTTTCACTTGTTTAAAGTGCATAGGTTAAGTAATGAATTAGACAAGAGAAAGTTAGTGTATACTGATACATCAAGAGCTCCCTGAGAAATACTGCCTGTTCATCTGCCACCAGCCTGCTCGTTTGACTTCGATGACAACTCTGTAGTTCAAGCACATGTACCAAATGTAGCAACAGTCAGTGACCACACCCCTCCTTCTTACCTGCAAACTGTTACAGTATGATACATACAACCTGTCCTGCGCTCAACTGACATAGCCCGCAGCTGATCAAAACCCAATTTGCTTGGCTCGATCCTTGACAAGCGTGCTATGCACACAGTGCTTAACGTAGAGCTACAGCAGAATTGTTTAGCTAAAACACGGGTGCACAGCGGCATGACTGGCTGGGTCACTAACACTTGATTACACAGTTCCAGCTCCATCAAAGCAAGCAGTTACAGACTGGGCGTTGCCAGCACTTGGTACCACGTAGCAGCTGATGGACTAAAACTGTCCATCCAGTACTTTTCAAACAGTGATTTGCCTAAAATGGGTAACTGCTATCAACCACTGTAAATCCTACTTATCTCACAGCATCCAAATTCAGTTCCCTGAAAAGGAAGAGGAGGCAGGCACAATCATTTCATCATCTCTGTTATTGGTTGTGACTAACATCCCATTGTTTATGCATCTTATGGATGAGAAAGATCTTGAGTAAATAAATGAAGAAATAAATAAAAATCACAAATTTCCCTAAAATCACAATTCCTTGGGTTTACTAAGGATTTTGATGCAATAGACCCACACCAGTCCTTCACAGCAACAACACTTCAAAACCATTCTTACAGCAAAATAGAAAATAAATACATAAATAAATAAATAAATACAAAAAAAAGTATTCTGGGGCAACTGCCTGAAAATATTTTCAGAACTCTCAATCCTTATTCTTCTCCAAAAGTAGCATCCACATATATGAAAGACAAGAAACACAAGCTGCACACAATATTCTCATAGAATGGATCTTCAAATGAGGCACTTAAAACATTAAAAATACTTACTGGTCTTTAAGGTCTGTAAACTGCTTTTCAAGATTGGACATTTCATCTAAACACTCCATTCTTCTTCTTTCACAGTCCTCATCATCCATTTCTAAGAATTAAAAAAAGGTAATTTATTTTGAACAACGTAATGTATAACCAAAGAAACTGGATATTTTGTTTCTAATGAATTTGCAGTAAAGCTGAATTTTAGCCATGAATAATTATCTATGATATTATTATTATCTTATAGCAGAATATGAGAAATCACTTGCCGTGTAAACTACAAATTAAGAAACTTAGATCTAATTCTAGAAGAAACCCCACGAACAGCAATTTTTCTTCCTCAAAACAGGAAACAACATCACTGTAAGACCTCAAGAGGTTAAATTTCATGACTGATAATACAAGGTGCACCTAGGAATGCATAAAACAGAAAAACTAAACATTGTATATCACACAAGACAAAAAGTACAATTAAGCATGAAAATGTATTCTGAGTTAGTATGAGCAAAAGCTATCCCTGGAAAGCAAGCACAGTTCAATGTTACATTTGTCATATAAAATTCAATATTTTGTTTTATTAATAACCACTACAAAAAGAAGTAACACTTGATTTTGAAAACACGTTTCATCCCATTCAATTGGGAAAGTTCTTCGAGGCTGAAATATTAACGTAGAAATATCTGTAGCTCATCTTAAAACGACCATTTAAAATTACTGCCTTTCTAATGAAACAATTCTTAACCTGCAAAGTCTAGAATTTTGCAGAAACTTGATTTTAATGCTTTTATGCAGCAAAAGTAACTAACATTAACGTCTTTTCAGTTTTTGTTTTCATTTATATTCCTGAATTTTTTCTTAATTTACCTAGTAAACATAACCGTAAAGTATAACAAATACCCACTTTTGGGGCAAAAATTTTGCCACTTGCCATAGAGACATCTGCTGTTACTAAACACCAGTTGTTACCTCCACTACCTTTTCTTAGACTAGAAAACAGAAAAACTAAGCTACAAAATTCTTGATTCTTTCCAACCCTTCCTAGACAAAAAAAAAAAAAAAAAAAAAAAAAGGCTTTGTTAATCCACATTCAAAAGTTAGAAGTGTCCTGAAACTGCTTTATAACAGCGCTATCTCCAGGAATTAGCTCTCTATAGTTATAGTAGAGCCAACCAACTATCAACCAGTAGGAGAAGACATGCAGAAGAAAGGATGGCCATGCAGTTCAGAACTGGGACTGAACGGGTGCAAACAGGCCAGGTGTTTCAGAGAAGGGGATGTCCTAAGGAGGCCATATCCACCTCAGCAGTTACTCTGTCAAGAAAAATACTAACTTCTGACAGAAAGGCAAAGTAGGATCCTGATCCAAGCAGAGACAGCCTGGACTCACTCTTCTAAGACCATAAACAACTCCGAGCCTTCTGCTTCTTCCTCACTCACAATTTTCCAGCCTCCATGTTTGAGTGCTTTATGCTATCTCCTACACCAACTACAGAAAGCAGCATGCAAGTCATCATCCTTATTGCTTTGCAAAAGAGTATGGCAATTTGCAAAGGTGAAGAGGTGAAAGGAATAGCTTCAGGGCCAGGGTAGCTACTGGAGGATCTGATTAACTCGGATCTTCCACTCAGACCTCTCAATGTATGAAGTTTTTCGTACATAGCTTCTTCCTGAAATCATCACAAGCTTTTAAGACTAAAAACTATGCTAGCCCTCTCTGCCTGGATATGAAAACTAGCAGGCAGTGGAGCAGCTATTAATCTGTATTACAATGGTACCTACAAGTCCCAAACAAAGACCTACCACAGTTTGTCACATTACAGTTAGCACAAGCAAAAAAGACAGCACGTACAAAGTTTTAAAACATGACATAACCTGAAGTATTTGAAAGCAGAGCAAGAAAATGTAAAGGCAGAACTTCAAAAAAAATACACTGAATGCTTAACACACTGGGGAAGGTGAGGGAAGAGAGTTTCAGGCTGTTAAGAGATATTATTTTATTTTAAAATAGTGTTCTCAAAAATAAGATCCTGAATCCTAGAATAAGGCTGAAAATCAGATTAAAGAGCAAAGTTTTATTTAGCTGTCCGACATAATACTCAAGCCAAAATTGATTGAGCAACTTTCAACTTGGCCAGATTTAAGGAATTTGGCAGCCATATTACTCAAAGAGTTGTCTAAAGCATTTATGTGCTATAAAAGTAAAGCTGCTTTAAAATTTGAAGGCACCTCCCCATAAAACACGACAGGAACAAGCACTGGGATACTGATAGTTCTCCCACTTTATTCTCAAACTCAAATATGTGTTTCAGATGTGTTCAGCTATGCTTTTGGTTCTACGTATGTTCTAGTAAGGAATTCACTAAGAAACTTTTCTTTAAATTACCATGGATTTTACTGTTTGTGTATGTTTAGGGACTACAACTCAAAGAAAACAGATTAGAACTGTAACCCTGGCTGAGGATCAGTGCAACACCCACAGCTGGAGGTGAAGGGGACTGCTTCTCACATTTTAAACTCACGTTGCAAGGAAACTATAATGTGTTGGTATCTGAGGGCACAGCTGACTCTCTTGTAGATATTAAAATAACACATAGCTCCCTGAAATCTCCCCTCAGCTACGTATACACTCAAAAGTCTTTTACTTTCTGCCTAGAAGCCTACATTCTACCTATCATTCATACTGAACGGCAATTCACACGCTAAGTCATTCTTCAATTGTTTCACCTTTATTCTGCCTCTAGTAAGATTCATGAAACAAAGAAGATTTTCAGAGTCCTGAAATATCTTTACTTCTCCAGTTATGGAACATCTTCCCCGTGACCTTAAATAACATACAGATTTGGGAATATGCAGTACTGAAAAACTAAGGGGGTTACGGATCAAATCTCATGGCTTTCTAGTTGAAAATTTACATCACTGGAGGTGGAAGATTCCTCATTTCATAGTAAAACACTTGCTAACAGGCCCGTGCTGTCTCAACACTTCAGATTTCCTGCACTGCACAAAGTATTTAGGGTATTTTTAACCACTTTCAAAATCACATTTTCTACTATATTCAAGCACTCCAACTCAGTAACCAGGCCAGCCTGGTTTAAAGACAAAAAACCCTGTAGTAGTTAAAATGTAACAGTGCCTAAAATAGCTTTTTTTAATAAGCCGTGGCCTATATAAAGTGCTCTAAAAAACGGCCAAATTCTCATCCGGAATGATGAGCATAACTTGCGGCTTTTTTATTCATCCCTAATAAGATATTCTATACCCTGGTCAATAAAAAAAACCCTATTCTAAACACATAGTGTCAAAAGGAACGGGATACAAACAGCACCAGAAGGGCAAGTTACGCTTCTTCTAACCGCACCTTCTGTATCCTCAGGCATTTACTGGAAAAAAAAAAAAAAAAAGGCAGCTGAATGCAAGTAAAGCAAAGGACAAAATAATACATAAACAACAAAAACAAACCAAAAAATCCTTTCCTTCAAAATCTTTTTTTCTTATTATTACTAATTCTAATTAAGACATTTCTTGCAGTGCTAATCATCTTATGTCTGTAGGAGCAATATGCTTCCACCGAGTACGTTGATATTTGTCAAGACACTGAGACAAGCATGTAATTTCCTGTAATCATCGCTTTTTAAGTGCTCCCTTAAAAGCATTTCTTTGTGGAACGCAACAGAAATTATCTGGAGAGCTTTTTGTATTGTTTTAAAGAAACATTCACAGACTACATTCACTTAAAACACAATTCTTCCTTCCTCCCCCCTAATCCCAGAAGAAACCAAGACAAGGGCAAGACAACAGAATGATTTGCCTTCAATAAAAATCAACCAAAGTGTCTTTGAGAACATGTAAACGTCAAAGTTTTCTTTAAAAGTATCAATTAGCACAACTACAAATGGGAGCAAAGGCAAGTTTTGAAAAAGAGCAAACTTCAAAGCTGGGACTAAAAGAGACAACTCTCCACCAGAGGCAGGGAGTTGGAGGAGAGAAAGAATTAAGTTTACATCTATTACACCAAGCTTACTTTCTCACACAGAAAATGACATTTTTTTAGACATACAGATTAGCTAGAATAAGAGATGAAGACAAGGTATTCCCAGATGGAGTCTGGCTACAAGACAAACTGGAAGGCTAAGATGGGCTAAGGAAGTACTGGTTGTTGTTGCAGTGCTGCTCCTGGACCTCAACAAGGAGTCTTTCACAACCCTGTGTCTTACCCACCTACTGCCCAATGAGCTTGTATATTTCTCCCTTGCACTCTTTCTGTTTACCCCTGAAAGACATAACAAACTTCATATATCAGAATTTCTTGAAAAGCCATCTCCATTAATTTCTTATCCAAAATACAGTATTCCCTTTTTAGTCCATGTATAATTTTGATAATAAAAGCATTGAAGCATGCTTTCATAAGTCATATCTGAAAGGAACAGAGCAGGTTGCTGTGCAAACAAGGACACAATCAGATACACTTTTCCAACTTAAAATACGACTACCTCCAGCTGCTTGCCCTGGTACCCTCACTCAAGCTGACTTTTTTTCTGCACACCAGCACACATGGATGCTGCCTAGTTTAGGTTTAATCAAAACAGCCCAAGACAGTTTAAGCACATTTTTCTAGCCTTGTTTTTCAACAGAATGACTTTGAGAGAATGGGGGTAAGGAAAGACTGATCAGCCTTCCTCAGCAGCAGATCTGTAATTGTATCAATAACTCTCCACCTACAACAGCCCAACTGTTTATAAAAGCTGTGTGCACATTCAAGTTCCAGTACAGCATAGCTTTGAAGCCAGTCCCAGGACTGGTGCAGCTCATCAGGTCAGTTTGCAGCAGTTTTGGTGAACACTAACCAAGTTCTTTTGCTATTGAATTAAACCCAAAGCTTCGTTCCAGGTACTTGTCAAGTGTGTTCCAACACCTATGAAGAGCACAAGGTTCTGAAACAATGACTTGTCCTTCAAGCAGCTTCCAACCAAATATATCCAGTTCAGGCTACATAATCTGAAACAAACCCTAACTACTTTGGAGAGGCAGGGGCCTCTGCACTACCTACTCAGAACTACCTATTCTCTATTCTTATTTTGCCAAATCAGTTGCTAATAGAGACACAAATAAAATCACTATCTTTATAATAATTTTGCTGACTCTTTCAAGCCCATACCTGGATGTGGTCCACAGTCCACTGATTGAAGAGATCCCCTGTGCAGCATTGCGTTAGATAAAAGAAGCAAGATGAGGGAACAGCCCAGAACTAAAGAACTCCCTGCTCCAGGAGACCTCTTGTCTAAACTCATGCAAATCATTAGTCCTAAGTTCACAAAAAGGTGTAGGTGTCCAGTTGGAGGAGTTCACATAGTCTCACAAAATTGCAATTTAGGACTTCCGCTGCTATTGAGCTGCAGTCTATCTAACCACTGATTTACAGTCGCCAGTGCATCCCATTTACATAACAGACTCTTCACTGAGACGTTTTCACTAGCTACCTCTTCAATAGGTTATTTTTCTGACAGCTTAACATACAAAGGCCCAGCAAGCGCTGACAGGCAAGAAAGGGGACAGGAAAGTACAGTGTACTAGGAAGGGCAGGTAAGGATGCGAGGCAGGACAGTGGCAGCCAGCAATTCAATCCAGGTGGACAGCCATGGACCAGCAGCCTAGCTTGTAAAATGGGGTTCAATCAGCAACACTTGCCAGCTCAAAGGCCTGGAGGGGATGGGGAAGAAGGGGAAACAGGAAAAAAGGAAAAAAAAAAACAACAAAACAAACCACAGGAAGTTCTGTATAAACCATGGGCAGATGACCTGGATTAACCAAGGCCTCTACTGGGGGATCAACTCTGGTTCAGAGTGAGCATTAACTCTAATCGAGATCTAAGGGAGTGACTATACTCTCTCCCAGTATGGCAGCCACACTTTCCCAGCACTAGAGTCTTCACTTTACTTCTGCAGAGTCACCTTGGCCGTCTCCATACCACACCCATGGGGCTCCAGCACCTTGCTAGCCCGTGCACAGCCCAGACAAAGGCAAGTTCCACGAGTCCACATGGAACCACCACAGCAGGGCTTTCCCTGAGCTGCATCAGTCAGTGTGAATATAAAAGCCATGGGATTTAACATTCAAGATCTCCCAGATCTTTTAACAACAAAACCAAATAATTAACTGCACATTGAGGACTTCAAACACACACGTATAAGTCAATCACAAGCCAATATGTGTAAAAACATAATTTCACAGCTACCTGTCTGGTTCACAGCATCCCACTCCTCCCACTGTACCAAGCCGAGCACTCATGCCACAAGTCAATGTGCTAGTACAGGCATGGGACGGGATCCCAGTAGACCACTCTAAATCACTTAAGCTGCCAGAAACACACATCAGAATCACAGCTAGCACTGAACATAGCTACTGTTTTTCAGCTAGCCCTTCTAGTGACAAAGATCCTGCTTATGGAGCTTACTTACTTACAGAGCCCCAGTGATTCCAGAGCAGCAGTGTATGCATCTGATAATCAGTACTCTTCCCAGTAAGTGACCATTTTATAACTTAGCCCTTGTAATTACAAGGGAATTTTGAACAGATAATAATCTTCTTCTAACAGAGTGAAAACTGAGCATAGAAAGTTAATCCTTTTAAAGCTAAAGATTTCACCTACTAGTATCATTCAAAATCTACAGTCCACGGCAAGCTATGGAAAATGGAACGGACCTTCAACAGAGCTTTGCGAAAGAGGCCAATGGTACTGACAGGGATGCCAGTGCCCCCTCAAAGACAGGCCTCAAAACATCTTAAAAGAAATTCACGATTTTTGCACACGAGGAAATACACACGTATATACATGTACACACATCTATGCCTGTATTTTGTGTGCACGCATGCACACGTATGCACGCCAAGCCTTTCAGGGCAGCCCTTCCCCAGCACCCCCGCTGCGGGCCACGACTCAAGCCCAGAGGGGCACAACCCACAGCACCTACACAGAGCGACCCGGCCCGCCAAGCCCGGGTGCCAGCGAGCTCCAGAGCCGGCGTCTCGGGGCGAAGTGGGGCTTCCGTGCTTATGCGCCCCACCGCGTCCCGCCCCGCCGGCCCGAAGAGGAGCCGCTGGGCCGGGCCGGGCCGGGCCGGAGCGGCGGGGGGGGCGGGGTCACTGCGGGGGTGGGAACCGTCAGCCACCGGAGCCGGGGGGGCGGGACCGGATTCTCCCCCGGGGCAGCGCGCCGGGCGCTGGAGGGAACCGCCGCGGCGCCCCCCTCAGAGACGCTGCCCCGCGGGCGCCGCGGTACCTGAGCTGTCCCCCTCCTCGGACACCGACGAGCTCTCAGTCTCCTCCTCCTCCGAGCTGCTACCCTCGTTCTCCCCGTAGTCCACCTCCATCTCATCGTGGTTGTTCTCCTTCTTCTCCCGGGAGTGGACCGGCATCGTCCCTGCCGCCGAGCCCTGGGACAGCCCTTCCCGCCGCCGCTCCGCCGCTGCCGCCGGCCCCGCAGCTCCGCCCCGCCCCTCCCCGCCTGCGCAGCCTACCCCGCCCGGCGCCCTCCGCGCCCTCCCATTGGCCGAGCCCCGCCAGCAAGCAACGTTAGCCCGCGCGCGGGGCATTCTGGGAATTGTCGTCCGCCGGAGCCGCGCGGGGGGTGAAGGCGGTGCCGCACCGCCGCCGTGGGGGGCCGGGCGGGGAGCCGGGGCTTCCCTTGTCCGCGTCCCGGGGCACTCGTGGGAGTGCCCGTTGCTGAGGCTCCACCGCGGTCGGGCAGAGTTAGGAGTGCTGCGCACCTGCCCGCGTTTCCCCCCGGGCGGGGAGAATGGGCCTGCGAGGCCGGGGCTTCGACCGTTGCCGTTCCCTGCCGGAGCAGCGGAGGGAGGACGCGGGGCCTCACGTTTGCCCGCGCCGCCCGCCTGGCAGCCCCGCACTCACGCTGCTGCCCGGAAGCCGGGCATCCTGGCAAGGCGTCGCTTGAGGCTCACCACCTCCCCCTCCCCTTCCGTCCCCCTTGAGCTCCAGAGGACAGAGGTCCCTGTGAATAGCGACCTCCCCACTGGAACCCGTTTCTTCCCCAGTATCACCTTCTGTGATAGACTTTGAATTACATCAAACTTCACTTGGTCCCCTAAAGCTGACAGCAGCCACTGGCAGCGGACATGAGAAGGAACTAAGCGGACATGCTGCCATTTGTGCAGAGTTGGGATAGGTTTTTTGGCTTTGAGTATCAGCGCTTTTCTGTTCATTTGCCAACTGCCGTTAATTGTGCTGCGTAAGATGTACTGAATACAAAGGATGCTCGCAGAGCGAGCTGTCTCGACTGTCCCCTTGCTACGAGGGGCTGTCTAGCTTCACTTCAGGACACGCATGCACAGGCAAGTCTGGCAGGGATCCTCAAGAGTCACGAAATACGCAGTTGGTTGTGCCCCGCAGGCAGGCATGGGCACTGTCTTTGAGGTGAAGGTGAGCTGGCTTGTGCAGTTCAGGCTTGCTTCTGAAGTCTGGGCCGGGTGAAGGAGTGGAAGAGCGCTGCATGTCTTCATGGTGTGCTGTGCCACTCCACCGAAGCTGAGGTTGTATTTGCCTGGCAGTGACAGTTCATATTGAGAGATCTGCATTTAGCCACTCTCCACCTTCTGGAAGGATGTTACACAGGTCACGTTGTGAGGCAGTTAATAATTTTGAGCTTCCCCATGGACTTCTACCTCTACGGCAACAGCTGCCCACCTCACCCACAATAACCTTCGCTGTATATTGGCCGCTTCTCCCGTACCTCTGTGTATGCAAACCAACTCATCTCCCCGTATCTCCACCGAGCAGAGTGTACATAGCTCTTCTCCAGGAACACAGAGAAGTATTGGACAAAATTAACCATCTCCCGCCCTTCACTGCGCAAACTACATGCCCTCCGTTTCTGTTGTCTCTGGCTTTGCAGCCGGCTGAGAACCCAGCAGCACCTGGCATGTTTCCTCCACACCCGCCGCAATTTTTACAACTTCCAGGATGCGACAAGGAACCACCGATGATCCCCAGAGGGACCGCAGCGCACGCAGGAGCGCGCCCTTTCCTCGACCCGCAGTAGCTGGCAGCTGTCCGTGCCGAAGACATGGTTCCTCCTGCCGCCTCCACGTCCCCCCGGCGCTTTATCGGGACTATCCTGGCGGGTCGCCCCCCGCCGCACCGGGGGACCCTCGCTCCCAGCAGCGCGCCGCCATGCCGGGGGATGGCGAAGGGGAAGGCGGGCTGCCGGCGCAGCTGCCTGCGCATGCTCGGCGTCGCCGCCGCCGCCAGGGGGCAGCAGCCGCCCGGAGTGCCGGGAGCAGCGCCGGGCCCCGCCCACGGGAATTGGGCCGCGGGGCTGCGTGTCTCCGGCGTTTTAACAGAGCGACAGCAACCGACCTTGTCCTCAGGTCTTCCCCTGTTCAGAAACATCTGGCGGGACCCCAAAACCTGCCCGAGTGCTGGCTCCTGTAGTTTTAGAATCTTGTACGAGCGGTTACCAAGGAACTGGTTTTTTAGCTGGTATTCCTTTGAGCTAACGTGTTAGCAGTGATGTCTAATACTCAAATAGCTGCAAGGAACTAGGAGAAGGCCTGAAATGAGACCTGGAGATGTCCCCAAAGAAAACCAGTGAATTTCACAGACTGGATCTGAAATTTCTCTTCATAGATCTGTAGGGATCTGACAAAAAGAAACCAGAAATAAAAAATGTCATAGAATCATTAAGGTTGGAAAAGACATCTAAGATTAAGTCCAACCGTCAACCCAACAGCACGATGCCCAATAAACCATGTCCCGAAGTGCCACACCTACACGTTTTCTGAACACCTCCAGGGATGGTGACTCCACCACTTCCCTGGGCAGCTTGTTCCAATATTTGACCACTCTTCCAATAAAAAAATTTTTCTTAATGTCCAGTCTAAACCTCTCTTGATGCAACTTGAGGCCGTTTTCTCTCATCCTATCAATCTAACAATCCCAAATTCAGTGTTGCATTTTGGACTAGCAAGATGTAAAGACTAGAAATCAAATACTCTGGACTAAGAGAAAAAAGCTACTGGAAAGAGTTGCAGGGAAAGGAATGGCAGGAAATCAGGAGACCTTTGGCCTGATTGTAATTTCCCATCCAAACAGTTGGAACTAGAACTAAGGGAGCTAAAAATAAGCCCCAGAAGGAAATCAAAGTTCCCATGGCACGGTGGAAATCAGCAACCAGGATGGGGAATTGAGCCAGGATTTTTTTTTTTCAGTAATACATGATTTAACACGCTGCTTCTATTCTGATTGTAGCGGGGGGGGGGGAGGTTACCCAGCTAAAGCAATACAAACGTCTGCTGCCTGGAGGAGAAAAAAGAAAGGTACTGTTTGAAGCTAACCTGACTGTCTAAATGGAGTGCTAGAAAAGCTAAGAGAAAAGGGTATTTCCAGGAGCTATGTATGGTGGTGCAGTGCCAGTGGCAGCTTATAATTTGTTCCCAGAAATATAAAGTTAATTATTCAGGTCACCTATAAGCCCTCAACATATAAATTGGCAACACCTATCTTAATCAGCTGTCTAGGGCCAGATGTGTGCTAGAAGGGGGGGGGGGGGGGGGGAGAAGAAATTCTGGGTGTCTTACTAGAGGACTTGCAAAGATTTGTTTCTTACTGTGTGTACATATCAGCTAGCAATCCAGTCAGCAACCAGGGGACCAGTCTGTAGATTGACCATTTTATCAGGATAAGTGAAAGGAAGCATTAGGTGCCTACAAAGCTACAATTTTTTTCTGGATCGTGACTTAATACCGTTCATCAGAGTAAAATAGCGATTAAGAAGAAGGTGATTGTCATCACCCTGATCAGCTCAGCTCTGCATTTGATGTGGAAGTGGTACAGCTGGTATGTGGTATTTTTGACCAATTAGAAAGTGACATAGTCCATTAACAGGAACAGTTGACAACAACATAAAATTCAAAACTGGCAATTCTGTTGAAAGCTGATACTGAAAAAAATGTGGACGTGATAACAATCATTATAAATAAAATGCTGGCCAGCACATACCTTGACAGATAGTAAAATACCCTTTCCCAGTTTGGGAAAGAGAGGGATGATTGAAGATGGGAACTCTCGAACAAAGAGGAAAATGTTGTCAACTTCTAGGACATAATCTGGGCACTTAAGCCTGAATCTGGCTATTGAGTCACATCTCTGAAACACACAGAAAAGTGGAACCTGGCACAAGCATGGCAGCTGTTAGACCAGACATCTTCAGAAGAAGTTAGGAAACAGAGCTGTAATTTACACCTAATTTGTTGAATGGAGACAATGAGTGGAAACATGTATCACTCTAGAATCTGAAAAGCAGTTGCTACCGTTCTGATTATCAATTTGATTGACAGCTTTTGTTGTAGTGAGTAACTGCATAGTAATGGAGTATTTCTGACAAGAAGAAGATTGTAAAGAGAGAAGCCAAAGATCTATAATGTGAGTCAGTAGGATACAAGCATAGATGAAACCTCCTAGGAGAAGCAGGGACAAAAGAGCTTTTACTGTGTCTGATCCAATATAGTGCACTACATCTTACTGAGTTCAAAATATCTTCTTATTAGCAGTTTCTCCCAGTTCGAAGATGTAGTTTGTCTTGGACTGGTCATCACACGTTTGATTGTGGGGGGCAAGGTCCCCCAAAGGGGACAGGACATCAACATATTAGCTAGGTCTATCAGTATGTGTTATTAACAATGAAAGAAAAATCATGAGAGAAATTTTCTGGAAGATACATATGAGGTTTTAGTCAGTTCTTGGGCCACATCTGTTGTATGGGTTAAGAAAGAAGTGGTAGCAGTGGGGTGTTTGTGAACTCTGGCAAACCAAATTATGTCACTTGAAATAATTTTTATCCACTATCACAAAGAAATTATACATTGTGTACTCTATCAAATGAAATCTGATTCTTCACCCTCGATTTCAAAGTGCAGTATTAGGAGGTGGGTCACAAGAACACTGAAAAGACTATTTTCCCTGCAGGACAAGGCCAGCAACAAGTTAAAGTAGCAGTTACGGTGTGCAAGCTACTAGCCATGTTTGAACACTATTGGATCGTGTTCTGCCCTCAGCTCACGTATTATCTAGGCAAGATATTCTGGTATATGCTGCAAATGGTGTAATGTAAGCTTAAAACTACTAATCAAAATAAGCTCAAAGAGATATGACTTATTTATAAAAGACCCTGTTTACTCCTGCAGGTGAGATAAGGGGAGAGAATGGGGGGCAAAACATTTCCTTTGATAAAAAGGAAATAATCTGTGCAAAACTGCCTCTCCCCTAAAGGCTGGCAGACATGCAGAGTTTCTGCAGGGCTTTTCTCTTCTGGAAGTTCTTTTGTGGCTTTGTCAATATTTCAAAACTATTTCATAAGTTGGGGAAGAAAAAGAAAACATCTCAGTGGTTGAGAGAGAGTGTTTGAGCACTTTCGGTTAAAAAAAAATTGTAACTGCCACTGTATCAGTGTATTCACATTTCAAAACCTCTTCCATATCAGATATGGGTGCTAGTGCTTACATTAGAACTCAAACATTGTGAGTTGGAGGTGACTTTGCACAGCAAAAGTCTAAGTTCTCTGGCACCGCTGGACAGGAATTAGTAACGGTTACATTGGTTGAAAATAACTTTCACGTGTGTGGAAGTTTCTTGTTGTGATAGGCCATATATCCCTTCTGTTCTCTGAGCATGGCTGACATGGTCCTAGCATGTTAAGAAAACAAAGCTCAGGTAATAATTCTTGGGTTGGTTTTGGTTTGGGTTTTTTTCACTTGCACTCTCCCTGCTACTTTTAAAGCCATTGTCTAATTTAGATCTAATTTTACATGAGAGCACAAGTGCTAAAGATACAAAGTTTCTCTATGTTTTGTGAAACAGTATCTGGAAAAACGAGCCCCTATCAATGTCCCACAGAGGGAAACATGTAAGAGCTTTTGCCCTTCCAAGGGACAGCAGTCAGCTCGTCAGCCTTTATGCATGTAGTTAAGACTTAGCTGCAGTCGGGCCTCTTGCCCATCTCAAACAGGTAGGAGAAGACTAAGCAAAGGAAGGTTTATCGTTATGGAAGGAGGTGACTCATGGCATTCAGTGGCTGAAGTACAAATTCAGAGGAAATCTGGCTTCATTAATTCTATAGCTCATGGAAAAATTTATTCAAGCTTGGGATCTTCAGTGGCTGGAAAGACTGCAGTGTTCTGACTTTGTACCAGATGCTGATACACTGCCTAACGAGAAAAGCAATAAGGCAAGAACTGGTTGCTCAGGAGAGTATAAGCTCATGAAGAGCTCTTTCCCTTAATTACAAAAGCATGTAGATTCCAGATTTCATCTGTGAGATACAAGGTTGTGCAAATTCTTCTCCCAAGTAACAAGCGATAGGACAAGAGGAAATTGCCTCAAGTTGCACCAGGGGAGGATTAGATTGGACATTAGGAAAAACTTCCTTACTGAAAGAGTGATCAAAGGTTGGAATGGGCTGCCCAGGGAAGTGGTAGAGTCACCATCCCTGGAGGCATTTAAAAAACATCTAGATATGGCAGTTTGGGACATGGTTTAGTGGGCATGGTGGTATTAGGTCAACGGTTGGACTTGATGATATCAGAGGTCTATTCCAACCTAATGGTTCTATGAAATGAGATGGGAATTTGTGCCTTTTTGCACAGGAACAGGATTTTGTCGAAGGAACAGCTAGCTGTTCCATCATTCTCATATTAGAAATACCTTACGGATCCTGATATTTGACTGCTTAGGTCAATGCGGCCAACATCTCCGGTATCAATTGCTAGATTGTAATTAATATATATACACTAGACTGTACAGAACCCTGTTTTTTGACTATTCAAACCTTTAATATCTAAGTTTGGGGATCTTTTTCTCAAATTAAATTGTTGCTAATTAACTAAAAATTTGTTACTCGGGATGGTTCATAAACAGGAATACTGTAGCACAGGCAAAGCCATATACCCAGAGGATTGCAACACACCATCCTAATGCCCAGGGTGCAATTTAAAGGGGCTTCTTTCTCAAAAGCAAGACAACACCCATAGGAAAGACACTGTGGAGGGGAGTATAGAAAAGTAGAAATAGGACTACTTAGAGAAAAGCCTCACAGAGATCAGCTGTTCTGCTAAGTAAAAAGAGATGAGAAGCAGTGGAATGTGGAATGCTTTTTTAAAAGTCTTTTAATTTTTTTTTTTTTCTCTTGAAGGACCATGAGGACAAATAACTCTTCAGTGGAATATAAGCATGCACCTCTAAGGGATCAGGTTTAAGATTCATGCTAGCTACCTGAAAGAAGGGAAATACTTAGTGAAATTCTGAGTAATTTTAACTTACTTTTAATTATGTACCTTAATGTGTAAATATTAGTAAAGCATCAGTTCCAGAAACTTGGATTTCTGGGGGTGGATGCAGGAATCCAAAACATAATCTATCCATTTGAAATGTTAACTGTTGAACCAGGCTGGAACTGAAGGGTTTGTGCTCTTTTTGATATATCAGAAAAATACTCATATGTTTTTTGAAGTATTTGGCAACAGCTGAGTTCTTTGGAAATCATAAATCCTAGATGAATTAATGGATGGTAAGAATGTGACCCCATCACCCTCACTACTTTGTATTCCCTATGGGGTCCTGTAGAGAGAGTTAAAAGAAAGAAGTTCTGCAGCACTTAATTGTCTACACTACTCCTTTAAAAGTTCAGTTAAACTTACTTATGGGGTCCCCTCATGGCTGGGCAAGTGTGTTTTAAAAGTTCTTCCTTTAAAGTGGAAATGCGAAGAACTAGGTACAGTAGTAGCCACCTGGAATGCAGAGAACCTAACCCCTCCCTAACTAATCCTGCTGTTTTCTAACTTTGTCCTCTGTGCATAACCAAAGGCTCGAAGTCACATGCTTCACAGTTAAGCCTTTGCAAGATCACGGCTTTCACTGTGCATAGAACATGCCCTTCCTGCCTGGCATGCTCTGCACGAGGAGGTTCTCTGTAGAAGCCATTATTATCTTGGAACACCACTCCCTCCTGTCATTTAATATTTTGGTGATGTCTTACTCTGTTTATCATTTTTAAACTCTGTTTTGAATTAAAGACCTAAAAATTATCACAAAAGCAAGCAAATTCTCCAAAGAAAAGATATTTTTAAAGGATTGTCAAAGTACACAAATGTGCTTAGAATTCATGATATTTAGAAAACAAAGCACATAAATCAATGTATCATGTCAGATCTTAGAAGGCTAAAATGTACTGTGTTATGGTAAAATGAATTATTGTAATACTAGGTATTACCTTACATTGCTAATCTTAAGAACTCATTTAATGAGGTGGTAGAATATGAGATACTTTGGGGCAGAGCACATAGGTAGGCAGATGACACTGACTCCCTCACTGATGCCCTGCTGACTAAATCTCACTGCCCTTACGCTTGTAACATTAACTGTTACTGGTCATGCGTTTGAATATTCAGGTTATGTTATTTAAGTAAAAGGTATGTAAATGTTGACAGAGCTTACAATTTTATAGCAAGACTCAAATAGCTAAATATTGCCAATACTAAAAACTCCAGCTGCTGTCGTCAGGCTCTTAGCTCAGGGAACTGGATTTCCTCAAAGCAAAACTGAGCACCAGGGACTATTTAAAAATGTCCAAGCAAAGAGACACTGGAAATCATGAGTCTTAAATGACACAACAGCAGATGTCTATTGAAAAGCCCAAGAATTCTCTGTCTCATAAACTTCATGATTGTAAACCAACGTCAGGATTTTAGGAGAAACTTTGGGCTTTTTCAGTATCACTAATTCAGCCCGCAGCAGCAGAGTTTACATGGCACCTTGTACATTTCCCTGGCTGTTGTGGTGGGCCTCACTGGTGAGGTTGTGTGGGACTGGGACAAATGTGGTCCCTTGAGCCCATTTCTGGCTTTGCTGCAGGAGCAGCGCGGGCGTGGCCATCCTACGGAGCGCAGAAGAAATGAGGACGGCCCAGACCATCGCGCTGGACCCAGCCACACCTGATGGTCCAGTCTCGATGCCAGGGCTGCTGCCCAAGGCGTAGGCGGCGACCCTGGGCAGGAGCTCAGGGTGAGGAGTTGCAGCACTTTGAGGACCAATGTGGAAAGATGAACGGCGAGACACATCACTGCCGGTTGCACAACTGAGGCTTGAGCAAAGGTTTGGAGTCGCTGCCTTGGTGCATACGGTCCCTGCCTGGGTTTTAGGTCCTTATTCCTCCCTTCCCTCGCTACACTTCAGTGTCTCTATATAGCCAGAAGTAGCTGTATAATGGGGTAACTTTAAGTTTTACGTATGAGCAGCTGAAGTGCCGTTTCCTGCGGCAGTTGCCGCTGCCGAGGTGCGCAGAGGAGCCCGCAACGAGCCCCTCACTTCCCTGCTCCAGCGCCCGCCCGCCAAGCACCGCCGAGGAGGCCCGCCGAGGCCCCGGCGGACGCACCCCGCTGCCGCCCCGCCCCGACCCGAGAGCGGGCGGGCGGGCGGGAGGAGCCGGGGCTCGGAGGTGCGCTGGGGAGCGCCGGCCGTGACGTAACGGCGCGGTTGCCATAGGGACGCCTGGGGTCGCACCTGACGGCTGTCGTGAAGCAGCGGGAGGAGAACGGGGGAAGGAGGAAGGGGGAGTCTAGGCCCGGCCCGGCCCCCCCCCCCCCCCCCCCCCGGGCCTGCGGGGAGTTGGCTCCGCGCCGCGCCCCTCCACCCCCCGCCGCATCGTAGCCAGAGGCGGCGCTGCCGCCGCTGGCTATGTAGGGGCCCCGGAGCGGGCGGATCCGGAGGCCGCTGTCCGCCTCTGGAGCGCGGCGCCGGGGCCGGGCCCGGCGGGATGTTCTCCAAGAAGCCGCACGGAGACGTGCGGAAATCCACGCAGAAAGTGCTGGACACCCGCAAGGACCCGCTCACCCGCCTCAAGCACCTGCGCGTCCTCATCGGTGAGGCGGCCGGCCGGCAGGGAGGGAGGGAGCGGGTCAGCCGGGGGGGGCGGCCCGGGGGCGCCGAGTCCCGGCGTGGGGAGGACTGGGAACTTGGAGGGACCGGCTGGGCGCCGGAGCGGGAGGCGGGCTGGGGCTCTGCTCCGGAGAGAGACCCCACCCGGCGCGCCTCACGGCGGCCGGAGGGAGGGCCCCGCGCCCGGCATCGCGGGGTCGGCGGCGGCAGGGCTTCAGCTGTGTGCTGGGGGCCGGCGGGCGCGGCGGGGGCTGCTTCGCTCCCCGCTGTTGTGCCGAGGCGGGTACATTTCCATCGCGCTGGGAGGTGGGGTTCATTTGGCAGCTGTGGACGGAGGCGAAAAGCTGGTGTGCTCCCCCCGTGGATTATGCTCTGGAGCTACATAAATGCTGCCAAGTCCGTGCGCTTGCATACAAGTGTCTAGTGAGCGCTCATGGTGCCTGTGGCCCCCTAATGCGTTTCCTCTAAATGTTCACAGTAACAACTTTTGCTCTCGTGTGTTTTCAAGGTAAGAGGCACAACAGTAAGTGCTCGCTAGAGTAGATGTAGATAAGCATTCATACAGCTGGGCTGAAAACACTTTTGGTTTGCCGGTTGATCAAGGGAGGAGCATAAGCACTGAAGTCCTGCTGCGGTTCCGTGTGAACAGCTGTTTAACCTGACCAGTGAATTAGAAATTGTGATTAGGTGGAATAATTGCCCTGATGAAAAAACAGTGGAAAGAAACACCAGGGTTAACCATTCTAAAATATCTGTTAGTTGCGTGTGTCTGTAAAAATCTAAGTCATTGTCATCAAGCTGTCCTTGAAAAAAGAAGTTTGCTCCGGAGCGTCTTTTGGGCCCTCAGTTCTGTAGATGCATGTGTTGCTTCTGACAGTTTATCAACACGTGAGCAGGGCTGGGTCAAGGGCAACTGCAGTCCATATTTAGCACAGAGTCCTGAATGGATTATTTTGGGTTCTGCCCACCGTCTGAGGGGGTATTTAAGTACTTTGTCCTTGGTCTCCAAAGCTGTATTCTTTCCATTCAAAGGAAAACAATTATTGTTCCTTTTTTTCTTTTGTATTTGTGTTTGAAAGAACAGGTGTTCCCATATGGCAATATCTGCTGTTGCATGACTTATTTTCTGCAACGTAGTAATTATTTAGACTTTTGAAATGGAGAATAGTTGGGTAGCTAGCTATCCAGGATGCTTCGATAGTCAGGTGTATCCTCTTGCCTCACTTGAAATGTTAACACTCCTCTTAACTAGCTGCACTGAGCCAGTTGTGGTGTGCTTTATGTTGATTTGTGACTACTTTTAGCTACTTTATCAGTTGAAACTTAAGAGGAAAGAGCATTATAGGGAGTCTAAGTACCTCTCTGAATTTAGGTTTCCTGGCTAAAGTATGTTAAATATTTCTAGTTTTGCTTTAGTCTGCAAAACAATCTGTGTGATTTTGATCTGATCTGTTCTAGATTTGGTATTTCTGTTGCTTGTCTTTTATTTACAAGATTTTCCTTCAGCTTTGTTAGTACGTGGATGCATTTTGTAAGATGCAAGCCCTTATCTCTGTGTCAAGCAGATGTTCTTATCTGATCTAAGGTTTCTGCTTACTGGCTGTAGGACAGACTAAATCTGCTGGGGCATGTTTTCATCTGATGGCCATTCCCCTTTTCACCCGCACATGCGTGTATCTCAGCTGTTGAAGCACAGCTCCCACATATCCTTTCTCCAAGTTTGGGAGAATACAATGTGTGTCTGTGTAAATAGGGACAGGTGTAACAGTACTCTTCAGCTTGTCTGTCTTGGATGCATCTACAAGATTTTTGTCATTATGCAGATATTCTTAGGTGCACAAGGTAGAAAGACAAGGCCTTGTTTTTTTGACTAGTCTGCAGGACCAGATTAAGAAAATAATGCGGCCACATAAGATATGCTGCTGCCTGAGGTGGCTTCACGTGCAAGTACCATCCTGCAGCTTGAGCAGCGTAGTGCTGCATGTTCCTGTTTATCTTTTTTTCTTAAGTGACAACTCCCCCAAAATAATAATTGGCAGGTTTCCATGTGCTCAGGGGAGCCAAGCTAGCTATTGCCAACAGAGTATCTGAGGTGAGAAGGCAGGAAATCTTGGTTCAGCTCTGTTCAGGATCTTTATGAATGAAAAATGATTTGTCTTGTTTATTGCTCTTAGCTCCTGCATACTGGAGACTAAAAGGCTACCCAGAAGAGAATTCTCTGCTCATTCACAGCCAGGAGGAGAGAATTTTCTCTTGTTCTTAAACTTAAAATCCTTTCAGTAGGCCTGCAAGGCATATTGGACCAGAGTTAATTTTTTTTGCTGTACTTCGTAGTCTTTGGTTCAGCAACGATAAACTGAAGCATGGCCTTGGATTCATGGTTAAGCCTTGAGGGGAGGAAAGGGAGTACTAGTTTATTTTCCCTCTATTTTATCAAGGCAACCAAAGCAGCAGTTCTCCAGTAAGCTAAAATAATGGAATAGTCATGAAAAGAGGTGAGTGCTTGTGAATTGTAGATTGCTGGTTGTCTATTAAAGGCTGTAACAGTTCTGTTTACTGTGACTTGATGCGGTGGTTAGAGCCTATCAACCTGGAGCGGGAACATCGAGTGGGATTCCCTTGTGGTCTGTATGACAGCGGCTCAGCCTTGGCAGAAGTGAGGCCCTGCTCAAAGGAGGCAGCCAGTTCGTGCAGGTGTGATCACTGAGACTATTCTAGCAGGTGGAAGTGGAGGCACATAGTGTACCTTATGGAATTAGGTATTGCCTGCAGAACAAAGCCTGTGATTTTCCAGAAAAATATATCTTTTTAGCAATCTCCAGTGAATTAGAAGATAATTGCAATTTTTAGGGTCATTAAGAGGAAAAAACATGGAAGTAATATTGCACTGTTCTTATAATCGGTCTTGCACAGTTTAATCAGACTTCAACATCAAACTAAAATTTGATGGTTTTAAAATAGTAGTTCATAAAAGTTTGTTCTAGTAATCCTTCAAGCATCAAATCATGCTCAATTTGTCCTTTGGTTAAAACAGTGCTTTGAGAACTCTGTAAATAATTGAGGCAGCTAGATATGTGACCCTTTTATAACATTGTATCTTAACAATATTGACTGATTGTTTTGTTCTAGTTTTGATACCAAATACAGTGCTGCTACCTTGAATTTGTAGTTTCAGTCAGAATTTGTAAATATATGTGTTTAAATATTTAGGGATTTTAGCTTTTTTAATGATTTCTGCGTAATCTTACTATGTGCAAGCAAGTCAAATGAATATACTTGGTTTAAGACTTACTTTTAAAGCTGAAGTATTAAGAGGTTTTTTTTTCCTTCCTCTTTTTTTTTTTTTTTTTTTTTTGGTGGAGTAGGAGTTACAGGCCTGTAATCAGTTAATCCAGAGTAAAGGAAAAAGGAATATATTATTTCCCAAATTGTTTTATTTGCATCTGATGTCTTAAAAATACACTGCTTGTATCTCTGGATCCATGGAGAGAGTGCTTGTAAAATGTAGTGTTAAGAGAACAGAGTATTTGAAGTCTAGGGTGGTTTTTTATTATTTTATTTTGTTTTGTTATTCTCGGTGGTTGGTTAGTGCTCGACATCTCATGTAAGTGATCCCTTTCAAGCTATATTGAACAGAATGAAACAGGCTACATTGGACATCCATTCTGATGTATTGTTTAATATTAAACAATATACTTAAATGGAGATTGCATTTGTCTAAAGGGATTTTAATTTAAGAAATCTACTTCACTGGCAGTCAGCACTAATGCTTCAGCTGGATGGCTTTCATTGGTGTTGCACATCATCAACATCACTCATTATAATATCACTTATATATTATAATAAATGAAGAATGTTTTATGGCTGTTAAAGTGAGAGGCGAGTGAGAAGCTACAGCAAAACTAGCTGTCTGGGATTTTCTTTGGAGATAACTGTTCCAGAAGTTTCTGTGGATGTGCAGAGCTGTATTATTTTTGGCAAGAGTTGTAGATTTATTTTTTTTGTGTGTTGTCTTTCCTGGTAATTCTGACTGCAGAGGACATGTCACCACTGTAACTGATGGATTTGGCTGTGGGTTGCTTGCAGTTTAAGAAATTATGCTTGATGTTCTGTCAGTCTTGACTTAACCTTGAACCCATTCTGTTCTGTTTTGGCCGGGGGAAAGGGGCAAGAGTTGCTTTGCTTTAGGATTTTGGCTAATATTACACTCGACTTGAAGAGAGCAGCAGTGGCCAGTGTACCTGCAAGGGTGAGGGCTGGAGTGGGATCAAAGCCCCAGGCTAGAAAAAGGGGCGTCTCTGACAGCTTGGAGGCGAAGAAAAGGTCTGTGTGGGTTTAGCTTGTGGCAATTCGGAATGAAAAGAAGTACATTCCTATGGAAGTGTTTGAAGTTGCTTAAATAAAAGCTTAAGTTCTGGAACACATGTGAGTTGTTGTGGAAGCATTTCTTAAAAGTTTACTAGCATAACTCCACTGGAGTCTGCAAGCAACCTGAAAGAATTATCTTGAAGAGCTGTCAGCTGCTTCTGCTCATTCCTGTAGAGCACTGATGTTGAAATTTGTAACGGCTTGTAGGTAGATGACGTTCGTTTGTGCTGTTAACCTGCTTATTCATTTGTGGTTTGTTTTTTTTTCTTGTATTTTCGTATGTAAAACATGGTGGTGATCAGAGGCTCAGACTTGTCTGATGCACATAGAAGTCCATTGAAAGATTTCATGAGGTGTGTTCCTTCTTCAGTTCCAAAAACCTCAAGAATATTTTCTTTGACAAAATTACCTTTTAAAAAATATTGGTTTGTTTTTGTTAAATAGCTGTTAGTGATCTGAAACAGTAAGGGCTAATGCGAAGCCCTTGCTTAATAAATTTGCATTTGTAGCTCGCTATTTGAAACGTGGTTTGTTATCAGGTCTCTTTCACTTTGACGGTCTGTTAACTATGCCAGAGCCACGAGTTAATTCCTGAGGTTTTTCCACTTAACCTTTCTAAATGACATTGGGAGACTGTCTGTGTGTAGCGGAACCCCTGTGCTGTTTTGCTGTAAAGCAGCTCTTAAATTTTTCGGCTTGGAGAATTAAGAATGGGTAAGTTCTGTTGGCCATTTTGATTGCATGCTAGCTGAAATTGGGGACCCTTAGAAACCTCAGGAAACTGCACTTCAGTGAGCATTGATACTGAATACTTCAGTCTATAGCAGGCCTCCACTTTACAGAAATAGAACTAGAAGTCTGGCTGTCTTCCAGGTCATTGTTTGCTGCAGTTGTCACTGGTATTTTATTTTTGGGTAGAGATGAGAGAAAGTGACTTAATAGCCAGTAAGTCTCGGAATAAGTTAGGGCAATGTTTTCATTATATTATGTGCTGTCACAATTTTATATATAAACATACCATTAAATTTTGAAACACTTAAAATCTAATGTAAAATAAACCACAACTTGATCTGTAATGATGTAGACTGTTCTGTTAAATGCTGTGGTAAATTTCTGTGATGCTTTGTGTGAACTGGTGAATGTTAATGTTCTCTTCAGAAAAGTTAATATGTATCTAAGATCTGTGGGGTGTTTTCTGTTTTAGTTTCAAGTTCGGGATGTTAGTTTAATTACCTTTAAAGTTCTGTCCTGTGCAGAAAGTAAAAGTTTACCTGCTTTATAATATTTTAATTTCATACAGCAGGCAATAATCTAAATAGTATAGAAGCATTTCCCTTGCTAACTCAACTCACTTGTAAATGTATAACGGATGTTATGAATTATAATAAATTATTTATAATGTTATTATTTATAACGCTTATAATAAATTATAGGGTAATATTTAGAACACGAAATAAACAGGGAAGGTGAATTGTCTATAATATAAGTTAAAGCCCACTGAGATCCTCTTCCTACAGAGGATTGGCATGTTGTAGGTGTAAACTTGTAAGCTTTGCAGAATCTGGCTCAGGTGATCCCTTACAAGTTTAAATATACAGTAAGAATGCGTTGCTTTTTTTGATTCATGTTTGACATCTGACAAAGTTATTTTTTAAGCTCTCTGAGGTGGTACTCTTGCGTTGTAATTCTGAGTATGATATGCTATTCAAATAGTATCCTCCTAATGTGTAATACTAAAGGGTTACATTTTTATTGAAATACTTTTGTGGATGCAAATTATCTCTGGTTAAAAAGGGATGTGCTGATAATTGAACCATAATAAAAGCATTGGAGCAAATGGGTTTACTCGCAGTCAGAGTTCTGTGGCAGAACATATTTTCTGCAAGAAAATTTTGGCTTAGAATCTTCCCTTCCTAAAATGATCGCTGTGGTCACTTAAGTTTTGAATATCTTACTGAGGTACTTGAAAAGAATGTAACCTTTCAGAATGTTTGAACAATTAACCTTCAAAAGAGTTGGCCATTTGAAAATACGTGAAAATAAGTTCCTAAGAAAAGAGTGGGCCACTTGAAAATACAGGAAGGTAAGTAAGTTCCTAAAAGTACAGTCACATATAAGCACAGAAATTGGTAGGAGAGGTGGAGGGGTTTTTGTTGGTGACGATGTTTTCTTTTTTCTTTTCTTTAGTCCTTTTTGATACAACTCCAGTCTATAAAGTGGGAACAGTAGAACTTCCAAATTTCAGTGGGTTCAATGGAAGTATGAATCCTGGTTGATGGGGTTGTTGAATGCTCTTGTAGTGAGGGTCATACAAATAGCTTAGATAACTAGTCTTCCATTTTTAGTTCAGTTCTCTGTTTCATGCATCAAAATAGAACAGAAATCCGTAAGCTGAATTCAGCTTCTGAAACTTAAACAAATGCTGAACCTAGAAAAAACTAAAGCTACTTTTAGAAAAGTTTTGTGGGAAGAAGAAAAGGACAGAGAAGCTGTACTGTGTGTCTTTGTGATTAAATGTAACTTTCCCCTTAAAAAAACCAAACAAACCCAAAAAGCACCACTGAACACCCAGAGTTAATGTGGAGATCAGATTTGTACCGATTTTTATGTTACAGAAAATTAAGGAAAAATCAGCAGTAAAAGACCCACGTTTCTTGCTGTTGTGAAGCACGAAGAGAACTGCATTTTCTTGACAAACAGCTTCCATAAATGCTGCTGGAAGTCTGGGGTTTAGTATACTGGAACTATGCTTTGTACAGTAGCAGCTTTAGTTTTTACACTTTGGAATACAGTAATGTCTCATTTTTCCCTCTCCCATTCTGAGAAACTTTTGTAACTATTTTATATGGTGCCAGATCTATTTCTGAGTCCTTCCCTCCTCCCAATCTGGACATAAGTACCAAGGACACAAGGAATATATTAGCTTGTGTAGTTACACGAATCTGGTAGGAGAATAAAAAGTTCTTTTGTTTAAAAATAAATAAATAAACGCACTGTGAGTTAGGGAGGAAAGCCTGTTTCTGTGGAATCCCACTTCATGTAAAGCCAAGGTTATGCCTCTGTTCTTAAAAAGTCAGAAAAGGTTAAGTAGCCAAAGCAGACAAGCAGCGTCCTAAAAATTTCCAGTACAAGGCTGTGTGAAAAGAACGTACATACGGTCCTTGTAGAGGAAATAATTTTTACCTCTGTATGCAGCACTTAGGATACTTTGGGAGAGCACAGAGAAGAGACAATGACCTAGTATTGGAGAAAGTGGTTTTAAGATGAGAGAACTGAAGAGCTGTATCTTTAGTTGATTACAAGGATAATGGTGAACTGAATGTTTTGGAGACATTTTCATTGGGGGAAAAAAAATCATATCCTTAATTAATGAAGAAAGCTATAACAGCAGCATATAGCTGGAAGTTTTAATGTTAAAGTAATCAAGGACAGCAGTAGTCTCTCCATGCATGTATTAGTCAAGTGGATTGTATTCAGCATAGTTCCATAGTGAAATCGAATGATGCATGCAGGTGACCAGACTAGATGACTTCCAGATCAAACTCTTCTAAGGTCTACATTATTATCTCCATGCTGTATCTCCCTTTTTCCCTTCTCCTCCTTCTTGCCATAATTCTTGGTCAGAGTATGCATAATAACTTCCAAGCTCCTTGAGCAATGCAAGGTTCCAAATTTCTGGACCAGCAGCTTACCGAATCACGATAGGTGTCCTTCGATCATGAGCCGATGCTCTCTTTTGCTCTAGGTAGCAAATCTATCAGATGCACAAGTGTTTTCCCTCCCTTAGAAGGAAAGCTGGTTTTCAGCGTTAACAGAAATAGTTTGTGGGGGGTTTTTTTGTAAAGTTGTTGTTTTCAGGTAATGCCAGGAAAAAATTCCTAGTAAGTAAAATGTTGTATTTTTATTTTCTTCTGTCTGAAGTGATAGGATTTATTGCAATAATTCAGTTGCTGTTAACTGTTGCGTTTGAATTCCAAAATCTTGCTTTTGATTATGCTGTCAAGTGTGATCTTAGGAAGAAATCAGGGTGAAATGCATTTGTTAGGAAAGCTGCAAAGTCAAGGAATTTTTACATCCTACTCTTCCAAGCTATAGCTGTATTCTGAAGGTATGCTTCTAGTGTTAATTGGGTGTTAATGGTAGTAATACAGATGTGCTCTGAGTCTTTTCTGAGGTGATTTGCACCACATTGTTCTTAAATAACCACAAAACTAAAAAAAAAAAAACCAAAAAAACCCAAAAACCCCACCAAAACAAAACAAACAAACAAAAAACCCCCCCAAAACCCCCATCCTCTGCAATCCACCCCCACTGACAGAAGTCTGGAAAGGCAGAACGCCTTACCACAGTGCCAGTTGTATGTGTGCAAGTGTCACACGGTAATTATGTGGTAAAATGAGAATCGCTGTTCAGCTGGTTATGTAGGCAAGCTTTTAAGTTCATCACCTGGAGAATCTAGAAATAGTGTCTCCAAAAATTACAAACTGTTGTGTTAAGATTGAGTCTTTAAAGAATACGTTTGGTTTATTTTTTTTATTTGTCTGCCTCAGACTTGACCTCTGTCTGGGGAAAGAATGAGGGCCTATTTCAGGAAATGAAACATTTAATGTGCCTACAAAAATGCAGCATTCCTGTGTGTTGATCGGCAGAGACCCTGTTTAACTGCTGCCGATCCTTTTAGCGTTTGGAACTACTTTTCTGCTCCTTTGCATCAAGTGAACTGTTTCACTGCTTTCTATGTGTAATTCCTATGCAGCAGTTAAATATATGGACTAAAAGATTATCTTCTGCCACCCTCCTTTCTCCCCAAAGTCTCAATCATTGCTTTCTTTTTCACTTTGATTATCCTGTATCAAACCCTTTTGATTTGCCTGCTGCTCTATTTTCTTGTCCATAATCTAGAACTCACTTAGGGTTCTGCCCCATAAGTGGAAGTGATTATAATGGTTATGCCTATGTCACTGAAATCTATGCTCTAGTGATAGCTCCGTTTCTTGTGCACTTACCCTGACTGCCTGAAAATTGTGGTCTGGTTTGTTTCAAGTTAATTGTTTTTTGTTGTTCCTACTTTAATATTTCAGACTCAGCAGTTCAGTTGCTGATCTGTAGGTGGTGTAGCAGTTTCGGCAAAACCAGAGGTTTGGTAATCCTGTAGACATCAGGCATACATTTGCTGCTCTGGACCACTAAGTTTATTGCTAGCTAAGCTGTCTTGCTTTAAGAGTTGATCTTAGCTGTTAATATAGCACTGTCTTGTCCAAGAGCATTCTGGCTCCACTAGTTTGATTATGCAAGATGTTGGCAGAATGCTGTATTACTGCAAAAATTGAACATGTATTGGAAATTCTTACAGCAAGATTTGTGATAAAATTGGGTTGGCAGTCCTCTAGAGCTACATAATAAAATAGAATTGAAAATATGCCATGGTTTGGCATTGACCGTTTCTGTGCTTTATACTCTACCGGTCCTGTGGGATGAAAAATATTGATGTCACTCTAAAAAAGGGTTAAAAACCTATTATCCAATAAAGAATTAGAATAAAAGATACATGTACAGTGAAAGACGATGCCTTAGTGTATAGAGCTTGTGAAGGGTATAAAGGTTTTGTTTGCCTCACCTTTCTTCATGGTTTTTTTTGGTTTGTGTTGGGTTTTTGTTTGTTTGTTTCACATCAGTATTCTGAAAGGGGGGAGTTTTGCCTCTTAAAATACTGCTACCCTGTTCCTTTGTGCTTCCATACTATTGTTCTGTCCACCTAGTTTCTCTAGTCTTATGTAGTTGAGTAACGTGACAAGGAGTGTCTTTTGGTTCTTTTGGTTCAGTGTGTACTAAGGCTTGAAAGAATTGGTTGTTTAAAATGGTCAATTTAAAATTAATCTAGAAAAATCATCATGTATTTCTTTAACTGAGGATTTGCACAAAACCATCTAGGGGGTTGTGGGAAGAGAGTCTGGAAACCTTCCTGGGGTACACAAGGAAGCACATCCCTCTACACTCACAATGAGGTGTCCCTGTGGTCCTAGCTTCTGACCTCCCGAGACCACACAATCAGGGGAGTACAGGGGACTGGGCAAGACTGAAAAGGAAAGTGCACGTTGGAGCTTGAAGGCAGTAAGGAGGCTGCAGTGGGAATCCAGTGCTGCTGTTCACTTCCTCCTGGCCTGTTTCTCTACAGAGCAGAGGAGATCCTCACTTACCATCTTTCTCCCACTTCTTAAGTAAGCTTAGTTGTGTCTAGTAATTACAGTTGGGGACAGCGATGACCTTTCTGTTGTAGGGTTTGGGCAGCATTGTTAGCTTTATTTCTATTAAATTAACAGTTAAAACAACATTCGTTTGTACAGTGCTAGTCTCAATGGGAGTTCTGGTTCATGCCTGGTGTTTGCTGGCACAACTGTCGTGCAAACCATGAGCTTGCAAGAAGACATTGTGTCCCGTTTTAAAATTCCCTAGGCACTTATGGCATGCCGTATTGAATTTCATTAGCTTCAGCTTGAAAGAATGAAAACTTGAAGAACTTATTTACCAATAATATCTTTTCTTTTAAATATCTTCAGTTCTTACTACTGGATAATGGTATGCAGTGATTGAGTCTCAATATTTGACAGAAATAAAACCAACGTTCTGTTCTATTTTTCAGAGAATGCAGAATCGATTGACCTCAAACAGTTTTTTGACCTACATTTCTCACATATATATTATGTGTTCTTTGAAAACTTCGTGACTATTGAAGTAGGTCTTAAACAAAAAGGTAAGTGTTTCAAATAGAACACGTCTTGGTGCTTGTGTTTTCATTGTAAAAGGAAGCAGGGTGTTATAAATAAAGCTGTGTGTCTGGTCACAAATGGCAACATTAGCTTTGCAGAAGTATGTGTAAGCACTAACTTTGCAAACGAAGGCAGAGCAATTAGCGGTGCACGCAGTGGAGGTGAGCGAGGAGTGTTCTCTGGTGACTGGTTTTGCCCTTTTGCAAAGTGAGGGTTCTTAAGGTGTTACACTTCTTGTGTTCTGCAGAATTATTCTAACTTTTGTTTAACAAGATACTTTGTAACTTAATCTCTACCAGCTGTTGATGCCATAACAGAAGTTACAGAAACTGTGACTGTTATAAAATGTAACTATGAAATATGCTTGTTTTATTTGTAGCAGGAATGCAAAATTCTGGTTGTAGAAATGCATATTTTTGTTTTACACATCTGAAGATCCTTGTCAGTGTTCTTTACACTTTCATTATCAAAACAAAATGTATCTTCTACTTATTTCTAATTGCATCTAGGTCACAAGTCTCAGAGAGAAGAATTAGATTCTATTCTTTTTATTTTTGAGGTAAGAGAACTTGAATATTCCTGTATGTGTGTTTTGCTTTGAATTGGATCCTGTTAAATAATAACAGTTCAGCTAATCTACGGTTGCTTGGAAATACGGTTTACATTTAGCTGCATTCCTTTTTCAGTTTGCTTAGAGTTGAATTGTATGTGCTTTGTGTGAGAAGAAAAAGAATTTGACTTGCAGTTTTGCAGGAAGATACTTTAACTGGAAAAAGATGGTTTTGGCATCTGCAGATAGTTCATTACTTGGTGGTGGTGGTGTTTCCCTGCACCCGCCCCCCGCCCCCCCCCCCCCCCCCGCCCCCAATGTGTTGTACGCCTTGAAATTCTTGTAAAGACGATCTCTGATTATTCATAGTCTCTTTGACATTTTGATTTCATGTTGTCTCTGTTTTTTCTCGTAATAGGTTACTACTGCAGAATTAGTTTTTCTAGATCGCTTTTATTTTTGCAAAGATTTATTGTTTGAAAACAGCATTTCACAATATCCTTACCAAAAGCATATCCTGACTTAACTAAGATGAATTAGAAACTAAATTGATGAACTTGGAATATTTCTGAACAGAGACTATAGTTTAGAAATAGCTTAGAATGTCAACTTTTTGTCTTTGCTTTTTGATGGAGGCTTCTAATTGTAGGACAAGGATTGTGGCTTTTACATATTTAAAATTGAAAGCTGATGAATGCTTACCATGTGGTTGAATACAAATTCAAGATATTTTTTTTTTCTAGTAAGATATGTTGGTACTTAAAACTGTAGGTTTAGCTGTTACAAGGAGAATGAATCTGAAGAGAGCTAGTTCATCTGCTTACTAGTTCCTACGTAAGGGATATTAGGTGACCTGTAGGGATATTAGGTGACCTGTGCTTTAGAAGCAGTTGCACGGGCTGTTGGAGGGCGTTGGCCAGGAATTCATTTGGGATGTCACGTTATTTACAAGTTGCTAATGCCTCTAACACAAACATTTAAGTGCCACATAATAGATTTTAACTGTGCTCTGTTTCTTACCACCTTAAGATGATCATTCTCCAGTCTAGCTGGAGAGGTGTTAGACCATTATTGCCCCAGGTCTGTTCTTCATTGTTTTGCTGTAGCTCTTTACCCCTCTGAGAAGGCTGCAGCAAACGTTTGCTTGTTGCACAGAGGCAAGTTGACAGCTAAGCATCCTAGCTTAAGCCACTACGAAAGTGGAAGAACCCAATATAACCTGTTGTAAACCAGAGCAACTGAAACGGATACTCCTCCCATTGCAGTCCCTGTGCCATAAGCAGCAATATCCAGTAGAGAGGTAGTGGAGCCAGATAAACTTCAGTAACATATGAAGTCTTCAATGCAGGACTTGCCAGACAGTCTGTCAGAGCCTTTGGGCCTCTTAGATTTAGGAATGGGTTTATCTTGAAAGGATAGTAATGCTTCCAAGGAAAGCAGTGTGGAAATTTTCTAAGTAAACCTTTCAACTTCTATATGTGGCCTTTGTGAAAGCACTCTTTGGTCTTCTGAGAGCAATATCTGCAACATAGATCCTTGGGTTCTGTTCTTTGTAGAAAATTTTGCAACTCCTTCCAGAAAGGATTCATCAGAGATGGCAATTTCATAGTATTGGTAAGTTGATTCTTTCTTTTTTTTTTTTTTTTTTTGAATCTTATTTTTTATTAGTAGCTATTAGTAGTTTGTGCTACTCAGTTCCTTAACCTTTATGTGGCACAACAGGGTTTATAGTCTTGAAACTCTTGGCAGCTAGGGGAAGAAAAAAAAAAAAGAAAAGCCAAACCAAAAAACTCACCAATGTAATGAATGCTATTCTAGATAGAATTAAATGTGGGAAGTTGGTAATTAAACAGTTGCTGACAAAGAACAGGGGCAGGTGGAAAGTTGCTTTATAATTGGGTTTTTTCCCTAATTTTTTCTCTTAGTGATAAATTTCAAAATTGCAGTGAGGTCTGTATTTGTAAATGGGGAATGCTGATACTGTGCACATTAATGACTTGAGAATATTTGCCTTTGATGTACACATCCCAAAAAGCCCTTGGGGGAAGATGTTATGGGTTATGAGGCTATGAAAGGTGATCTTTTTCTTTCCTTCTGGCATTGAGAGTTGCCTGAAGATATCAAGTTCACCAAGATTAAACTGGAGATTGCCAAGGACTTGTTTAAAAGTTACTATCAAGTCTGACCGAGAACTCTTGACATCTTGCTTAAGCGAAAAAGAATAAACAAACAAGCAAACTATTTTATTTTATTTTTTTTTACTACTTCTTTTTAGGGTTGATTTTAAAGAAGCTTCTTCACACTGGAAATTCGTTAAAGGTATTGGAAAATGTTGCATACTACTTTTGTCTAAAATACTTAAAAATACAAACAAGAGTGTAAGGGCAAATTTCTATGGTAAAAGCACAGGAATGAGAACCAGGTCATGACTTACGTGTCATGAAAGAATGGCTTCAAATCATCGGCTTGACTTTGGTAGAACTACTCACAGTGGTAATGTGTTTATATGAAGTAGCCAGGTTAAGAATGTGTGCAAATAGTTTAAAGGATTTTGCATTAAAGCAGAGGTAAGCCTTAACCGTTTATTGTTAGGGCGGGGAAGCTGGTTCTGGGGCTCAGGCTGTCTTGGAAATGGAAGGTTATGTATTCCAAAGAGACCTATTGGGGACAGTTAATAATGATTGACTGTGGGACAAAAGCCATCTGACTGTAACACGTAGTTTTGGTCCTCTGGCAAACTACTATGCCACTCCTCTGTGAACCACCTGCAGGCTTGGCTGGTTCTAAAATTCTCCAGCGTGAGAGCCAGGAGGGGAGTGTTGTAGGACTCTGTCACCTTTCTTGAAGAAGGAATGGAAAAGTCCTTTGTTACTATAACTCATGGACATATTTAGAAATTTTATGGTCTTTGTATTTTCTGAAAACTTCATATGGCATCTTGCAGTGCTGTAGTCAAACGAGTTACTAGATACGTGTTGGTTTTCTTCCTTCTCTTTCAGAGAAAACCCTGTGAAAGAGATTCTGTGAGGCAAACAGCAGTGAAGGTGCCAGGGTTGTCCTTGCGTTTCAGCAGGAGCAGCAGATGCGCTAGCTTGGCTCTGCTGATTGCTAATGGTCATTCTGTCTGTCTATTCTCATCTTTTCTGCCACTCCTTTTCTTTCCCTCCAGGACAAATGAACATGCTTTTGTATGTTCTGGGACAAGTTACTTGTTCTGTTTTTTTCCTTTAAGATACGTCGAGAAGGTGTGCGGCTCTTTCTTTTGTGGCTGCAAGCACTTCAAAATAACTGTAGTAAAGAACAATTATGGATGTTCTCTTGCTTGATTCCTGGATTTTCATCACCACAGTCTGAATGTGGCCCCCGAACACTAGATAATCTCATTAACCCTCCAATTAATGTTCAAGAAAGTAAGTAATTTGGTAATATTACTCAATTTTCTACATAATTCAAACATACATATGTACGTACCTAGGGAGATTATGAGGCTGTTACTGAGTTTCTTGGCAGTTTATCAGGTCTTCTTCCAATTGTACCTTTGTCCTTATTTTCCTGTTTTTCAGGGTGGGTTGTTTTTTTTGTTTTGGTGTTTGTTTGTTTTTTAAAGTATAGTACCTTAACACATAGTGGGTAAAAATAAACTGACCAATTTTACGTAATTCTTAAGAATTACAAGCAGATGCTGCATCTATTGCAAACTCGCACAGCCGGATTCTGCTTGTGTTGAACATTGGCCAAAGCCAGTGCAATACTCTAGGGAGCAAGCTACACAAAGCAGTTTCTGGTGGTTGTTAGAACAATATGTAAAGCCAAATGATTGATCTTCCTGCTACGCCTGGCTAGGCAATTAAAGCTATGGTATTCTTGTGGCTCAGAATCTTCCAGAAGAATCTGAACTTGTAAATTGCAAAACCTAAGGTCAGAAAGGTCTGCATCAGTGGAAAGTCTTGAGCATTCAGGGATAAGCTTTTTATATGTTCTTGATTTATTTTTTTTTTTTTTTAACGTGAAGATCATTATCTTGACTGATCAATAACACGAGGATGATTTTTTCTCTTAAGATGATACTAACGACAGTTTTTCCTTTGGCTGTTCGCTGTAGCAGTAAGTATCAGATGCTGGCTACTTTGGGGAGCCTAACTCAATTTATTCCTGTTAGCAGGATTTTAAACTCATTTATTAATGAATTGCAATTGGATGACGTCATAAGCGCAAACTGTGCCTTCACATAAATGTGAATAAGAAACAAACCACTTTTTTTCCTCTGAACATTAAGTGGTGGTCCCTTTTTTCCACCTCCACCCAATGTTTTAGAGCTGACACAAGCATTGCTTGTACAAGCAAGCCGAGTCTCCTTGCCTGGAAATGAAATTTACTGAAACTTAGGAGGCAGATTTCGTGGCAGGATAGCTCTGTAGGTAAAAGTTTGCTATATACTTCAGCCCTGTTCTGGGCTTATCTCATGTTATATCTCTACAGTGGGAAAGGAGGAACAAATGTGAAGGGGATGTAGGCAGCGTAGAAATGCAGAACGTAAAGAATGAAATGTGAACATCTAATTACAGGAACAAGAGAAAAATAAATTCTGAAGTAGCTTCCCTGTATAGGCAAAGGAAGGATGGAGCTAGTAAAACTTAACACAAATGTAACTGATCAACTGCTAAATTAAGAAAATAGTGAGATATGCAAATAAAGATTTGGCATTTGTGCAACACAGACATTACACGATTGTTTGCATAAATTCCAAAAGAAATGTTTTATGCCTTTTGGAAAAATTAGATCTTGGCAGGTAGATTCCCAAGGTGCATAGGGAGAACTTAGTTGTTATCTGCTGTGTTTAGATATGTAAAAAATCAGTTTTATAATGGTTTATTAGCTAAAATGTCCTAATTTTCATTAATCTATATGTGGATGGTTTTGCCTGTAACTGTCTCTGCTTACCCTAATACACTTCTACTTTCATAACTTAGTAGATATTTATGCATGAGAAGAAATGGTCTAAATGTTAATGTACTTTTTTAATAGCTCAAGTGACTATAGAGGAAATCACTCCACTTGTTCCTCCACAATCAGGAGATAAAGGACAAGAAGATTTAACAAGCTATTTCTTAGAAGCACTTTTGAAATACATAGTAATTCAGGTATGTTCTATAGCTTTCAAGCAAACAGATATGAAAGAACTAACATCTGTTTGTCTATTACAAGAAGACATTTACTAGTAGCACTGCAAATGCATATAAAAATGTTTTAAACATTCCTTCCCCTTGCCCCTCCCTCAGCTGTCCTTCATAGAAAAGCAAATTCTCCTAGAAAATCTTCACTTCTGTGTGAAGATTCTTAGGTCCGTTACCACAGCATCTTGCATGAGAGTGCAGCATGGAGGAGAAAACAAGGACTTGTCAGTCACTTTCAGCAATGCTGATTCCATCTCCCTTGCCATTTTCACCTCCCCCTCCCTGACCTGTTGCCTTCCACCAGTGGAAGGATCAGCTCGGCTTGCTGTTATTATGTGGCATTTGTGGTGGTTGGGGCCTTTGCTTTTCAAACTAAGGGGAAACTTCTAGCTGAAAGCATTAGATTTTTGTGATACAGGCTTTTAACAAGTCCCCAACTTTTGCTGGCCTTTTCCCTAGGCTTTTCCCTTTTTACTCGGGCTAGCTGGCAAAACCAAACAGAAATAGGATGTCAGACTCAATGGTTTGTAAGACTGGGGTTTCCAGTGTCTGTGCTTAGGGTTATATTTTTCCTCCATCTGTCTTTCTGGAATTTCTGCTGTTACAGTAGATTAACCATACAGCCTCTCCATTCTTTGATGGAAGCACTGAGCTACTGGAAATCCCTAGTTAGTAGAAATGCTCCAGGGTGTTTAGAGCATGCCACAGAGATTATGGCTTTCTAGTAATGGCTTGTGGGGTTGTTTTGGTTTTTGTTTTGGTTTGGTTTTGTTTTGTGTGGGTGAGTGGTTTTTTTTTCTCATCAACAAGGTATTTGCTATCCAGATCTTGCAGGGATGGTGCCATGACTCCTCTTGGTATCTTAACTGTACTTTCTGGGACTTTAGTTTTCGGATACTTGTAGGCGTAATATAGTACACTGCACAGAGAAAATTTGAGATTACTGCTACAGCTGAGCAAGTGAACCTCTTCAAAAGAGAAGGAATGGGAAATAGTATGTATTCAGAATACATCAGATCTGACAAATCTTATGAGTTATGTTCTGCTTGGAAGTAGCTGCTCTGGTGAGATTACACTCACTTAGTGGCATTGCTGTGTGAACAGCAGGTAATAAGATCTTGCAGATTGCAAGCTACCTAAAAGGCAGATTATGGAGCTGAACTGTGCACAGAAAATAAAGACTTGAATGAGTATCTAGTCGATGGTGTACAACTCAGTCACGCACTATGTCCTTCCCTTCGTACTGTGACACTTCCACGATTTCAGCCAGTACTTGAAATGCCTAGGACAGGCAAACAGCTCCTATCAAAAACTGTGGCCTAGCCATTATATTTTGTGTAATTGGTTTACTAGCCAGTTAGCACACGCTGCTTCTGAGCCTGCTCTGCTGCCATATGCCCAGCAAACTGCTTGACTGCATGACATGCTGTAGGTGTTCTAGGGCACTGTCTTACGGGTTCTGCTGGACAAGTCTGACCCAGAAGTTTTTCTTCACACTTTGCAGGTTGTGCTTGAGAAGGTGGATAGTGCACAAATACAGCCAGCGCTAAACTGAAACATTTCATGGCTTCCCTTTATCTGTCTTACTGTGTGAACTGGCAGTGCTGGAATAATTTTTGACCTAATTTTGTTGCTTCCAGCATTTCCCAGTTTGGAAAAAAAAAAGTGTGTGTGTGGGGGGCGGGGGCAGGGGATATCAGACCTTCCATTCTTTTAATTATGGTAGACTTGACAGATTACGCAGCTCTGCAGGCAGATGGATTCTCCAGGACAAAAATGGAAACTGCATGTTGGGTTTATCATTAAGGAGAATTTATCATGCTTTTCAGTAGGAAAACATTTCATAATGGGAAAGGCTTAGCACTCATGATCTGTGGAAGTAGATTTGTGTAATTCAACTTTAAAGTTGTATCTTCTGCTGCTTGTTGTTGACAGATTTGTTTGTTTCCTATTGCCAACCAGACAAAGGAATGCAAGTACTACTTATAATGAATATATGGACACTTGTTAGTTGAAGTGTGTTAAAAGAAATTGGCAAACACATGTTCAGAGTAGCATGGGTAATTGTCCTTTTCTTATAAAACATTTTGAAGTATAAAACCAGTTTTATTAAAAGTAATCTGTTTGGGTTTATTCCCTGACTGAGCTAGATGACCATAAAAGCAGATGTATTTCTATTGGTTTGAGTATTTGATGTTTTCAAGTTCATTTTGAAGCAATGTTTTGGAAGAGAACAGTCTTTGTTTCATTGACATTTAGTAGCTAGTTTCTGCTCCATCTTTCTAAAAATGTTTATTAAAATGCATGTGACTTTGTTCCAAAGAAATAACTTACAAAGAAGATATTTCATCAATCATCTTTCTCTTCTACTTCCAGATGTTTACTTTATCCAACTTTTTTTTTTCAGGTTAAGAGTTTAGAATGGAAGAACAAGGAAAACCAGGAAAAGGGATTTTCATTTTTATTCTCAAATTTTAAGAAATACTACTTACCTTCTATTTTCCCAAACATCTGTAAGGAGACCAGCTTATATAACCCTATACTTGGTAAGTGTTAAGACAGTGGATAAAATCATTACATTTTCTCTAATACAGAATATAGCAAAGCAGTTTTTTGCTTGAGTCATGTTGTCCATTAAGAACATTCTCAAAAAGTATTTCTTATGAGAGAACATGTTATGGTTCCAGTTCACGGTTTTCAGTTCTTTGTTCTTGGAGGCACGGACCCTTTTGTTAGAGTCAATCTTGCTGTATTAACCTGATTCAGGTAAATTAAATGTTCTTGTAAAAGAGTTCTTTAATGTGGCCTCTGTTGATTTAAGTTGTGCTCTGAAGAGAAACCACTGCTGTTGAGATAAAAGGTGTTAGTGTGCTGTTCTTTGGGGGATGTTAGCTGTATCTGTGTGGAATCATGGTGTTTGGATCATATAGTGCTTGCTCATGGTTCAGAGCGGGCAAAGTTAGTTATGTCTTTGTCAACTGTATTTTGTCAAGAGCTTGCAGTAGAAAGAGGAAGCTAGGGTTTAACGCAAATCTTCAAAGCTTATGGTGCTAGAATGTATCTTTCCATAGAGAGTGGAATTTTAGGTGTTTGCTAAGTGAACCTAAGTACAGTTTTGTTCAGAAGTTTTTAGCCCATTCTTAACTAGAACGATGTTTGCAAATCTTGATTTTGCTAGCTCAGGCTTGCATGCACCCATGCACGTGTTGGTTGTAAGTCAACAGAGTTCAAGACTCTTGTTTGCAAAGCAGTACAATATACACAGGCTTTAAGCTGCCATTTGATTACTTGAATAATATGGACACCTCACTGCTCCTCTTACCTGTTGATGCAGCATCTCATAAACATTAGTAGTGATCTTCAGATACAATTTCATGTTCTAATACCAAGCTATCAGGGAAGTTTTTTGAAAAGGTCTTAAGTTTCTGCCAGTCCACGTGCATGTATTTAGATTGTAGCTTTCTTCAGAGATGGATGTTTTAAAACAGTGTTCTTCTGGGAAAGACAAACAGTGGACCTTCTCATCTAGGGGAGAAGCAGCAGTGTAAATCCAGCTATGAGCAATGGTAGAACAAGAGTTGTGTGAAGATGCTGAAGAAGTTAAGTGATAAAATAGCCACAAGAGGGATAGTAAGCAATGCTGAGAAAGCAAACCTACTGCTACTTGATGTCCTTGAAAAAGAAATATGGAAGTGATATTTTCTCTTTCAATCAAGATCTTGGTTGAGTCTTCCATGGAAGTGTTACTGTAGTCCTCTCTTTTTCTGTGAACCATAAATAAGAAAATTCCAAGGCCTTATTAATGAAGAGGACAATGTGGAACAAGAAGATGTGGGCACAGATCTCCAAAACTACTGTCAGTGCCTTAAACTGTGCAAAGTCAGCAACAATGACAAGGATTTTAGGAAGAATAAAGTAATGAAAGGAACAGAAGCACTGGTGAGTAGAATAGTCTTTTCTCCTCTAAGAAGTTCTTCTCTGGCATGCATCTTGCCACCCTATTTGAAAACAATCCTGTGCCTGTTCTGAACAAAATTGACAGTGTTTAGGCAGAAAACAGGGCAAGCTCAGGCACTCAGCCTGCTGCTTACACCAGTAGCATAAGAACTGCTTTAAAGTTTAATTTAGGAGAAGTCATTTAATAAGCAGGCATTAATACAGGGCTTTACTGGAGATAGTGTATTTGCTTGAGATTTTTTTTTTTTTTTTTTTTTTTTTTTTTCTGTTAGGGCAGTTTTTCAGATAAGTATATTGGTTACAGTAACAAGCACTGAGCCTTCTGGTTGCAAGAATTGTGCCTGCAAATTCTGGCTTGAGTATTACAGGCTTAGAAGGGCCCATGAGATTATTTTGGGCTTTTTTTTTTTGTTTTATTTTGAATGTCTTTTTAACATTTGTTTAGATTCTTAAGATAGTCTTTAGAAACTGTTTAGTAAGAACAACACATGGCAGTCAGATTCCAGGGGCATTTGTTTCTTCCATCATAGTAATGTGCCTTTCTGTGCCATTTCCAAGCCATTTAAATGGGCTCCTTCATTTACAAGGAAACAGTAAAGTGGGCTGTCCTGCAGCTCTCTGCAGGTCTTAATTTCTTCTGAACCCTTTATTGCCTTAAAAAGTAAGTGTGGTCAAAACTACAAGTGTCCACTATTATAACTGTTTTTACAAGCCTTTTCATTTTCTACCCTGAGTACATCTTCCACCACTTACAGCTTCCTGTCCATTTTGGCACTGGCTCACATCAGGTTCCTAGAGGGGGAAGGGCAGGGGGTAGGGAAAGCCCCAAACAAAACAGAAATGAAAAATGGAAAGCTGGGGAAAGGGAATTATTTCTTATTGTGCTATTTGAGTCAATTTAATAAGCTTCTGTTTTGCTTTTGGTTTCATGTCAGCATCCTCATCTGGAGACTTGACACCTACTTCCAAGATGGACAGAAATGTGAAAATACAAGAGATGACTGAAGGAGGATATTTTTGAGAAGCAGCTGCGGCACATAATACAGTTGAGAGGGAGTAGAGAGAGAGGATGTTCTGAGAGGACGTCGTGAAACTACAGAAGGAGACAGTGTGCTGCAAAGACATGTTTACTGCATGTCTACTGGATGTTTTGTCCTTTTGAAGATTTTTTGCCAGTATTGCAGCGTTCACACCCTGCTGAATACTAATAGATACCAGAGATAACTGATTTTTGCATCTTTAAATGCTGTGCTACCAGGCATTTGATTCCTTGGTTTACTGATTGTGCTTCTATTTAAGATACATTAATTTTTAGTTTTCTTACTAACCTGCTGGTTTCCACAGAATGAAAACAATGTACTGATATTTATTTGTAATAAATAAACTCTTTGTAAGCTTTTTAAAAAGTGTTCTGTGCATTTGTTACTTACTTAGGTGGATGGTATGTAAGAGTCAAGTAGTTTTTTCCTCTAAAATAATACTTCCACTAAAAATAGTGGATGTAACTTTAAAATCTGTCTGGAAACATTCTTCAGTTTAGCATGATGAGTTTATCACTACTTTTGTATGTGGCTGTTGACATGACACTGAGATATACTATAGCTTGGATATCCTCAGTGCTGATGCTGGATATTGTATAGTGTATTTGTAACGTTAACAAGAAAACTCACAGCAGTTTGGCAGGTAGGCTGCATTCACTTCAGATGCTTAAAGGTCTATAAGTTTAATTGCTTGGATAGTAACTGCTTATTTTTTCACCGCTATCCAGATTTGTTCCTCCTGGATTATGATACCATAACCTGACAGAAGTTATGCTGGATCCCTTAAAACAACTCTTGACTTTGCATTAGGAAGATATATAGTCAGGAAACAACTGTATGTTCTTCAGCATGACTACTTTGCATTTTCTTTGAGTCTCATCAGTAGTATCTTTGAACTGCCTTCTGGACTGTAAAACCCTGGAACGTATCTCTTATTCATGTGCCACAACCTGTGGAAGAGTTGAGGCAGTGCTGAAATACCATCTCTGTCCAATCTATCACACTCCATATCTGGGATAGGACCATCATTTTCCATGCCTCCTTTTCGTGTTTGTTTTGGTTTGGGTTTTTTTGTTGTTTGTGGTGGTGGGTTTTTTTTATGGTCTGCTGTCACCAGATGAAAACCATGATACTGAAGCACCAGCAGCAGGGTGTGTTCTGGCAGCACATGCCTTAATCAGTCCTTGGGCAAATTTTCGTCTACTTTTTGTGTCGGAGCAGATCTTATACTTGCCTTCTAGAACTAGAAAGGGAGTTGGCACACCACTCATAGGGAAATGTCATTCATACTTGAAAGTTTTGTAGCTGCTTCAGATTGATGTACTGCAGAACTGTTCTGCACCCTGTCTTCGGTTGTGAAACCCAAAAATGGCATTTTGCAGTGTTAAGTTGGCTGATACATGGCTGGAGTTGAACTGGGCTTGAACTTAATATTTGCCCCTGCAGAAATGTGCATTGTGCACAGTTTAAAAACTGTCTGTCTAGGTGTCCCTGCCCCACCAACAATCTTTGTAATAGTTTTACTGCACATGTCAATTCCATCCGTGCTGAGATAAGGACTGTCCCTTTTTTCTGAAGCAGATTCAGGAGTACTGATGACACTGTCAGCGTCTTTGTCACTAGCACAGTAGAGAACCAGAAGAGCTAAACAGTTCTAAACTACCATGCAGAACATGGGATAGGGAAAATGGAGTTGTAGGTTATAGATGCCAAATAACCACAGTTCCTGCCAGCTGGCATGCTGCTGGGCATCATTCATTATATTACCTGCAAGCCTGTTACAGAAGCTATTGCCACAGAATCATCCTTCAGCTAAGTCATAGGAAGATGCATGTGCTCTTGCTCTGACAGCCAAGTCCACCAAAATTAGCTAGCGCAGATGTGACATTAGATGAAGCTGCAAAACTCGTGGCTTTGGAGCAGATTTTCTCTGTTTGTTTGTCTTTCACCTATTGCAGGGCCAGAAGGGGCCGTGTTTGTTGCAGCTGCTGTTAGAATACAGTTTGTAATTAAAGCTCTCCCATTGTAGCCATGATTAGATGATGGGATCTGTATCAGTAAAGAACTGGTGACACCTGTTGCTAACTGTATTGCTTTATTGTGGATCTCTGCAGACTAACGTAGAGATCTTTGTAGGGATGCATTAGGAAATGTGGTGATCCCTTGCGTCTGGACTGCATCTGCTTTTCTTGTATAGGCCATATTCTAGTCTAGTTAACAGTTATTTTGCTGCTTAGAATGCCTTTATAATTTTCAGTGAAAGTATGAAGTAATGAGTTTGCTGAAATTTAGCTTTAAATATTGAGTATAGCATGTAGCTTAAAAAAAGCTGAAAACAAGGAAAAGAAATGCGTTTAGGAAAAAAATGCAAGCAAGGATGTAAGGCTATAGAAATCACTTTCAGATAAAAAAATTAAAGATTTTGCATAGCAGAAACAAGTTGCTGTCAGTTGGACCAACAATACTGTTTCCCTCTAGGAGAAAATTACAGCCTTTTGATGTCTTATAGTCTATTCTTGAAATTTTCTGTCGCGTCTTATTTTGGCACATCTTGGGATGAATTGTGCAACAGTGAATACGAAAAAGCAGAACCTCTAAAAGTTCATGTGTATTGGTTATGGTTTTAGGATTTCTTTCTTATATAGGGCTTTCTGTCTGCACCTATTTTTAAGATGTTGTTGTATTTCTTTACAGATATACCACAAATGAGACCAAAGCCGCACTATGTAATGGTTAAGAAAGATGCTGAAACCAATGAGGCAATATATTGCACAAAGGAACCTTTTATTAAGGCTCGTGTTATTGTCATTCGATGGTTGGTGTCTTTCTGGCTTGAGCCAAAACCTCATACAGGACCTCATATTCCTGGAATGGAAGGTGAAAATGTGCCAAAGAATATTCAGGTAAACCCAAATATAGAAAAAAGTGTTTTCATGTTTTTGTCTGAATTGTTATGTCAGAAGTGTGCAGTCCTCTGATAATTATAATTAATGAAAAACTGAAAAAATAAAAAAAGGATTTTCTAAACAAGTTTTCTGCTTATGAATTCATTTTATAAGGACTCACAACTTCTTTTTTCCAAATTCTGCCATTTTGTTTTTAATCAAGTAGACGTAAGAAGCCTTGAAAAGCCTTGAAACCTGTTTGTTTTTTTTTCCCCTGAATTCTTTGTACTGTTGTATAGAACAAAAAAAATTGTATAACTTAAATTGTATTGTTCAGTTGTTGTACTAAAAATGAGCTATGGAATATTCTTTAATTTTTGTTCCAGAGAGCAGCTGCTAGCATGGCTTCAAGGGAGGACAGCAAAAATGACAGTACTGATAAGCAGGATAGAAATGCAGAGCCAGAACAATCTCATTCTAATACAAGTACTCTAACAGAGAGAGAACCAAGTTCTTCCAGCCTCTGCAGTATTGATGAAGAGCATTTAACCGATATTGAAATTGTCCGGAAAGTCTTTTCTTCTAAAAGAAGCAATGTTAATTTTCTAACTGAGATTTTTCGACAGGTAAAGAACCCTCTTTAGATTGCAAGAGTGTTACTATATTGTAAATGATCATTATGTCATGGTTTTCTTTCAGCAGCGTTTGCTAAGCAGAACCTTATATAAATGTACAGGTTTTTTCTCTCATCTTGCCTTTAAGGATTAAGAATTGAATAGTACAGTTCTGGAGTATTTTCTGTGTAGAATATCTCTGGTTCCTGATTCTTCTAATCCTATTTCTTTAACCAATTCAACAACATTTAACTTCGACCTTAAACTTCCCCATAGACAGGACAGTTTGATCTTTTTTGTACATCAATCCTGTAGCTATTAGAGCTCACAACCAAGCATGTTAAAATATGCATCCTGTGGGAGTCTGCAGCTGTTAAAGAACTGTTTTAGGAGCAATTGAATATCCTTACCTTGATAGTGTTCATCAGAAGAGAGGGCCAGATGGCTATAGAAGGTAACAGCTTCTGCTTCTGACTTTACTGCAACCAGAAATGTTGGGTGAGCATATTCAAAATAGTGTTTCTTAACTGGAAACTATTAAACAAATTTAAACTGAGAACATATGCCAGAATATGGAGTCTTTATTTATAATGTCAAAATACATAACTGTGAGTTCAACGTGGGAGAATAGAACAAGATAGACTTTCTTTATGCCCCATGCTCCAGATCAAAGGATGACAAGATTTTTTTGAATAATGGTAAAGAAAACCAGTACTGAGTTTCAATTGAAATACATGATATTAGTTGCTTTAGACAGCAGAAAACGAAACATTTTAAAACTCTGGTGTATCTGGATAAAATGTAACTTTTCAAATGGGGCAAATAAATGTCAGAAGCTTATTCACATCCAATGTGTTGAAGAGCTTGGAGATATTACTGAAGGAGATAACGGAGTTACCTGAATTCAGCTGCCATTCAAGGGTTTACAGAGTCTGAGATATTGAATGTAAAATCTAAATCATTGATGGTCTGTTTAGAAACTGTGCCCCGCCCCTGCCCAGTGAAAGGGAATGCAAAGGCTATTTTCTTCATTCTTTTCTCAAGGCACTCCATGACTTAGGTAGATTATTTGGATTTCATCTGTGGTTATGAAATCTCATTTAAGTCATTGTTTAGCCAGAAGTTTCCAGTGTAAGTTCATTTCTAACATGCCAGATGTTTGTAATGTTTCTAAAATATTAGGGCTAAGTTATTCCAGTCAGGAGGAGATCTCGGTTGTACTGGATGGTGGGAAGATTATCTTTAGAAAAAGTTTTATGCATTTTAGACTCCAGGGTACAAAAAAATGTATATGGGCTTGCATAAGACCGTTAGATTTGACGAGTGAATAGTTTGTGACTGATGAACTTGTCAGTTGAATTCTGTAATGCACAGCGAAATTTTTTTTAGTGCAATACTGGTATGAAATCTCTATTTCCAGAGAGAGAACATACCGCTTGCGTCAAGTGGGCACTCCTTAAAGACGTGGGCAATGAGTTTTCAACATTCACATCACGGACTTCGTAAAACTATGTGTTAGTGTAGTTTATCTGTTCTTTTTTAAATATAATTAGGGCATCGTGGTCTTTGGTAAATGTATTTATAGTTAGTTAAAACCTGACTAATGTTAAAAGTTTCTTGATTTGTGACCAGCACAGCAGATACAGAAAACCTCCTGAAGAGGGCACTGATCAGCCATCACTCTGACTCAAACGTACGATTTTTGGAAACATTCTGAAGCCTTTTCAGGGAGTTACTTCTTGTAAAGATACTGTTTTGTAAAATCTCATTTAGCTGAAAATAAGATATATGGCTACCAGTAATGTGTGTTACTTGAATTTTTCTTAGTCATTTAGAACTGATTTAACTCCACTCTTCCAAATCCTCAGAGTGGAAAATACTGTAATAGAAACTTCTGCTCATTCATTTTGCACACTTTTGATGAGTGTTTGGCTCTTAATTTCAGTAGGCTAGGTGTTGAATAGATATGCTGGTATGTGTTCTCATACCTCTTTCTTTGGCAGTGAAGTTTTCGAAGTACTTCTCTTGTTAAGACAGTGCTTTTTCATGTTTTCAGTTTACAGATGAAGAAAGGGAGGAAACATTTAGGTTTAGGAGTAATTTATTTGTTTAAGATCCTGCAGTGGCTGTATTCCCCCCCGCCCCCTTATCCCTTAGAACCTGTACATAGTAGAGCCCAACTTGATTTCAAGTATTGTAACTGTTTTTTTTGTTTCTTTTTCTACGCGCAGGCGTTTCTGTTGCCGATATGCGAAGCAGCTGCCATGAGGAAAGTGGTAAAGGTGTATCAAGAGTGGATTCAGCAAGAAGACAAGCCTTTATTTATGAAAGAACCTGAAGAAATAATGCAGTGTACAACTGTAGATAGTGATGAAAATGTTATTGACCACAATTCATCGGAGAAAGCAAAAGAAAGAGAAGAGGTAAAATATTATTGGTTAATATTTGTGCATTTTTTTTGATACACTAGTAGACAGAGAAGTGGCGTCATTGACAGATTAAGTATGGCTTAATTTGATGACAGAGCATCTGTTGGGGAAAATCAATGGTAATTAAACAGTGTGTGAATGGGCTACCGATTTGATCCATTATCTGTAGATTTTTAATGTGGTTAGTTCAATTTAAAATTTCATGCAATTTTATGAACTATTTTCAAGTTGCAGATTATACAGTATGACAACCTTCAACTGTGTAAAAATTATATACAAATAAAAGGATGAGGAAAGTAGTAGTTATTTTGTCCAGATACTTTAAAATAATTGCTATAGACTTCTTGAAATATAGAAATTGCTATAGGCTTCTTGTGTCTTTAAGATGCATCTTAAACATTTGTCTACCATTGTTTATTATTTAATATCTATTATGTCCTTTTTCCTTTAATATGAAACTGAAATACCTGTCTACAAACTTAGGGGATTTTAAGAAAAAATATTTTTCAGGAAAAAGGGATGAACTCCAGTCATGTTAGAAATTCAAACTGGGCAAGAAATGGCTGTTATGAAGACACTCTGCATAAAATATCCGAAATTGATACTGAAGAGCAAAATGTACGAGCTGGAGTGCAGTCAGTATTACAGGTATGAAAAAGACTTGATATCTGGTTTTCATCCTAATAATAAAGCTCTTGTTAAAGAGTGCAATGTAATGCAGTACTTCTGCGAGGGAATCCCATGCTCCTTCAAAGCATTCCTTCTGAATTCTTTGATGACAAATAGTGTTAGAATAATGACAGTGGTTCACTATCTTTATTGACTTAAGTAAGACAATGTATAGACAAGTGTTGGATAACACAGTAAAAAAATCTTTTAATTTTGCATCAGGACATGCATTCTGCTGTGCATCATATCACAGAAAAAATAATTCTAATTTGAGTGCCACATCTTCAAATTATTCTAATTATGTATTTAATGAGAATGTTTAGAAGCTTTTTTCTTTTAAGCTGTTAGTCGCCACACACAAAACACCCGAACCTATCATTTTCCTAATCTGATTAATAAAGTCTACAGGGATATTTTCTCATCTTTTATCTGAATTACAGATTGGATGAGTACATAAGTGTCTGAAAAATTTGATCAAACACCACAACGCCCTACTTCAGTGACAGGGAATGCAAGAGTTGCAGAAATTCCCTAAAAGAAGTTTTCTAACTGCTTGTGGGAAATTTGGTGGGATAGAAGTGTTGATTTAAAATGTTCAGCAAAACGCTCCACTGAAGTTGAGGATGTAGAAAATCAAGCATGTATAGTTTGAGGGTCTTTGAAATGTTTTAAGGTCATATAAAATGTGTGCATGTTATGTATAATATGGGCATGCACATACATACGTATAGGTGTGTGTATGACTCTAGTCTCTGTAATATTCTTTTATCCAGAAGAAAGCTGATTCTGAACAAAATAAAATAAATGTGGTTTTGCCATTCCACTGTGTGCACTTTCACCATGAGTGACTGTGCTAATTGCAACCCATTATTTTTACCACAGCTTCAATGATTTCCTGAATAGGGTTTCCTATTGCGCTGTACGCTGATATGTATAGAAATAAACTTTGTAACTGAAATCACTTTTAAATGGAAATATCTTAAAATAATTTAAGCTTCATAATCTTTGCATACAGTGACTATTTAGAATATGAAGTGTTTCTGAGAAAAGAAACCATGAAGTACCTTTATCTGTTTGCAATGTATTACTAAGATTTACACATCTGAGAATGTCTGGGAGATTCTTCACGTTGAAGTTTTTTAGACAAAGGTTCATTTGACCAGCAAATACCTTTTTAGCCTGAAATGGAGTCAAGACGTCATTGGAACCCAATACCATTTATGAATTTGAGAGGTTTCCCGACCTGGAACCACATTTGACTTTTTCTGTGAATCAAGAATCTAAGACTTCTGTCTTGAGTTTTCTTCTCATTTAATTCTTGCATGGTCTTATCTCTCAGCACTTAAGAGTAGGGTAGGTTTATTAGTTGAGGCTAATGAATGGAAAGCTGCATACTAATAGTTTTTATTTATTAAATCCAAAGCTCTCAGTAGAGGGAAATTATAACTGTAGAACCAGTGATTTACTGTACATGTGTATTAAGAAAAATAAATAAAAATAATTGGAAATCTAGGGCTCACTGTGATTCAAATGCTTCCTAAACTTACATAAAAATATAACAACACTTCGCTAGTAGCTCCTGTCACTCCTACAGTGTTCTTGCCTACTTCATTTTCCTCGTTTTCATTCTGAAAGCCCTGATTCACTGTCCACTGAAGTCAACCATTTTGGAGAAGGTATCCCATTTCCTACTTTTGGTAAGCCTTACTGATCACAGTGGAATGAATGCTTTAGTTTCCTAGAACATAATATAGGCCTTGTCATGTTGAAGCACATACTATGTACCAGGACTGTTTGAAGTAGTCTAGCATGTATTATACTAGTCAGTTGCTGGCGTACAGGTGGAACTCTTATGCCGTGGACTTCTTTACTGGGACATTTTTGTCCATCGCTTTAAAATAATTGTAGAGTATTTTGTTGTACCATCTGTCTAATGAGGGTGAAAGTACACAAAGATGTTTTGTAGAAGAAAAATGGGAAAAAAAATCAGTCTTATTGTTGCTTTATCATCACATGAAGCTAACTTACATTTAAATATATACTTCTGAGTGCATATGCAGCCTTTTCTGTTAATCACAGATTTTTCCCTTCCTGGCTACTGTCAACTGAATTGCTGAAAATATCAAAGTGCTTCAAGCTCATGACATCCACTCTTTTCTACTTACAGGTTTTTATAATAAATTCTTCAAATATATTCTTTCTTGAACCTGCAAATGAAATTAAAGCTCTGCTGGATGAACACACTGATATGTGTAAACGCATTCTTAATATCTATCGTCACATGGTAGTCCAAGTGACTATGGACAAGAAGACATGGTAAAATGCTAATGCCTTTATCTTAGATTATTTGTTTACAAGATAAATGTGAAAATTTACTTGGTAGTAAACACAGTGGAGTAGTATTGAACCACTTTCTCTAAATCAGTAAATACGTGAACTTTAACATCACGAACAGCTTGCCGCAGGGGAAGAGGTTATCTGCTCTGTTAGAGCCAGTAGTAAGCACCTAGTTAGTTTGAGACAGCTTAGCCCTCAGTGGAAAAAGAAGTAAGCTAGGATATACAGACTACTATTATGGAGCTACTGATAACTTTTCCAGGACATCTTGCTCCTGTGTCAAAGTGCTAAAATATGAAAATATATATGAAGCTTGACAGCCTCTTGTTTAAAAATAAAGCCCTCAGATACGCATGGATAACTATTATAATGAGATGTGGGTTGCTCTTGATCTGTAATTGTGTACGGGAGTCCGTGTACTGTTTAACTGGATTGTTCATTTGCAGTGCTTAAGGTGCCTAGCAGGTACAAGAGACCCCACTTTCAAATTCATTCATATTATTTCCCCCTCTCCTTTAAGTAGCTGTCCCTAATGAGGTAGTATATTGCCACCATTTTCCACTGCAAAAAAGCAGTAGCGAGGGGATTTCAAATGGCTGATTTACTCCATTTTAACTTGACATGCATTCAATTTGTCACTAGTATTTCCTGAACTCTGGGTAAGTAGAACTGGCATTATGTGTCACGTGAAGTTTGTCTCCTCTTGGGAGAGGAAATAGGGAGTAAGTTCAAGGCTAACCACTGGGAAATTTGGGAGTAATAGTAGAAAATTAGTTCCACTAGATTAGTATTTTCTTCCCCAGTTTCACATTGTTGTAAGAAGTGATTCTAGACTGTGATGGCAAAGATTGTGCCACACAAAATAATTGATAAAGTATGTTAATGTAGCGTTGACAAAACCTGTCATTCATACAAAAAAAAAGTAAAAGCTCAGATTTGAAATATAGTTAAAATTTTGTCTGTAATTTTAGGCCATTGAAGGTGATAGCACTTGAATGACCTGGCAGAAGATGTTAGAGGGCAACAGGGATTCCTCAAGTGTGAAAAGAAGGCTATTTGTAATCACTATGTCCTGTTTGGAATGTGTTTGAGCAAATCAAGCTCAGTTGTTATCTTTAAAAATATCCTGGTATATACAGAATTACAACAAAACAGTAACTGTACATTTAATATTGTTTTGCAGGGAACAGATGCTACTTGTGCTTCTCAGGGTTACTGAGTCTGTGCTGAAAATATCACCCCAAACATTCTTGCAGTATCAAGGAAGAAAAAACTCCACTTTAGCTGGAAGACTTGCAGGACCTCTTTTCCAGGCAATTAAGCATAAATTCACTTAATTCAGCTTTATTTTGACCAAGAGATTAGATGCCACAACCACTGTTGGCTGGTTTGTCATCTTAAATCATTGATAATGTTACCCAGATAATGTGAATGGGGCGGGTTTAAGAACTGGCTATGTTTGTAACTTTTTGTCACATATTTAATGACACAGTGACAACATTTTTGGGGGTACTGTGAAATTAAAAAAAATGCTGTCCTTTATTTGAGTTGGGATTATGGGTAGCATGTGTAGTTTTATCCTGCTTCCATTGCAAAATTAGGTCAAGTCAGCACAAAATCTGTGCCATGCATACCTAACCAACTGGGGGGGTTTATTCCTTACAGTAAGCTGTAGCAGATCCTTTCAAAGTTTATAGTTGCAGAGTGTTGTTTTGGTGGCTTCTCTGTAAATAGCATCTGTAAAGTCTCCACATTCTTTAGTAGGAAAAAAAAAAAGGATACACAAAATATGAATGTGATGAGAACTAATTGAGAACAGTATTACAAAACTGGCAAAACTTGTAAGATACCAGAAAATCTTTCATTAGTCAAACCAGTCATTCCTGTATCTTAAGTCAGAAGCCCATGTTAACATAACACTTGATAATTCATGAAAAGTCTATGGGTACTAGTGAGAAAAAGAGTGTCAGAACTACACATAAATTTCTGTGGCAGTTAGAAGCTTCCTTTTAAGCAGTAACAATTGAATGTTGTCACCTTATGTTTGGAACCCAATTTTTTCTCACTTTGTTCTTTTAGACTCTCATAGTAGCTTGGATCAAAGCAAATCTAAATGTGTACATCTCTAGAGAACTTTGGGATGACTTGCTGTCTGTAATGTCATCACTGACATACTGGGAAGAGCTGGCCACTGAGTGGTCACTGACAATGGAGACACTAACTAAAGTATTAGCTAGAAACTTGTATAGCCTGGACCTCAGTGACCTGCCGTTGGATAAATTAAGTGAGCAGAAGCAGAAAAAACACAAAGGCAAAGGTAAGACAACACTGTATACACATAATTTGAATTTGAGCTGGGGTAATGAGATGTTTGGCACAGCATAATTTTATTCTAGCCTTTTTAATATACCTAGTTAGGCATCTCTATCGCCTGAAATAACCCCTTTTCTTTAAGATAAGGCTGCTTTTTAGAACCATTGCAGAATCTTCATGTTAAGATTCAGTCCTGCACATAGGCACACATGATATGTAGGTCTTAAAGGTGTGTCGAATTTAACCTAAATTTGACACTGTGGTGGGTTTATGCCTTTTTCATTTTGTCAAAGCAATTAAGTAGTTAAGTCCCAATTGTAACTTCTTGAAGTAGCAAAGATTACACATCTGATAAAAAATAGTTAGCTAGTAAGTGGCTATTGTGAGCACAATTGGAATGTTGATTCTGAAATCTAATGAATGTTGTTTAAAGATCAAATGTAAGTTGAATATAGTTTTGTCTGGGTACTAACTCATCACGAAGCTGTGTGAAGACAGGTTTTGTCAAAGTTGGACTATTTAAGAGAAAGAATACTTCTAATAATGCATATGAATGGTACCAGTGTTTAAACTGGTTCCTAAACAATGCAGGAAATACCATGTAGGACATAATATGGGGAGAGGAGGTGGCTACTTGCTTATGATGGTACAGTTCTGGAATTGGTAAGGACAGGAAGTCTGTCCTTCTGGATAGACGGCTGGATTCTCTTCCCATCAGAGACTGACTTTGTGCATGTGACCATAAACAATCACTTCTGTCTTTTGTTTCCACTTCTGTAAAACATGAGTAATGATACCGTTCTCCTTTAAAAAATGCTTTGAGATCTAATAGTGAAAGGTAGGATTATATTTAGGGTGAGTAATAAAGATGGAAAAGTGGTGTAATTTTTAGTCTTATCTCTCTGTGTTCTGATTGATGTGATTCTCCAGTCAAACCTGAGGGAAGGTACTTCCTACTAATATCCTAGGGTTTGTCAGTAAGAAGTAATCTATGTGGATTCCCTCTCTTAAAGAGGATGTTCCTGTAGGCTGTTTTTGCTAAAAACATTTCACATGCTTCCAAATTTCTCAGCTTGGGCAGAGGTGTTATTCACACTTTCATTTTGTTCTTCTGGTGTGTGACAACTGGACAAAAATACCTTTCTCTGTAGTTGACCCTGAGAGGTTGTTCCAGACCATGCATTTTTCTTTTCTTATACTATACAGCTTTCTTCTTTTTCTCACAAAAGACACGGTTTTTAAAAAAAAAAAAAAGGCACAAACCAAAACAGTCTTATGTGGGATAAGGATGTGTATAGTTATTTGAATAGGCTTAAAAACATTTTAAATCATCTGTATCACCCATACAGAGCCACATGAGAAGAGTTTGTGTTAGCCTTCACTAACAGAGTTCCAAAGAAAGCCTCCATTATTACATGTGAGTGCAGAGTTAAATCCAGCTTTGGAAGTCATAAATATCATACAAATTATGCCAAATTGCTTTGGCCCTGTTCATTTGCTAATAATAATGAATTTCTTGTACTTGGGCTCACTTTCCAAGAAGATGCCCTTTTAACGATTGTAATTGTTTATGAAGTATAATTTTGGATTGTTTGAGTTCAGTATGGATAAGGAAATATATTGTAAATATTTGTTAGTTCACTTTTTTTACATACAATTGATTTTGATAGCTCTTCATATGATCTTTATTTACTTCAATCTAAATGTCAAATCTGAATTTGTTCCATCTTTTCTTAATCTTAGTATAGTATTTTTTTTGTGAGTTTCCAAATTGTTCTTTGAGCATGTCGTCTTTTTTTTTTTTGCTTTTGCATTTCGTGTTATAGTATTTTATCATCTTTATTTCATGTTACTCAAATGTCACAAAATTATTTGGAAAAGCCCCCACAATATTAATGGTCTGTAATGTATGATTTTGTGCGTTTTGTCTAATAGGAACAGCAGAGGAAAAATTTCTAAGGTTACATCATTTATATCAGGCTACAATCTTTTGTAAACCTCATTTTCCTGTGGTTTTGCATTTGATTGGTCAGAACAGAAAATCACAATAGTTTAATAGCACCGACACTTCTGAAAGTTTGAGTATCCCTCAGTGTTAATGCTGGCTGAGTGGGTTTATGTGTTTAAAAACCAGTAATGAGCTGTTTAGCTTTTGAAATCATATTTGCTTTGATAACATAATTTAGTCTATCTAGCTTTAAAACTCTTCGAAAGAACACAACTACAAATATCTGGTGATACCAGAATAGAAGTGAATAGATTTGCAATTCTATTTTTGCAGGAGTTGGGCATGAATTCCCAAAATCTTCCGTTGACAAGTCCTTTTCTAGAGGCTGGAGCCGTGATCAGCCTGGGCAAGCACCAATGAGACAACGCAGTGCTACAACCACTGGGTCTCCAGGAACAGAAAAGGCAAGAAGCATTGTACGGCAGAAAACAGTGGGTACGTATCTGTAAAAGCTGATGTAAGTGACATTTTAGAAACGGTAAGGAATTAATAACTAGCTTTTGTAGCAGTGTGGATAACTTCTTTCCACAAAAGTTTACTATCCATAATAATTAGTTAAATGTGTAAATTATGCAGCCTTATATGCTTTGAGGGTAGCTGAATAGTTTGTAGTTACTAGAATTATGGTTACTGCAAATGGAAGTAAGGCAGTTGATGTATTAATGAGTTTGATCTTGTGCTTGAATTGGATTGTAAAAATAATGCTGTTGTACGTATATGAAAGAGAAATAAGCTGGAATGATTTGAGCAATGATATGGATAGGTGGGTAATAGAAGACTTTTTAAGTGCATGTTTTCATAAACTGTGCACAAAATAGATTGCGTATTTTCCAACTGTGCAAAGAAAAGTGTGAGAAATACACATATGTATGTCCACGTAGTTTATAAAATGTATTGTCTTTTACTATACCCTGAATCTTACATTAATGAAAGATTGGCACAGACGTGTGCAAATCTCCATTTCTGAAGTAGTCTATTTCTCAGCTTCATTACTTGCAGATACTCTTTCCTGTGTTAGGAATCAGTGATGCTAAAAAGTGCTTTAGGTGGATGGCTCAAAAGAAGACTCATTTATATTCATATGATTTACTTAGAATATCTTAACATGAAGTGGACTACAAATTTCTTTAATCTTTTGTCTCATCTTGATGATCTCAGTGCTATCACTTATGCGAAGGCAAATTAAGCTGATTTTACTTTTTTGTTTAAAAGAAGAGCCTTTTAAGGAATATCTCTTGCTTTTTTACTATCTCCGTAGTAGTAGCAGCTTCGGTCATTGTGTGTTGTTGCTTCACTGATACTTCTTGGAAGCAGGTACATTCTGACACATTTTTAGAAACTGGGGATGCATATTGGCAGATAAATATATAATTGTGTTAGCGTTTCAGAAATTAACATTTTCTTTCTTCTTCCAAAAAATATTTGCAATTAATTTTAAGTCACACAGCTTATTTAGCCAAAGTTTTTATTTGAATATTCTTCAAAATTCTCCATTTCAAAAATTTGTTTTCTTGTAAGGTTTTTGTTGGTGTGGGAGACTTAATTGTTCTATAAGCAGGACGGACACGTGAGAAAATGAAGTCACTGCTCCAAAATTTCCTGTCTTTTTCATGCATGCAAATACTACACAGCTTTTCCTGTATCTCATGCTGACAGCACCTAGTTTGACTAAAGTTTTCCTTGTGGATCACAGATACTTTAAATGTAATTTCTGCTTCTCTGTAGGTAGTCTGTGATTAACTGTTGCGGTGTGTTTGTTTTAAATCTTAATTGTCTTAACAAGGTAAAGCTCATGTTAAAATTTCTCCCTTTCCAAATTGTTAATATTTCAGATATTCTGTCATAAGGTTATGTTGTTTGGTCAATTTATTAATGGTTTTGTTTTGCTGCTGTTTGAAGGATGGCTATTTATATGATGTTAGCCCTAAATTGACTGAAATTTATCCTAATCAAGCTATATATTGACCTGGTTAGCTGCAAACTAATCTGATTTTAGTTTCGTTGTACTTCAGATTTCATGGGTTTTTTTCCTTTCCTCCAATTATCTTACATGTTTGATGTTAATAAGCCAAGTTTGTATTACTGTAATGAGTTAAAATTTCAGCTCTATACATATTGTAGAATACCATCTGTGGACAAGCATCACATCATTAGTAGGACGATTTTAAAAGATGAAAAGCCCAGAAAGAGTTGCCAGAGACAGAATCCCAAACTCTTCAGTTTTTAAAAATGTTAATGAAGAACGTGTTACAAAAGCAAGTGTCTTAACTGTCTGCATTCAGTTGCTTGTTATTGTCTCTCAGATCTGCTAAGAAAGTAGTTTGGCTGCTTCTTAATCTGTGCTAATTAACACAGGGTCACATAATAAAAAAACCTGGTTTATAATCACAATAAGTAAATTTTTTTGGAGAACTGGTTTAACATTAACATTCTTCAGTTTAACATTAGCTCCACAAGCTAAGTCTGGAATTGAGTCAAACCTCAGATATATTGCATGATATCTGATATGTAGTGTATTTCCTTTGTGAGTAATATACTCTTTGTATCTGAGTAGGGGGGATGTGCATGTTGAATATTTTATGGTAAGAAAAAGCTGAGGTTTCTTTTTCATCTGTTTTATGTTGTACACGTTTTGTGTACATCTGTGCACCTCTATTTTTTTGAGCCATCCTCATGCCAGCACACATTTATTGCTGCACCAAATTTATGCGTTTGTGTGTTACTCAAATAAAAATCACAGCTTTTCTGATATGCAGTGTGTACATTTTTATCCTGAACTTATGTAAAGTAATTTTTGGAAAAGGGCCTTTAAACATAATATGCATATGGGTTGAAAAATCTTCTGTAGGGCTAGATACAGAGTGCATGGCTTAGGCAGCAGATTATAGTCCTATAAAAATATTGGATCAGAAGGAATTTACTAATCTTTTTTTTTTTTCTGCTTTTGTCTATAGACAGCAGTGGAAGGTTATAAACTGTCAAATATCTAGTCCACATTCTGGTATTAAGTCTGCCTCTACTTAAGTACTTAACTGAATGTGACACATCTTAAAATAATAATTCACTGAGATCACATTTTCCTTTTACAGCATCTCAGTTAATTTCGCTTTCAATAATAATATGCTGCAATTTTTCCTTCAAAAGTTTCTGTAAAATTTATACCTTCCAAGTTGTAAATGGGTTGTTCTGTGCCCCTGCCTTGCTAGTATCAATATAATATGGTGGAAAAGATCCAGTCAAATTACAAGGCACGCTTTATGTTACGATTTGTAATCAACACAGTATCCAATCTGAAAAGCTTGTTTTATTTAGAATCATAGAATCATTTAGGTTGGAAAGGACCCTTCAGATTTACTCAGTAGCTTGGTATTTTTTCTCTTGCCTACATTCATTTTGAGATGCACACTGATGAATGTAATGCATCTAACTATCACTGTATCCTGAATTTTATTATTTATCTCTTAAAGAGCTGTTAAAGCTTTACACATAATTGCCTTTTAAAAAAAATTCGTTTCCCTCTCATAAACTAAGCTTAATAGAGAATGGCTTCCGTCTTAAAACGTCTGTCTTTCCGAATTATTTTTTGAAACTGATGTGAAGACTCCACTTAAGTTGTGCTGCATTTGTCGAACATGTTTTCTGCTCTACGTGCATTGACCTACCCAAGTTATGTGCATGTTGCTGTTGGGGACAGTTCTTTAACCTGATTTAAAAGTGTGGTGTGCTCAACTTTCACTGCACTCCATTCATTTACTTCTGATTCCCATACAGATCAGGAGCACTAAGATTCTAAGTCTACATTGCATGTTGTTTTGAAAAGATAAATAGAAAAGTTCAAAGACTGATTAAATATTGACTGACAATATTATGTAAGATGCACTGAAGTTTCCTTAAAAGTTTATTAGCAACTATTTTAAAACAAGTTATCAGATTTGCAACAGTTTGAAAAGGAAGCTGCTTGAAACAATGAATATTACTTTTTCAAGAACTTCAAGTGTACTTTGAGATTGAATGCAGTATCGGTTCTTGCTATGTCTAACTATGACAAAGGAAAACAAATGTCATAAAGATTCGTTTAAAATCTATTAGAAAAGCTGCAGATACAACCTTGATCCTGCTGCCACAATTCTGATGTACGCTTTCCATTCTGTAGGACTGTTGGCAGGATGTGAGATATGAAAAGGTGAATTAGGGTCATTTTAGCAAGATTTCTCCAGTATTGATTAAAAGCCAAGACCCTATGGATAAGAAACAATTTAATGCTTTTTGTTGTCAAACCATTTCGCTTCAGTCACTTCATTTTTGATAATTTTTAATTACAAGTTGTATTGCAAATTTCTCCACACAGAACTGGTCATTTTCTCCTTATGCTTTTGAATTTCTTTTGGAGAATCATGAATTCAAGAGTATGGATATGTGTAAAATTCAGAGATGCTTTTTCAGGAGTAAACTAGAAAAGTGCAAATGTAGTATAAGTTGTTTTTTCTGTTTAAAAATTTTCAAGTTCTGAGTGTTTGTGGAGTGACTTTAACTTTGATTTTTCAACCCCTGATGCAATTGGGAAAAAAAGTGTTAGTTTCTTGATTTTTGAATGCAAAAATCTCTGTAATTGTCGTAATAAAGGCATTGTTGCTGCTTTACATAAAAGTTAAAAACTCAAAATGTCTTATGTGTCCACTGATTTTTTTTCTTTCTTACAGCTCTGCCAATATCTGCCGTGCTGAAATGTTTTAATTTTTGAATTTTCTTCCTTTTTATCTTTGTTTTCTCTGTTGCTGCTTTTTCTGTGACACAAGCCTTTCATTATAGTCACTCTTCTTTTTTCCTTCCCCACTTCTTTCTTTTCCTTTTTAAAGCCATGAGAAGCCGATCCATTGGTGAATGTGCTCTGCCATCGGCCTATATACGCAGTGCTAAAAGTGCTCCTGTTCTGATCCATACTTCCAAACCCTTCTTGCCTGATATTGTTCTCACTCCCCTTTCTGATGAGCTTTCAGGTAGTGCCACCTCTGCTAATTTCTGCACCCCCTTTATCACTTTTTTAAACCTTCTGCTTTCAAATTCTGCTAAATCATTAATTTTTTCAAAGTAAAAATACTTGGGGGATGGGGGGAGAGGGGAAGAGATTAAGAATGAATATTTTGAGTTATGTAAAATACCATGCTATTTTGCAATTCATTCTGGAACTGTTAGAAGTTAGTGCTGTGCCAATGTTTACTATCATAAAAGTGAAAATCAGAGAAATCTCTTGCTTTTTCAATTTATTGGTAAGCAGTAATCTAGCATCTGTCTACCAGAGAGTACAACTAATCTAAAGTTTTTATTTGTGATGAGTGAGGGAGGGAAAGGAAAAACATAATTTTACTTTGATTTGCCATTTACATCTTTCTACATAAATTTTTGAATTCAGTGTCATAGATGTTGCGTGGACAGCCATGATAATGATATACTTATCTCCCATGAAAAAAGTGTCTGTAGTATATAATATCATAGTATGCTTTACAGTAGGCCTATTTTCATTAATATATAAAAATATTTTTAAAAAAATCTAAAAACAGTTTGGAATTCTAAAGTGCTGTGTTTTGGTGGTGTTTTCCAAATGATCCATTTTTTTACAGAGTTGTGGTTTTCCTCAACATTATATTTCGTCCAGCAGGGTGGTTGGCTACAAGTTTGACAGTAGCTTTCTTTGCATAACTTTCTTTCAACATAGGCTCAAAGAACCTATGTTCTATGAGAAACATAGAACATTCAGTCTCTATGTACATAGAGAAAATAGGTTCAACATTCAGATTTAGCACAGATTTTTAAAAATCATGCGTGAAAGTTTACAGATAATATTTTTTTTCCTGTGGTCCAGTTATTACATAGGTGTAAATTAGTAGTGTGTTAAGGCTGACAATCATATTATGCTTTTTTTTTTTTTCACTCCCTTGAGACAAAAGAAAGCACAGTGGGAAGACTATACCTGTAGTCAAAACTGTGTACAAATATAAGGACTTAATGGCAGTAATTTTTTTATAGAAGTTACATTCTCTTTTTTTTCCTGTCTCTCCTGCCTGCCTTTGTTACCCAAGAAGTATCAAGAACTATATTTTCATAATTGTATCTTGTTATATGTCCAAAATTAAGTCGTCTTGTTGTGAAACAGAAACCTGGTGCCTTAATATTCAATCCAAAAACATAAATGGAGAGTCGGGGAAGATCAAGGAATCCACTCTAGAGACCAGACTTTCACAGTGAAAAATTATAAAGTATTTGAATGTAAATCTTGACACCACAAACAAATAATAATAAAATATAAATTATTTGTAATAAATTAATAAATTTATGAGCGCAAAGGATATCTCTTATGAGATAGAAATTATTAGAACTTAGAAGACAGGATTTTTTGTAGGAATGATACATGAACCACCTGTTAGGAAGTAGATCTTACCTGGCAATAACATTGTTGGAAATAGTCTGTTCTTCATGAAGATCTTAAGAGCACCTGCAGAAGGGAATGAGCTTTCACAGTGAACTATTTTTTTGTCAGCTGTTAGTTTGTTTTTTGTCATATGGTCACTGATAACTTAATTATCCTGTCTTAAAGAAGGCGAAAGTGCTTTTGCAGTCAGTGTTCTCATCCATGTTTCTGAAAATTCCTGGCTTGCGTCTGTCTCCTAATGTGTCCCAAACCTGATAGCTCTCTTGCGATTATCCTTTCTGTTGATACTCATCTGATACAAAAACTGCACAACCAATGCAATTCTTAAAAGTGAAATAATTTTACAAACCTTTGCACTTCTAACATAGAAAAAGTCGTAGGCACTTCCGGGTTTTCGTGTATTCTCCAATGGCTGGGTGTTGAAACAGCTTCATGATGTGCCCAAGAATCTTGAACACTGCCAGAAAAGGAAGCTGTAAAAGGAAAACTATCCACCGTATCATAGTGCGCTTTGCTCTTTTGATTTTCTGCATTTTTTAATTGCTCTTTCTCTGACAGGATGCCCTAATCTTATGTTTTCTGAAGTAGTATTCAGCTCCTTTTTAGCTGTATAACTCCTCATTGAAAGTTTGACTCACTGAACACTTGTTAATCTTGACAGGTAGTCCAAAAGGAAGCATTTACGCCAAAACCTTTACCTTATGTGCAGTATAGTATGTTAATTTTCAAGAGTAAGGCAGAACGCACTGCTATGATTTGTTATTTATTGAGACATAATGTTTCTGCTTGAAGATCAGTCAGTAGATTAACAATATTGCAAAAGCTCAATATTGACATTTAGTCATCCAATATCTTAGAGGATGCTTTTCCTAAGATTGTAACTCCTTCATGTAGTTTCTAAGTTATGCTGTATTTCCACGTGTGGAACATTTGCAGCTTTTCAAATGGGATCCAGAAAGTGGAAGTGGAGATTTAGACTTTAAGATGTTTAGTTAGTAAAGTGATTTGGTATAGTGGAATTGTTGCAAATCTGCAATATTTCTAAAAACAACTTTCCTTTTAATCTGTTAGAATCATAGGAAATCCAGTCTTGTGTGTTTACAGGATAACTAGCAAAATAACCAATCATTCCTGGAACTGTTGAGGATTTCAGGTACAAGACCGCTTGTGGAAAAAAAAAGTGTTGGTGAGGTATAGTCAAGATTCCTGGAAGCAATGGGCCACAATGGCAGACTAATGAATTGCAGGTGGGAGATTTTTGCTTATCCACTGTGACTAAAAGAATTGAAGCATTAACATGAAAGGAAGACTTACGTTATGCTTTTACAACCTTTCTCCCTCATCAGTAAGTAATCCTTAGGATGAAATAGGAAGAAATCATAATTCTAATCTCAGTGTAGCTGTAATTATTCTTTAATCCCAGAAACTCACAGAATGAGTGTGTTCTTATAAAAGAATCAAAATGAAAGCCAAGAGGCAAAACGTGTTATTTTTTTTTTCTCCATTTTCTGAACTAACTTTCCATGATGAAATATAATCCTGTCCCAACGTTATATGGGAATCTTATACTTGCAGTTGTGCTGTCTTACCAGAATGTGTGTCTCCGAGTTTGTATTTTTTCATATCTATCTCCCACTCGATACTGAAAAGCTACCTTTTCTTTCTGCCTTCTGGCAGAAAAAAGGAGAGGTATGGTTGATTTAAGGAAAGTTGTGGGTGAGATTGGCTGGAACTACCAATTTCAGTATCTTCCTCAGTGTAACGTATTAAGAACGAGGCCAGCGTTTCTCCTAAGTATGTGCCGTGTGTCAGATGCACAGCCTTCTGGCACACAGTTGCAATATAGTTAGTGAAAACTCCTTAAGAATTGGTGGTCTCCCAATATGACTGTATACCTGCGTGCAAGGCTTGAGCCCTGGTTGTGAAGGAGCTGTTAGTTTGTTTTTTTAAACATAGTCTGTATTTCCAGTGCTGATGTTGCAATAACAGTATATTCCTTAATTTCTTCCTTGGTTCTACAGAAAAGAAACCTCTATTGGCACAAGCACTACATGTTGGTTTGAAAATGTCTGTGTACTTGTGTGTGCTAGTCATGCATACGTGAGCACCTAAAATTAATACTGGATCAATGTTGAAATAAATCTAGCTGAATTTATTTCAATGTGTGGAGCTGCTTGGCGTGCATTTGGAGTTCTTCATCCAGTAATTTTTAACATCCTAGAAAATCATAATCACTGCATGTGTGCACAGAATGCAATCCTCAGGCTGCTGCTTTAGATAAGCTTGAGTTTATAAAAGGTATGGAAGATGCGTACTGAGGGCTCAAGAAGAGATCGGTGTATCATAGTTGCGTATATTAATCTCATATATAACATTATCATACATACTTTTGACTGAATCCTATGGTATGCTCTTTGCAGCTGTAAGAAATAGCTTTGAGACTATGTAAAAATAACCTGTGTTAATCTTTGCCTAAGTCAATAAAGAGTTTGAAATAACAGTTCCAACTAGAGAGAGGCACCATTCATTTCAGAGGTTGTTAATTCATATAGTTAGTAATAAGTTGAACAAGAACAATGATGAGAAATTTATTGCTGAAGAGAGAGGAAAGGGTTTTTAAATCGGGCTGTATATGATGATTTTCAGCTCATGTTTATTTTCTGAAATAGCTCGGATATCTAATTTTCTAATACAGACTTCTCTATTTCTTGTCTAATAGCTCTTTATGGAAGACTTTGTTTCAGGCCAAACTTTAATTTTCAAATTTTAACTTCTCTGAAAAATTGAGCATGGAAATACACTTTTCATTTTCTTCCAACACATACATTTAGTTAAGTACAAACGTATCTCATTCCTCCAGTTTATATGCTTTGTTCAGAAGGAAAACATGAGAAAATTCAGCTCCAGCTCTAACATTCTCAGAAAAGTGTAAGCACTTTAAAACAGGTTCAAAAAGGTTTTTAAGGTGACTTCAGATTATCATTATTAAATGTTACTGGAATAGGTGTAGAGATCCATGAAGTAATAGTTTGAAATATTTTAAAATTAATTCAACATAGTTTCTTTATTTTGGCAGTAACACATCAGATTTAGGGGAGGGAAAGGGGTGTAAATTTTGCACTGATATTAAGTAAATTCACCATTTCGGTCCTGAAGATAAACAAACCCTCTAGACAGAACAACAAGGTAAGTCTGGCAAATAACTCTTGTTGGTGTTGATTTAAGTTCTTTATTGTTATTCCTGACTTTAAAAGCATATCTACAATTTTTAAAGTGGTATGTAGTCAAAAATAAATCTAGTGAATAAAAGATTCTATCAAAAACTAGAGAAAAGTGGGAAAGCTGTTTTTACCTTACTGTTCAAGTGCCTGTCCCATAAAAAGACTGTAAGGGATAACGTGAATTCTTGCAATTAGTTGAATTGTCTGTAAGAGATACTTAGTCTTTCCTGTGCCAGTGATTTGATAGTGTTTCCATAACGTATCAGGAAATCTGAAGAGGAGTGTGAAGGTTCTTTATTTTGGTGGATGATGTGACATGGGCTGAAGATACTTCTGTACAATTCCTAGGTGATCCATGTTGGCATGGCAGCTTTCGTTACAGTTAACTGTGATTTGTACTGATGCTAACATATTAGTAGTGTCAACAGAGACAAGGAATTACTAATTTAGGTGGTCATAACAAATGTTATGGTCTTTTCATAAACAAAAGTAGCTTTATGCTAATGTTAACTATTGTGAGGCCAAAGGATGTATTTTAGTAAGAGAGTCCTTAATTTGCTAATTCTCATAAATGTCACATTTACTTGAGTAAAACTGGAAGAAGGCAGGGAGGTAACCCTCCATTAAGTATTTAGTTTCGCATTTTAAGATGAGAGACAAAACATCCTTCTAGGGAAAAAGGGTATATCTTTTAAATTATCCATTATGTATAGTAATCTTTTCTGTGTAGGGCCAGGTCTTCCCTGTCATTTAAAAGCTTTAGTCTTTAGAGATATGCTATATTACATATGGCATAATAATCATAATTATATGATAGTATTCTTTCTGATATTTCGGTAATTTGTATATATTCATACAAATTATGAAAAAGTAATAGTTTGCCACTTCAATAGACAATTCTAATTTTCCGGAACACTTGTTCTCTTTGGAGTTGTGCATTTTACTGAATTTGTAAATTCCGTGAAGGGTACTACTGTTAAGCTAATTTGTAATCTAGGTAACCATTTCCTGAACAAGCTAGTTGAAACAATATTGGTTGAATTTTTGAACTTATTGGCACAGCCCTAGCTTTAACTGTGTTTCCAAATGTTCCACTGTTTGTTCTCATGCATGTTAACATTTAAAACTGTGTTCTGATGGTCTAACTCATTTATATTACATTCTGTACTCGATATTATGTGCGTGTGTTTTTAACACTCTAGTACTGGAAAAAGTATTTTTATTGTACTTAAGAAAACAAGGCTCTGGACTTTCCTGGCTTTTAAAGTCATGTAATTAGGATCTAGTGGTAAATAAATATTGTCTCTGTATGTAAATTTTAGTGCATGTTACATATACTTTTTTCCTACAGACATTGACGATGCTCAAATTCTTCCACGTCCACCTCGAGTCAGACATTTTTCACAGAGCGAGGATGCTCCAAGTGAAGTTTTTGGTGCATTAAATGAGGAACAGCCACTGCCACGAAGCAGCAGCACCTCTGACATCCTGGAACCATTTGCAGTTGAACGAGCCAAAGGTGCAGTTCCTGTCATTGACAGTTCATCCCATCATGCTCCAAGCTTACAGAGTTCCACTGAGACCTCTTCAATGCATAGATCCACTGAAAGCCATATCACTGATACAAATAGCAGAGAGTCCTCCTTGGAAGTTGGGGATAGTATTTATGACCATCTTTGTCATTTAATAGGGCCGGTAGAATTTGCAAACACAGCCTTTGAACAAAGCCAATATGTTGACCTTGAAGGTGAAGATGACCTCCTTTCCTCTCTGAGAGAATATCTTAAAGAAAAAGAAGAACTTTGCGGTAACTTTGAGATAGATAAATGTGAGGCTTCTGCTCACGAAGTTGATACATCAGTAAATAGGAATGATAGATTACCACTGGATGGATTAGAAAATAGAGATCAGACCGGTCAATGCACGAATAGCATCACTGTTACAGAAAGAGCTGATAACACAGAGCTGCACCTAGAACAAAACCAAAGTGGCTTTATAAGTAATATTGCACCTACTCAAGTAGACATTTTTACAAGAAATCAAGTGCTTGATAAAGCCAGACAATTAAATACTGATAAGCAGTATGAAAGTGTATTTGATCATGAGTCAAGTAGTCCTAGCAGCAAAGAAGGGAAGAGATACCTGTACAGGCAAGCAGCCACTGAAGCTGATGTAGATTTAGTTGTGGAAGCAGCAGTAGCTGAAAAGCATAAAAGTGCCCAGTTTAATGAAAAAGTAACCAACTCGCGTGTTATGCATGCAAAGAAAATTCTTTCTAAAGCACAAGTTAACCCTCAAATGCCTCACATCACAGGCACAAGCAAACTGTCACCAACTAAAAGGAGTATATCTGAAACCGTAACTCATAGGGCCAAAATCATGAAAATCACGACTAAAAAAAGAAATAGCGTTCATGTTACCTTTAGGCCATCTACAGAATCGGTTCAATTTTACAATCCTCTTGAGAGCAAAGAGGCAGCTTGGAAAGCAAGACTTCGTAAACTCGGTGGCTTCAGTAGTAGCGGTAGCAGTGGCAGCAACAGCAGTACCAGTGCAAGCAGCAGCTCATCAGCTGTCACAGAGCTGGTTAGACCTGGAATATATAGACCTCTAGATGCGATCAATGCTGCTTCAGCTGGCAGCAAGCAAATTAAGGAATCTACAGAAACTCAAGCAGCCATGTTGCAAAAAGAAGGTATTGCAGTTAATCAGTTCCATAATCGTAGTGCCTTTAGAGCATCAGGTCAGGAGTCAGCACAACAGCAGGGCTCCCTGGGTGGTGTTTATAAAACTGTTGTACATGCTCTTTCGAAGCCGAAGGCAAATGTTTCCCCACAGAGGCAGAACAGAATGCCAGCAGAGGCTCCACTGAGGGATCTGTACAGTCATGTAATGGGCTATTTTGGAAGGAAAGCTGCAGGTGAGCACTAACAGTGTGCAGAGCGCAAAAGGAGAAAGGCAGCACCAGTTTGGCTTAATGCAACTGAAGCAAGCTCTGATAAGCAATCAAAAGGCTTTGGGATGATCACTGCTTTCCCTGTTTGGTTATGCATGCGCCTACAGCCAGCTGATTTTTCTCCCAGCATAAGTTACTTTTACATACTTTAAATTACTAATTTCCCTTTTCAAGATGTTTAGTTGAACCTCTTTGCTGCTGAAGACCATCAGGTTAGGGAGGAGGAAGAGACAGTAAATGACCTAACAAAGGATTAAGCCTTGAGAGTTTTGAATTTTCATCTACCATGCAGAGCCTTAAAATTCAGCCTACTAAATGATTGGCATAAGCATATTTTATCAGAATGTGCTATTCCACTCTGTGTAGTTTGTTTGTCAGAAGGACCTGGCTCTTGACCAGCTAGGTTGAACTAACTGTATTTCTGGTTCATTTAGTGTGTTTTCTTCTTCCTCCTCCTCCTCTTCCTCCTTTTCCTCCTCCAAAACAAAAAAGCCCCTCAAATTTACATTTGGAAGTCAGTTTAGATAACTTTTAAAAAATATCCTGGAGCAGAAATCACCTATTACTGGAATGATTTCATTATGACTCACGGCTCCCTGTGAGTCTAATCATAAGGTTTTGTTTGAGTCTTTTTCAAAACATGCTGTAGGCCTTTCTGTATTCATTCATCAAAATGGATGCAGTTACATCTTGGCAACATCTTTCTTTGCTTTCTTTTTTTTTTTTTTTCTTGGAATCATGGATGTTCATGAAGGTCTCATAGTCTTTCTCCTGCTATGAGACCTCTGTGGACTGATCGAAAAAGAAGGCTGTTGCTCTGAGTTCCATTGTATTAGTTCACATAACCTTAAATGAACAATAAATTAAATTTCAGCAGTAATGTAGGTTTTTTCCCCTCATCGTTATGCTGGCATGATTAACAGGATTCTGTAATGCATCCTGCATCGAGATGTTAATGCCACCTGAGGGCAGTCTTTGTAAGCATAGCATCACCAGAGCGTGACTGTCATGGGTCTCAAAGAAGTGATTTGCTTCTCTGTAGAATCTAGTCTGCTGAAAAACAGATATCTAAAAAGCACGAATTTTAGAAGCAGCTTTTGTTTGAAATCTGTAACATTTGACAGAGCCTCATTATTAGAATAAACTACATTGTGGTCTCATGAGGGATGACACTGAGGGAAGAATTCTTACAGAGAAAACATGAGCTGGAATAACGAAGACTTTAAAGGTGAAGATCATGAAGTCAGGTGTAACAGCCACAGTTAAATATCAACAGTAGTGTTATGTCATAAATATAACGCTGATAGATGAGTAAACTTAATTAATTGTTCATAACCATTGACCATCCAGCCTTTGAATTTTCATTCCATATACTAGCATGTAATTTTATTACATAACATTTTCTTTGCACTATTTATACTAACTGTATACAGTGCCACATTGACATTTCTAATTATTATATTACATTATTACATTACAGCCTAGTTTACTTTTTCACTACATTGCTTTTCATTAGGAATGCAATGAAGAAGGAGCCTGTAGGAATCATATAAAATTTTTAGGATTTATTACTTATTTGTCGTGGTATGGAGGAAGAATACATGCTGTATCCTTAAAGCAAGCATTAACAACTTTGAGTAGTGCTTACCTATAAGCTTCCTGCACTTAAAGGTGGTACTGGAAATTGACTAACCCCTGCTTAGTGGGAAGAAGAAGCTGTACTAATTCTTAAAGTAGAATCTGCTTTTAAAATAGGGAAATTCTTAAAATGCATGTTTGACAATTTTAATTTTTTTATTTTTGTAATTAGCAGGTTTTTTCATTTGTTACCTTTTGTTTTGAAAGTGTCTTGATGTGTTTTTTACTATATACAGTTGTTCATTTGCTTTTAGCTAATAGAGAGGACATGAGTCAAAAGCTGCACCCTATTGATAGTGATATTGGCAGTAGCAATACAAATGTTCCTGATCTCATGGATGAATTTATAGCTGAGAGACTCCGCAGTGGTAGTGCACTGGTAAGCCTTTAAACTAACTACATTTCAATGTGTAAGTCTGCATATATGCCTGAACTCATCAATGGTGTTACAAATTAGTTCATTAAAATGTATTTCTCTGGATTTTGTGAATCAGAAAGAATTAAGAATATTACTTAATTATTCCTTGCCTTTGACATAGTTTTATGCCATTTTATGCCATTTTCCATGTCTATTAAATCTTCATTGTGGAAGCAATGTGGCAATTACTGTCAGATAAATAGTCTCATTGAATTAAATGACCTTATCGCACCTGTAAAGATTTGCAGTGCTCAGTGTGGTATGTAGTTAGGTACTGTGCTGTGATAATGGTACTATTCTCTACAGGTATAGTCAGTGCAACAGACTATAAACCTACACCAGTATATAATTTTCCTTAATTTTTTTTTTCTCTTACAAATGTTGAAAAATTTCTTGCAAGTAGTGTTCTGCTGATTGAACCAACATTTCATATGCTTTCTTCCTACACTTTTTCAGAAGTGTCATGTTGTTTGGAATGTTATTCATAATGAGAAATTTCAATCACTTTTAAGTCAAGAATTTCTGTTTACTGTTGAATGCTTACACAGAATGAGACAACTGATTTGAAGAGATAAGTTTTATTAACTAGCAATGAAAGGGGAAATATTAGGAAAAAAAGTTGCCAATGAAGAACAGAATGGGTAACAATTTAAATGTGGCATTTCGAAGTTGTTCGGTTCTTTTTTCTGCCTAAAATTTTTTAAGATTTTTTTAAGAAGGTCATTTTCAGATATGCTTGTGTAGAAAGTTGTAACAAGTAGTTCAGTTGTTGCTAGTAAGGGGCTGGAGGATATTCTTCAAAGTGATTATAAAAATTTGTTTATTTATCATCTTTTATAAATGGCAAGAGAGGACACTTAAAGTTTGTCCAAATGTATGCTTTTTTCTCTTTTGTATTGAAGTCATGTTTATGAAACTTTATTGTTGATGCAAAGCGTTCTTTTCAGTAAGTCTTGAGTTACAAGACAAAAATGCTAACTTGAAGTCTATAAAAATAAGTGTTAATTTAGTCTGCAAATTAACAGTCCAGAATTCATCACAGCTGGCCACAGAAGAAGAAAGAAAGAGAGGAAATACTATTTGTTTTCACATAGATGGGCAAGAATAGTGAGTATTAATGGTTCACACAAGAGAATTGATACTTTCCTTAGGTATCAAAAAACAGCCAAGATAAGTTTGAAAAAATATTTTGAAACTGCCACAAATTTTGTAATCTAGCACACAAAAATAGATGCCTTATTAAAACAGTACCAACTTGTTAGGATGAGTTTTAGGTTGTTAGATGTCTTGAATGCTAAAACCTTGTATCATGAGAAGCTTGTCAGCCTGAGTAAATCTCTAATTAGTAGTAGGGTAGTAAAAGAATAGAGAAGTGACTGGGCCTACTTTAAAAGGAAGTTGTTTTCAGTCTCAATACATAAAGATTTCAAGCCTTTTCATAAAATGGCTTCTCTTCTTTTATCTCTCTTCCCTCTCAAGTGAAACAGTCCTATCTGTTGGGAAAAAAAAAGGCTTAAAGACAGACTCCCAGTAGAACATGACCTTACTTTTACATGAGCAGATCTATATGCCTTGTTTCTGCTATATGCTGTCTTTGGTGTCCAAGTCAGTACCAAGGTTCTGGTTTAATCATAAGAAAATTAATGCATGAATTAGTAAATTAGTTTGCTTGTGGTGTACATTAAATTTTTGCTTATAGCATAATAGCCTATAGGCCAGAAACCACAAAATTCCTTGACTTTTTTTCTGCTTGTGTCTGGAACCAAGGTTAACAAGTTTTCGTTATAATTTGGATATAATCTGGAGATAAGGCACTTTTTTACTATTTTCTCTCTCAAATCTTACCTGATGTGTGGGTGGCACATGCTAGTCTCAATCTTAGCCTTTTAAGGTATGTGCCCAAAAATTCGTTGTGCAAATAAAATTTGTATTTATGTGTGACTCCATGGGTTCTTTGCTTACTGCTGCCTGTCTGGGCATTTGGAAAGTCCTGACTATGTGTATAGTATGATGACTATTTCTGGTTTAGGTACTTACGGGCTATTTGTTACATTCTGACGTTTGCAAATGTGGGATTGCTTTTTCCGTTTTATGTAATTAAGCCATCCATGATTGTAAGATGACTTATAACTCTTCCATATTTAGAATGTGACAAGACGAGGAAGCAGTCCTGGCAGCCTGGAAGTTCCTAAAGACCTTCCTGATATATTGAACAAACAGAACCAAATGCGTCCTATAGACGACCCAGGTGTGCCTTCTGAATGGACATCACCTGCCAGTGCAGGCAGCAGTGACCTCATCAGTTCAGATAGCCACTCTGACTCTTTCAGCGCCTTCCAGTATGATGGCCGCAAATTTGAAAGCAAGTATATTTTTCGAAAGTAGTAGCATTTGTCATTGATTGCTTGCGAATTTCCTTTTTTTTTTTTTTTTTTTTTTTTTTGTAAAGTTATATGCCAGCAGTTTTCTGTGAAGAGAGCTTATTTTGGTTTCCCACTGAAATCATTAGCAAGTTAATGGAGCAATGGAGTTCTTCAGAGTGGCTGTTGTGTTTATAGTATCCTAAACAAAACAGCACTGGAATACTACTGTGTAAAAAGCAGAACAGTGAACAGAAGTTAGAAAGCAATGTTGTCTTCTCCCTGGAACGTATCCGTCTGTTTTGCAGAAAATGTAAAAATGAAAGGTTACTTATTTTGGAAGTTATTTTAATTCTTTTGAAAACATTTAGGTAAAATTTAAAGAAGGGCTTCTGATATTTTTACAGCAATCTTTTTGTAGCTATAGATTAATTGAGATACTGAGTGTGATATCGTGGTAAAATTAGTATACTTTGTTAAAATTAGTATGCTTTGTGTAATAACATAACGCTTTTTATTAATTTCATTTACCCATTCCCACTCTTGTTCAACAGAAGGTGTCATTGTGGTTGCTAGGAATTATGACTTTGACAGAAATAATGTTTATACGGTAGAATTTATTGGAGAAATTACAATTTTTAGGTATGTAGATGTTATGCAGCTATGGCGTTTACACCTACATTTCAGCATGGTGTTTTTTCTTTAACGTTGAAAAAGCCATTTGTTAGGATATCATTTGCTATAATACTTTTTAGTTTCAAGTTAGCACTTTAACAACCAACTTGGATATTTCTTCCAGCTTGTAAAATTTGAAAGTAACTTTCTTAATATATTTTTCCATTATTTTTACTTTATTCTCATGTAGGTGCACTTACAGCAACTAAGCAGAATACAGGACATGCAATAGGAATGTCTTCTCCAGAAGTATAGTCACAGTTTTGTGACAGAAATGAGAATATTTTTAATAGTCGATTACTTTCTGCTATTGCATTTTATGTAAATTTTGCAGCGGTGTGGTGGTAGTATAGGAGATGCACGTACAAATTTTCCATGGAGGACTTTGGAGGTCCTCAGCTTTTGTTTTTTATATTAGTGGTATTTTTAGGTTATAAGTTAATACAGTGCTTTCCTCATGCAGATTTCAGCTTTGGCACTGAGGCAGGGACGCCAGCTTCCACTGACGTTGATGGAATTTCAGGACAGCAACAGAGTGCTGAGGAGCAAGAAGTGGCCAGTCTAACTACACTCCATATAGATTCGGAAACAAGTAGTCTCAATCAGCAACCATTGTCTGCTGAAGCTGCAACTATTACTGGTAAAGTAGTTAAATTTTTTTTTTTTTTTTAAAAAAAAGCATTTATTTCAGGAATTTTCTACCCATCCTGAAGAATGCAAGTTCCAGCTTCTGCAATGAATCTTTTTTCTATATGAGATGATTCTTGGATTTCAATTATTTTTTGATTGCTATTGAAAAGTAATGGGTGAAAATAATATAAGTGGGGAAACCTTTGTCAGACTTAGTTACCCATATGATCCTTGGCTTGGTGCTAAATGTGTTTTAGACCTTTCATGAGAAAATCTATATAATTACTAGGGAGAAAACTTACCACATAATGTATGCTAGATCTCTTACAAGTATCCTTCTGTTACTGATGGTCAAATAGCTAATTTTCAGGAAGATTTTTTTTCCTTGGAAGGATTTGACAGTGCTTTTTCAAACCAGTGTATCACAATGAAGTATCATGGGATTCTTTTATATGCATCCAATCTTAACCTCTCTATATATTATTTGTTGTGTAACTGGAAGCTTTTAATATGCAAAATGTTAATTATTGTGCCATGTGAGATCAGTCTCCATTTGTGTAACTTAATTCTTTTTCTTTTAGTACTTTCCATGTTGTTTTCATGTTAGGAGGCAGTGTTTCACAGCCTCAGCTGATGAGCTTGAGGCTCCACCAGTTTACTTTGCAACTGTTGAGAAAGAGAGAGAGAGGATAACAGTTAGGTTAGCAACCACCAAGTGATGCAGTTAGCCCAAATTGAATGGGCTCCTTTCTGAAAGAAAGAGTCTTCCTCTCTGAGGAGTATTTGGAAGAACTATCTCTTGCCAGATTTTGTAAATGAGAAGTAAAGATGTCCATGGTAATTTTCATACTTCTTGTTTCATAACTGTTACGCACTACCATTCCTGTTACAACCCTGGGAACAAGTACCTATTTATCTGTGGAAGCTTGTACCTACATACAGTGTCTTGTTCGCTGTAAGAAATCAAACTCTGCATTTTCAGAGATATTGAAAGACATCTTTACTTTCCCCGCCACAATTTTCACTTTCTAAAATTGCCTTTCTGCTAAAAGAAGCATGGTACTAGCTCTCTTGGACATTGTTGTTCAGCTTGTTTGACAATGTTCAGCTTGACTTTTTTCTGTTTGTTTTTCTCTTTGCTGTGTGTTTGTTGAAAGTCATCGCAGAAAATATGTTGCTTTTCTGCCTGTCTGTTTTTGTACATTAACAATTTCATTACTGTTTGGTATTTTTGTCCAAGTTTGTGCTATGATTGAATTGATAAGATTGCAATTAGTGACTGAGTTGTCCATTGAGCGATTCTGTAGCTGTCTCTTCTTGTTGTTCGGACCACTGTTTTAGAGAGGCAACTTTTGTGTGTCACATGCATTTAGCTGGGTTTTCATGAGGAAGCAAGACTTGTGCAATTACACTGTCTCTGTCTGACTGTTCCATGCCCCCAACAATGTTGGAGCCCATCATATAATTTCTGCTAACTTGACATAAATCCCAGAGACACATTATTTTCTTCAAAGTTTTATGAAAGATAGGCAGCTATCTAGTGGAAATTGCATATATGCATAGTCACATGACAGGAAGGCTGCAACATGAGTTCACTATATTAGATACCAGAAGATCCATGCAGAAACTCAACCTCAAAACACACTTGTAAGAAATGAGTTTTCAGTGGTTCTGCTGCTCAGAAAACTACTTGATTCTAAATAGTTTTGCCCTGAAGGTTTTTGGAAGGAAAATTTCTTCTTGACATAAAGGCATTATTTCATATTCATAGCAAGTGATTGAGTTTACTATTGATTGCTGTTTACTAGGCCGAGAACAATTTGAACCCATAATAATCTCAGTCAAATTTGGATCCACGTATGCTGGAGTATCTTTTAGTGCTTCTTAAAAGACTTCAGTAGTTCAGCAAATTTTCCGTAATTATTTTTGTCCATTCTCTTCCATCCTGATAAAGCTGAGTGCAAGGTCCTGCACCTGGGTTGGGGCAATCCCAAGCACAAATACAGGCTGGAAAAGGACTCAGGGTTATTGGTGAATGAAAAACTGAGTGTGATGCAGCACTGTGTGCTCACAGCCCAGAAAGCCAATCACATCCTGGGCTGCATCAAGAGAAGTGTGGCCAGCAGGTCGAGGGCAGTGATTCTCCCCCTCTGCGCTGCTCTGGTGAGACTCTGCCTGCAGTACCATGTCCAGCTCTGAGGCCCCCAGCATGAGAAAGACACGGAGCTGCTTGAGTGAGTCCAGAGGAGCGCCACAAAGATGATCAGGGGGCTGGAGCACCTCCCCTATGAGGACAGGCTGAGAGAGTTGGGGTTGTTCAGCCCGGAGAAGAAAAGGCTCCAGGGAGACCTTATAGTGGCCTTCCAGTGCTTAAAGGGGGCCTATAAGAAAGGTGGGGACGGACTCTTTGTCAGGGAGTGTAGTGATAGGATGAGGGTTAATGGTTTCAAACTGAAGGAGGGTAGATTTGGATTAGATATTAGGAAGAACTTCTTCACTGTGAGGGTGTTGAGGCACTGGAACAGGTTGCCCAGAGAAGGTGTGGATGCCCCCCCTTCCTGGAAGTGGTAGCGGGTTTGGAACTAGAGGATCTTTAAGGTCCCTTCCAACCCAAATCGTTCTATGCTTCTATGATATGAGAGTCTCTTTTTTCCTCCCTCCCTCCCCTGCCCACTCTTTCTCTCTACCTCATGCCTTCACCTTCCCTCTCTATCCCACTTTCCTTCTCTCTTCCCTATCGCTCTTTCTCGCTCTTTCTCTTGACCTACTTTCATCCATCCCCACTTAATAAGCAGAATGGAAGAGAAGTAAAAAATTCTTTGAACATTTTAAGTGTGTATTTTACGTTGCCTTTGTGAGCATGTGGAAAATCAGTATTGAGATGAGACTGTCATTACCTGTTGAGTGAAACAGTAGTCTGTGTATGAAGCAGTAGCGTCCATCACTCCTGCATAGGGGTGTTGATTTAAACTGATGGTAAAAGCTTCATTGCCTTTGCCATTTAAATCAGATAGAGAACTTTGCAGTTTAACAGTGTAATTAAGTTTGTTTACCACAATTTCTGTTCAGATAACACTGACATTTTCTGTCAAGTTCTTTAAGCGATTTGTTCTCTTTACAAGAAAGAACACTTTGCAGCCAGCAATTTGAGAAAAATTACTAGTTTAAAAGGCTCACTTTTCCATTGCTGTCCCTAAAGTTCAGTTTATCTCTAATACTGAACTTCACATCTTGTTGTAATATTTTTGGGTCCCAGTAACATTTATCTAAGAGTTAAAATTAATAGGTTTGAATTCTTCCATTTTAACGTGTGCATATGTGTAGGGAAGTATATGGTGAATATCTGTTCTCTGTTTTTTTGCCATCTGACTGTTCTGACCAAACTCAGCTTTTTATAATGATCTTTAGGCAAATTCAGGAAGTGAAACTAAGGCAGAAGAAAAATACAAGTACCTGCTTCCTCTCCACAGATCTCGTAGTAGAGGAGGCCAAATAGTTGCCTGGAGAGGATGCCATTCAGTGGTGATCGTGGGAAAATGCCTTTGCAGCACTGCCATTCAAACACTTGTATTTTCCTGTCCTAGAGGAAATAACATTCCTCTAACTTTACGGAACTTTCCCTCCATATGGATTTTCTCAGCGCAATTTGCAGATAAACATAAAAAATTGTCAGTTACTGGTTTGAGCTTTTATTTATAAATTAACTTGTGTGCATCCATAAACCTGGAAAAGCTGTTGTTCGAGGTAAATGCCTGCTTAAATGCTTTGATGGAGAGAAATTTAGGTGAGGGAACATGGAGAGAAATTTGGCTGGTTCAGAACACTGGGAGTGCTGCAGAACAAACACATTTCAAATTATTTGGACATAAAATAGAGCTCTGTTTATCCACTTACCTATCTGATTTTGATGTTAATCTCCGCTTTCCTGCATGTAATTAATTTTCTTTCAGAGCACCATTCACAGGGAGATCTGCTTACAGTTTTTATCTTTTCTTGCCCAGATTTGATATATAGAAGTAGTTCGGTTTTCTTTTAATGGTATGTTTAGACAACATTTCAGTAGCTCAAGAAAATAGAAAAGGCTTTTAAGGTAACTGTTAAAAATTGCATTTGCAGGCTCTGAAAGTGCTTCTCCAATCCAATCTGCTCTTGGATCCCGATCACAGACACCCTCTCCTGCCACTCTTCATGCAGATCATATTGAGCAGAAGGATCTGCAGCTGGATGAGAAGCTCCACCACTCTGTTTTACAGACGCCAGATGACCTAGGCAATATCTGGAATAGAAAATATAAACCTGTTCTTTCTTTCTTTCCAATGCCATATAGTGAAGTAGCTAGTATCACATGAGTTGTAGACAATCCTGTACAAACCTATTTTTAAAATATTTAATTACGGTGATTTAAAAGCAAACTATAACCTTTTGCATTTTATCTTGCATTTCATTGGAACTGTTAGCAGTGGATTAATAGTCCACGCATTTATAATTGTTCTTTTTGATGCTTAGATTCATGACAGCTTAACCTAGTGTGTGGCCCTGCCATGGACTGTTTTATTATTGATGTACAAATAAGATATAATTTTAAAGTAATGTTATAGTTTGTCCTTGAAAGTGTGATTCTTTTTCCTTTCATACTTAAACAAATTTATGATTACTTCAGCTATCTTAGATATTGAATTCTAGGATACATTCACTTTGTAAATACAAAATTCCCATTTCTCCCATCTTTGGTCTCATGAAAACGGAAGAGTGTCTGATGTATATTTGAGACCCTTTTTCTTGAAGTAGCCTGCCAATGGACAGAAATATCAGCATTTTGCTTTGTACTTTGAAATCTACTGCCTAGAAACCATTAGTGTCTCTACGACAGTGGTTCAGATCTTTAAAAGAAGAGGCTATTTGATCAGGCTGAATTCAGATTTAATTTTGGCTTTGTATGCCTGTGGGAGCTGTGAGATTTTCAGAAAACCTCAGCAAATTCAGGTGCTAAGGTGTTTTTGAAAATAGGTCTGAGAGGGCTGGAAAGGAGATTCTGGATGCCTACTGCTTTAAAACTGTGTCTCATTAGCTAGTTTGGTGTGACTGTCTAGCTAGGTAAGTGTGAGCTGAGTGGACTTCAGCCATCATAATCTATTGAAGCTTTCTTTGTATGGACAAACTAGATTAATAATCTTCCACCTAAAAAGGAACATTCATTTATATAACACTGATTTGTAGAGAGAGCTGCGTGAGAGACTGTAATGCTAGATTACTGAGTGTTGCCTCTCTACTCATACAAATCTACTGCTTAAAGAACAGTAGCCAGAGACAAGTTTACTCTCGCCTTTCTCTTCCATTTGCAGCAAAATACATTCTTAGTAGATTCTAAGGAAAATAGTCTTTCTGTTTTATTAGGAAAAATGTAAAGTTGAAATGTAATTTTTCTTGGAGCAGGCAAGTGGAGTTCTGGAGATTCATCGACTCCAAAGAATGTAAGACAGCACTTACAAAAGGAGTGGTCTTATTAGGTCCATCAGATCCTTATTAGGGCTCCAGCAGTGACCTTAAATGTTATTTATGGAAAGAATATAAGAAACAGGACAATTCTTCTTCTACAGAGTCTGATAACAGACATATAGTTAAACATATCCAGCATTGAGGTGGCTGAATGGGTAAGAAATACCTTACTCTGAAAGCCTGATCTTTTTTTCCTCTTGGTTTTACCAAAACTATGTATGTGATAGTTAGATCAGAATTTGTCTTTTTCTTGAGAGGTAGGTCTCACTATACTTTTTTCTTCCATTACAGAAACTAGTGAATTCCCCTCAGAATGTTGCAGTGTGATGGCTGGGGGAACGCTTACAGGATGGCATGCAGATGTTGCTACAGTGATGTGGAGGCGAATGCTAGGAATTTTGGGAGATGTCAACAGCATTATGGATCCAGAGATTCATGCCCAGGTTTTTGATTACCTGTGTGAACTGTGGCAAAATTTGGCCAAGGTAAAGGAACTCAACCTCTTCTCCAACCTGACCTGATAGGGCTGGGCTTTCCGAAAGAAAACACCATCACCTTCTATATTTCACTTAAATATCTGGTTTTGTTTTTAATAATTGCAGATAAGAGACAATCTTGGTATTTCAACAGATAACCTAACTTCACCATCTCCACCAGTTTTAATTCCACCGCTGAGAATTCTAACACCATGGCTGTTCAAGGTAAATTTGAGCACTAAGAAATAAAAGTTCCTGTAGGTGTAGAAGAGTGTTTAATGTAATTTTTTGATTTATGAATAATAAAAATTTGTCTAAAATTGTAGGCAACCATGTTGACTGATAAATACAAACAAGGAAAGCTACATGCTTATAAACTCATTTGTAAGACAATGAAGCGAAGACAAGATGTTTCTCCAAACAGAGATTTTTTAACTCATTTCTACAATATAATGCACTGTGGACTTCTTCATGTTGATCAGGTAAGTTTCATTACAAAATTCAGGTTGATATAAATAGTATACCCAGAAATAAAATTGTTTAATCAAAAATTTGGAATGTATTTTGAGCTGAGTAATTTAACTTTGACTTTGAAAATGATGATGTGACTGAGACTTCTTTTGAACTCTGATAAATGGCCCTAACGTTCTTGGTTGTAATCAGAAATGCTTTTTTTGTAGTCTATTCCAAGCAAATACGAGGGCAGAGAAGGTACTCTTTCATTTTATTTTATTTTTTTTTTTTTTACTGATTGTGTGTTACAGATTGAAGCATGCAAGAAAGTGAAGGAAGCAGATCTCTCTTAAGATCTACTGTTCTTCTTACTTGCTTACTGATGCAACAGTTTAGCGAGTGGGAAAGTAAATTGTACCACTGCATAGGAGTAGTTAATTTCTACAGCAAGTAAGGAACCAGCAAACAGATATATTGAGTATATCTATAATCAGTGGGAGTAGATCTTTTTCATAGGTTTTAATATGAACAAGTTTGAAAATACTGTATGGCTTAAATACTTTTTTAAAAAGTTTTTGCTTCAGTTTGCATCAGCAGTGTGAAAAAGTTGGTTTTGTGACCTTTTTCGAGGAGCAGTTAGAGGCATAGAGAGATCAAAGGTTCAGACAACCCTGTTTTCATTAACGGGACAAAATAGAACTTGTCCAAAATTATTCCACAGATGGCTATGGATAGGACAGATCTTCAGTTTTTGTCCTCTAACAACTAGTTTACACTGCATTTCTTGCTGGATTGCAAATCTTCTTGTAACATACTGCAATTTAGTTGAATATCACTATCTTGGAGAATTATTCGAAGGAGGAAAAGTTAATTTTTTGCCTATTTGTGAACTTGGGATGTTTTTTAATAGTTAAAACATATTATACTTTTTCCAGTACTTCTGAAGAAATTGCATCGTGTACATTGATTTTAAAAACCGCATCACTAAGTCAACAAGAATGTAGTATGCTGTGTTGAATGACTATGTACCAGAAATGTTATAAAACACTTCATTATAATTCTTTCTTTATATTTTGGTTCCATATGGGTATGTGTAAGAGGCTAATATCTTTTTTTAAAGTTATAGTCAGGTGATACTTATTGGAGAGGATTTAAGCGTATTGTTAAGAAGGTATAATAGCTGGTTATCTCACTGTATCTCTTCTGTACATACTTAAATGAATTGTTAATCATTTATAGAACTCTTAATGTAAATAAATATAAGATGTGATCTAGTACCAACCTCGTACAATAGTTTCCAAGGGTAAGTTGATCTATAAAGTATACCAGTTTACTTATATTAATATGAGTATACTTAAGGAATTTATCTGTTTATGCTGCTCTTCACTCAGTAATGAGTGTCCTAATTGCCGCAATGGATTTGCTTTCTTGCTTTTTTATTTTTTACCTTTCTACCTACCTTCTGCAAGGTAAATACTTGCCTTGTTTTCATTCATTGTTCATTTTTTTGATACTCTTCCTTTTTTCCCTTTTTCTTCCTGCAAGGATATTGTCAATACAATCATCAAGCACTGCTCTCCTCAGTTCTTTTCACTTGGTTTGCCTGGTGCCACTATGCTTATTATGGATTTCATTGTAGCAGCAGGGAGAGTGGCTGCTTCTTCTTTCCTCAATGTAAGTATTCATCAGTTCATTCTCATTTATGTGCGAGTGTAAAGGGTTTGAGAGAAAACTGAGTAGTATTTTTCCTTTACTAGGGTGTTAACTCGACCCCAGAATTCGATGCAGTGGTTAGGAAATACAGATACTGTTGGTTGTTTAATCGAGAACACTACACATGCAAGTCCTCTCCAGAAAATGTGTGAAGAATGCAAAAATTACTGTTGAAGCAGAGAATCTTCTTTTACTTCAGAGTTCTCTGAATTGTGACTGCCATTCATCTGTGCTTTAAGATGTTTTAAAATAAATGTCCATTTTGACTGTACCTTCATTTAAAAAATATACTTATTCCTCCATATCTCTGCTATGCAATGGCTTTGACGATGGGGCTTGAGAACTCAAATCTGCTAATGTTTGCACGATTCGGATGTATTTCTGACACTGTTGCCCAGGCAACTTCAACCTTATACAGTAATACTGATATGATTGCCTATGTGCTGTTGGCCTTGCATGACTGTAGTCTCCCAAAGCTCCCCAGTACTCCCCTGTAATTGTCTGTGAGTTTTGACTGTTTCTCACATCAGTCCCCTTTTAACCAACTATGAAATCCAGCCTCCTTCAAGGTGCTATCTGAAGCTTCTGTCAGCTTCTTACACTGTTACTTGTCATGTTCAGTAGCTTTCCATATCCTGTTCAATTAGCTGAACCCAAGACCCGAGCCTAGTTAGCAGCTCAGTCATTTGTCTGGAGTCCTAATAATTCTTCTGCTTCCTTTTCACCGTCTTGGAAAATGGGAGCATGGGGTGTGCCTGAGTAGCAATCCGTGGGGCTGTGGTCTCAGTTTGCTCAGCTCTACAGAATTTGCAGAAGGAGAAAGGAAATAGCTGTGTAGACTTTCAGCCTTTGTTCTCTTTTTGAGGCAGCTAGAAATGTCAGCTTCCTGATTGCAGTAAGAGTCTCCCCACCTTTTTTTCTTTTAGGCCCCAAGAGTTGAAGCACAAGTTCTTTTAGGATCTCTAGTCTGTTTTCCCAATTTATATCATGAACTACCAGCTCTTCACCCAAACATTCCTGACATTGCTGTGTCTCAGTTTACGGATGTTAAGGTAGGAATTTTAAGAATATTTGAATGGTATTCAGCTACCAAGTGTACGTTTCATATGATGTTTTTCCACTAAACACTAACAAAAATGTGAAGATTCTAAAATTTTTCAGAAATATTTTCAAACAGATTGTAAGGCTCAAGATCCATAAAATCTTGTCAAACTTTATACTACTAAACATACTTTCTAATTGCTATTAAATTAATAATAAAGTGTTTTCATATGTTTGTAAAAGGAAATGATGTGTTATTTCGCCTTTTCAAGCCTACTCTCATTGGGCCTGTTTACAGGTCTCATGGCTTTAATCAGCTGAGGCACGAAGATCGAGAGGTTCAAGACAAATTATTTAATTTATTGAGAATTCACAACTGGTGAAATCTGCCTGTGTTCCTAGGAGCTTTAGAAAACCTCTGTACCTCAGTATGTTCTTTTTGACAATAAGCAAAGATTAATGGAGACCTTGCTCTCTCTATCATAATACAGGGTTGAGTAGCGTGCCAGCATACCGAAACTGGGCACAGCTCAGTTTGCATGTTTAATTGCTGTATGTGTGTCAGGTATGATTACTGTGTCTAAGAAAGCCTCCCCATAAGTTTCCAAGCTGTTTCAATGTAGAGGGAGATGATGACTTCGAAGCTGCTTTATACCTTGCTCCCTTTTGGGCACTGATTTTTGATGTCTTCTTTCTTATTTCTATTGTATAATGTCTGTTTATTTGAGCTTCATTGAGACCAACCTACAGCTTTAGGGGCATTTCATTGCAGTTGAGTCAAAATTCTTCTTGACATCATTCTTAAGGCACTGTCGTGACTTGTTCTGTGACTACTTCTGAAGACTTTTATTTAAATCAATATAATTTTTGAAAAAATGTTTGTTTAAACCTCAAAGTAATACATTATTTCTGTAATGCCCTTCAGCACTATTCACAGATGCTAGCTTTAGGGAGTCTTTTTTTCTTTTTTTTTCCACTCGATATTTTATGGTAATGTATTGGCAAGAATTGGAGAAATGGTTAATCAGCAGAAATGAGGACAGTAACCTGTGGGATATTCTTGGGGTAGCACAATAATGAGCATCTGGGGAAAACTTGAAGCTTGGAGTAGTGGTAAGCAAACAGTTCATCTGACCACAAACCTAGAAACTCAGTGAGGTGCCTGTGTGTGCTATAATAAAATTCTGATTTTCTGATGCTTTGTTGAATGGAGTTACTGGTAAATCAGTATATTTTCCTCTTTGTTTTAGGAACTCATAATTAAAACTGTGTTAAGTGCAGCAAGAGAGGAGCCATCTGGTCCTGCACGGTAAGTCATACAAAAAAAAAGCTTCTAAGTTAATAGACTCTTTTCTTTATTATACTGTTTTGAGTTGGATATATTAGAGAGCTTATAGTAAAAGTTGATATGTATTTTATTGGTTTTCTTCACTGCTATCAAAACTTTGGTCCACCATGCAAATTCGATACAGTTTTTAAAAAGAGATATTAAAAGAACAGACATCTTCTGTTGGACCAAATGCTGGTCTAGCCCAGTATCTTTTCTCTAGTAGTAGCTAGGGTAAGAGTATAAGCTGTTTGCTTTCCCAGTCTACCCTGCTGTTCAACTCGGGGATTTTCTGTACTAGAGAGGCATCTTTTACTTTAAGGACAAGATTATTTATGAGGGAGAGATGGTTATTTTTTATTAGACCACATGATTTAACTTGGAAAAAAACCCAGAAATAATCCAAAGTACACGAGCCATTCTTTACAGTATGGAAAAGAAGCAGAAAATTCTGAGCTCAGCATTAAACTGGGAATGATTGCTCTGAAGCTTAAACCTAAGCATCTTCATCAAATAGAGAACTTCAGAGAGAATAGTTACCAGTTTTCTTTTCTGTTTCTTAATTTGCTTAGGATTTTGTTCCTCCTTACCCGTCTCCAGAGGCTTGCATTTGTAGAGTCCTGCATATGTGAATGGAACGGGAATCTGTAACGCCTACCAAGGAAAATTACACTTCTGTGCCTTATATATTTGAGTGTTTACGTATGCTCAACTAATATATTGTCACTTAACAAATGCAAAATACTAGAACTACTATGCCTGGAAAATGTTACTGAAAAGATCAGCTCATTGAACCTTAAAACATTTTGCTGGAAAACCAAGAGCAGATTTCATCAGCCCACCTACCCGTTCTTCACTTGAGCTGGTAATATCTCTCAAGACAGAAAGGAAGGAATGTTCTGAGATCATTTTAATTTCATTTTTCATGTTATTTTACAAAACTGAATTCTAAAAAGCATAGGACTCTCAATTTTGCTTTTGAAAAAGGTGGTTTAAATCCAGTTAATTTAGAATATTTTTTCTGATCCTGTGGCTCTGAAGCACACAGTATTAGCATCTTCAATTCTGGCAGTATGGCTGGGAAGAGGTCGGGAACATCCTGCATATCCCTATATCTCTGGCTGTGAGAGTGTCTATATAGGAGCAGAGGCACACATGCATGCCTAGCCTTTCAGAAAGCTGAGTTATGCTGCCCCCAGAATGCAAAGTTGGACCACTGTGTGTAATAACATTAAATGGTGATTAAAAAGGAATAGATTCCCAATGTCTCTTCAGGTTACCTGTGCCCCTCTCCTTCTTCTGGGAGACGGAAGGGTATGTCTTCATTGTGGAGATAATGATGTTCCCACAGCTCCTGAATTGTGACTGCCTTACTCCTCGGTGGCAGTTTATCCACTGCCTTTTTTGGTAATAACTTCTCTGATACCATCTGCTTCACAGCAGTACAGAGTTCACCTGTGTTACTATCAGAGGTCATATTTAGGATCTACATTATAATTTTGCCACATCAGCTCAGCCCTAGTGGAGGCTTTTGCCTTTGCAATTTCCTAGGAGAGAACAGATTTCTTGGAGCTTAGGTACCTAACTTTATATACGTCTAGCAAGTCTGAGTGCTGTTATTGTTACCCAAGCTATAAATTGCTATTCCTTATCTCTTCCACAGAGGCTTCATGCTTTGTGATTCATTACGTACTTGACCTAGCTGAGCCTCAGGGAAGTCAGTTGTCTGAAATATGTTCTACTCTCAGATCTCCGTCTATAAAGATTAATAACTGTATTAATCAAATACCTCTCCTGCTGCTAACAGTCTGAAAAAGAAGTGATACATTGATGATCTCAGTGTTCATCTCTTCTGCTTTTGCTGTTAAGGCTGTGATTCTTTAATAACAACATTGTAGCCACAGAACTACACAGTTTTTCAGAGATTACTCTGAACAGTGATAACAAAACTGGTGTTCTTAGTAGAAACCTCAAAGACTCCTGGGTATTTTGCACTCGGTATGTCGTCAGATGTGGAATGGTTCTCAGTAGCATGAAGAAAACTTGAAACAGTAAAACAGACTGTATATGCTAAAGGTTTATTTTCTGAGTCACCTTACACAAACTGGCTACATTTATTGTTAAATCCATGCTAGGTTCTTATTTACTTTTGCTCAAAAAGGATTGAAACTCATACTGTGGAAGTAGCGGAAGTGTAGATTGCTCACCCTCCTCCGAGGCTGGAGTGTGTTTAAAACATTCCTAGCAGTAGCTTGCCTCAATGGTCCTGAAAATTTTCTCAAATAAGAAAGCTACAAAAATCTTAGGCTGTTGCCATACGTGTCTAACTTTTACAGTCAGGTTGGTTTTATGACCAGTATGTAGCAGAAATCTTTTCTACTGGAAATTAAACTCTTCAGTGACTTACTGCACGTCAGAAGATTTCTTATTTCCTTCCTTAATTATGATCTCAACTCAATACGCCCTTCAACTTTGCCTCCATGTGCAATATTTCCCAAAGCTGTTTGTTAGTTTTGTCACTTTTTTCCTAGACTCCCTCAAGCTTGTCTTTATTCTTAAATTGTGTTAAGCAAATTGTAGTGGAGGCAGTCTTGCAATTGAGATTTCAGTGCCAATGTACAAAACAGGGTGGTTTGACATCTTCTTTACACCATCACGTAGAATTAATTCCAAGATGTATTTTTGCTACCTGTTACCAGTTTCATAATTCTGTGTAACATTAAAATCTGTTTTTCTACAGCACAGGCTTCATAGCCACTTCTGTTTGTTTCTATTCTAGCATATGATTTTTCCTTCTCAGATGTAATGCTTTGCAGTTCCCATAAGCAGCTTCCATCTTGTCGGTTTTGAATTGCTCTCCAATTTTATCCAGAGGATTTTGTATTCTGAAGTTGTTTCCAAAATATTTGCAGCTTGTGTTCTTGAAGATAGTTACTAATGATTCAGATTGCTTAAGCTAGTTTCTTAACAGTTCTGAATGAATTCCATTTATCTCTGCTGATTTGAACACACCTATCTAAATACTCTTTACACTTCTTTTCTGTTTCCTGGTTTTAAATGAAGAAACAACAACAAAAATTGGAGTATTTTATCACAATGTGTATACTGTCTGTAGCATTCATTTGCCTCTCCTCTATTCATCCCTCTTTATTGTCAATCTAAAAATTTGTAAATATCTATGAACGAATAACATTCCCCTCTCTTGTCTGTGTCCCAGAAGCTCTAAACAAATATGTGCAAACTCTCATGCTGGGGAGGAGGAACCTACTACCGCAATTTTTACTTCATCTTAAGAAAGTACATATGAATTTCCCATAGATTGATTTCAGATAGTATTTTTAATCCAAAAAGTCCACAGAGATGCAGTTCTTGATGTCTTTCGGATTTTTCAGTTGCTCAGAAGGGTGCTTCCTTTGTGCTTTCCTATGCCTTCACCAGGGTACTTGGGATTTCTTGCTCATTTTTAAATAAGTTACAGATTATAAAGGATTTTGTGTAGTTCTTTTTGAAATACTAAAATCATATTTGTTAGACATATCATGAATCATAAGAATTGCACATTCTTGTAGCGTGTTTCTCAACAACTTGTCCTCCAACATTGTTTTACAGATGTGTTGCTCTTTGCAGCCTTGGTATTTGGATCTGTGAGGAGTTAGTTCATGAATCACACCATCCTCAGATCAAGGAAGCATTGAATGTCATTTGTGTTTCTTTAAAGGTGAGAAACTAACACTTTTACAATGTATATTGCCTTTACGTGTAAAGATACTTTGCCTTTTCAAAGTCATGATCACGTTTTAGCATCCTTACTTCACAGTCTCATTTTCAATCCTTACCAAAGACTGAATTCGGTTTAATTGGTGGATCTCTGAACTCTGTCAAAAGAGATCTTTACCCTTCTTTAAATTGGGAGGAAATGGTGTTCTGGGAGATAAGATAGTGGATCCCTATCTTATTGTATCATTAGCCACTTCGTTCTAACCTTTAATCTTTGGAGCATGATGGTTTGTCCATCACCCCATCTTTAATAATCCTTTCAATTTGAGTTTCAGCAAAACCACTACTGGCTTCATCCGACTTTGTCCAGCTATACTCCTTCCCACACCCTGGACTCAAGCTTTCAGCAGGGTTTTCTGCATCTATTTGTAACTACATCTAGGAGCCTGTGGTGGATTAACCTTAAGGAAGGGCCAAAATCCCACGCAGCTGCTCACTCACTCCCTGCTCCTGAACAGGACAGGGAGACAAAACAGGATGAAAAATCTTGTGGGTCAAGATGAAGACAGGGAGATTGCTTACCAACTACGATCATGGGCAAAATAAATTTGACTTGGGGAAATTAATTTAATGTATTTCTAGTTGAAATAGTTCGGACAATGAAAAACAAAGACAAAATTTTAAGCACCACGTTTCCATGCCTTCCCCTTTTCCCAGGCTCCTTTACTCCATCATTTCTAACTCCTCTGCCTCCCTATGCCCCATCCCAAGTAGTACAGAGGGGATGGGGAATGGGGAGTTACGGTCAGTTCACAACAATTCCTGTCTGCCACTCCTTCCTCCCTGTTCCCATGTGGGTCCTTCCACTGGCTGCACTTCTTCAGGCTAAGCCTGCTCTGAGTTGGTGTCTGTGGACTGCCGTTCCCTCAAGAAACAGCCAGTGCTGCAGTTTGAGGTACTCCAAGGCTGCAGTGTGGATATCTCCTCGGACATGGTCTTTTCCATGGGCTGCAGGGGACTCTTTGCTTCAGCACCTGGAGCACCTCTTTCACCTCCTCCTTCTCTGACCTTTGTGTTCACCTGCTTTTTTTTTTTTTTTTTTTTTTTTTCATTCTCTGCCTGTGTGGCATTTTTGCCCTTTCTTAAATATGTTTTCACAAAGGCACCACACACACTTGGCAGATGGGCTCAGCTGTGTCCTTTGGTGGGTCCATTGCAGAGCTGGCTGGAACCTGCTCTGTCTGGCATGGGGCAGTCCCTAGCCTCTTCTCACAGAGAACCCCCTGTAGCCTCTCCCTTACCAAAACCTTGCCATGTACACCCAGTACAGATCCATACAAAGACTCTGGAGTACGAAAGTGTAGTAGTCTTTCCTTCTCCAGCATTTGTGTCTTCTGTCTAGGCTAGCTGTGGATGCTGAGGTAAGTCACATTCCTCACTAATTGGCATCCTGGGTTCCCAGGCTCTGATTCATAATATTCTTAAAGCCTCCATGGTACATTCTCCTGACACATTGCAAAAGGGAAAGGCCATGGTAGAGAGGAAACTGGAAGGAATCCCAGTTTTGGGTGCCATCTACCATCATATGCAAAAAGTCTGTCCCAAGCCAAGTTGCTGCCTTGTACTCTTTGGCTGTCAGACTGAGCAGAGTATCCAGTGTAAGACGGGCACAGGGAAGAAAATGGAAGGTGATAAATGTAAAGGACAAACAGAATCTTCCCAAAGCTTCCTTTGCTTCTTGCTCACCTGCCCTCTTCTTGTCCCCACCAACCAAATCACATTATCCCCATATCCTCACTGTATTCTGTGCCTGTTCCCTTGAGCAGTATTGCTTCTCAGCCCTGGCCAGGTATTTAGAGAGAGATGTTGAGAACTCAGCTGCATGCATGGAAGCACTGGAGGATGCTTGATTTCCTGTGGCAAAGTGTTTTTCTATGCTCATTCCAGGATATGTCATTCAGGCCAGTACCTGTTAGAAAAAAATCTCAATCCAAAGACAGGTCAAGAATTGGCATCAAAGTTTATGTGAATAAACCACCTGTTGGAAGGGAATAATGAGAATTCTAACTTTGGTGAAAAGTAAAGAGCACCTGTTTTTGTAGCGATCATTAAAATCTATTTTCTGTTTTTTATGAAGCATGCTGCAACACTAGGTAATTTTACAGTTTTTCAGAAGGGTTTTACTTTTCCTTTTCAACGGGTGTGGTGGGTTGGCCCCAGCTAGCAGCCAAACTCTCACCAAGCTGCTCACTGATTTGCCAATCCCCAGCAGGAAGGGAGAGAACATAGGCAGAAGCTGTGGGTCCCTGCCCTCTTCCAACAGAAGCCACCCCTGCAGCCCCCTCTACAAAAACCTTCCCACCTACACCCAATACAATGGTTCTGAAACTAATTTGTAAGCTAAAACCTTACAGTCTCTGGTAGTCACTATGCAATTCTGTATAAACAGCTTCACAGTAAGTTCTTGAAATCTAGGATGATTTACTGTTTTGGTATTTGCTGTTTTGATTGAATCTGTTAAACATAGCTAGTATGCATAGTGATTCTCGCTTGGAAATGCAGCTTGCTCAGATACAGCTAGTTCACTGTGGTGCAATGCCTATAAGATGCTTCTGAATAGAAGAGATTTTTCTGACGTTTGTCTGCCTTTCCTTTTGTGAATTACTGCTTTCACTATTCTGAAACTGGTCTCACTGGATTTCAACTCTGGTCACAAGATTTTGTATTGGTGGTAATATACAAACAGTCTATTCCCTTCGTCATCTCTGTTGAAAAGCTGCACTTCATTGCCTTTTTTTTTTTTCCCCCTTGATGAGTGATTTTGTTTTCCTACGTTTTTCAAATACTTTTCATATTTTTTCATATTTTATGGAATAATTAGAATATTGTTAAAAACATCTTATTTTCTAGCATTTTGCAAGCTTGCGTGTTCGTGGACAATATCTTCAACTTTTAATTATTTCCTCTTTGTTTACCTAAAAATTCAGTGAATAGTCTAGTCTTTCTGTATATACATGTTGATAAAAATCTGGGTGTATACCTGTTATACGTCGCTTGTGTCAGATGTTGGGGACTAACTATTCTTTTCAGCAATGGGAATCTGAAAAGTATCATAGCAAATCAGCTGATCACATCCTGTGCAGCAGGTTTTGAGTCTGTCTCAGATGGGTAGCTGCAGGGCTTTTAGTATTAGACTCTAAATTGCAATTTCCTGTTTTGCAAAATCACATTCATCCTTTGCAGCTTCGCTAATACTCTCTTCCAGGGTTTTGCCCTTGCTTTCTAATATCCCTTAACCTAGTGCATTTTATCAAGTTCCTGTGCAAATTTGGAATTAGGCAAATGATGTTGTTTTTAATCTTCTGCAATTTATCAAAGTTTGAACTATTTTTAATCCTGTCATTCACAGTGTTTTCTCTTATTTTTCTTTGACGTATTTATTAAGCCAATTATTTGTATCTCGTTTATATTAAGCATAAATTACTTCTTGAATGAGAAAACAAAGATTTTTGTATTTCTACTTTGCTTTGCTTTGCTTTGTGTTGGCAAAAGCACGCAGAGCATGTTGGCTTTTCTCCTATTCTGAACAGTGGTATACATTTGCAGTCAAGTTTAATCATTAAATGAAAATTTCATAAATATATCATGAGAGAAACTAATGAGCTCTAATTTGTTACCTAAGCAATCTTCTGGCTTCCAAGTAGTGGGAGATTTGAACTCCCAGAATGGATTATTTTCTTATTTTCGGGAGAAGTGAATGGATAGGGAGCTATAGTCCAAGTCCAACTTACTGGTAAGGACAATTGAGCAAGTAGCATTGAATAGAAATGTTAGCAACAATTATATGCCTATTTCTGAAATACAGAAGCATATTTAGAACTGCTGTCCAGCAGCTCACTCCGAATATAGCTAGCACTTCTCTCAGCAGTGTGGCGATACTGCTGTATCTGTGTTAACCTCTGCTGAAGTCTGAGCAGAACGGATCCTAACCAACCATCCAGACCCTTGCATCTCATGATTGTATTGCACTCCTCTCAACAATGCTGCAGATACATTACAAAATTGTGTTGTACAGACTTAGTTGAATGAGTGCTAAACAGGTTATTTGCAAGTATGGACAAGGTGAACTATGAATGTAATGTCCAGAGAGCAATGGACCCTTGGAAAGGTGAACAGTATGGTAAGACTACTCTTCTGAGAAAAACCCTGAGTGTTGGGTAGCTGAACCCTGAGTTTGTAGCATTGCACAGCTGCCTTCGTGCCACCTCTGAAGGCTCTTGGAAGAGAAGTCAGGACAAAGCAGCTGACTCGAAAGGGTTGATCCAGCGTAAACTCAGCATTGCTGCTTGAGTTCAGGAAAACGTCTTTCCAGGACACGCAGCTCTATAACTGTCTGTTCTAAAGTGTCTGTGCATTCTTCCAAAATGTGATATATTGACCATGCTGGGACAGATTTTTGAAGTAGATGGAGGGTTTGATCTGTTTGGGCCAATCCCCGTATTCTTGACCAAAAATTCCTACCTGGTGCTCTTCCCATGAGTAAGAAATTTTGAGTGCACAAGATTAAAACTTTATTCATATTCATTGCTTTATACCCTCCAGCTTTTCTGGGAAGTTTATGTCTCCATTGACTTTTGTTCCCTTTCTTAAATTAAAAAAAAAAAGTTTCTCTTCAACCAGAGAAAAGAAAGAGGTTAACTAATTTGCATAGACCAGCGCTAGAAATCATTCACTCTTCATTTTAGAGCTTGATGATCATCTTTTTTAAAAAAAAAAAAAAAAAAAAAAGAAAAAGAAAATGCTCCCTGTTTTTAAGTAGTGAACAGCTGATTGTTCAAAGACTCTGGAAAGTCTCCAGGCCTTTTTCTCAGGTAATTTTTTCTTAAATTCAGTGGTTTGAATAACTCTGTGTTAAACTACTCTGGGTTGTCCACCCCTTTTGCCCTCTCCAGTGACTTTGGGGTTTTCCTGCAAGCTTGTAAGTATGTTTCCAGCAATCTGGATTTGATCTCAAGTTTTGTAATCAAATTGTTATGCTTTCAGTTTTATTTAATTTTCTTTTGGTTGTCACTTGAGCTTGAACATTAGAATCTCTACCCTGCTTTCTGTGCTTTTACAGTGTATTTTCACAGCATGGAGAGAGGCTGTCTCATGAGGGATAAAAAATAATGGTGTTTTTGTCGTAACTCTGGGAAGACTTGCAGATGTGAGATGTCTGCTATGTTTTAGTGAAAAGACAACGATAAATGAAAGTGTGTCCACTGAGAAACAGAGAAAGTCAGAACAAGAATTAACTACCCTGTGTACTCTGGTTTCTGTCTCTGTGGCTGGCTTATCAGAGCCATTCGTAGTCTTCCTTTATGCTTACATAGATACCAGAAATAAAAAATGTAATTAAAGCTTTGTACTCAATGCTTTTCCTTATGCTTGTACCTTTTCTTTTATATTCAAGACCTTAAATGTAAAAATTGGTAGCTCTGCTTTGATAAGAAGCTGGCCCAGAACAGAGCTTTCTTCCAGTGTATTTTCCACCTTTAGATTTTTGCCATTGAAAAATTTTCTGAAATCCTTAATTTTCTGCGCAGGCTTCGTTGCCCAGGCATTTCAGCTTTCTTACAGCTGCTTTTTTTCTTTTTCTTTTCTTTTCTTTTCTTTTCTTTTCTTTTCTTTTTTTTTTTTAAAGTTTGGGAGATACACCTTTTCCTGAAAGGTTAATAGAACTGGACTGATTAAGAAAACAGTCTGAGCAGCCAAGAAATTAAATCTAAGTATTTTTACAACGTAATTATCCTGTTCAGAGGTGGACAGCCACCATGCAGCACACAGTGCTGGTGACAGCTTCACTGCTACATAAAGTGAAATTAAAACATGCAAACTACTTCTTTAGTCTTTTAATAATGCAGGATTTCTGATGTCACTCATCTTCATTGGAGAAATAGAATAGGATTTGTCATGATTATTGCATGAATTACCTAATCGTTTTCTAAGTGATCTGAGATTCATCAGTGTTACCGTTTGGAATAATTGTTTTCAGTAAAGACACGGTATTTTCTTGAATTAGAATGTATTTTAAATCCTTCCCGTGGGGTTGTTGCATGTTATTTTTTCTTCTGTGTGCTTTGTGCTGTCTTCTGAAATCTGTAGTTTTACTGTGCTAGTAACCATTTTTCTCAGATTTGTCTTTAGCTCAGCTTTGTAGGATTTTCATGTCCTAAATGAATAAAATTCCCTTATAAAATTCACTTTGTACTTGTTGTTTCTTGCACAGCTTAAAGTTGTAAGGCAAGTGCAGTGAAAGAAGACTCCTCAATTACATGTCCTGTGCATGAATAATTTAAGGAAACTTATCCCTGTCCCTTCATTTCTTTTTTTTCGCACGTAGGAGTGTAGGGCAACGTATGCATCCACTCCCAAGGCTGGGGACTAATTGTGCAGATGCATTCACTTTTGCCTTGACCAACACAGTGACTTAATCATTTTAGTAACTGTTGAAGGCAGGCTTCAGTGCAGCGATGTTCTCCTGCCTTTAAAAGATAATAGAGAACAGTGGAGTTAAGCGCAAAAGCAGAGGTGCATTCTTTTCTATTCAGACAAGTGCTGTATGCAGCAGTCACTAGCAAGTAATGGTTAATCTCACTGTTAGTACTATTTCCTGCATTTTGGAAATGCATCTGTTCACCTGCCATGGTTCTCAACAAAGACCTCTCATTTCAGAATTGAATCCTTAGTTTTTGCAGTGATTCATTAATATTAATCATCATTGAGGTAACAAGATACAAATTTGTTCTTCCTGGCTTCATGATACTAACCAATCTGAAGTTAGTTAGGAGACTCCTCTCCCCTTTCCTTCCTTGCGTGCAATTCTGATTGTCTGTCCCAAGCCTTTGATGTTAGCTGCTTACATTTGTTTATGACTATAAAATAATTCCTTTTAATTTTTTCTGATAAGTAGATACATAAGGAACTGTATGCATAAAACCTTCACTGAAGTTCCTGACCACCTTACCACCTGATGTACTCTTATTTGAAATCACAGTCATCATTATCATGCTGTGTTCTCTTTTCTAGTTTCCAAATAAGACAGTAGCCCAAGTTGCCTGCAGTATGCTGAACATGCTGATACATTATGTACATAGACTTGAAGTGTATCAAGCTGATTCGCCTTTAAGAATAATTCAAGTAAGTAATCTTTTTTTAAATCTATTTACCTGAAATTAAAATAACAGAATATGGACAAGTATGTTTCACAAAAAGCTTTATTAGTATAAACATAATCTTACTTAACATTAACATTAGGGATTCACATCACACTTGCTGACTCCAATATTAACATGTAAAATGCCTATATCATGCTTATTTTTTCTCGGATACAACTATGTCATTATTACATGAGAATATTGTCAATAAAGTCCATTTTTTAAAATATTAGATATCTTCAAATATGTTTATTTAAGTTTAGTGAGAAAGCGATTACTTAAAATATGAATCTGAAATTGTATTTTGCATATACATTAAATAGTTTCAGTATTAAAAAAAATAAATTATTTTGAATACACTTTAAATAACAAGGAGGTAGACTATGGCCTCTCTGAGTCTGAACCATAGAGAAAAGACAGAGGTGTCCCAGGTAACTGGAAAGGGAATTGTTTGGAAACTTCTTGAGAGGTATAGCAAGCATTTCTTTGCTCCTCTACAGTCATGTTGTTGATCAAGTAGAGGCTTTCTATTTCTAAAAAATAGTGGAGCTCCGATAGCCCCGTACACAAACCAGCATCAGACTCCTTTCTGCACCCTGCAAGTGTGTTGAATCAAGTTCTCTTCCTGCCTGAATATTTGGAGTAGCTATGTAATTTCATTGTCCTTAATGCACCTACGTCAGTCAAGCAACATATTCCTTTAAGTTCTTCTGCAAAACTCAATTAAAAGGGTTTTATTTTGGGAAAAAAAAAAAAAGTGCCAAGGAATACTGTAATTTGTCTCAAATAATAGTTTCACCATGAATCTAGTATTGTGTCACATTTACCTGCTTAAAAAATTATCTTAAACTTAAATATTTAGATTATATTTAAAAGAAACTATGCTGTATTTTCCCCAGATCCTGATAGCAACTATTACACATCTGCTACCCAGTACAGAAGCTTCCTCTTATGAACAGGACAAGAGGGTAAATATTTTTAATTTCTTTTTAGTGTGTTGACTTAGTTAAAGGTGCATAACATAACTTTGTTACAAAATTTAAGCTACGTTTTAAAGCAGGGATTCAAATTGTTATGTGTAATATAGTGTAGTCATCTCAGAATTACAGCAATGTTGTTTATGCAAATGAATTTCTGAAGTATTTGTGTGAAAGCATGCGCTTAAAATTGATTGAGATCGATGGTTTTCAATAACTATAAACTTGTCTTTTTCCTTATCCTCAGTGAACTTACAAGCAAAGTAATGTAGACTTTTCAAGCTTGTATTGCAGTGAAAATGTATTCTCAACTTTTAGAGAGTACATTGCCAAATATTTATAAGGCTGATTTTTTGCTCTTTCTATTGTAAGTACATTCTTGAGCAAGATAGCCCGTAATCTTCAGATGAATTTGATTGTTGTCATCCTTCAAAACAATGGATATCTTTTCGTATTTTCAGTGGGCCTGAATCCCCTAGCAAAGATGGGCTCTTTCTTCTCCTGATAATCACAGTAGTACTTTCTGCCTCCTGAAAGCTGTGTCTCTTCTGAATTATTTGGCTTAGCTTTAGGACTGTGGGACTCAATGGTCATTTTAACTCGGGTACTTCGGTGTAGTTTGTCTCTGGCAGCTCCATCATTCTGGGCTACCCATCCCCGTGGGAGCTGACATTCATCCATTGCTCGTTTTGGGCTCTAGAGCGCCGTTTTGCTCTCTTCTCTGCTTGCGAGAAGTCAAGGGCTGCTGTAGACTACGGTGGTATGCCAACCTAGCCACCTTTGTGGTTGAGGATGTTTCCCATAGTTGAAGAAGTTTCCCCATGAACTAATGCTGATCATTTTACATCAAATATCATATAAAAAATTGGCTTACCTAGTTTGACAAACAGTCCTAATGGGTTTCTTAAAAATTGGTTTAATATAAAAATACTCAGAGCCCTTCATCATTAGGTTTATTATATGGTGCCTCTGAGAGACAAACTTGTAATGTATTATGTGAAATGATTATGCTGTTTATATGTCGTTTATTAGTAAATTAGTTAAGTGGATTTTCTTTGAAAGACTTTTATTTAGCTTGGGAAATATTTTAGAGAATCTTGCAGCTATTTATCTGAATTGTTTCCTCTTCCACAGCTAAGTTTTAAAAATTAAAAATAATTATTTGAAGCCAGTAAGTTATTAATAATTTGCTGTGTATGTGTGTTCTTAATCTAATTCTGTTCTACAGTCTTTAAAAACATCCCCTAGAGGGAGTTGGTTCTTTTGCTGACTGAGAGCCTACAAAACAGAAAGCAGTTGGATTTCTTTCAGATGATACCTGGTGCTGCATAGCATTATTGACATGTTGTGAAGGAAATACTGTGTTATTTGTAAAGCACTAAATACAGCTGAAATAATTCAGTTTTGTGTAATCCCTGATTCACTTTACAGTGAGATTTATGTGCAGAATGGTGCGTAAACCTTAATGTGTTACCTGTGTAATCTGTCATTTTGAAAACAGCACCCTACAAATCAATTTTGAAAAATCATGGGTGTCCTCTTAAGCATCGTATTTGCTCACAGACTTACCGCGATGACAAACTGTTGTATGGATGGTCTTTGTTAGATATCTGAGTAGCCAAAGTTTTTACTAATGCTGTAGGTTTTGAACGTACAGTGGCTTTTTTAAACAAGTGTGACCTACCATTACTGCAGAAAGTTGACTTTACTGAATTAAGAAAAGAAAGTAAAATAGAGAAGTAAAATACAGTGATAAATGTGAAGTAGCAGGTGCTGGTTTAATTGATTTGTAATTGAAACTGTTTGTTCCAGTTGGTGGTTTCTTTACTTCTGTGCTTATTGGATTGGATAATGGCCTTGCCATTAAAAACCTTGCTGCAGCCTCTTCACACTACAGGAGCAGAAAACGATAAGACTGAAAGATCCGTTCTTAATTGTATATATAAGGTACATGTTTCTTTACTTGCTGAATGAGAATTTATATGCATGGAGGTAGTGTCAGTTTTCATGGATAGGAAGAGAGAACTTTTCTGTAAGCTGACCTCCATTCTGCTGTTGAAACATGGAGTGCTGTCTTAGTTCTTCTATGTTTTACTGTAACTACTTGATCTTTGCTATATTTGGAATTGTTAATTTTGTCTTCAATTTTGCGATGTTTAACCAAGTTACTCTGCATGTCAAACCGATAGCAGACATTTGTAATGTAGAAGACCAGCTGTATATTTAAGACATGTGGGGAAGTAGATTTTTTTTTTTTTTATACCAAGCAATTTTATTTAGCAATAAGCAAAGTAAAAAGCACAAAGTTATAATTGCTGTCTACAGGGACACAGAACAAAGATAGTTGTTGGGTTTGTTTTTTGTTGGGTTTTTTTTTTTTTTTGCAAGGGAAGGGGATTAAAACCTCCAGCAGCTTAGACTTAGCATATGTAATTAAAGAAGACAGGAGATCTAAAAATAAAGGTAGCTTGGTGATTTGTTTTAAGTTGTTTTTTTTTTCTTGTTTCTTTATTGTTAAATTTCACTTCAGTGTAGACACTTTTTTAACAATTTTCTTTGCAGACCAGGGTTTGCTTTTGTAAACATTAAGCATCTAAAATTTTCCAACACTTTGTCCTGCCTACTTGGTTCTAACAAATCAATTAAAAATGTAAATAAAAATAAACTTCATTTCTTATAAAACTATCAAATGGAAATTTTAGTAGTTAATGTCATGAAATTCTGGTTTTGTTCTAGGTTCTGCATGGATGTGTCTACGGATCCCAGTGTTTTAGCAACCCTAAGTATTTTCCTCTAAGCCTCTCTGATTTGGCATGTGTAGATTATGATCCTTTTATGCATTTAGAAAGCTTGAAGGAACCAGAACCACTACATTCTCCAGACTCAGAGAGGTCTTCTAAACTTCAGCCAGTCACTGAAGGTTTGTCAAATTGCCTAAATACATTTTCTTTCAAAGATTTTATCTTGGTTTCCAGTATTGAAATGTTGGCCTAAAGCATAAGTTTTAAATTATACCTAGACACTAGGTAAGAACCATTAGTATGGAATGAGCTAACGTAATTTTGAGCAATTACTGTTCGATTAACTGAAATAAGTATCTTCTGAACAACATGAATATTGATTTGATATGGATTCTTCTGTGCTTTATGTATCAGCAAAAAGTGTTAAGTACTGCAACATGGATAAATGTTGCTTTTTATTTTACTTCCAATAAATTCCTTTATTTTTTTCTTAATTTTGCTCCTTTTCTAAGAATATTTTGGATTTTCTTCCTATCTGAGCTTTCAATATTGCAAGTGTGAATTTTTTTACTCTATCATAATTTGTTGTTGATCTGTTTACACTGTTTAAAACCACAGAGTTATCTAAAGAGAGAAATTCTCTCTCATCTGCTTAGAACCTTAAGAGAGACAGGAATTAACATTTTCTTCAGAACTCAAAAATAAAGAATCAAGAAACTAAGCTACAGAGGAGTAGCATATATTATACAGTGTATCTAGTAAATATCAAATGGCTGCATTGGGAAGAAAATTGAAAAAGATGAGACTAATACTGATACCAGAAACTCTGTGTAGTGCTATTCTCCCTCCATATTAAGTTGTTCCATTTAGGCTTCCTTAAAGGTATTAAGAACCAGATAAATGCAGCAGCTCTTTGTAGCAGCTGTGTGCTAACAGCAGGTGATTTTGTGGTCTGTAGTGGCTACGTGCTGTTTTTTATGTAGAGAAAATGGCTAATCATTGTGCCCTTGTCTAAGGCATGCTTCATCATCCTCAAGTACTTTTTTGGCCAAAGAATTCTAAACATAGAGCTGTTCCCTAATAAGCTCAGTATTGGATTGAACAAGTCTGATTTGAGAACTATTGGCAGGAGGAGCTGTAATTATTAAATTTACTGAAGAATGAAGCAAGGTACTATAGTTGGCTTTTTGTCAAATGGCTGTGGTCTTATTAGTAAAAAGTAATCATCTGCTGGGTCAGAATGAAAGAGGCTTCGAAGGATTCATTCTGTCCTAATTACAGTCTCACCTATACATATTATGTAAAGCTAATATTTAAAGCATTTGCCAAAATTAACTTCCACTGCATGTTCTATTACAGTGTAGTGAATTGTAGTAGCTTTTTATGCCTGGCATCTTTTGTATTCTGTAATAATCTGTAATTATGGGTTAGCAGCAAATGCCGTGTGGCTTGTTTAATATGACAATCTGAAAAGACAACCCTGAATAGATTTCTCTTTAAATGAATGTAGTTGCACAAAGCCTTAGCATCGATATCTTCATTTTGCATTTCCGTACGTGATCTGTTCTTTTATGACTTCGTGTTAAATTTCTAAATAAAAGTAGTTTCAGATGTTCCTTTTGTCTCTCCAGATGAATTAAGGAAGCCCCATATGTTTTTAAAGTTTCAGGGCTCTGGAATTGTAAGTCAGATGATGAAATTTAATTGGCAAACTACAGCATTATAATGCAACCCTGGTCTTGCAACCTTGGCACTTCTAGTCCACATTGCCAGTCAGTGAATAAAATTGGCAGTACTTAACCAACTGCATAGCATCTGTTCTCCCTGGCATTGTTGGAGGAGTGAGAGGAGTAAAGTTAGTGGATAACAACCAGTCTGGGAATTGATCAAGATGGGTCAATTAGTGCAAGCTAGCAGCAGAGTTGTATGCCAAGTGGTCAACTTCTTTTTTTAGTAAAGGGAAAGTGCTATCATGGGTTTGTGGTTTGGTGGTTTTTTTTTTTTTTTTTGAAGGAATGGAAAAGGGAAGGATGGAACTTGTAGAGAAATCAGAGAAGTTCTACAAAGACAGGGTGGGGGTTGCTAAACTTTCCTTAGGTTGCAGGCGAAGCTGAAAGTACTGAAAGACCAGAATTCTTAAGATAGGGTGCTTTTGATCGGTTTAATAGATGTGATTGACATACCCTGTTATGCCTCCCCATGTTCATGGTCAGATCCATACCCAAATGTTATGGACGCAGCCACAGTATATGTGGTATGAGACCAGAAAGATATGGGACTTCCAATGATATAGCTACATAGTGGGGACAGGATCTATTGAGAGGCTGGAGCAAGCCCTGCAGTAAACAGCAGGGTAAATCCTCAGGAAACGGGCGATGTAGGGAGAGGACAATTCCCCTCTGTTTCAGTAACTTTTCCAAGAGCTATCTCTCACAAGGAATCTATCATACCTAGGATTATCTGTGAAGTTGTCTTTGTCCTCCTCTGTAGATTTCGGGTAAAGTGGTAGATTGCAGTATAAGATATACAAAAAATAATTTTGAAATTAAGTGTTAAGTATATTAAAGTGTTATATTTAAACCAGAGTGAACTTCTAGCACCTGACAATAAAGACATCAGTAGGAAGCTTTTCTTGCATCATCAGAACTTGCAGAGAGCAAGCCTGTGGTACTTGCATTCATCTAAGGAATCACAGGGTTTTGTCTACCTGAAGGCTGGTGAACTGTTCTACTAGCTAGTATCGACAACAGCTTCCTCTAGCTACAGTACAGGCATAGAAGTGCTGCCTGTGCTAATTAACCACACCTAACTAGCCTGGATTCAGTGTCACACTGATAGAGGTATTATTTCTCCAAGGATAGCATAGCATTTTAGCCATTCACCATACAGTTTAGATGTGCCAAAGCTAACTTGGACTGCATTGTTCCATGATCTGCTTACCTACTTCTGATCTTTTACTTGTCATTACAGGACCATAAATATATATGAGGGAAAATTAAAATGGAACCTCTCCGTAAAAGCTTTTTTTGTTGTTTACAAATTATGCAAACATTTAGGAAAAAGTAAAATTGATGTTTTTCGTGACCCTTGTATTGACAGGGAGTCTGGTTACATGAAAATATGTAACATTAAACAAAGAGTGCTATACATCTTCTAACATTAATAGATAGTGAAATAGGACTATTGGATAGAGTGTAGTTGTAAGAAATAATCTTTTACAGTATCTTTGCAATTATAGGCAAAAATATTGTGAAACCTTAAGTTCTTCATACATCATAAGTCTGTTAGAGATAGTTGTGATTGGAGGGTAAGAGTTACATTGCATAGATACAGTGATCCGTCAGTTACTGATTTCACCAATTTTTTTTTCCCCCACTTGTCATATTTCTCCAAACATGTTTTAAACTCCTTTACATAGATAGATCATTTTTCCTAATACATTTGAATTTCTGAAGAAAAAGCTTCCCCATCTATGTTTAGTCTTAGCTTTTATTTTAAAAATAAAATATAAAGTACTTTTAAGGCTTTGCTGTTTGCCTTTTACTGAAAGTAGTACACTTTTTAAAAAACGCTTTATATACGGTGCATCCAGATTAGCCCAGTTTGTGTCTTATGAGGGATATTTTAGAGGTGGGTTCTCTGTAACCGCTTCTCTCTCTACCTGAAGCTTAAAATTAGAAAAGAGTGAAAATTCCTTAAGCTAATGTAAAATACAGGTAGCTAAGCTAAACTGAACTCTCTTAGAGTCCCTCTAAATGTAATGGAGAAAGAGAAGAGTTTCCAGAGAGTGATTCATCCCATTTCTCAAATTTGGGCTTCTAACTCAGATGATTCAATCTGTACAGGTGCATCATTCTTTAGATAGCTAAAAGGTCGAGGAGAGTTACGTTCCACCCTCAGTCATTACTTTTTCCTTCTATTACATAACTGTAGCTTTTTAGAATCTGTTCAGCCAAAGTTGAATTAAAGAGTTAACAACACATTGTAAGGAAATTCAGGAATCCTCTGTTCATGCCACTGATACTAATTAGTGGTGATGGACCTTCAGCCCTTCCACAAGAGGTAATTTCAGGGACTGACAAAAATACCAGTATAACATGCTTCCAGTAAATTACCAAGTGATCATGTACACATATAAATTACATTGCCCGAGTGAAAGACTGTACCATTGCAAAGAGAGCAGAGATGCATTCACTCAGGAAGACAGGCTGGCAAAGCAGCCAGCTAGACTGCTTTAATGTGTGGCAATATGACTTAGTTTGTAGAATTTGTGGTAAATCTGTGATGGCTTACGTTATTGCGTATTTTGATCTACCCTCCAGAAACAAACAGCACGACTTAGATACTTAAGAGTATCTTAGATACTTATTTTAAGAGTATCTAATATATTGAATGTCCAGTTGTTCCTGATTGAGGAGAGGTGATTCTAGGAACAAATTATTAATATGTATCCTTTAAGTTGTGAATTTAATTTTAAAAATATCATTTTTTCAAAAAGTATTCCTGGTTTTGGGGTTTGTTTGGTGTGGGTTTGTTTTTGCTAAGGGAAACGATCAACAAAAACTATTTGCTGTGTGGCAAAAATGTTTCAAGATTGCTTTATTTATTTCAACATAACAGTTTACATCTTACAATTTACTTTTCAGTATGCTTCTCTTAATATATCTGATTTAAATTTTCGTTTTTAGATCAACAGTACTGTATTCTGAGAGAAGACTCAGTGAGAAGTACTGTTCCCATTTTATAAAAGAGGCAAGGACAGATTTATATCCCAAGTCCTTTATTTTTAATATTAATTCAAGAGTAAAATTTTCAGAGAAAGACTTTGGTAGGACTGGAAATGGACCTTCCAAATTTATATCTGCACTTTGTATCATAGTATTGCCTTTCTTTTCTGTATGCCACTTAGGCTCCTAAGGGAGTAAGTGCATGCATACAGGCACAATGCAACTGTGGTCAGGTTTGGGATCTTTAGGGTTTGCCACAAAACAGTAACAGTGATAACTTACTTGCTAACAGGTCCCTCTCATTTCTTCAGGTTTTTCATCATTAACTGAAGGTGTTTAACCTATGCAGTGTGAGACTTCAGGTAGCCAGGAAGCTCACATGTCTTTGCTCCTAGGAACATGAAAAGAGTATTACCTTACTATCTGTGCAGTGCTAAGTGCTGAACACTTGGCATAAATATCCTGACAAAGATGAGCCAGCCTCTGCGTTGTCCAGGTGCTGGTTAGTACTGCACTGATAAATTACGCTTCAAGCGTCCAACTTATTTTCTCTTTGTCTTACATAAACTTGCTTACAGTTCCTTCTTATATTTCAGCAGATGGCACTATAACTTAATTTCCTTGTATGCTATCAATATCTGGACATTTAATTCAGCTTCACTGAATGTTTTTGTATTTGTAAATTTTAAACCTCAGAAGGTTATAGATAATGAAAATATATCTAATTTGTTTATATTTGTTTTCAAGGCCTTAAGTCGTTAAAATATTTGAATTTATCTGAGTTTTGGAATAGTGTAAAAATTAAGTTGATTTTGCCAAGTACTAACAAGATGAAGTATTTCCCTTTTTGCAGTTCAGATCTAGTCCTCTCTAAGGTAGAGAAAAGCCAGAATCCCAAATGTCTCTTGCATGCTTTACCCAAACCTTGTGGAAAAAAAAAAGGGCAAATATTTACTAATTGTTTACTTTTGCAGATGTAGAATGCATGCAGTGCTTCAGAAACTAAAAATCTGTCATGACATGTATGCATTACAAATTTATCTTTATTTTTCCAGTCAAACCAATTAAGACACCTTAAACTGCACACAAATGTCTTTATTAAACATTAGTTTTTATTGTGTGTAAATACACAATATAAAGGGAGATGAGGTAGTTATACCATACTTACACATCCAAGAGGTTACATTTTCTCACCAAATACTGAATGAAAAAGTAACGTGGTTCAGAACATTCTAGTTTGATGCCTTTTTGATGAGAAAAAGGTGGCAAGTGTTTGCAGCAGTTCTCAACGTTTAATATAGTTTAAAGTGTGGTACAATCCTGAGTAATACAGGATTGATTTATCTCCATAGAATCATAGAATGGTTTAGGTTGGAAGGGGTCTTGACCATGATCTAGTCCAACCCCTCTGCTGTGGGCAGGGACACCTTCCACTAGACCAGGTTGCTCAGAGCCCCATCCAGCCTGGCCTTGAACACTGCCAGGGAGGGGGCAGCCACAGCTTCTCTGGGCAACCTGTTCCATTGTCTCACCACCCTCACAGTGAAGAAGTTCTTCCTAATATCTAATCCAAATCTACCCTCCTTCAGTTTGAAACCATTATCCCTTGTCCTATCACTATTGCTCCCTGATCAAGAGCCGCTCCCCACCTTTCTTACAGACCCCCTTTAAGTACTGGAAGGCCACTATAAGGTCTCCCTGGAGCCTTCTCTTCTCCAGGCTGAACAACCCCAACTATCTCAGCCTGTCCTCATAGGTCAGCACCTCATAGGGGAGGTGCTCCAGACCCCTGATCATCTTTGTGGCGCTCCTCTGGACCCGCTCAAGCAGGTCCATGTCTTTCTTGTGCTGGGGGCCCCAGAGCTGGATGCAGTACTGCAGATGGGGTCTCAACAGAGCAGAGTAAAGGAGGAGAATCACCTCCCTCGATCTGCTGGCCACACTTCTTTTGATACAGCACAAGATGCGGTTGGCTTTCTGGGCTGTGAGCACACAGTGCTTTTCATCTACCATTCATCTTCCCCTTGTAAATCTCAATTTCATGGCATCCATGTCCTGTTAGAAGAGAGGCTGCAGAAATGTGTCCTTTGCCATATTAGTCCTATTTTCTCTTCTACCTGTGATCTTCTACAGTGTAATACTTTTGTGTATGGGTTCTTCAGTGGGTACCTTGAGCCAGCTGAGGGTTGTCTGCCTGACAGAGTCGTTTTGTCCAGCTCTGTACTTCATGGGTTATGTAGAGTGGATTTGATAGAAGAATCCAATAGCAGTAAAGTACTGGGTTAGCAGGGTATGGTATAAACATTAACAAATTCCTTTTGTGAATTTAGATAACGTTGCATGCAAATGGAAGGTATGCAACAAAGAAAGAGGTGATAAAAGCATGGCGAAACACCAGTGCATCTCACAAGGTGGATTTCGTGTAAGATAGGCACAATTAACTTCTCTTTTTCCCTTTAAGTTTTTCAAGCCTGAAACTTCTTAAAATGCAGTTGGGGCATGAGATATGCTTTTTGAAAATTTTGCTACTGTTAGACTGTGTTCAGTATAGATAGCATCATCTTTGATTTGGTACTTTAAAATAATCCAGTATTACTCTCAACCTAACCTTCAGCTATATGCTCCCCAGGGAAATTAAGATGGATTAGAGGTTTTGTGCATCTATGTTCCTTTGGTTTTCACAATGTAATGATGTGTATAAATATAAAAATCCATTGCGATTGGAAATGGACTTCTTACAACACAATTATGATCTCTACTTAATCAGCAATTTAAGATTTATTTTCTCTAGATAGAGAAATTGTGTATTTTAGAAGAACCATGCTGATTACAAAGCTATAGTAAAGGAGGTATGGTAGCCTGTAAAATAATTAAGATGCCTCTTTAACTATCTTACGATTTTTCATGCTATTTATATATGATACCAGTGTTCATCAAATACGTATTTTCCCTTACTGAGCTGGATGTATACTGACCTTGCAGTGCTCATCCTCTGTTCAAAACTCATGAAGAAGAGGGGACCAAAAGTAATACATAAATCTCAGTGCTTTTTCCTGAACCTTTCTTTCAAAACCTGTGTTCTTTTTCTCACAGTGAAAACTCACATGCAACAAGGATTAATTTCTGTTGCTGCTCGTACTGTGATAACACATCTAGTCAACCACTTAGGCCACTATCCCATGAGCGGAGGTCCTGCTATGCTAACCAGTCAAGTGTGCGAAAACAATGACAATCCATACAGTGAAAGTCCTGAGCTTTCTCCTGAACTTTTTGAGAACCCAAACCTTCAGTTCTTTGTGCTAAACAATACTTCCCTGGTGTCTTGCATACAAATCCAAGCAGAAGATGACATGCCTGGGGGAGGACTGTCTGCTGGACTTGCATCTGCTAATTCAAATGTTAGAATTATAGTGCGTGATCTATCTGGCAAATACTCGTGGGATTCAGCCATTTTATATGGACCATCATCTTTATGTGGATCTTCACAACAAACATCTTTTGCACTTTCATTGTCTCAACAAGATAAACCAGAAGATTCTCTTTCATCTTTTGAGCATGTGGAGGATGTATCTGCAAGGGATGGAATTACACTCCAAGTAAAAAGGAAATTTAGAGACACTGTGCCAACATGGGATACAATTAGGGATGAAGAAGATGCCCTTGATGAGCTCCTGCAGTATTTAGGTGTTACAAGCCCTGAATGCTTACAGAGAACTGGTGTGTCACTCAACATTCCTGCTCCTCAACCAGTCTGCATCTCAGAGAAGCAGGAAAACGATGTCATCAATGCAATTCTGAAGCAGCACACAGAAGAGAGGGAGTTTGTTGAAAAGCATTTCAATGATTTAAATATGAGGGCTATGGAGCAGGATGAGCCAACCTCACAAAAGCCTCAGTCAGCATTTTACTACTGCAGATTACTTCTCAGTATACTGGGAATGAATTCTTGGGATAAAAGGTAAAAAGAAAAGGCTCACAATTTAAGAACATTCTTATTGTGCTATTCTTACCATGTAATAATAGTTGATCATAGAGTGGGTTAAGCCAAAAATACTCCAGGCCAGCCAACAAAAGGGAGAGGGGATGTTGCAGCTAAGGGGAAAATGGCAGTTTTCTTCTGCATTTCAGCCTGTCATTTAGAGAGACAGAAAGGAGGAACCTGTTGCCTTTATTGCTATTTATATTCTTTCCTTAGAACAGTGTTGGAAGGCGAATTGAAGGAGTGATATATTTTCTACTAATCCTTTCACCAGCTGTACTAAGGGGTACTACCATGGGTAAAGAAGGCATCTTTTTTGCTTTCTTTGCTTCCCATGTATGTTCCTGAAAAAAATCATTACCTTTCTGTGCCAGAATGAGGCTCTGAAAGTGTCATACTCTCAGCTATTGTGTTGCTGGACAGTGTCCTGCTGCTTTGCTTGCTACGAGCATGCTTGCATGCAGCCTCAAAGCATTGCATCTGTGTTAGCTAATGAGAAAGATGTGTCCCCTACTATTTATTTCAACATCAGCAATGTTTGTGTCTTGTTTAGAACAACAAGAGACAAGCCATGTTCAATTACAAAAATAATGTCTCTGTGTTATTATTTTTGTGTGGATGTAGTTAGGTGTATGTCTGCATATACATGTAGGTATGTACAACTATAAGCATCCTAGAATTTAAGGGTCTTTCTGAAATCTCCTTTTGCCATAGAAAATATAAATATAAATACAAATTCTGTATTAGAAATATTTTCTTACTACAAAGGGAAATGGATATTCTGTAAAATAAAAATAATCTGTGTCACTGAGATATCACTGGAATTGGACAAAATTTTGGTGTTATAACCTTTCTTATTTGGGTCTTTAATTCCTCAATGCAGTCTGGTTTTGAACAATACTGCTGTTAAACTCATTCCATTGTGTTTTGTGGGAAACATCTTAAGCACAGTTTAAAATAAATGAAAAGTGCCTTTCCTGCTCTGACATATTGTTTTGTTTTTTCTTTAAATTGTTGCAGCTGGCTGGGTGACTAGTGAGCTATGTTCTGCTCTCTTCTGCAAGTGAGAATAGCAGAAGCTCTGTTTAATGCACTAACTCCCTAGGACAGTAGATTATGGAAATGTCTTGTCACTAAGCATATATATATATTGTGGCCTAGTAAAGTGTGCAGTTTATGTGTCAAAGGGAGTTCTGTCTGGTTTGTAGAGAAGAGATTGGTCACAGTTGGGTGTAACAGGTTGACAGAAGAAAGTGGAAAGAAGTAAAGGTGGTACTCGGGGCTGTAATGGACATAGATGATTTCCTGGAGTAAAAAAAAAATAGCGTGTATAATTTTTAAAATATATCTTAATATTTTATATAAGAAGGGACTATTGAAGAGGCAAAAGTATTTGTTGACTCTTCTTGAATGGACCTGGAAATGTTCTTGTACCATTCTTGTACTGTTCTGTATCCATCAGTGAACAGGTTATAAGAGTTACAAATTTCTCTATTTAGAAGGAGCTTTCATCTCCTGAAGAAAAATGAGAAGTTACTTCGAGAACTCAGAAATTTGGACTCAAGACAATGGTAAATTCTTTTAATGGCTGCCTACTTATTTTGTTTTAAGTGTGCTTGTATATAAATGGCTCTAATTGCATAAATGTGAGAGTTGAACTAATTTTTAAAATCGTTTTGTAAATTATTCATGGTTTTTGCACAGTATTGTAGTTCTTGGTGTTATTTGTAGAGTTAAACTCTACAGGTAGAAAATCATGAGAGAGAACAAACTTCAAAATAACTTTGAATTATGAACATTTGTATACATAACATGAAATAGTTTTAAAACTTTAGTATATCAAAGTCTCTACATTTTAAGCTTTGGCTAATTGTTTAGGTGTTTTCCAATGCTGTTAGTATTTGAAGACAAGGAATTCTAGTTAGAGTTGTAGCACAGAATTAAAAACTTTGAATTGTTTTTCTAGACGTTGAAGTAAAATTCAGTGGAGGTTTTAGAAGTGTGAGAAACCACCTTCTGTTACTCCAACATCTGACAGCAAGCTGTGAACAGAATACATTGCTGGTATTAAAGATTCTTCATTCAGTTGCATAAGCTTCATTTGCCACAGCGTTCACAAGGTGTTGTTGTTAATGGGTAATGCAGTGTCGATAATTCCTGTGTTACAGGTTTTGCTCATTTCAGGAGCCCAGCTATTCCATCAGCAATTGGTACTGCCAGCACCATCCTGCATTTTAGAAGTGATGAAAGGGGTAGATGCTGTTCATGTATAGCAAAACTTTAGGCTCTACAGAAGACTAGACTAGACTATTAAAGACAGAATGGGAATATTGAAATGTAGAAGGTATTCAGAAAGAAGCCATGTAGTTGTACTTTACTTCCGCTATCTTTTTCAGTATTTTAAAAGCCATGCTCTGTGTGTATTATTTGCATATTTTGGTTTCATATTAGTAAAGGCGCTGTCATGCAGTGACCGTTCTCTGTTTTACAGCCGAGAGACACACAAGATTGCAGTGTTTTATGTTGCCGAGGGACAAGAAGATAAACACTCCATTCTTACGAATACTGGGGGAAGTCAAGCCTATGAGGATTTTGTAGCTGGTCTTGGCTGGGAGGTATTTTTAAAAAGTTTTTATCCTAAGTTTGTTTACAGAGAAAATTACAGATTCCTTTACGTATTATAAGTCTTTTGCTCTTTAGCATTACTCACCAGTACTGAAATACACTGATTTGCAAGTAGAATGAGGAGAATAATTCTGGGTTTAATTTCGTTAGCAATACCAGCTATTTAATTTTAAGCTCTTTCAATTTCAGAAAGTTTGTCCTTTAATGTGCAGTCCTGTACTTGGCTTTCTGGACTAATGGACTGATCAGGAGATATCTTGATTTCCCTGTAAGCCTGTAAAGTGTGAAGTCCATTGAAGTGTGAGATTTGCTTAAATTTAGGAATCAAAAAAATACAAACGTGCAGCTTCTCTCATGCTCCCTTCTTCCTGCCTTCCACTGCAGGCATGGATCTGTTCCGTTCCATGTCTCTTCCAGCATTCAGAAATACTGTGATGTACTCCATCTATGTGGACCTGCAACTCTTTAGTTACTAGTTAGATACTATCATGAGGATTTCCTTTTTTGTATCCTTTCATTCTGGCCACACAGGATTAACTTCCATTGTAAATTTCAACTTGACACTGTCGCACAGAAGTACAGGAATCACTGCTGCTCCTGGCTGACTGCATAAGAAACTGCAGGTTTTCTGTTCCTCTTGTGACTCCTGTTCATCAAGAGTGTCCAGAGTGTCCATCTTACTTGTTCTTTTTCTTACTCCTTAGGTATATAAGAGCAATAAGGTATATAAGAGCAATACTAGATTAGCAGTGTGGATAATGGCTCTGACTTTTCTACAGGAACAGGGGAAAGCTGCTAGAAGCCTGGTGACTGTCACAAGCTTAGATGTTTATTTCCCACATTCCTGATTCTTCAGGAGAAAAACAAAAGTATCACATACATCCTTCAAGTATCCTTCTTCAGTGGGTTAATTCTCTTAGCCTTTATTAGCTAGATTAAAGAGTTGCTAACTTGGATTAATATTCCATGATGAGATATCTGATATTTTAACCTCTTAACATTAAATTCTGGATCCTTTATTAACGGAAAAGCAAATATATCCCATGTGGGGAGAGATTAAATTGATTCATGTCTTAGATACACCTTTCTTTAGGCATTGTTGTAAAAGTGAAATAGCACATTAAGTGCTTATTTATTTCAGTGCCAAACTATTTCCCATAGAACTAAGACTTAAACTTATTTAGAATTACCAGTTAGTTTGCTGTGTTCACAGAACAAAAACTTCTCAAGAAAATATATGGAAGGTAACAAGACAATTTAAAATTGTCTGGTGCTCACGCAGGGTTTCTTCAGAGCTCAGGTCAAGGCTGATGTAGTATTGCAGGATTTTTAAAAATCCAAAAAGACTTGTAAGTGACTACAGTCAACTAATTGGGGAATAATGCAGTAAATACTCATATAGACAACCTTTCCTCTTCTCTAACCTTATCTTCCCAGCAGCATCTGTGGTGACTGTGGAATATAGAATGCCACTACACTGCACTTGATTTCCAATCTAGTCAGCAAGACTGAGCTCTTTTAGAAAAGCCTAAATGTACTATTGTGAAAAGGGCTTTCACTTTTAAAAATTGAGTTGAAAGTGCATTTGAAAGTGTAAAGAAGGTGTTTATTACCTTTTTTTTTTTTTTTTTTTCCCCTAATGCTTCCTGGGCTTTACATCTAGGTAAATCTCACAAACCATTGCGGCTTTATGGGAGGACTGCAAAAAAACAAAAGCACTGGACTGACCACTCCATATTTTGCTACCTCGACAGTAGAAGTCATGTTCCATGTGTCAACAAGAATGCCTTCTGATTCAGATGACTCTTTAACAAAAAAGGTAGGTGTTTCTGAAAAACAGATTTTATTTTGATAATAATCCCCCAAAAAATATTCAAAGAAAATCTAATAACTTTTTTCTTAAAAAACCCATAAAATATCATAATACCTTTACTTGCTAATAGTTGGTATTTTACTGAAGTAGGTTAAGCTATATAAATTGTTTTCCCCCAATTTCTAATTTTGCCATACTAATCATTTTTGCCATCATTGCAAATGTTGACAGGATCACAAGTACAGTGGTGAAAAATTAAGGGAAGTAATGGTTTGCGTAGCAGAAAAAGCATTACATCTGAATGATGTTTTAGTACTTTGAGACTTTAAATGCCAGTTAATAAATATGTGCTGAGTACTTTCTAAGATGACTTTTTATTCACTTGAGTCACATGCTGTCTATTAACATAATTTTCCCTTCAAAAAAAGTTAAAAATATTAAGAATTCTACAATGTTTATTGTATATAAGGTGTTTTGTCTTGGAGCAGGCACAAATGCTCAACAGTGATATGATCTCTCATAGCCGTATTAAGAAAAAAATTACTTTCTGTGTTGGTATTTTTTTCTTTAGAATTTAATAAATTCCACATTAGTGATAATAAGTTACAGTCTCAAACATGTGTCCTATTATAAATGAATAATTGGCTATCATTAGACTGTCCGCCGTCCTACGTACATACGTCTTCAGATGTGCTAATCCATTCAGTAGGCACATTAATGAGCACTGGTTGAAGTGTAATATTGGAGGAACTGAAGCTGGTTGACCTCAGCATGGAGTTTAATACTTGTAATTAAATTAGACGGTAGACAGTTAGTAAAGAGAGAAATAGCCATGCCTCTGGCAAGCTTCAATTATTAATGACTTTTTTGTTCTTTGTATTCAACTTGAAGAAAAAAATATTATTGTTATTGTTATTATTATAGACTGACTATGAGTTCTAGCTTCTCACTGTCGCATCTTAGGTTGGTTGGTTTGGTGAGGTTTTTTTAAAACTAAAAAATGTTTTTTCTTGTATGCCTATGGTGCTGGGTCCTTTCTGTTTTCTTGATTTCCTGAAGTAGAGCCAGGGTAATATTTATGTTGTTAAATGGTTTATGAAAGTGATTTAATAGTAAAAATAACTAATTTTAAGATTGTTGCTATTGTTCTAGTATAGAATTAGAGCATTAAAAAATGTTGACAAGGGGGAGAAGATGGGTTGCAGTGAAAATTAATTAATAGTAAATAATTTGCAAATGCTGTTGACTTCAGAACACAGAGGCAAGATCTCATGTCTGTTTCCAGGAGCACCCTGAATCTACATATAGCTGTTCCTGCCAGGCAAGGTTCAGTGCTGGTCTAGGGCTCTTTTGTTTCAGCTTGTGAAAATGGTGTCAGCTGGACTTTTTAACAACTCCAGTTTGCCCCAGGCCTATTTCTCTCCTGCTGTACCCACAGTCTCACTCATCAGTAATCTGAAATATTTGAGCACTGTATGGATATGTAGAGTGTATCAAAAGATTTGGGTTATATTTGTAACTTAGCTGTTGATGGGCTGTTTTATCAAGCTACATTATTTCTTTGTGACTTTCTTTCCTGTTCTTCCTCAGTGTGTGTTTTTGTCTTCTTTTTAAGCCAAATTTCCCCATGAATGGAGGCTTGTGAGACTGCCTTTATGTCCCCTCTCCCTTCCCTAACACCTTTTGGCCTGTTTCAGGCGCATTTAATAGGGCCATGTCTCACAGGTGTTAATGTCATGTTATGTTTAATGAAGATAGACAAAGTAAAGGAGATAGAGTGAGAGAGACTCTTAGAGACTCCTACTCAGCAGGTAAAGACGGCATGGGGAGAAGCATTAGACATCAAGGAACCAGCGCCAGAGAGAGATGCTATGAAAGTCATACCAAACTTGAGGAAAGTATCAAGTGAAGTTTTCATCTTGTGAGAAACCAGCAAGTGGTATCAGGAGACATGAGTAGGAAAAAAGGCTTATTTTACTAGTTCTACAACTACTTGTGCTGTTTAGACTGGACACATCAGCAAAAGGAATGTGTTTTATGAGATGCTGTCCAGCTCACACACACTATAGGGGACCTTGAAATCATCTGAGAGCTAACAGTTACAACTGTTCTGAGTGCATGTATTGTTCACAACCTCCAGAGAATCTTGAGTTTTGAGCTTCTCTACAGGTCTTTAATGTACTTTCTTTGTCTGTTTCATTCAATGGGAGAAAAACAAGCAAACTTGCAGTAGCTGGCTTAGAACTGCTTCTTGTTTTTATATTGTAAATGTGCCTAGAGGTGCATGATAGGTTCATCTTATAAATGGAAATTAAATTAAATTAAAACAAAACTTCTTCCTGCCAGTCGAGCCACTACAAAATCAAGATTCTGCTGTTTCAGAGGCTAAGCCAATTTTAAATTTATTTTCCATCAGTCCTACAGAGTAGTAAATAAAACTTTTAAGTGTCTTGAATACCTCTGAAGCATTTCCTTCTGAAGATATGAACAAGAGCAAGGAAAGTCGTGGATTTAGGGAGAACAGATTAAAATCTTCTGAATGTGTAAAGGAACTTAACATTGAAATGCATGTGTTAATAATATTAATAAAATAGGTATTTAATTTACAAATAATAAATCAAAGATTTAATGCTGATAATGCAATCCATTTTGGTTTTCTTAGAATTAAAGGTTAGAGTAAAAAGTATTTACACTACGTTTACAACAGCAAACTTGCAAAGAAAATATCAGGATTGAATGAAACTGTGAAGTCTCTCAGTGCACAGAGTGAGAAAGCTCATGTATGTGGCTCTACAGCTTAGCACCTGTCTAGCTCCTCCTTCCTTAGCTTGATAAAGGAGTGTAGGTGAGAAAATTATGCACAAGATATGTAAATAAAAAACATTAATATTGTTAATGATTGGAGTAGTGATTCATCTTGGGCTTTTGGTGTATGACATGATTCTAGGTTATGTGTGACATTGTCCTAACCGTATAAAAGATTTGTAGCTCCCAGTATTTATAGCTATTTTTTTTGTGGTGGTATTAACGTGTGTTGTGAATTTGAAGGTTTATTGACATAAATTATTACTACAAATTTTTTTGAGTTACAATTAAATACATATGTTGCTTTAAAAAAAGAAACAAAAAAACATCACAAAACAACAAACACTATAGTTGTTGAAACAAAGTTTTGTGAAAAATTCACCTAGAGGTACACGTGCTGTGCTGCTTACATTTAGTGGGTAAAAGTAGCTGCATAAAGCCATTACTTCAGATGTTTCTGCTCCCTCTATTCTTTTTATAATGGACACTTTCATTTTTGAAGAAGAAAAAAGTTGGGGCTAGCTGTTGTATCATAAGAAAATATAATAGCCTTTTTTCTCCCTCCTTTAGGTAAGTGGGTATTAGAAATTACAGTAATTTTGGCAAGAGTTCAAGGGTTAATGCAACAGATAAATAAAAGGAATTTTCTGTAAATTGAGCCCTGCATTATTTCACTTGTCTTGCCTTTCCAAACCTAACTCATTTAATTTTAAAAAGTAAATACTTAAATTCTTCCTGACAGTGTGCTTTGCTTTTACTATCGTTTATTACTTCAATTATACTTGGTATCACTTAGAACAATCTGCCATTTGGAAATTTCAGTATAGCCTGCAGCTTAGTATTAAGTCTGGCTGCTATTGTAACTTGTACAGCATATGACACTAATGTATCAAAATTAGATTTGATCATCCCTCCTGGTTATATTTATTTCACGTTTCTTTTGTATTCAGTTAACATAAATGTATTAGGAGAGCTGACACATGATGATGGCTATAGAGTAAGAATATTTTAAAGTATTTTGAGTTAAATTTGAAATTTCAGGTAACCTCACAGTTGGTCATTTTTATATATTTGTTTTAATGGAGTAGAGTTTCAAAGCAAGCCTAAAAAAATCTGTTTGTCGCTGACATCTCCTCAGGGCTGTCTTCCTGACAGCTCAGGTTCAAAATGGCTAAAGCAGAGCTGTTAATCTCTTTCTCATTGCCACCTTTCAGGATCACCACGGATAACATGACCATTGTGCCTGTCACTTGCGCCTGTAGCCTGAAATCATCTTTAATTTGGTCCACTTCCTGGGTTCTGACATTCAGTCTGTGCTTAAGACTCTGTTCTTGTTTCTACATAACATTTCTTGCAACATAGCCTTTCCATACACACAGTTAAAATTTATTGACTATATCCTAAACTGTTGTTTTGATTGCTGAACCTTCCTTTGTCTGGCTTTGACACTTTCATTCTTGAAGAATGCTGCTATAAAAGACATTTTTGTAATCTTTAACACTTTTGTACAGTTTCTTTGCATTTATCCATCTCCATTTTGTGTCTTGCCTAATGCTTAGCTAATAAACTCTGGAGCAGTTTGATCTGCATTTATGCAGTACTTAGCATTTTAGAATATTGGTGTGTAACCTGTAGTTCCAGGTGTTTCATCTATAGTGTATTACTGCTTACTTGAAGTAGGGATTTTTATTATTTATATTATTGCTGTGCCTTACGTCTCTAATAAAGATTTGCACTTTGTTTTGCTTACTGTGATTTATGCACATATGAAGTTGTAAATTTAGGAAGACAAGGTCAGGAAATGAATGTGAAGATGTAGTGGCTTACACAACTGGTGATGAGTATTGAGTAACCATTGACACAGATTTCAGTCTTTGCATGTGTACTTTCTGTGTGCGCCAAATCTGATTCTGTTAGATCATATTGCGACCACACCTCCTTCTAGGGAAACCATGTTGCTGTCTACCCTTTAGGTTTGAATAAGCAGAGGTGCTCGTAGCTCAGTATCTTTATCTCACTCGTGTCCAGGACACTGACTTCTGAGATGCTTCCAATTCAATATAAAGACATAAAGAATCCAGATTAAACTTGCAAGAGGTCAGACTCTGTCTCTTCTGTGGTGTAATAATTACAATGAATGACAGATTCTCCAAGTGTTTACTGTGCTTGCAGGAGAGCTTTCTCATGGAGCACTGCTCTATTTCAGGGTCCTTCAATAGGGAAGTGAGAAATGAAGAAGAAAAAATGAAATTCTTCTTTCTAAAAAGTTTATGCAAACCTAGCAGACCTTGGAAAGCTTTTCAAGACAAATTCAGGTATTTGGATCTATTCCATAAATCAAATGTTGTTGATGAGTCAAGCTTCCACTATTCAAGCTTTCTCATAAGCTTTGCTTGCTGACCAAGGTGAGGACATCTGAAAGAAGCAATGAGCGCTGTGTCAGTGTCAGAGCTTCTTCTGATCTACTCTTGAAAAAGGAACAGAATGACTTATCCAGAACTTAATTATTCTCCAAACATAAAAATGAAATCAGCACCCATTCTTGTTTACTTGTCTGTTATTTTTGTCAGTATTCTACCTCCTGTAATGGAAACAAGGCATTGGTCATAGCTTTGGTCTTGAGTACTTTAGATCTGGTTATACACCAGCATTTACACCTTATACCATCATCCACCCACCTGCACCATCTGATTTTGACTTTCAATCCATTATATGTCACAGAGATGCCATTCTACAGTGTACTTAAACTGGATCTTTGCCAAATCATTCTTGATAGTAATCATGAGGTGAAATACACCTGACAGGACTTGGAACTCCTTGGAATAATCTGATTACTTTTCCTTTTCATCTGAAGAAGTTAGTGCTTTTAGCCTGAAATGTATCCATTCACCTCTATGGGGGTATAAAGCAAACTTCAAAATTGGAGAGAAAAGTTACTAATGGCTTCGGTACACTTGGTTTCCAAAAATACATGTCCATTTCAGTAGTCCTCCTACTGAAATAACCACACAATACACTTTTGTCACACCAAAGTCTGTGTCAGTCTGGTGTGAAAGCATGCATCAGTAGTGATGCCCCATCTGGTAGAACTGATGTTCTGTCTGATTAGCTGCAGGTATCAGTAACAGGTACACAGGGGCAACCTTTGGTAAATGAAATTCAGAAGCAGTGATGCCCTCAAGAAGCTGCCCTATCTAAACTCCCTTTATGTTTTGTGTTTTAAAGCCATTTATTTGGCATGTGCACTGTCACTATCCCTTGTTTCTAACAGTCCAAAGATGGCGAGTAAAGGAGGGCTAATTCTTCTAGTAAATTGTTCAATATTTCTGAATTAGGAATGGTGCATAGCAGTGATGGGCGTATTGGTCTTAGTTCTGCTTTTTGGCAGCCAGTTCAATGATTTCAGTTCAGTCAGTGCACCAGATGGCCATCCCTCAATCTAGGATCATGTTTTTTCACATTCCACAGGATTTTATATCTAAACTGATTTGCCTCTTCCTTTCTCTTTGGTTAGGCAGCCTCATCCTCCCTGAGCTTTTCATTTGCTTCCAAGTGTAGAACCATCAGTGCCTCATACCCTCCTGTCATTGTCATATTTCAGCAGATAGTTTGACTGTCACTTCCCCGAGGAAGGTAGGAGGGATTCAGGCCTTCAGAACAATTCCACAGTTGGTTGTCTTTTACAGCGTTCGTCGTTAAGTGTTGTACAAGGTTTCTGCAGCTGGTGTTTGCATGTTGCATATCGGTCATTCAAGTTGCTGCCTGGTTTTGTTCTAATCTAGTCAAATAAAACTCAGCATAGTGAATGTGGTTATAACCAGTTCTTTTGTTGAGCTGGGTTTACAGTTGGCCCAAGAGCATCCCTAACTAAGTGTTGTTCAAAATAGTTCAGCCATCTATAAGAGAGGCAAGAACAGCTCACTTCAAAGGGACTGCAGTCATTGTAGATTAGACGTATGTATGATCTGGTCCAGGAAAAACAAATGACTTGTTGATCATCAGACAAGATGCAGGGTATTGATGCCATCTGTCCTTTGCCCAGTCCAACACTGAAGTAAATCATTTTCGTATAGAAATGCAACCCTGTTTTTCAGTCTGATACAATTTAAAGCTAGCAGAGAAGAGCAAAGGCAGCTTCTTTTTTTCCTTTTTTCCTTTTTTTTTTTCCTTCTTAAGCATCTGCTGCTGACAACTGGTATAAGCCTTCAGATAAGACAAAGGTAGCATTCCAGGAGGTTTTGCACTGTAAACAAGTGAATACGTGCAATGAAATTTCTCTGATGACTCTCTATATGTTTTGCTTTTATTTAAAGTGAAGTTATGCTCTGAAAAAGAGTACATAAAATGGTTGCCTTTTCGTATACACTAACTTCTTGTAAGTGCTCAGATTAGTATCTGCATGTTACGGAAAAATGAGATTCCAGCTTGCATTTTCAGAAATAGCCCTTACTGGAAAGAAACTCACATTCAATAATCTGAATGTATTTGATCAGTATACACAAAGCCTTTCTCCATGGCGTTAACATTTGTTTATCAGATGGTAATGTTTAGCAGAAGGAGTATTTTGGAGCTTCAGTGCAGATAATTCCAAAGTGTTCAAGATATTCCTTAATCTGGTTATATGATTACAACTGAGGATACAGCATGGATTTTGAGGAACCCATTTGGCCATTCTGAGACAAATCAAGAGACATTTTGGGCTTTGGGGGTGTGGTGTTATTTTTACAAAGGTGTACAGTTTTCTTGGGAAATGAACATTTAGTTTAGTTAATCTAGGGGCTATGGAAAATGCAGTAGTTACTCTCCTTTAAAAATGTTTTGTTTGTAGTAGTAGCCAGTTTGGAATTTGGCTAGAATGATGACGTTAAAGACTGCTCAGATGCCTAGCTTTTAAACAGATGTTCATTCGTTTACCTTAAAAGTTCATATAGAATTTAGTAGTTTGTTGCCTGTTAGTGATGGCAATCTTGAAAGAATGTTAGTAAATCAGATTAGATCACACTGTGTTCTAGAGACAATAACAAAATTTTAGCTCTCAGTAGAAAACAGATATTGACATATCTGTTAATTTAAATAGGCATTGGCACCAATGTATGAAAACCTATAGCACAAACCAATACTGTGAACTAATACTGTCGCTGAAATTGTAAGAGAACTGTAGTGTAATTTGGTTATTTTATTAATTTTTCTTAATTTCTTTTTAGTGTGTTTGTCCTTTTGAAAAATGAGCATTTAGTATAGCTGTATGGCTATAGAATATATTTCAACTGATGGTGTTTATCCCTCCTTTTCCAGTTAAGACATTTAGGAAATGACGAAGTACACATTGTCTGGTCAGAGCATACCCGAGATTATAGAAGAGGAATAATTCCAACAGAATTTGGTGATGTCCTTATAGTTATCTATCCCATGAAAAACCATATGTTCAGTATCCAGATCATGAAAAAGCCTGAGGTAAGGGTTTTTTTCTTTTGCGTTTCCTTCATATGTTTAATATGAACTGATTTTTGCTTAGAGTCTGAGGTTTTGGATAATAGATTGATTCAACAAGGTGATGTGTCTTTGACGTTGACAATTACAGTGGTGATAGGAGGAAGAGGAAAAGCTCAGTGAATACAGTGCATAGTAAAATCAGTAACTTGAAATTGTAAGGGCCTGATCCTGTCAAGCATATCCACTAACATCATAATCTGGAAACAAAGCTAGAATATTCTACGTGATCATTTAAGTATTCAGATAAAGTTCACCGAGTTTATCAAATTTGATATGTGACTGTGGTAGTTGAATAATAGCCTGCTCCAGCTTTCTCTTTCCATGTCATATTCCTCTTTCTTCCTCTCAGAGGTAGTTTTCACTTTCTCCTTGACTCCACACAAGCATTTGGAGTTTAATTCAGCAAAGCAAGACTATTCAGCTCTACAGCATATGAACTCCTTCTGATGACTGTTCCTCAAATGTCTGTGCTGACCCTGTTCTTAAAACAGTGGTTTAGGGCATTGAACAATGACTGAGTAGAAGTAGTCATGAGTGTTTTTACTGCATAATTGCTGTGTGTGATGTCACTTGCCATGAATTTCTATACCTTAAATATTAAAATTCTTTCTAGAAGCACTAATAGAAATAAATGAGGTATGACAGAAATAGGATTCCCTCTATATGATGACTGCCTTTATGTGATGATAAGCATGAAATGATACAGAGTACATGGTCTTGTTATTACTGGGTTACTTATGTTTTTAATTAATAAGTATATTCTTTCTTTCACTTCTTTAAGTACGAAGAGTTGTATTATTTGGAGTGTGTAGGTTAAGAAGGAAGAACAAAGGATTGTTGTTAATCCAACAAGAGCCCTTGTATGTGGAAAAAAGAAGTGCCTTCCATCAGATTTTAGTATTCTCAAAACTGCATTAAATGACTGATGGCAAAAATAATCCAGGGATCTAAAACTCTTTTACAGCATTGATATCATCTTAGCTGGAAGGATATTTAGTGTACACTCTGCCCCCTTTGCCGACCTGATACACAAACTTTGCTCTTCTTCACATGCTTTATGCTAGCAGCTTCAGAACTTTATTCATGTGTACAGGAGATGAAGATACTTAACAGAGTTTTAATTACTTTTTTTAATGGCAAAATGGTGATTAATTAGAGAAAAACGTAGTGCCAAAATGTAATATCCATCTGTTCTGTAAACCTTGTGAGTGCTACCTATACTAAACATCAAGGTTTTCTACTGATCTCACAAGTAAGGCTTTACACTTAGGGTCCAAAGAGGCCAAACTTTGACCACAGAGTTCTGTAAAGGACTTACAATCCATTTGTACAGGTACCATAGAAAGGGAGAACAACAGATAGAAGAAGAAAAGAAAATGGAAGGTGAGGGTGGGTCCACCAGTAATTGTATGACAGTTGCATATTGAGTTGGTCCTTACGGACATGTTATATCTAGAGCCATGATAAATATTATTTTAAAATTTGAGTAATTATTCCTTTTGCTTACTACCGCCTACAATATTGCCATTTAGCCTTTCAACCTCATAGACATCACATGCGTGACTGTTCCTAGGATTTTGCCAGCAAATGTTGGAAATAAGCTTTGATGAGACATAGTATTCAAATGGTTGCTTATTCTCTTAAAATGCTGTGTTATCTGTTACTAAGGCTATCAAGCAGTTATGTGGCTGTATATTTCCACAAGAGAAAAGGTCTGTCATGGAGCACAATAACTGGTCTGATTATCTAGCAATGAGGAGGGAACAAAAAAAAAAAAAAGAAGATATTTGAGTGCCCTATTGTTAATGTTGATTGCTAATTGTTATAGCTAAGATCTTGCTTTGTGTTGAATTTCTTAATTTTTTATTCAGGTTCCATTTTTTGGTCCACTCTTTGATGGTGCTATTGTGAATGGAAAAATTCTTCCTATTATGGTTCGTGCAACAGCTATAAATGCAAGCCGTGCATTGAAATCATTAATCCCATTGTACCAAAACTTGTATCCTTTCACTCAAATGGTTTCTAAGGCATATACATTCCCTTGCAGTTCTACAGATAGGCTCTTCATTTTATCTATCATCTTATATTTTGTTGGATTAATATAGAGAAAATATTTTCTTTTTTTTTTTTTTATGGTGATGGTGTTTTTAGGAAACTTAAACCCACAGAAGAATATTCAGATGAAGACCTTAATTTTGTAATTAAGTGAAGAATAGATTCAGTACTGAAAAATTGCCTGATTTGAATGTTTTCTAACATGTACTTAGCGCTTTTTGTTAACAAAATTATTTAAATGACCATTTTGTGAGTAGACTTCCTAAAATAGCAATATCATAGTGTTAATAATCTTTGTTTCCTTAAAGATATTAAGTATTCATCCAGTATTAATGTGACCTATTTTGCTTTGTAGTTCCAAGGAGGATATGAATGCTGCTTTCCTTTAAAATAAGAAATTTGTTATGTTTTTGTCAGATTTTGTTATTCAGCTCAGAATACAAAGTTGTTGTCAAAATTATGTTAGTGTCTTTGTAAAGATGTTAGAAAAGGTTATCTTTTTTTTCTTTTTTTTTTTTTTTTTTAATTGTTGTTGTAACTGAAATTGTAGGTTTTTGAAAGGGCTGTTCTTGGAAGAATAGATTTACCAACCAGAAATTAAAAAACGTGAGGTAAGTCAGTCACTTACACCTCTCCCTTTCTTAAGACTGAGTTCTGTTATATACCTGTTAGTTAAATCTACAAGAACATACTGGTTTTTAATTTCGTAAATTGAAAGATATGTTTAAATTTTGGCCTGAAAGAAATTCTGTGTTTAATTTCCACCCAAGCTGTAGATACTTGTATTTGTCATGTGATAGATTGTTGCTAACATACTGTTTTTTCTGAGGCTGACTGTTAATACTTAGAGAGTTTTGGACTAGATATGATGTAGTGGAGTTACAGACGAATGATGGATGGTGTTTGATGTGATCACATTAAATGACATTTGTGCCATTTCTGTAGATGACAGATGTTGATTCATTGTATTTTTGTGTTTGGAAAGGTCCGATCTTTTTGTCATTACTCAAGTGGCTTAATCAAAGAATTTAAAATGTATTATCATCATTATACCATGAAAAAATTGATGGTTTATAGCATTATATTGATGTATAGTGATGAGCAATTGGAAAACAATTTACTCTGGAATAGCAAACTTTCAATACCAAAAAACCCCACAATTTTCTTTATAGGATGTGGAAGTTGTAATGAATTCCTTGGACATGTCTTGCCAGCTCAATGTCTAGGAATTGGCCAGTTCCTAAGAGCTGTGTATTGCATGTTCAATTTTAATTCAGTTTTAATTTCAGTTTCAAATTTAATTCAATTTTAATTCTCCAGATTGTACTTTTTATATGCATCAAAGCACTGCATGTCATTTATGACATAATGTGACCTCCAATAAAATGTTGATATTTGTCTCCTAATACGGTTAGCATGATAACTGGAAAGCATTACGTGTATTTAATGTTAGATAGTATTGGTTGATGGGTTTCATATCGTCACTTGATAAGCTTATGAAGCACCAGTTGATTGGGCACTGATGTTAAAGGATTGCTTTGTTAAGTAGTTGGTGGAATTCTTTTTCCACTGGCTTGCAGTATCTTACATTCAGTGCTTTGTATAATAGTTTAAAAACTAAAATGGGGGTGTGGGCCGTTCTTTAAAAGCTATTTGCTTGGCCTGAAATTAGGAAAAACACTACAGACTTCCCTGGCTTGAATTAGGCTATGGTGGAGTCACTTGTCAGTGGAGAACAGCAAAAAAAATGTTTAAACTTCCAAGTTTGGCCTAGCTTTCAGTGGTTTAAAAAACTCTTGATTAAAAACGTCATGGACATGCTCTTGGTGTTCAACCCATGGCCAGATTTGAGGTCAAGAAGGAATTTCTCTCATACAAGAATGGCAAAGACTGGTGGGCGTTTCCTGTAACGTGGACGTGATCTGTTAACTGGGAATAGTTGAAAATTGAATCTAATTATGTTCCTGCAATAGCAGGGAATTGAAGACATCAAGGATTGTCTTTAGTGTCTCCTGCTTTTTTCCTCTGGCATATTTTAGCTACGGCTGTAGCAGTTCACTGCTGGCTTTTAAGTTTGTTGTGGACTGAAGGGCGTGGAGGCAGGAGTATTTTATGGTCTGTGGTTAAATAGCTTTTCTCGAGACCCCACCAGACTTAATGTCTTTTGCAGAAGACAGGACTCATTGATCAGCGTGGCCTTTCCTTGTGTTGGAGTGTTGCTGGAGCAAAGAAACTGAGGGCTCAGAGTGGTGAAAACAGTATGTTCAAAGAGGGAGGAAAAAAGGAACAAAAGAGCTATTTTAGAAGGTACACCAAAAACAGAGACCCAGCTGGAAAAGTGAAGCTGATAATCAAGGCTTCCCACATGTCCAGGACCATAATGGTGTCAGTGAAAGAGAATTCTGAAGTGATCTGTTTGAAATGTTATGAGTATCTAATACACTGGAGCAGTGTTACTTAGGAACTTTGATGATGGTAAGTAGAAATTCAGTTGAATGTGGATCTTGAGGGAACAAGAATACTCGAGATTTCTGTCAAATAGAACACATTTCAAGCCCTACACTTCTGTATTAGCTCTCTTTTTACTGTAGTAGACCAGCAGAAATAGTTAATTTCAAAGCCAGCGTCAGTGTATGGATGTCTCTGTGCCTGCAGGTGTGTGGTTCCTTTTACTGTGCTGTGTAATACTTGGTGGGCACCTTTTGACTCACATCAGCTGTAGAGTTGATGATATATATGTAGGTCTGTGCTTATCTATTTTTGAGGCATATTTACAATGTCACATTGTAGATCTTTGTGGTGATGAATCACAGTAAAACCCTTCATTAAACTAGGACTGTGTTGATTTGCTTGCATATGGGATGCGAAGAAAGTGGCACTGAGTTTGGCCCTTCTGCTTCCAAGGAGGGCTTATCCATCCTCTGAGTTAGTGCATTTTCTAAGTGCAGACCTGACTGAAAAAACCCAGCTGTCATTTGTAATCAGCAGGGATATTCAGTCCTCTTCATGTAACCTGATTGCAACTTTTTCCTTATTGCACTAGTCTGTTAATGACGACGTGGCAATGGGTAGTACGTGTGAATAGTATAATAATGGTTGCATGGATACGGGAAATTCTGCTCATCTCCCGTTTATAGTCTGCCCCAGCTTTGAGCATGTATTGTACAGGCTGAAGTAGCTTTCTGAGATTGACATATTCTGTCAATCACCTTCTTCTTTCTAACATTATTTTGACACTTCTGATCGTAAACTTAGATAGCAAAACACTTTGAAGATTTGATTTTGTTAATGATTTGTAAAGGTTTAATCTGCTCTGTGTTTTTATTCTTTGCTCAGAATACTGTAATGATATGTTTCTGTGTTGTAGCATTTTAAGATTAAAAATTTACTAAATTTATCAGCAATCATCAGTCGCCCGTGGCAGGTATCCTGCTTTAACATAATGCTTGACGTATTCATTGCTGCAGCTGCATGGAGAGAATATTGCCATTTTGGGTGGAGTTCCTGCATTGATTTGTGGGATTTGCATTAGTTTCCCCTTCGAAGATTCTGGAGTCCCTCACTATCTTTTGCTGGCCTGGCTTTCTTGTAAGAGTACCCCCTCACCAACAGGCGGCATACATGCACACAGTAGTAGGTGGCACCCACAAAAGACTTCTACTGTCTTGCTAATGAAGCAGCAGTGCCCTCTTCTCTGTCTCATAGCTGATGTTTCCTTTTCTCATTGCATTTGTCGTTGTCTTAAGAAATACACACTTACCTCCTTGAATACACTCCAGCTGCGTGTACGCTAGGAAAACTTCTAAGACTTGTAACTGCAAGTGTAATAATGGGACTGAATGTTGAGAACAGTCGTTTTCACTATGATGTAGAATAAGAAGGCAAGTATATAGGGGTTTATTAAATACTCTTTTATTTACTGAATTGCATTGAAATTCCTGATAGGAATAGTTTTATTCATCGCTTGCATCTCAGAGCAAGCATTTTGTCACATTCTGAATTCAGAATCTACAATGTGTAGGAAATGGGTCAGTACTAAATATTTTGAACAGTAAAAAGAGTGGTTTAATATAAAATTTTGCTTGAAATTCCTGAACAACAGTTATTAGCCAAATGCCGAGAGGTACACCAAGATAATGTTCTTTACTTGGCATAGTAGGCACCTCCAGTGATCCAGCTTGTTAAAATTATTTCAACAAAACAGGAAAAATACTAAAAAACTTGTGGGAGTGAAATTCCAGTTGTGAAAAATCTAGTGTTACTTTTTGCACGTTGTACACAAATTTTGGAGTGTTAACTATTATTCCAAACTACCTGCACTTTGGATAGTGCAATTCAGACACCATGCTTTCTGTCTTGCGCAGTGTTTTGAGTATTGCATATAAAGGGAGCCTACAGGGAAGGTGAGGAGGGAACTCTTTATCAGGCAGTGTAGTGATAGGATGAGGGGTAATGGTTTCAAACTGAAAGAGGGGAGATTTGGATTACATATTAGGAAGCAGCTCTTCACTGTGAGGGTGATGACGCACTAGAACAGGTTGCCCAGAGAAGCTGTGGCTGCCCCTCCCTGGCAGTGTTCAAGGCCAGGTTGGATGGGGCTTTGAGCAACCTGGTCTAGTGGAAGGTGTCCCTGCCCATGGCAGGGGGAGTGGAACTAGATGATCTTTCCTGTCCCTTTCAACCCAAACCATTCTATGATTCTATGATTCCCCTCCCAAAGGATGCTACCTAATATGTAGATAGACACAAAGTAAGATATCCTATTTAGCATCCTGTAAATCTGAAATCTGTTGAAATTTTAGAACACTTGAAATATAGATGACTGTTTTATCCCTAATGATTGTAGCATAATTTTCAGTTCTTTACAATTATCTACAAAGTCTTTGACCTAATGCCAAGAATTGTCATTTCTGGTTTTTTTTTTTTCCTTTTTTTTTTTTGGTCATGTAAAACAGTTGCATTTAAATAGCAAAAATATAATGCTGTTTTAATTATTCCACCTACAGAATATTACAGAATAAATCTTAATCTAAATGATTGGATAAATTAATCTTTTTTATCAAAATGGGTAAATTTACATCTCCCATCTTCTTTTGACATTGTATTCCTAAGCAGTTGCTTCTTGATATATTGTAGCTAATGTTTTTTAGACAGTTGCCTTCCAGAGAAAGAGAAGATATTAATGCTGTACGGTATCTGACTAGACAGTAACTTCTTTATGAATAAAATAATGTGTTTGAGTGGTTTGTTAGAAGTTTCCTCTGTATTAAAAACTCATAGCTCAGAAGAAGCTTTCTTGCTCGATGTGATATTCAGCTGCTCCAAGAAAGGGTTTTATTGGAACCGGTAGTGTTGCTGTTTGTGCCTGCTTGACCATAATCTGCCTCAAGATAGCATTGCAGACATTGGAAAGCTTATCTGTAAAAGAAAGTGTTCATTATTAATGACATATGGTGAGCAAATAGTATTCTTCAGATTCTCTGGCCACATTTGTCTCATTTAATTAAGCACATTTTTTGATTTACATTTTCAAACTGGAATTTGTGAAGATTTTGGAGATTTCTCATTAATACAGAAACTTAGAAGTTAAAGCTGGAAAGCACTGATTTTTGGCAGTGCCAGATTCCCTTCCTCTAAGTCCAGTAGGTTTTCTGTCTTATAGATGCATGAGCATCTGTAAGAAAAAAATGATCCAGCGATACTGCATCAATGATAACTGTGTATCAAATGGAAAAGGCATAAGGGGTGCTTTCTCTCCTTAAGTAGGTATCATGAATTCATTTTTCACAGTGCCACTAATTAATTTTTGTATAGTGAAAGGAATAATGTGTGCAGTTATAATTGCTCTTCTAATATGTTCTGGTTTAGAATTTTTTTTTTTAACTGCTGTATGCCGAGATTCTTGGCAAACTTTACTATATTTTTGGCAATACAATTTTGATACAGGACATTTAATAAGGTTTTAACATCCCTGTTACTGATTTTTCTGTCTTCACAAGTGAGAAGAAACAGACATTAAAAATAATGCTTGCTACATTTTTAGATACTACTCTATATGCTTTATGACAAATAATTGAAAATGTCAGGATTTCAGTGAGTATTTATCCTGTGCTCGAATCATACTACTGTAGCATTATCTGATACGAGCTCAAGTAGGAGCAATGGATGAGTTCATCATATGACCCCTGCTGTTTTTTTCCAGAAGAAAATAGTTATTTCTAAAATCCTTTTTACTTTTTAGCAACAGAAATTGTTTTCCAGGTTGAAGCAAGATTTACAAGGTAGAGAATATATTGTTCAGTCTTTCCTATACTTTGACTTGCTCAGTTTTGCTGTTCTTCTAAATCCTAGTTCTGCTGACAACTCACTTAATCTGTTAACAATTCAAAATGTGATTAAGTGCCTGTGTACAATGGTATAACATGAAAAACTGAAGATTTCCAAGGCATTTATAAGTATCGGATTGTTTTAATGGACTGTTGAAGTGTTTCAGTTCCAAGGAATCAGCGTAACAGTTTCTCTGTGCATTATAAGATCTAAATATATGAGGAAAGTTTTTTATCTCTGTGTCGTGTGTTTTGTCTACTTGAAGGTATGCAACGACAGTAATGGCTATTTTTATTGTCTTTATAGAATTTTTCCCCTGAACTAATACACCCAATTGAAGTATTTTTCTTTGATGTCTCAAGTATTTTTGAACAATAAGAGACTGTTGTAAGGAAAATTCCAGGGGAAATACCAGGAAGATTTGGTTTCTTGTAAACCATGGGTGGCTAAAGTACTCAGAGTGGCAAACCACTAATGCAAAAAAAGCAAAATGAGCAGTACTTAAATAAGTGCTGCATTTAAGAATGTTCATATTCAAGATTAGTGTTTTAATAAGTTATACATAAAATTGGTACAGTTTGAAATATCTCACATAAAGGAATTCTGTGCATGATGGCAATGCAGTGTAAGGTAACTTCTGTATGGATAACATCACACTGAAGTTTGCAAAATTAAAAAAAGGCCAAATGAAAAAACAGCTAAGATTCCAAAGCATAAATTGTGCTATTTATGTTTGTTAAGTATGGTTTGAAATCCTGTCTTAGGGACTTCTTACCTAACTGTATATCTAATGCTGCTCAGTAAATGAGGAGAGTATTGATTGGCATATGCTGCTTAAATCGATCACCTTGACAGCCAGAATTACAGTAATCTGTCAGTATTAATGACTGTCTTTCAAGCCTAGATACCTCTCCTTCGCTTGTCTCGTCTTGCCTCACTTCTGTTTGAAGTGCATTTTCTTGCAGCCTCTGGTTTTGTCAGGGTAGGTACTTTTGTAGTGGTTTTTTGTCCCCTGAGTCCCATTTATTGGCTTGATCATGCAATTAGAGCTAAAATGCAACACCAGGGAGCAAAAGTAGGCAGTGTTCTGAGTAACAATTGGACCTCAGAGGTAGTGCAAGCCTGTTCTCAACCGTCATTTATTAGTTACTTGTTGAAAGAATAGGATTGTTTTGCAATGAATAATTCCAAAGCATTGCTTTAAATGCCTTTGATTTTTAGCCACTAGAGACAACTGATTGAACCAACATTTGTGATAGGTTTTTAAACTCTTGCCTTAGTATTTGTCGTATAGACACTTCAAATAACTGCTGGAGAAATACTTGCAGATGTGTGTAGCAAGTTGCTGGTTTTACTGCATTTGTAGACATAAACATAATTTCAACTGGGTTTTATGCATTTTTAGTAGAGGAGTCAAAGTGTGAAGCTTGAAAGCTGTATTGTAATGTAGTATGTCTTTACATATATAGTCTGTGAGGTTTTTAGCAAAACACACATACATACTTTTCTTGAGCAGCAATTCTGGATTTGTACATGTTCAAGTAAACACATTTTCTTCAGTAATTGCCCTGCTTCTAATCCCACAGAACCTGCCTTCTCTACCCCACGTAGCTCTTCTGTCTCTACTTCTTACGGGCTGTCTGCAGGTAGGAACTAGAATGCTGGGAGTACCTGTTAAAGGCATATAGTGTAAGCATATGAGTTTAAGGGTAATGATGTTGCTATCATCACAAGATGTTTATAACTTGTTTTTTAATTAGTAGTACAGCTTTCTTTATTAGTTACTCTTCCCTAATGAAATGCATGAAAGTGGTAAAACAGCAAAATAACAAATGAGACAAAACTGATTGACTCTAGTAATACAATTAGCTACTAATAATTGCACTTATAGAGCTGAGTGCTCTGTTGATGTTGTAGACGGTTATGGGGGAGACTCAAATATTTTTGAATTGTTAGGAAAAATATATTCTAGGTTCTTTTACTTCTGTGTTTTTTCATAAATTGAGTTTACCCATCTGAAGGGGGGATATTGGTTCTACTGATTTCTGTGTAAAATGTGGGTAGGTTTATGCTGGTGGCATTGTGGTTTAGAATAAAAGGATGTCAGTGGACTACGCTGAAAAGCAGTGAAGTGCTTTATCAGCCTCCTAGAACTTCTGAATTTGGATCTGTCAGTACAGATCACTTGAGGTAAGGGAGTTCTTTGTTACTGTTTCTTTTTAAGGTAGGAGATTTTTCTGTGTTATAAGCAGGAAGTTAGTAGAGCAATCACTCACTCTTTCATTATAAAATGTGTTTTAAATGTGTATAGATCCCTCTTTTAAACAAGAATTTGCAGGGAGAAGTCTAGGAGTCCTTAAACTGTAATGAAGAAGATAAACTAGTTCAATCTTACACAGAGTTGATTGTCTTGTACGTAATACAAAATGACAGGTTTTTTGTTAATACCTACTTAACCTTATTAATTAATTAAACATTTTGGGTAACAAAAGCCCTTTGTTAAAATGTTAAGACTCTTGCCCTCTTAAGGTGTTAAAATTCATACAGATTTCTTTGATAGCTCTCAGAAGTCTGTGAATAAAAGCAGGGAAGACTAAACAATTTTTCCTGACGTCTCTAAGATTTAATGAAATAAATGTTTTTAAACTACTTAAGCCCTATTTTTATGTTGCAAAAGATGGCATTGTTTATTGATTTAATCCTTTTCTAGTCATAAATTCACCCCTAATAACAGATAAGTGACTTGCAAACAACTTGAAACATTTGTATGTTGAAACACTAAAAGCTGTGTGTGTATATATAAAGAATAAGTATATACCATTATGTATGGTTGATTCTGATGTTTAAATTGGTGGGAAATGTGGGACATTATTTGTGACAAGCAAAACTGACAAACAGTAATGTCCGTGAGATAGTGATGTTTTTGGGTGAGTTGAAAAAGATATTGACAAACTGTTTCTGTGCTATTCTGCATATGGTAATCAAGACAGTTGGGGCATGCTTTCCAGTGCCAACAGAGGGATTAGAAGATGATAGGTACCAAAAAAAAGAGGAGATTAATAGAAACTAACACATTGTCTTTGTTCTCCTATGGGTCTGTATTTCAGTTGCTGAAAAAAGGGGTATAGATAATACCTGTCAATATATGGAAATATCTAGTTGGAGATGCAATGTACTTTGTGTAACAATATTCACTAATTAAACAGGTCCAAATTATAACAAAAAAAGGTGTATGTATATAGTTTGTTCTGTATGTGCCACATACTTAATAAAAAAAAGGAATAAACTAACATAAAGCAAGGATTAAAAGTTAGCATTACAGTAATTGGAATTGCCATATGGTAGTACGAAGGACATGAGTCCTAATCATAGCCTGGCCAATCAAATTAATCTCAAAATACTTTCTAGACATTGAGAAAATAGTTTAATTGCTGATTAACTTCACCTGAATAGATCTGTGGGTCACAAATATATCTGTCTCCTTCTGAATGCTTCTCCTCCCAAACATAGAAGAATGCAGGCTATTAGAAAATCTTTTAATTTCTGCTTGCCAAACCATAGTTACCGTCCATCTGTTCTTGCCAATTGTGGAAAAAGGTCAGTTTTCAGCAAAGCCATGCATTTCACAGAAGGTATGTGAAGTGAAATTTCACAGGGGACATGATGGATCCTGATGCTTAGTGATAAACCTTTGGGGCCAGCAGGGTTGGCATATGGTTCAGCATGATATGAAGGCTTGGGTTCCCTGGCTTCACTTCTTTGGCGTGGAACTGATAAAACCTGGCTCTTAAGTATTGTTTCACTGGACACCAATCATGGGCAGCAGGAACTGCCCATTTAACTCTCTGTGGGAAGGAAGCCCAGGCTCTCTTCACAATAGTACCATTGTAGTGCTGCAAACTGCTCTCAACAGCTTGACAGCACTAGGGAGGAGGGCGAAGGGGCTGCTTTACTAATTGCCCTTCAAAATAAAGAAAGAGGGAAGTAACTGAAAATTAATATTAGTTTTCTTCATTTAAATGCAAGAAGCCTGTCTTTGAGTTTTAAAAATTGTTTTTAAAATCAACTTTACTGCCCTCTGAAGAGACTTAAGTAGATTATCTCATAACAGTACTGCAGCATCCTGGGGAAGAGAGAAAACATTCTCTTCAACTGTAAATAAAAAGAGAAAGGTAGTTGTAAAGTTTATTAAAGTACACATTGGAATTAATGACAAAATTTCTCCTGTGAGATGTTTTCTTTGTTACTATGTAGTATGGAATTGCAAATTAATACCTGTCTATATGTGTAGCCTTTTTAGTGGACAATATTTAATATTAATAACATTTTTACTTGTATAATTTTACAGTTTGTAGTGATGTCTTCATGAAAGGCGTTTTCTTTACTGTTTCTCTTATCAATGAATGAGTCTATATATGCAGAGAAGGTATGCAAGATAGAAATTTAAACATTCAAATGAATTAAAACAGTTGGGCTTAAGCATTCACACTAATACCAGAGAGCAATGACCCAGTGTTGCTTCTGTATTTTTACACTTACCTACTTTAATTACTTGAGTTAAAACTGATGTAATGCTGAGCATCGGTGGGGATAAATCCCACTCACAAAATCTGCATTTATTATGTGGGGCTGCAGTTCCCCCTGGCCTGTACTATTCCACATCATTTGAAGTGACGACTGCAACAGCTTAACATCTTTCATGGGCACGTTCGGTGCAACATCCTTAATAAACTTCAGTCCCTTGGCCCATTGGCCCTGTGCCTCCCCTGCTGCCTCCTGCAAACCGAGCTGCTGCCAGGTGAGCGGCTGCCTGCGAGCTGCTCTGTCTGCCGCAGGAGCATCGCTCCAAAGAGGGCCTGAAGCAGTGGCAGCTGTAATGGGCTTCACAACAATTAGCACAGCATACCTTAGAGATCCCCTCTTGGGAAGACAGATCCTCTCTGGAAGCTGGAGTAGGAACTCTGCCTGCATAAGGGCTTCAGCACTGTTTCCTTCACTGTTTTGTTTTCACCTCTGTAGCCTGTTACTGAAACATGGACAAGTGGGACATTTGTAAATCCTGTCATTCATCTTCTAACCACACAGCCAGTAAAGTTAATGAGTAATCTGTTATAGTGTTGAGGTATTCGTCCTTCTGATACTGCTAACCGTTTGATCTTACTATCTTTTTCATTTTATGCTAAAATGCAGTTCAGGCTTTGTAAAACCAACAATACACAATAAATGGTACGAAAACAGAGACTTTCTCCTATATGTTTGTGTTCATATGCTCCTGCCATATTTCAAACAGATAATTCATTGAATGCCCATTCTTCCTCTTACTGCAGAGTAGATTATATTTAAGTCAAGATTAATGGATAGATTCTGATGTTAAAACGCAGTCTCCAAGCCTGTCATTCCCTAGAGGCATATAGTGCATTAGTTCAAGCCAATACGCTGCTTATCATAGATACTATGACAGTGTCTTAAATGACAGTTTACTGTACTTTGTTGCTGCTTACTCTGGTAATAAAATCACTATATTGTGTTCTTGATAATTACAATATTAAATAGAAACTTAATTGGATTACTGCACATTTAGATACAGATAGTTCTTAAGTAATTGTCCACTGTAAAATTTCTGATACTCATTTTTTCTCTCATGAGGTGTGTTCTGTCAGTGTCTAAGCTTAATACTTAGTTCAGTCACCTTAGCTAAAAAAGTGCTGAAAAGAGATCTGCAGTGGGATTTTTTGTGATGAAGTAGTATCGTTTGTCATACAGTTTTTCACTTGAACTTTGTTGTTTTTAAAATCCTGCCATGCAATGTTTTCATTAGCCAAAGTCCATAAATAAAATAACTTCTGGGTTCTACATGGTTGAAGAATTCAATAAGTATTGTTAATTCAGACGTTTTTTTCCCCTTAACTTTGAAATTGCTAGAAGTCTGAGCATCAGTGTTGTCATTTTTGCTGCCTAAGCAGATGATCAGAATTAGATTTCATTCAATTCACTAAGTAGATATTTTTATATACTTATCTTAACAAACCAACTTTTTTATATAGCTGTGTTTGGTATAGTTTCATTCCGGAGAATATTTATACTAAAATTAAAATTTATGTTAAGTCCATTACAATTGCACTTTAATTCCACAATCTTTATAAGTGCCTTTTGTAAAGGAGCTTGGTGCAGAGTGGTTACATTTTTCATTTCATAATTGAGTGTTTTAAGTGGTTAAGCATAGTCCAAATTTTATCCAATTCCAGCTTGTGTTAATGGTACTACACTCACACTGCCTTAGCACCTGTTATGGATTTTGAGTCATCTGGCAGCCCGTGGGACTTAGATAAAGAAGTACCAGGTGTCCTGCCTGTCTCTTAATTGAGACGCAATGTAAACAATATAGACTTGGCAATATGGTTATAGGAATGGATTAAAGCCCAGCTTTGTCTGCACTGATGAATCACAGCTTTTTCTTCCTAGATGATATTTTAAACCACTGAAGAATTTAGTTAGCTGTAAGATCTGGTGGAACAACACAAAAATAAACAATATATCAAGGATTTTCCTAGAAGGACAGTGTTGTAGGATGTTAAATGTATTGGGTTTTCCAATGAAAATGTAAGCATCAACTACAATTTTTTGCAGTAATTTAACAATTTTGAAGGTGCTCACACTGTAAAAATGGAGATTCTTATATAAATTCAGATGAAGTCAATGCCTTCCAATATATAATGTGTTAGTAAACTAGGCAGAAAGCAATAGCATTGACTTGGAAACTTTATCTAGCCTATGCTTACCTTGCAGGACTTTTAACCATTTAACCATAGGGTAGATATACTGGAAAGTAATCTTCTTTAGATATAAGATTAGTACTCTTAAAGAAAAAAGTCTCTAAATGGCAAAAATATGTGGTGTTATAATTTGCCCAATAACTTTTAATTTATCACAGATTTATTGAATTTTTTAGTACTGTGAAAAATTAAAAGTCATTTTTGTTATATTCCTTCGAAGGATGATGCAACTATATGCTTTGGAAACAAATTTTAAGATCTGGAATTATGGGATTAATTTGTATGGATTTATCTATTATATATTCCCTTATTTTCTTCATGAAGAAATAGACCTCAGAAACCCCTTCTGCAGTTACAACTTGTGTTGAAAAAGATTTTTATTAAAGATGTTAGGTACTGCATTTTATGTTCGCTTAAATTCTACAGTCTTGCTCTGTAATTTTTTTCATATTTATTTTCATTATTTTAATGAGCTATCTACATTAATTAGTAGATTGTCGTCTATACATTACTTCTTAAAATCAGTGATTTTGGATAATTAACACTGAGTCCTTTTTGCAGTTTTAAAATGTTTTCGTGAAATGCAACTTAAGTTTACTTTTAAAATATAACTTTGATTTCTGTAAGTTTTAGGTTCCGTTTTTATGAGTAAGAAAATATATTGTTACATTTTATTGCAAAACTGCTGTCACTAGTATTGAAAATATAGTTTCAGCAGAGGAAAAAAAACACCTTAGGAGACTATAAATTTTTTAATTCTTTCACCTATTTAGTAGTGCCAAGCATAGTAATTTTATTTTCTTCTCTTTCACCTAAATAACTTGCATCAGATATGAGGAGAATAAACCAAATTCTCCTTCATGAATCATCAGTCTTGTGGCTAAGTTCCAATTGTGTATGCAGCTGCTGTTTTTATTTACAGCATAGCTGTGTAAACAGATGCACAGAGCAAAATATTTATATGCTATTTTCAATATTGGCAGTATTTAAGAAACAGAAAAGAACCCAGGCTGACTTTGAGAAGTCAAGTTGACTTGAGTAAACAGCAGTTGCAGCTGGAAAAAAACCCAAAAACCTCTTTATTTGAATACTGTGCAAACTAGATGTGGAAATCACTGAAATGCAATAAATAGGGAACACCATGATGCCATTTCTACAGAGTCACTTTTCAGAATATAAGAGAACTTTAACTATTCCTCTCAGTGTGGCCAGTTGATACTGATCACCCACCTACATACAAACCGCAGCTAGTTGCAGGGCTTCCAACACTGGATCAATAGCAGCCCGACTTACATCCTTAATTCTAAGAACCAACAAAGAGTACAAATTGCTGTGACTCAGTATGAGTTCAGCTGGTTTGACCACCACTGCACAATCTCTTCTTTCAGAGTGAGATTTCCCAGAAAAAACTTCCATTTCTCTGATGTGTGAGTTTTGGCCTGTCTTCCTTTAGAAGTCCAGTTCTGCTATGGCTAACTTTTCCTTTCAGCTTCTGTAACACCTTGGTCCTAACCTGTACTTGTTATCTTTTTACGGAAGGCAATCCTCCTTTCATGTTTTGATATCAGGAATTGTAGTTTACTAAATAAAATCCATTTGCTACATTTTTTAAATTTTCATAATTTTAAGAGTACCTCAAACTGTAGCAATTAGTTCTGTGGGGTTTGCACACCTTTTCAGGCCAGGGAGCAAGAAACTTAAAATCTGCTACTAATATATGCCATTCACTGTGCCTCACTGTTTCTTTGTTTCTTTTGATCTTTAATATCCTTGAAACATTTTTGTATGTTGACAACACTGCAGGTGTTGGGGTTTTTTTTCTAGAAGAGGTGTGCTTCTAAAATCATGGAGGTGGCAAATGTAGTAAACAAGAGGATGCCATCTTATGTGGCTTTTCTTAAAATATTGTTTCTCTTTTATATAAATAGTGTATATATGCAATTAAAAAAACTCTCCCAGGTGTCCATTGATCCTACAAGCAAGTATCTCTGGGTGGAGGATTTTTCATTTTCCGGTTAAGGATGGAGCAGTGCTTTGGTTTCTGCTTGTCTAAATTATTTTCCAAATGCCTGGCTGACAAAGTCATACTCTTCGCAATCATATCAATATATATTGACTTCTTAGATGATTTTGCTAACAGCTGGAACTGCCAGGGATGCAGCTGTACGTGTATTTCTGACAGTAGTTTGTAATTTAACCTGAAAAACTCCATCTTGCTATTTAGAAATGCATTTTCTGGCTCTTTTCTCTAAGCAATCATCAAAACCTTCTCTTTCTCCTAGCACTGGAATCAAAGAGTCTCAGATACTACATACCATCAGTATTGTGATCACATAGTCCAATATACAGTTACATTGTGATACACTACACAGGTGTGCATGTATATATAAGTACATAAGCGTCAAGAGGGAAGATTCATGAATAAAACTTTCATGGAAGTGTCTCGTTTTGATTTTTGTTCAGTTTTTCTGAATGAGAGACACAGTGATGGAAAAAAATTAAGTGAAGGGCCCCATTTTCACTTGCTTTCACAAAGGGAGCCCTTTTGTTACAATTCTGGTTTCTTTTGCTTTTCCTAAAAAAGAAAAAGAAAGTTGTATTATCAGTCTACTGGACTTGACCAGCCCATCGGTAGGGCTGTAGAAGTGCCTACAGCATTGTTGAGCTTACAACTTGGAACTTCATAGTTCTAGAGTATTTCCTGAACTATAGTGGTTTTGATGCATTTTAAATCATCCAGACATCATCTCGAAGTAATCTATTACAATTGTAGTTGAGGCATAACATTTGATTGTGCTCTGAAGTGATAAATACTTTCTTTTGACTTTTGGAAAAATCCAGAGTTTCTGCCGTTGGTGACTTCAGGTACTTCACAAATGAATTACTTTTAAATTTTGTTGAACAAGTGAAATATTTATCTGACATCACAAATATTTGCATCACTGTTTTAGTGTATTAACGAACTGTGCATCTCTTCAGCCCTTTTTTAAGTTTGTGTCATTGAGTGTGTTCCCCAGCATTAATCCTTCCCTTCAGAAGCTGCTGAAGAAATCTGTCTTAACAAAACACTTTCTGTATTTTTTTTTCCAAAAGTCTTGAGAGCATTTCGGCATATAAGTACTGTGTTGATCTAACCAGAGTTCCTCCTGACTGGCCTTATAGGTGCCTGAGTCTAAAATACAGGTCATAAGGATCTCCACACAGCAAATGCCTAGATGCCTCTGAAGTTCATTGGTACCTAAAGCTTTCACTGCCTGGACATCTGGCCACTTCAGCACACACTAGAGCTGTCCAAGTCCTTGCTATATCCTTAATAGCCAAATGCCCAGTTCCTGCCTCTCTTTATCCAGTGAGTAGGTAGATATTTTTTTGCTCACCTGACCTGCAAGGCAGCAGCGCTAAGTTTTTGAAGGTATGCTCGTTGGATTAGAGCCCACACAAACACAACAGGAGGTAACTCCCTAGTTATATCAATCAGCCAGGAAATGAGAGAGCTGTTTCCAATTTTGAGACCACATCTCCTGCCTCTTACATAACTGTGCTAACCATTGGGACTCAGGATGTTTTGTAATCGGGCACACTCCATTCACTGCTGAAATTGCGCTTCGTTTCATAAAATAGGATCTCTTCTGAATCACAGGGAAGATCCATGCTCATCTGTATAGCCTAATGGTTATAGTACTTTCCTGGGAGAGGAGAGTCCCTGGATTCCAGTCCCTGCTCAGGAAGTGTTTGCTATCAAATGGTCCTTGGAGCAGACACTAGGGTTTCTTCTCCAGCCCTTTGGTGAATCTAGCACTCAGATGCTCTGGTATTAGATTACAGAATTGTGAAGTGCCATATCCTTAAAGTCTTGGAAATTTTGCTCCATGTTGAAACTGCTTTGTCTTAATTTTTTTTTCCAAACTGGTATTCCCTGGATGATTGTAACATAGTAATCATGCATCCACTCTTCTTTAACAGCAAAATACTAGATAGATTTATTGGAATGCATTTTACTCAATTCTAAAACTGAGAGGTATGAATAAGAAGAATGGAAAGAAAATGCGTGGTCAGAATGACACAACAAATCTATGGAAATAACTATGAGAGATGAGTTCAACAGAAGAACTTGAAAGACGGAGACAATAAAAGAGGCTGAACAATGGGAAGTACAGGATTTTGTGAAGATTGCATGATTAGAAATTACAGGAAAGGAAAAATAAAAACAAAACAGCTAGAGATGTGGGAAAATGGATTTCCTCACCAAACTGAAGGATGACAAAGCCATGGATAAAAAAAAATGGCAATGTGAGGGAATTGTTTTGGATATGAAGGAGAAAGATTAAGATGATGGGTGAAGATGCAAGGAGGAGAGCTGTTTTGCTTGTATTATTGTGGCATATATCTATCCTTAGCATAGACCCCAGTCTGGTTATACTGAGAAGGAGTACGGCACAAGAGAGACGTTATTTGTCCTACAGAAGTACAAAAGCAGAGTATAAAACTAAAGACAACAAATGAAGGCAGATACAAAATTCAGGGAAATGTGAAACTATAATAGACAGTGACCTACGCAGCAATGGACTTAAGTCTGCCAAGGTGTTCTCCTTGTTTCTTTTTCAAAAATCATCACAGCAAAGGGGAGAGTTTGAGGGGGGATTGTTTTGTGGACACTTGCAAAGACCTTCTGCTAGGCATAAGAAGCCACATGGAAAAAAAGTACAAAAATGCCTGCCCAAAAATATCACGGTGAGAGAGAGTGACGATCTACATTAACTGACTAGAGGCAAGAGTAGTTTTGATAAAATTGATCAAATAGGTATGGACTATAAAGTTAAGTAGCGTGCATTTGTGCTAGGGAGTGGCAGACTGGTGGCACTATCTGAAGAGAATGCCCCATCTAAGCAGTATGTTCAGAAAGTGGGCTCTGCAATGCTCCCAGTAGATACGAGGAGGAATAAAAATTAATTTGTTGAGGCTAGAGAAAAGGATATGGTAGTAACTGAGATGTGATGTAAGAGCCTACATAACCTGTTCATATAGGTGGCTAGAAAAAGTTTTAGCTTAGATTATGTAAAAAGAGTCTGCAAGATGTAGATGTATTCTGCCACAGGAATCTGAACAGAGCTTGAGTTAAAAAAGAAAGTAATACAATCAACAGTGATGGAGAGCTATTAGATGAAGATATGAGATGATGTTTTTCAGACAGATGAAGCATAAGTAGGTGATCTGACAGCCAGGATTTCGGTGCTTGTTCCCAAGTGCCAATCAACGGGTTTAAAAAAATTGCATGTTTACAGTAATAGTGGAAAGTGCAGTATCTTCAGTATTGATAGAAATAATTGCCGATTTAGAGAATAAGTAAAATGGATTGTAATGCAGATGAAATTTTAGCTGGAATGACTACAACCTGAGTGACCTATAAAGGTACGACTGATGAACTTTCTTGTACTGATTGTGTTTTTCAAAAAAACCTGATAAAGTATAATGAGGTCATTAGATTTTTTTTTTTTGGTCACATTTTTTGCAGATTATATATCTGCAAGTTTTTAGCTGACAGATTTATTTGGGCGAGTGCCTGTGTAATTAAGGTATATCTTAGCTTTGTATCCATTCTCTTTTGTTCCAGTTAGCACCTTCTTCAGAAGCAGAAAGCTTACAACAGTGTTGTTTAAGTGTTTAGTCACTCTCTGTGCCAGAGTCTTTCTCCATTGGTTTGTCTGTGCATCCCTCCCATTCCATCTTCATTGCTGATGCCAGTGGCAACATCCACTCGCAGTAAGAATACAGCTTGCATTGCCCTATTATTACTAGCCATTGAGTTTGTATGTGCCACTCAATTTGTAGGTGCTAATAACTCTTCCCTAGAGAGCAGCGTTTTAAAGAAATGAATGTCTGGCCTATTAGAAGTAATGTAGAAATTAACTACCATGGGTTTATGGTTACTCTTGCAGGTAGTTGCATTCAAATACAGCATAGAACTATATTATCTCAGCCACAAATGCATACATATTTGGAGTTGTAAAATACTAGAATGTTATCAAAGTGTAAGTGAATAGAAAATAAAAGTATCCTAATCTCAGCTACTCAGTCTGTAATACAGAAAAGGAGTTCTTCTGAGGAGAGCTTGTCATTTCTTAGTGCAGAATACAGCCAGCTTTGGACTTGGCGTTCACACCAGATTTTTGTTTTGTTTTTAAGCAGCATTCTGGTTTTAACAAGCTGCAGATGGTTTTGTGGATTCTTAGGACGAGCGGCAACCTGGCTAGCTGAATTACTTTTCTCTGGGTGTACCAAGTGTGTATTTGAATTGGACTTCTAGAACTGATACAAGCATGTCCTCTCCACTGTGTAATGAAAACATCATTATCCTCCTCAGTCAGCATCTGTGTCAAGACTTCTTTATTTGGTGACGAGATAGGTACCTAGATTGGAGAATGGCAATGTCCTTGTCGCGTTCAAAGCAGTAACTTTCCTTCATTTTTGCCTTATTTGTGTATAAGCTTTGGATATAATAGGATAAACTAAAAGGTTTCCTTTAGAGACCTCTGAAAGTAGAGCATTTTAAAAGCAGGTAGGTGTCTCCACCCTACTTTTTCATGAAACATTTTACCCATTCAAGCAGACTTTTAAAAACAGCTTGTTTTGATAGCAGCCTGTTCTCCTGTGGGCCTTCAGCCTTTGCTTCCTGGCAGCACCTTTGGTGCGAAAAGAGAGTGATCAATTGGGAGACTATCAGTGCCAGCATGCATAGAGTGATAAGTTAACACACCACTGGGAATTTCTAGGGCCCACCAAGATACTTCACTTCTAATGTGCTAACAAGCTCATTTTTCTACCTCTTGCCTCTTCAGTTATTTTTTTTTTTCTCAGAAGAGCTTAGAAGTTGAGTGCATCAGGCATAATGAAAAGCTCTGTAGGAGGGAGAAGCAATAACCCCATTTTTCCCTTTTCAGCCAAATAGAAAATTAGTTTCTGGTAATACACAAAGGCCAGTATTTTTTGTGCAAGGGGCACTGCTGTGAATCAAAGGACTCTATTAACTGCAGAAAATTCAGCAGCTGTGAATCTCCCCCAAAGAAAAAAGTGCTTTTCAACAAGTTGTGAGATACGTACTATTATTTAGACTTCAACCATCAGTTTCATCCTCTACCACTTATACATAGCCTCTTAAAAACTGTACTATATTACTTTCCTCTGTTAAGGCTCAATACTGTGTTTATCCCCCAACCTAAGAACCATTACAATGGGAGATTTTTATATTTTCTCTTGTCCCAGTGCATCTATTATAGCTTCTCTAGACTGGGACTTCTGCTGAGATTCAGCTGTCTTGGGATCCAGAAAGAATTCGGAACATGGATTTTGGAGGGAAAGTTGTTTCCCAGTTTCACTATGTGACCAACTTGTGGTCTAAGGAAATATAATGAAGATCATTTTATTTGCTAGAAGTTGTTTTCAGTTAATACATTCTCTATACACTTTTTCATATTTGGATACTGCAAAATCTACTGTAAATATTGTACAGAAAACAACTGCAAAAAAGTTTCATAGGGGAAGTTCTATAATTGTTGAAGGGTAGTTTTATAAGTAAGATGAAGGGTATTGTTTCCAGCTTTAATTTGGGGCTGAGAAGTTTATTGCTTATCATAACTGAAAATAGTAATAATAAGTGCTAACATTTAAAATTAATAACAATAAAAACCCTTATCACTTGTAATGCAGGGGGTTTTTTAATTGCTAAAAAACATGTGCAAGATGAATATTATTCCCATTTTACGGGTGGTGAAATTGAGTCAGAAAGGTAGTTCCCTCACTGTCCCTGTTCACCCCAAAAAGAGCAGCAAACCTGAAATCAGAACCCAGAACCTGCAAGAAACTGATTCTGAGTGCATTCCTCCACTGCATGCTGATGCGGTTGGGTTGGGTTTTTTTTTTAGGAAAACAGAAATGTGTAAGGAGAAAATGATCACATGTCTACAAATAAAATATGAAAAAAAGCGTACACAAGTGAAAATGCCAGGGAAAATTTCTGATTGTTTTACGGTTCTATGAGATATCTGGAGAAGGTCTCCCTCATTCAGTGTATGGAGTCCAGCTGGAGGACTTTGAAAGTTGTGAGAGAAAAGGTTAACTGATTTCTCAGTTCAGGAACTATACGACATGAAGTCAGCATGGTAGTTTTTCTTGATAATTGTATGTTGCTGCCTGCTGCTCTACATTTTGACAGCCATTTCCATAGTTGCTTTCATGAACAGCAGAAATAGTCTCTCTTTTTCTCGCTCTCTCTGTGCTAACAGCACAATCAGGCCTGCTGGAACAAGAAGCCTGGAGAGGGTTCTTCAAAAGCAACACCACTTCAAGATACTGGTCTCTTGTCAATAATATCAGAGAGGGAGAACACAGGGGAAAGGAAGAAGTACAGTATTTTGCTGTCAGTGCCCTGCTGACACCCTGTTAGCCAGTATTTAAGGGTCCTGCAGATTCTTTACAAATATTCTTGCTTGTTTTAACAGCATAATTGACAAGGTGTTTTTCCCAATACTCAAATTTGCTATGCATTTATCTTAACCGTGTGTGTGTTTAGGGATTATGGAAACAGTTTGTTACGGAAAAGTGCAAAATCATTTATTTTAATGCTAAGGTTATTTTTCATGCTATACCGCCTAAAAATGGTAACATTTTTATGTTTAATTGTGACCGGACTACAGGCAAATCGGTTACTTAAAAGATAGTATGTAAATTACTGTTGTTTGAAAAAAAAATGCAGAAAGTTTTGCCTCAGATGTGAAAAAAGATAGTTGAACCATAAAGTTTACATTAATTGTTTATCTTACAGTTAATATTTCTTCAGTGCATCAGCTAGTATAGTTATGTAAAGAATTAAGTGTGACAGTCATTGAAATACATGATACATATTTAACAAAAACGAGAATTCTGAATTACTAGGCACTGATGTTTAGCAGCTACAGTGCATGATACAAATTCATCCTTAATTCTTGGCTAAACCAGTTATGAGGAGCGAGCACGATACCTGCAAACAATTGTTCAACATCATCTAGAGCCTACAACTTTTGAGGATTTTGCTGCTCAGGTTTTCTGTCCAGCACCTTACCACCATTTGCCCTCAGAGACAGGTAAGAAGTACATTAAAGAACTGTTTTTATACAATCTTATTTGAAATGCAGTATCTTTACTTATAAAGACCAAAAATTCAAATCTTCGCACGTCATTAAGAGTTACCATTAATTGGAGAGACTGTATGTACACATTTGAGAACCGGGGCAAAGTTGCCTTTAAATCTTTGTTCTGTTGCCTGGCATCATGAGCCAATGCCTGGCATTAAGATTTGGCAAACTGCTTTAATATAGCAACCAGACCTTGTATTTTTACAGTGAATTTTATCACGTTCCCCTGTATAAAGTCTCCATGGAAGTGTTGGTACTCCTTCATGTAGGCTAGTTCAGGTAGATATATTCTTTAATCTAAGTACATCTTCCTCCTAAGAAAGTTTCAAGGCTCACTACATTTTTAGAATGTGAAGTTTTAAATTGGAAGTCTGAGAGCCTTGCAACCATCAATTTCATTTCCAGATTATTAGCTGCCAAGTTGGTTTTAAGGTCATTTTTGCTTTCCAGTAAAATACCTGTTTTATAAGAGGATACTGCATTTTCGGTTACTAATGAGAAAATCAGTAAAAGAAAATGAGTAACTCAAGGCCTTCCTGTTCTGACATTTCTTGAACTCCTTATGATTATTTCATTATTTTATTTCCCCTCTTTTTAGATCATTAAATATCAGTTCTGTTTATCTGAAGGTAAGACAAAGTGTCCAAAAAACCCCTTTGTTCCTCTTACTTTTACTAGAGCACTAAGCTTGTAACCAAATTGTATGCAAACTTTCCTTGTTGCCCTTGTTCACACTAAAAAGAATTTCACACTGACTGAGAAATGACCACTACATCTTCTTAAAGTTTTAGTCTTTTACTAACCTCAGGTCTGCATGAAGCACTAACACTGGTTCTGGGATTAAGGTAACTAATGATAGAGACAGTTGTTGAATGAGTAACACTTTATTGTGTTGACCTTTGTTTCTCAGCATGAACAAGTAGTACTGGATGGCAGTGGTGTGTTTGTACCCTGTACTGTCTTTCATTGATGTTGTAAGACATTCTGCAGTGATAACATAGGAGAGAAGGAGAAGAAGAATGTGTAACACTTGAAATTCCTTGTTCAGAAACCTTTATTTAATGATGAATAAATCAAAATGCTTCTGTGGAAAAGCTGTAAATCTAAATAAAATAAATTTTGTAAGAATAATTTGACAAGTTGTTATCTCAAAATTTGTTTCTCAATTGGAAAAATAAGCAGAAATAAATTCTTAAATTATAGAAGAGTTGTGACAGGACTATAGAAAGACTGACTGAGAGGTGTTAAAACATTGAGACTCCTTTGCTTGAAAGTATAAACCGTAAGTAGAAATGACGTGCAGTTTCAAAGTATAATAAGTGGTATTTACTCATGCTAGTGTAAATAGTCAAGACCAAAGGGAAACAAATTGAAAAGCAGGTAACTTAAAACTAATTAAATCAGTATTAAAAAAAAAACAACACAATAATTTAATGTATGAAAACATTTTAATAGGAAAAATCTGTAACTAGAAACATTAAAAACAATAACCAGGGATACTAGTCCTTGCCACATTTCCTACCAAATGCACTCAGTAAGTATTCAACACTAGACATTTTGTACAGCTAGTATATATTCTATAATCTCGTGCACTTGTGTCAGTTCTGCCTATTCACTTTTGGAAACTTCATTCCAGGCTATATCATTCTGCCCTCTTCGTCTCGTTCATTCTTTCGGGGTGAAACAAAGCTGCTTTCCTGTACTAATTTGGTGCGCTGGAGAACACAGCTCTACAGTGGCAATTCCTGTATGGCTTTAAAAATTGTCCTAGTCGCACTCAGTGTTCTCTAACAGTATCTGAAAAGAAGATTATGGGTTTTAGAAACTTTATTTTAGACTTAACCTTTCTATCAAATGTAAGAGTTTTCTGCAGGAATCTCATTAATAGGAGCTTGTGATGTATTTCACATCTGCATGTATGCGTGTATGTGTTTACATGCCACGAAACATAATGTCCTGTTTGGAGGACCGCATTCTTCTGGACCTTGCGCTATGTGGTGGAACTGACCTACACATCAGTGTCAGGAGCAGCCAGGACCTTCCTAGGACAGACATTGAGCACAGTGTGACCTGTTCCCAGACCTGCCTGACTCTGAGCTTTCATGTCATCCCAGGGAAGCTGGGGATGCTCTGGCAGCCCTGCTCACAGCCTGGGGGCTGACCCCTGTTCAATCTGGGGCTCCTAAGGCTTGGATACTCAGCTCCAGGACAGAGTGACTGAAATAGTACCACATCTGCCTTCAGGCTGACTCTGGAGGGCACAGATTCTAAAGCATGAGGCAGGTATAAATTAACGCTGCAGTCATCTGCCAAAAAGGTTACCCAAGGGCTTGGAGTTAGTCTGGAAATGACTAGTTTCCAGTTCTAGCGAAGGCAGACCTGTGAGTGAGGTGGCTACAAATGACACAGAACTTTGACCGACCGTGATCCCAAGAAATCTGGTCCACCAGATGTGCTATTAAAAAACCAGATAGATACTCCTAAGTTTCCCAGGTCCCTACAACAGGCAGATTTCTTGAAAGATAGGTACAGAGCCCTGAATTGTGCCAGGATTTCACATAGGAGTGTCACTGGAGTCCTGCCTGGGAATCCACGCATGTTCATCACCCCCAGGCTGACTCAGAGTAAACCCTGCAGACTCCCTGCCAGCTGTGTCCATGTCATGTGAAAGTTTCAACCAGCTTCTAAAAATGCATCACAATTTTTTTTTTAAATACAAAGTATTTCATTTACATTCGGTCTTTTTTTATGAAAAATAGTTGACCAGGAGAGACTAGAAAAAATTTCCACATTTTACATATTATGGACTTCATTCTTTAATTGGATCATGATCTCCAAGATTACAATTGCTGAATACGTTTAATTTCTATAAAATATTATATACAATTTCTTCTTCTAAGATCTATAGAAACTGCGAAGTTGCTACAGCCCATCACCAGGTGTTGTAATTTTGTGGTAGTGATGCCATTGGCCAGTTTCAGCATGCCATTTTTTTTTCATTTGAGCTATGATAATCAGAGCAAATAGAGAACATGCCATTCGGTAACAAATTCTATTTCCTCAAACTGACATATTTTATCAAAGGCTCATCCTTCAGTGAAAACCATTTCCTTCCTTACAGTGATTGTTCTTCAATACAGTGTAATTGTGGCTGCTGCTGTTTTATCTAGATACTTAGTTTGCCCTGTCAAAATACCTGACAAGTCCACCTTCCCGTGTTAGGAACCTGACCAGTGTAGTGGATGTGTACATTAAAAAATATTGAGATTTACCTGCACTTAATCACAGAATATGATTCAGTTGCTTCTGTAGTTTTTACTTTATTCTGACTCTGTTAAATAGAGTAACTTCTCCTATACAGCTATTGAGTAAACGAGATTTCTGTGACACTAGAATAGGTTGAGGAAACTGTCAATGGTAGGCTCAATGATATTGAAGGGCTTATTGACCCCATGATGCTAAGATTCTGAGCTTTAAAATGTACTGATGTCTTGGGTTTGTTTTTTCTCAATCTTCTCTTTTTTCCTCTCTTCCTACTAAAAATAGCACCTCAGTACAGTAAACCTTATAAAGAAGGGGCCCCTCTACGGTAGTCATAGTATTTGCCTTGTGATAAAAGCATCAGACTTTTGGATTCCAACAATCATTCTTACATTTTCAAGCCTGTGTTCAGAACAATTCTGCTGCCCCACTCCCAAAGTAAGTGGGGATGCCATCGCACAAGCAGGGAAGCAGGGGAATGTAGAGGTAACAACACTTCAGCCTTGCACAAGAAAACTCAGATTCAACAGCCTGCATCTTTAATCTCTTCTGCTGCTTGCTTGCTGTGTAGCTTTGAACTGAGAATCTTTTTGGCCCTGTATTACCCCTTCAGAGATGGAAATGATGGTGCTTTTCTCCCTGTGGAAGAGTCTAAGTAACACTTGTTGATGGTGGTGGTTGAGGTTTGTAAAGTTTGGAGTGAAGCTGAAATACAGAAATGAGGGCTGTACATCTGGCAGGGCTAGGAAGAGTTTCTCGTTATCCCTCCTCCAGGCCAAACTTAGGAGGAATTTTTTTTTTTTCATCCCAAATCAGAGCAAAATCTCAAAACTTACTGAAATTTTCCAAAAAATTCATATCAGAACAACTGAAGCTGAAACCTTGTGCATTTCTGAACTATTGTCGTTAAGTCAAGCACTTGGGAGCTGGTAAGCTGAGGATTCTCAGCACTTGGAGGCAGTAAATTCAGTGTGGACTGCTAGAAACCCAAACAGATCAACTTTCTATATTTAAGGAAATGCGTTCACTGAAAAAAACAGAGTATGATTGTCCAATAAAAAGCATCCCGTGGATATGCACAAGGGGACAAAATTAAATTTTAATCCTGACATTTGGTAGTTTTTGAATGTTTGACTTCATTAATTTATTGTCTTGTGACAACATTTTCCTTGTTTTAAGGCACAGGGTGAAAGAGAAACTCTGTAACAGCCATGTGATTCATAAGCAAAACTGCAACCTCTAGATCCACCGCCACCTCCTGCAGACTGAGACAGGGCAATAATTGGTAGTGAGCTGTCTTACCTCTGCCTGAATCTCGGCTGGTGGAAGGATTGGGAGTTTTGCCAGTGCGTTTCACAGGTATTAGTTGACAGAGAGGAGTAGATTTACCCAATGCTCATGTTTCCAGCCAGGTTCTGAAGAGCATTCTTCACTGGACATGGGCTCTGCGACTCTTTTGCCATAAACTTAATCTTTTTTGCTGTGTTCTCTGTCATGTCTGGCTCTTAGTTCTTTCTCTCCTACTCAGTTCCAGTCTCCCAGGTCTTTAGACCATCTCTTCCTTACCTTCTCATCTTGCTTTGCAGCTGCTTTTGCAGCCTTTCTCTCTGCATCTGCTTCTTGCTTCCTTCCCTTATTTCCCAAAATTAACAAGAGACTTAATTGACTTGACTCTAGCAAGGCTCTGCTGAGCATGATGGACAACTTGGCAGGATTTGGAATGGAATTTGTGAGAGTGGCAAAGAGCACAGGCTGTACACAAATGATTGCCCTCTTCCCTGGAGGTGAGGTGGGGGTGCTGAAGTCTTTTAAAAAAACATCAAAATTTTCCAACATGCACAAATGATATTTTCCTCTGTGGTCATTCTCAGAGATGGCACTCAGGAAAATGTTGATCCAGACAACAAGGCGTGATAAAGCCAGAAGCACTGTCTTACCGTGCAGCACCCTGTCTTAACATCAGCACCCTGTCAGGCTTCTGCTTGGTGAATTTTTCACCTCTGAGCCTCAGAACTGACGAGCGAGGTGAGTCATGGCAGTGCGTGTGCTATGATGCCTCTGGATTCCTCCACCTCGCCTCACTTCTAACTCTGTGTGTAGTTAGGATTCCATTTTACATTTAAGTAGCTAATTTCTGAGTCAAATAACCAATATACTACTATTAGAAGATCCTAAAATTTTCAAATGGAGTGTGAAAATGTCGCATTTCAACTTTGCTGCTCCACCTCCTTGTTCAGAAGCAATTGCGAAACAGCTTTACATTTTGGCCCCAAAATATCATAGCTCATCAGATTATGATATTTGTCACTTGTCAAGCCTAAGAGATGGAAAATATGGATTGCTTCCTGACATTTTTCAGCCTCTTAACACATCTATTTTGTTTATTTTGTAGGACTTTCTGGTTCTAGGTCAGTTGTCAATAAAGCCTTCTTATTTAACCCTATTTTTATATTTTGGATAACTAAGTATTTCATTGCATAGAGAGAGAAAGATAATAACATTTTACATTGACGATTTTAAAACTCTGAAGGGGAAACAAAACCTGCAAAATTTTTATATACTACATTTAATATCCACATGTGTGTATGTGCGTATGTATGTATTTCTAGATATATGCTTATCTAAAATCTAAAGAAATTTAGTTAACTAATCAGTCTGTTGATTGCTGTCAGACTTCTAATATATTTTAAGTGCCATTATTCTTCACTCTTCTGGTGTGGTATGTTCAGACGTGAAAATCACTTTACATGACTTCTGTTCTTCAATAGCTCAAAGTCTGTTTCTTAAAAAATGGTATTACATGTGAATCAGTGCTTCTGTCTGCAGAAATTAGGAGAAAAAAAAAAAAAAAAAGATACAACCTGAATAATACCTTAATTGAAATAACAGGGGGTTGGTTTTAAGGTTTTCATTATCCAACCCATGATAAAATTTCACACTAGGGTTTGACCCTTCAATGCAGACTGCCTAGCTTAAATACTCTGTGTTTCTCATCTGTATGTGATTCCAGGAATCTCACATTGAGACTGGCTATAATTTTAGCATACTTAATACTGTGAAACAGCTGGAGAGCAGAAGCCATATATCAAGTTGCCATTTGTTTTTCCTTCTCGATTGTGTGTGTGTATTTAACTGTTTTCACAGACTTTAAGCAAACGTTTCAGACAATGTTTAGGATGTATCTCAGTTGCTATGAATAAGGTTGCTGGATCTGGATAATGTTATAGAATTCTTTTCTTTCTCTCTCTCTTCCTCTTTTTCTTGTAATGCTTAGTTGGTAAGTATGACGCCGGATTTCAGAGCTGTTGCTTCATTGCACATAACTAACTCATCACTCTCTTTAACCTGTAGCATGAGCAGCAATTGCATAATGAAATTCGAAATTCCGTTTTCTGTGCTCATCTGTTAATACCCTTCAATCTCTGCGGTTCGTGTCTCATGTCTCACACCTGTTATCTTTTATCTTTTCTCCTCCCCCTTCCTCACTTCTTTCCACTCCTCCTTCCTCATCACTTCTTCATTCTCAACAAAGAAAGAAATGCTGTGATATTTCTTCTCCTTCCAAAACCTCCACTAGAAAGCATTGGCCACATCAAGGTAAAGGGCAAAGGCTTGAAACGGAAGGTCTTTCACGCTAGCTGTGAATGGTATGCTGTGCAAAACAACCACGGTTCTTTTCTGTTCTCTAACTTCCACCATTTGAAATGCTTTAATTCCTTGTAAAATAAGAACAAGATAGAATTTCAGAAAATGAGAGTGCATGTTTCCCTGCCTGCCTTTTTCTATAAGGCAAGTGAGTCAGGCATTATCATGCTTTTCCAGATTGTTTGGCAATGAGGTACCTAGTTCATGAACAGAATTACTGTCACCAGCTGGGGAACAAATAACAGCCCTTTCTCCTCCCTTTCACTTCAATGGGTCGTGTCAGCTTGAAAAAGATAGAAAGGACTGCGCTGTCCCTCTGGAGCAGGCAGGTGATGGACCAGGCGAGGAGGACGGCCAGGTCGCTAAATCACAGAGGTTTATGACAATACATTTTCAATGTACTCTTAGACTTCTTACCTGATGACCTAATTTGATTTTAGAGGAGTCTTTCAAAATAAATCATGATCAGTTTTGAATGGTTTTTGCAACCGTTATATATGAAATGTATACTGAGGGAGAGAGATCTTCAGTCCTGATTATTGCATTATTATTTTAAAGAATTACCAGTGATAGCATGATGTGGAAGAAATAGCAAGTGATTTCTGGCTTACTGAAGTCAGCAGGGGTTTCCCCACTGACTTCTGCAGGACTAAGCTTCTGTCCATAATTTGTACAGGTCAGAAGCGATCAGTGGCGACCGAGGTAGTTGAGTTCAGTCAGGCTGCCCGGTCTCTGTAAAAGGCCAATTAAAATGCAGTTTAGTTTTGTGGGTGTGAGTTCACAGTGTTAATTTTCTGTACGTGGGAAGGAGAACGTAATTTTGATTTCTTATTTTCTCCCTTTCCTTTTGTATCTCTGCGGAACAAAATTTGGAGACGGGCTGTTTGTAAGGAAGAGCCTTGTCCTCTCGCAGTGAGGACTCGGGGCCCACTGGAGCGTAGCTCTGGGTGCTGGGCTAATGAACTGCATACCGTTGTCTCAAATTCATCTTGTTCCTTTTACAAAGAAACGTTAACATATAATGCATCCAGTTAGTATGATCTGTTCAAGCTTCTGCCTTGTGGGCCCTGTAGGAATTTGCCTTTTGAAGCACCAACTAAAGTTGAAGTGGGAGAAGATGTTTTGCTCTCCCAGTTGGCCCCCGATTCACTCCACCTCTTCAGCTGCATTCCTAGAGCTCCCTTCATGCGCAATGAGCTGTTAACCTTCATGTTCTCATTAAAGACTGGATTCTTCTGGGTTGTGGTTTGCATAACAACTCCCCATCCCTGTGAGGGAACTGGAGGTGTTAGTTCTCCTGGTTAGCGGGAGAGCATCGCCCGCTTCAGTGCTGCCTCAATTGCCGAGAGCAAGAGGGTTCTGCAGTCCCATAGCTCAGCGGTTTCTGGCATCATCTTTTCTCTAGAGGTGGATTTGTGGCAGTTGCTAGCTCCACATGCGGTACCATCACCCACAGCTGGTAAAGAGCTAGGAGATGCTGTGGGAGAGACAGCAGCACTGAAATTCCTCTCTGCCCCTTGTGAATAGATCCCGCGCTGCGAGTGCGGAAGGTGGCACTGACCCATCTGGTTCTTGCTGTCCTCTGCAGGCTTCTGCCCAGAGACTCAGCCGGGAGAAACTCCAGCAGCAGCAACGGCACAGGTGGATGGAACAGACTTAGCCTCTCCAATGTCTCCTCGGACTAGCAAGAGCCGCATGTCCATGAAACTGCGCCGCTCCTCTGGCTCTGCCAACAAGTCCTAAGTGGCGAGATGCCTGCAGCTTTCTAGTGAACAGCAATCAGCCACCCTTCCCACAGCGACTCACCGCTTTCCATTAAAGGATAATGTCTCTAATGTATTAGTGTGTGCCCGTCCCCTGCACACCCCTTTTCTGTATGTTTATTTTAAACAGTAACACTGGAATTTTACTTAAATATTTTAGCTTTTGGTTTTTTATCAAACTCTAGGCAGCCTTTTTTTTTCCTTTTTTTTTCTTTTTTTTTTTTTTTTTTTTTTCAGTGCAATTTGTCCTCTGCACCTTTTACCTTCCTGGATGATTACGATATCTTAACATTAGTAATTTTTAACTCTGGTTGATCTTGAGTCATATATGGAATTGGAGACTGCGATTTGATTACACTATATTTATTGTGCCCCATTGCAATTTTCTCTGTAACAAAGAAAGAAATATGTACAATTTGAAAATGAATGTACAATTTTAAATTGAAGTTGCATTTGTAAAGTCTTCGTCAGATGTCACAATGTTAATGCACAGGATGTGTACAGATTATTTATGGTAAGAATAAAACAGTTCAACAGCCTGTCAAGCGTTACAGACTCCAAACAAGATAACTTGCTTGTAACACCAACTCTTTCTTCACAAAGCAACGTATCATTTCATAACTGTGCGGATGATGCCATAATCTGTGCCAGAAAAAAAATCACTGTGCTGAAATTCTACTTATGCTTGGCTTCCAAATATTTTTATAATGTTTGCTTTTCCAAGTGGTATCAACAGTAAATGCCATCAAGTTTTGTGGGTTAAGCCTTTAACACCGGGCTGCTGGGTCTAGATGTATATTCTTGTTTCTTACATTAAAAAAAAAAAAAATTTAAAAAGCACTTTCCCGATAGAAATTCATTGCTGTCATGATGTGTACTAGAGGAAAAAAGGGAACATGCTCCAGGAGCCTGGCCTGAAATGCTGACAATTCCAACCCTGTGAGTGCAGATTAGTACACCCGTTCCACCCACCCAGAGATATTTTCCTCCAGAAGATGAAATGCTCACATTTTGAGTCTGGCAAATGACTAAATGCTGTTCACAAAATGTAGCATGACATCAGTACTAACTGCATGTGTAAATATATCGTTTAGGCAACAATAAAAAGATAAATTATGTATTGTCATTCATGTAGTATCTCCAAATTTGTAATAGTTGAAGAGAAGACATGCTATTTAATAATACAATAAAATTATTCTTACCACCTTTTGTATATTAGTCATTCACCTTAGTGATTAGATTCTTGCTCCAATTTATAGAGGAATAGCATATTAACGCATGGAGCAGTTACATGCGATACATGGCAGAGTTTTCATTTGTGATAAAAAGTACACACAAATTCTTAGGAGCCCCTTCCAAAGCCATTGCAAGAATGCCGTACTGAAAACTTTCCCCCAGATCTAGTAAATACGATACATGTAGCTCTGCAAGTAATGCAAAGTGCAGGATGTTTTCTCCAGCAGAGTGGTTTTTCCAGTGCTAATTGCAGGAGCAGTTAATAATCATTGGGTTTCTGTGGTCCGGAGCCCTTCGTCTTTGTCTGCATGAAAGACCAGAGTGGCTTTCTGCAGGGGAGAACTCATTTAATTGCATAAATGGGCATTTTTACCTAAGTCTCCGTTACCAACAAATGATGGGAAAGTGCACAACTTAAAGTAACTTGCTTTATATCTGGCATATGAGAAGCACGAGTTGCGAGTTTAGCCTCCTTCATCAGACAGCAAACCTTGGATGCTTTAGGTTATATTGTGCTAATTCGTTTATCCAGGTCCTGGAACTAAAGCGAGAAAGTCCGTGAAGCACATTTAAAATAAAGCACTTGTCGCTTGCTTTCAGCCTTTGGGCATGACACACGTGAATCTTTTGTTTTATGTGACAAAATATAAAACTACAGAAATAATTGCCTTAGAGGATGCTAATCAAAAGACTGAAATATTTTGCATGCTCATTAGAACAAAGACTACGGCTGGGATCAATTCGGTTCTTCAGAAATCACCAGCTGACTCACTTTGCCCTGCTGAATTCAAGAAAGGCATGAGAGCTTTGTTTTAAATCCTTTATTGAATTTGCTTGCCCTTATTTTTAGCCTCATCTGCTATCACATTTAGAAACAAGCACTCGTAAGTGGACACAATAAATAAATAAATAAATAAATAAATAAATAATACCGGCCGAAATGTCAGTAGCAGGTAAATTCGACAGTATTTGAAAGCGTTTGGCCAGGGAGCACACACAGAGCGCGGGTTGCTTCGCTCAAGGCAGGACGAGCAGGAAGGCAGCCTGTCTTGGCCCTGTAGCGGCGTGTCAGAGGACAGGTTCGTGTCCCGATCTCGGCTGTTCGCCTGGCTCGGAGCAGCTCAGCGCCGGGGGAGAGGGGTCGGAGGCCGCCCGCAAGGGCCGGGGGCGGGCAGGGCCCCTCTGCCTGCGAGGCGGGGGCTGCCAGGGCCCGGTGCGACCGAACCGCGGGCGCGCAGCGGGCGCTGCCGGGGAGTCGCTGCGCGCGCTCCGGGCGCTGGGCTGCGGAGGCGCGGGGTAGGCGGGAGGTGGGCGCTGAGCTACGGATCGACACCTCGTGTTTTAATTAAGCAGACAGCATGATTAATTCTCCATACGTTTTGCTAGCTATTATATGACTTGACACTGACTTAATATGAACATTTACCTTCTCGACTATCTTAGTACAGAGTACAGCAAACGAAACACCTCACAACTGCAGTGTTGAAGCTCGGGGGCTAAGGCTATTAAAACAAGGTCACTAGATCAGGTTCCTTTTCTCACGAAAAATAATTCCTCTCTTTCCATATCGTATATACAGCTGTACTTCCACGCGAGACTAGCTACGAAAGGGGTACTTTCAGCGGGTCGACACCCGCCTCCCCGGCACCGCCCGCCCCCGCAGACGCTGGCAGGGCCCGGCTCCTTGCGCGCCGCCGCCAGCCCGGGGCCGCTCCCGCCCCGCCGGCCGCCCCCCGCCGCCCCGGCAGCGGCGGGCAGCGCTGCGCCTCCCGCCCGTGCGGGCTGGGCGCGAACGCTGCCGGCCGGGCCCGCCGCACCGCCCGTCGGCCAAACCTCGTGCCGTGCTGGTACGGGGGCGCGTTTCGCTACCCACCGGCCGGGGAGGCGGGGGTCCGCGGGCGGCCCCTGCGCCTCCGTAGCCGCAAGCACCGCGGCTTTCCATAGGAGTTTCAGCGTGGACGGGACTTACTCGGCTCGCCCGGGCTCCCGGAGCAATCCCATGGAGGGCGGCCTAACAGCCCGGACGGACGGGCACCTGGAGCAGCAGGACCTGCCTGCTCTCCGGCGGGTGGCACTTGCTGGCGTGCCGCGCCAGCCCGGGCGCGCTGAAGAAGGTGGCGGGGCAGTGCTTGCAGGGGAAGCCCTGCCGCTCGCCGCCCGCCGCGCCGCCCTCGGGGGGCCCGGCCGGCGGCGGCAGCAGCAGCTCCTCCCGCACAGCGTGCCACAGCCGATGCTTGTCCCTGATGTCCGCCGAGGGGAAGCGGGCGCCGCAGAGGTGGCAGGCGAAGGCGAGCTGCCCGCGCTCCGGCGGGCCGTAGGCGGCGGGCCGCGCCGCCCCGTGCGTGCCCAGGTGCTTGCGGAGGTAGGCCTGCCGCCGGAACCGCTTCTGGCAGCAGGGGCAGGCGAACGCCTCCCCGCCGGGGCCGCCGCCGGGGCCGGCAGCGGGGGCCGGGCCGGGATCGGGGCCGTGGCCGGAGGGGGCCGGGGCGCCGCCGGCGCTGTCCGCGCCGCCGCGGTGCTGACGGGGCGGGGGCGGCGGCGGCGGCGGCTGGGCCGGGGGCGCGGCGGGGCCGCGGGGCCGCCGCTCGGGGCTGTTCTCCTTGCCCGGCAGGGCGGCGGAGCCGTCGGCGCTGGGGCCGGGCCGCGGCTTGTGCCAGCGGCGGTGCGAGGCCAGGTTGGCGGGGCAGCTGAAGATCTTGTGGCACTCGGGGCAGCGGTACTCGACGCGCACGATGCGGGAGCAGCGGTGCTGGGCCAGCGCCAGCGGGTCCGCGTACTGCTCCTTGCACAGCTGGCAGATGAACTCGCCTAGCGGCGTGCGCCCCGCCGCCGGCCCCGGCCGGCCCTCGGGCCCCTCCTCCTTGATGCGCAGCCCCAGCACGGGCGAGGTGGTCACCTCGTCGGCGAAGCTCAGCTTCCGCGTGGCCTTGGCCTTCTTGGCCGGCGCCTTGGCCCGCGACGGCCGCTTCAGCGCGGGCACCGGCGGTGGCGGTGGCGGGGCGGGCAGCGGCGTGCGGGGCTGCAGCAGCAGCTTCTCGGCGGGCGGGAAGGAGGCGGCCAGGGGGAAGGACTCGGCGGAGGCGGGGGAGCTGAGGCACCGCTCGAAGAGAGCCGCCCGCGGCCCCGCGGCGCTGCAGGGCCCCGCTGCCCCCCAGGCGGCCGGTCCCTCCGGCGGGGCGAGCCCGGGGCCGCCGCAGCCTCCCCCGGTGGGCCACGTCGCGGGACAAGCGGCGGCAGCGGCGGCGGCGCCCTCCTCCTCCTCGCCCTCCTCCTCCTCCTCCGCCCCCTGCCTGGCGGCGGGGCGGCCCCCGACGGCGGGCGGCGGCGGCGGGGGCGGCGGGGCGGGCGGCGGGTCCCGGTCCGGGTCCCGCTCCCGCGGGCGCGCCCGGTAGGAGCCGCCGGAGCGCCGGCTGCGCTTGACGAGGAAGCCGCGCGGCATAGCGGGGCGGGGCGGGGGAGCGCGGCGCCACCGGCCCGCCCGGCCTTTATACCCCCGGCGCCCGCTCCCGCCCGGGCGTCATCCTCCCTCCGGCGGCGGCGGCCAATGAGGAGTTGGGGCCGGCGCTGGCGGCGGGGGGAGGTGGCGGCGGCGGCCGGGCCGGGCTGGGCCGGGGCTCCCCGCTGCCGGGGCGGGCGCGCTCGGGATGCGGGGACGGGCGGGGTGTCCCCGGGAGCGCACCCCGCGGCGCGGAGCCCGGGAAAACGGCGCCGTGCGGGGCTGAGTGAGGTTGTGGGGCCGGGAGCGCGGGGCCGAGACAGGAGAGACCTCGGGCCGGGGCGCGGCCGCAGCCCCTTGCCCGAGGCCCCGGGCAGCGTTCCGGCGGGAGCGCCGGTCGTGGGTGTTTGTGCCGGGAACCTCTACCCGCGGCTGGGGCCGGGCCGCCCCGCAGGGCTTCCCTCTGAAGGGAGCGAGAGCCGGGAGCCTGCCCCCTCCGTCGGCACCAGCCGCGTGCTGAGGTGAGCTCCCAAGGCAAGGCGGAATTGCCGCGGCCGCTCAAGAAGCTAAATCGCTCCTCCGCCTAAAGGCTGTGGCTGTGGTCCCCTGGCAGCTTCTCCCACGGGCAGCCTCCCGAGCCCAGGGAAGGCAAGACGGAGTTATGGTACGACAAACTGCATAAGGGCCGAAAGCTGCGCCCGCCCCCGGCCCCGGTGACAACTCCTGGCCCGTTTGTGGATGCCGTGAGCCCGGTGGCAGCTGGTGCACCCCTGAAGCAAGGCGGTAGCTGTGTCGCTAAACCGCTAACCGCCTCGTTAGAAATGCTGTCGCTTCAGTGGGGAACGAAGCGCCCTTGCAGCGGGCTGTCCGCAGCCCCTCCGAGCCCACTCCGCGTTACCAGCGTCTCCTGCTCGGTCACGCGTGTAGCCGAGCCCGGTTCTGAAGGCCGGACAGTGCGATCCCGCCCGGAGACCGGCTGCTCGCGGTATACACAAGATGGCGTGCCGTTGAGAATCAACGCGCTAAAGCCTCCCTCCGTCCCTTGCCCAGGGACGGACATCCCTTGCCACGGTTGTACGGTCGGACTCACCGTGTTGGCAGCATCCCCTAGCAGGAGAAATTAGGGAGCACCGGGAGAAAGGGAGAACGAGCACCCCTAGATCGAGGGGCTTCCCAGAAGTGGCAAGAAAGATTTGAAGCCTTCATGCAAGAACAGAACTTGTCCCACCTGCTCCAAATGCTCAGCCACTTGCCTATGTAAGTGCTCTGATTATATTTGCTTAGCAAAGTCTTAATCATGTTTTATATTACTCTCCTCTCCCATTTTCCTGCATTTTCATGGTTGCACTGAATTTTAGATCAGATTATAGACTCTGCAGGCTAGAGATCACCCTTTGTTAGCACAAACCGCTGTAACTGGGACCAGTGAGACATGCTGTAGCACAGTTAGGTCACTCCGCTGACTGGCTACATGATTTTTGCCTGATATTTGAGTTGACCTTTGTAACTGGGACTTCTCAGCTACATTTCTTGCTGAATAACTGGATCTTTGGTTACAGATCCACTGTTTTGTACTGTTCTCCAAGTGGTACGTAAATTGTTCTTTAGTTTCCCCTTGTAAGCAATATTCCCATTACTGTTTCATTTGCTTTTCTCATATTGCAAAAGCAGTCAGTGGTAGAAATGCCCAGCTCAGCTTCTGTCCTAAGGGGTGAGAGCCCAACGATGCCTTTTCCTACACAGGCATAGTGGGGGGTGAAGTGCCAGCTGAAAAGCAGGTGCACTGAGTGCACTTACTGGGACTCCAAACATTTCTCCAGTAAAAGCTGTATGCTGGAGTTGTGTCAGGGAGTTTCCTCAGGCTCTCAGTGTCCTGGGTCTGAGGTGGCCCAGAGGTCACAGGAAGACTGGGGCAAGGTAGCTTAGAGTCTCCCCACCTGAAGTCACAGAGCTGGAATCACTGTTCCACCTCCCCACCTGCTGCTCCTTCTGCTGTACTTCTCAGCTCTTCCCTGTGATTTGGTGAGAGTTTGTCTGCCCCATGCTCCGCAGTGTGCTCACTGCACAGACTTCTTGTAGCCTTCTGCATCTGCTTCCAGTTTATTATCAGTTTCTGAGGTGAGACCCGAAACTGCAGAACTCGTCATCCCATCATTGGTCTTGCTGCAGCTTGTGCCAGTGCCCACGGATCTTTAACAAAAACGCTGGCAAAATGATCTCGGTATTGAGATTGTTGCAGCCACCTTGTGATTCCTTTGTCTCAATAACCATATTGTTTCCTCCAGGCTACCCCTGCCCCAGTGCTGGCTCCCCCTCGCAGGGTCATTGTAGATTAGTTCCCCTCCCTCCCTGCATTCACAAGTGACTTTAACCCTGGTGACTGGCATTACACCCAGGTCTCACAGCTTCTGAGCTTTCCAGACCGTTACACGGGTTTGTGTTCTTGCTTTCAGCTTTTACTCCTTCTCAAAATTTTATAATTAGAAAATTCAGGTAATTTATAAGGATATTTAACAATTCTGTGTGCATACCCCCCCAGATCCTGTGGAAATTTGCTGGGTTTTTTTCCCGTTGAGTTACTAAATTCCATTAGTCCGATCACGTAGCTGACAGTGCAGCGCTTAAGCCATCTGCAGGTCGTACAACAGGGGAACTTTATTTAAGGTCGAGGCTTTCCTAAGCAAGAAACTGAATGATGTCATTGCTCCTGACCATACGCTGCATTCCCTAGTCTGATAAAATCAGGTTAGACTTGATCAAACATATTGGCCACTTACATATGAAAGTCATCCTTAAATGACCTTAGATTAACCAAAGGGTTAATCCCACAGTAAATAGGAAATCAAACTTCGATTCGAAAGATGAAGTAGGTGGTGAGCAGAAAGGGCACAGGCACTCCTGGGGATCTGGTAGGGGTGAGAACAAGAGGACACAGTTCCTCCTCTTACGTCCTCAGACCATTCCCTCCTTTCTGGTTGGAGTTGAATGCTGGCATGTGTAGGGAATGGAAACGAGAGTGGTATGGTGCTTCTCAGCCTCTCTTTTGGCAGAAGCTTCCCATTTTGTGTGAAGGGACTTCTACCCTTGTCCATAACTCTGCTGCTAAAATAAGCCTGAGAGACCTGTTCAAGCCTTATCAAGATTCAGCAATGATGGCTGGATCAACCTCTTGAGGACCTTCCAAAGCAAGGACAGGCTTCAGGTTTTTGTAGATACCTTCTCCTCTTCTGTTGGAGCAGAAAGCTCCTGGTGCCTTCTGGAGGATGCTCCGTCCAATTGCATGAGTGGCTCCAGAGCGCGGCACCAGCAGCTCCTGACCCAGGTCCTTCTCTGTCCTAACGCCCACATGCCGCCCGGGGACTGTGGTCTCGGGCTGCAAGGTAAGAATCCCCTTGCTCCCAGTCCCAGCCGTATCTCCAGCAGAGCCTGCAGGCCAGTGCTGGCTTCTTGCCTGACACCTGGGAGCCTGCGCAGCCACCGGAGAGGAGGCGTAGCGCGGTCCCCGAAGAAAACGTCGTTAAGCAAGCGGGCAGCTGCATTTGATGTTTCTGAGCAGTCTTGGGGCATAAACACCAAGAGAAAAGTATGAGAGCAATCCTGGCTGGAAGGGAGAAGGTCTTGGGTGAGGTCTGGTTCTCAGAGAAAAGCTGAAAAACTCTTCTAGGGGCTGAGGGGGCACAAAGAAAAAGAGAAATGCCTTTGGCTACTTAATAAAAGAAAAAAATAACCACAACTTTAAAAAATAAGAGTTAAAAATAAAATAGAGAAGAACTATAAGCAAAGGATTAAAGAACATTTCTCTCCTTCATGTTTCCCCTCCCCACCACAAAAAAAATTGTTGTGGTGGAGTTTTTTATATTTCAGAATTTCAGACAAAGTTGACTTTTAAATCTTCCCTCGACATCTGGTTTGTAATTAAAGGAGCAGTTAAATAGGAGGGAGACAGAAGCCGCCTCAGAAGCCTGTCCTTGATACATGACTCTCCGGCAGTATAGCTAGATGAGTGATACCACCCCCAGGCGCCGGCACTTACACAAACAAAATCCAGGCTGTTTTTTGGTGGCAGCACAAGCCATTTCGTCTTTGTCCTAGAAGGTGGCTGCCAATTACCTTCCTGCGGTTGGGGATTTGATGCTGGTGACAGACATTGAAGGAAATATCTGCATTATGAGGATACGGATTGTCTAATATAACTGACCTTGCTGGTACCTTAATTGTGTTTTGTTTTACCTGAGGACAATCTTCCTCAAGGGGAAAATGATGCTAACAGCGGTAATGTTTTCTTCATTGCTCAAATATTAACAAAAAGCTTTCTATAAGAGAAGATAGGAAACACTGTTCTGTAAAGGTGCTTGGGCTAGAGGGATTAGAAGGGATTTTTAAGACACTATGAAAACATTCAGCTTTCCTCTTTTTTTGTAAATGAAGTGGTGCTCTTGGTGTTACCACACTGCCATCACTCAGCTGACATTGGGAGGATAGTGATGCTGCGGCTCCCGTCCCCACTCCATAAGTGAGCAGCAGCATAAGGGCCAAATGAGTGCTCCCACATATTGGCTCTTCCCCACCTCCATCTGCATTAGCCCATCACGGGGAATCCAGGTCCTCTCCAGGGAACAACCCAACATTCCCAAACACATACAAGTCATCCAAGAGCCTCGATGGGACCATTATGACTTTTACTATTTCATTATGGGTTTCAGCTGGATTTCAGCTCATACCCTACAGGCTGAAGCCATTTGCCATGACAAATTTGCCTGTAATGGAGTTATTTATTGATCCCACCATGTCATAAATAGGAAGCTTTGACTTCCTTCAGCATGAGATACTCAGCAGTCTGTTTCCTACAAACATCATTATATGTTGTAATTCACTGAAAAAGATACTCCTTGTACAGAAAGGTCATGGTTATTAATTATATGAATAGCAGTAGTTGCTTTCAGCAAGGCCGAGTCCCAGCTGCGCTGCATGCAGATGTACATGCAGATAGGTGGACAGTTCTGCATGTGAAGAGAGCAACAGCCGAAGACACGAGAAGACGAGAGAGCAGGAGGATGGGAGGAATTAAGCTCCTTAGTTGTCCCTATGCTGCGCACTGGGCTGGGGAGCCCTGTGCCTGCTGCCAGTGAAGTCCAGGCAGGACAGAGAAACCTGCAGTTTGCTTAATTTCATTCAAATTTGCTCAATCCAGGCAGTTTTTGGAGGGCAGAGGGCAGAGAGCAAGACCAGGTGAATCAAAGCCACAAAATACTTCATTATGGCCACACTTGATCCTGCACTTTTTGTGCTGGCGCTGGAGCATTTCCAAACCTGTGGCGACACAAGGCAAGGAGCCGAGCCCTTAGGAAAATATTTACTTTTTTCTTCTTCCTTCCCCACCCCCTCTGAATTTTTTCACACTGCTGTGCCAAGGCCAGCTTACTCCATAAAATTCCTCTGGTTTGGAGGGGCAACAGGTAATTCCTCCAGGTTGTCGCTCAACACCTTCCTCACATTCCCACTCCGTGGTACCCTGTCTGCTTCTCCCTCCATTTTCTTCAGGTCCCACTGAATTCCCAGTTCCCTCTCCTGCCCCAGTTGCAGGTAGCTCCTGCCAGAAGGATGTTATTGCAGCTTTCCTTGCCTATGCAAAGGAATGGCAGGGATTATTGAGGAATAAGGTGCAGGTACATTCTGGCCACTGCAAAGCAGATGGCAGCACAGGAGGCATCTTTGACAGCAACTGTTACAAAGGGGCAGATGAAATACAGGAGGCAGTGACAAGGAAAAACTGTGGCAGAGAATGGGAGGAGAGCAAACCAACACACAAAGCTGGCTAGAAACAAGTGGGCAGAGCAGCACCCTAAAGAAACTGTCAGGAAAACTGCATTACAAGGACATAAACGTGAGCTGGGTGCCTGCATCTCACAAAAGCAACAAGGAGGGCAACAGCTCTCAGGAGGAAATGGTGGTTCATTGCTGTGCAGGGAATATGAAGGAGAAGGGCAAAGGAAAGGCAGCACCGAGACAGAGACCTGCTGCTCTTTTCTGAAAGGGCACCTCTGGCTTCTGAGGTCAGTCACCCTGCTCATCTGCAAATGAGACCTGGCAAATGCCCGCCACACATGAAGCTTTGGAGGAGCGAGGCTGCAGTGCTGGCTCCAGGCTGGAGACTCTGCCCATCTTTGGGCACCCGGGGGGGCAACGACATGGGTAGCCCATGGGCAACTGGGGGGGGGGGGGCAAAGACAAAATGCTCTGCTGGCTGACGAGGTCGGAAAAGGGAAAATGCAGCAGTGCCTCAGGATGATCTGCACCCAAAGCTCCTCTTCAGCGGCGCTCTCCTCCCTGGGAGCCAGCGTCTGCCACAGAGGGCGAGGGCAATGGCGGCTGGAGGGTGTCTCCAGCAGAGCCCAAGGGGAAGAGCAGCACCAAGCTGAAATCATTACCTTTTGCAGACTAAAAAATCAAGCACGAATCTCATTGCTTTGAAAATATGTTTTCTGGTTAGGACTTAGCTCTGTTTACTCCAAAGTCAGACAAAACACAGGGGACTCAAAACCAGCATCAGGCTCTAAGTACTGCAAACATAAGTGGTCCGTAGCAGTTGCCGTACAGGATTCTCCAAATACATCTGTTTTGCTTCTTTCATGGCATTTGATTAAAGTCTCGCTATCCTGACTATTAATTAAAGTGCTTGGAGGCAAGGCCCAAATTTCACTTCCCCTCCCAAGTTCACCTTCTCCATCCTCCTCCTCCTCCTCCAAATGTGTTTTGCTATAAATTACTGGCACTGTTTCTGTTGATAGTCAACATAATCAAACATTTGTAAGCATGCTGTCTCTTCAATCTGTTCAGTTGATGCACTTTACCTGATCTTTCATTAAAGTAATCAAAACACTTGCTGTGCCGCGTCTAATGAATGTTGCATGTATGATTAAGTACTTTCATTCATATTGCAAGTTTGATTTAATGTAATCTGCCTTTCAGACAGCCATTAGCCTAGCTCCTGCGTGAATTCGATTAATTGGCTGAATTCTTCCAGATGTCCATTAAGTATTACAGGAATTTCTATGTAAAAACAGCAGGGACCATCTAGCGGAGAAGCAAACAATGATATGTTATATTGCTGCCATGACTTACAAAAAGCTGGATTCATTTTCATTAATAAAACATCTGTACTCCTGCACAGCTATGCATCAAGATGCATTTATTTTATATGTTTATTTTGCTTATGACTATAAATAGACAGTTAAACAGAAGCACAGTATGTTCAGTTGGAAGATATACAAGCAGAACTGTATCAGAAATGAAAATAGCAGTAAAGACAGTGGAGTTAGGACTTAAAATAAGCATTGGGTGTTGTAGCAAACAAGGCAGCAACTCCTATGGCTGTGTGGTATTTCTCAGCATAAAGGCATTTTTCTTTAGACAGTTACAAATCTGCAAACTGGTCGTTCTTGGTTTGAAACGTCCTGTGCCCTGTTTGTGTTTACAAGGCTCATCGCACCTTTAAGTAGGAGCAAAAATGCAGTTCGGCATTTTTAAATGGTACAGGGTAAAGAGTAAAATTGAAATTAAAATAAACAAGTCTTATAAAATTTTTCTTCATGCTCAAAATGGGTATTTTTATTCTTTTTTTTCTTTTCATAAAGTTGCACTTCAGAAAGGAATCACTTTTTTCCTAAAAAGCAAAGCCCTGGAAGCCAGTTTGGGTTTCAGTGCCTGCTGTACCTGGCCCATATAGGGGATGCTGGTGTTTCAGGTGACAGGGATGACACCTCCACATGTGGGTGTAGCTCCCTTAACTTTTCGCTGACCTTCCTAGATCCAAGAGCACCTTTCAAAGGATCACATGAGATCTCAGAGCCTCCTTGCCTTCTCTCCCCGCACCTCAAATACCCTTCTCATCCTTGGGGCATGAGCACGGGGCTGGGAAGCCAGTGGGCAGACTGGAGAAGCCTGGCAGGAGTTTGACGCTGACCCTGCGGCCCTGAACTCGGCACAGCTTCATTTTCCCACACGTGCTGTGTGTCTCCTCAAAGCCAGCGAGCTGTAGGGCTGAACCTGCCACCGTCTATAGCACTGTGCTGTGCTGAGTCAGGGAGCGGAGGAAGGGAGCGGAGCCGCAGCAGTTCAGCGGCGTTGCAGCTCTTCCCGGTGATGCTCGGGCAGGCAGATCTGGCTCCGGCTCCCCTGGGCACTGCTCAGCTGGAGGAACAGCCAAATCAAGCTCTTGCCTCTCCTCCCCGGCTCAGTCTTTCCCTACTGCTGCTCAGCCTTAAGTGTGTTTGGTCCTTGACATACCACTCCCACACTGGGGAAATTACTGCCGCTTTCTGCCACATCAGGGTTTTACTGACCCCCTGTTCAAGTCAGCAGGAGCTGGTACAAGCCAGTTCATATTCAAAGGCTGTTTAATAGATGCTCATCTTAAAAGAGACAACTGAAAGAGTACTGTTCAGCAAAACTTGGGCTGTACAACTAAAGGAGTTGGGATTTGCTAAACTGTAACTCCTGTTTTCTTCCAACAGCTCACACGGTCGCAGCTTGCTTGTTTATTTATACATTCCCTTTTGGTTTCACTTCTTTCTCTATTTCTTGCTTTTGTTGCTGTGTTCTCTACGATCCCCCTATAGCAAGCATACCCATAAAAATCTGGTATTATTCTACTATTATTTTGTCTTATATTATCAATATGATCTGTATTCTGCTATGAAAAACACTTTAAGACAACATTTCTACCATAGTTGTGCTGTGAGACCTTACTCCAGTGCCCACATAACCTCATAAAAGTGTGGCCGTATCAAACCTAAATCTTTACACATTACAACAGTCTCATACCAATGACAGGGGAAAGCAAAACAGACAGTTGCTTGACTACTTTGATCTCTGTAACAGAGGGATTTTCTTAGCAGGGAGAGCAGTGGGTTGACTGGAGAAGGGGAGCGAGGGGCGAGCAGGAGGTGAGACAGGCTTTCCTCGGCACGCTGCAGCAGCCTCAGCAGCAGCATCAGGAGAAACAATTCACCCCTTTGAAACGTATCAGAAATCTGACTCAACATAATGAGAAGAGTCCCTAGATTTTTGCACAGAAGAAAATGGTGTAAATACCACGTATATGTGACCAATCTAAAAATGAAATGCAGCAAAGCAAACCGAGCCTTTGCTAGTTTCCAGTGCTGTGTGTTTTTCAAGGCAAATGTGGAAAAGTCGCATCTTCTTTTGAAGCCCAAGAGACTGAGAAATTAAATCAGGAGTCTTTGTTATTGATGTTTTTCTAATACAAATGTTTTGAAATCCCTGTCTTTCATGTGTCTCTTACAAATAAGCAGAAGTGTGTGATGAATCATGTTCGCTTTTAATTCCTTTAATAGATTCTTATCTCACCCACTAGGTCTAAACAATTTTTGTTTCTGTAACAATCACTTCCTCAGTGGTAAATATTGCTCTCAGACAACATCTTTTTTGGAGGTTCATTATGTTCATTCTGTGGCTAAGACTCATTATACTCAGTTATTTATTTAAAAGAACAAAATGACAGCAAATGCCTGCATTTATCATGTCTCCCTTTACACATTTATAAAATGTATTTCAGTGAGAAGGCCCAGCCGCTCTCATGGCTTTGAAAAAACCAGCTGGCCTTTCTTCCTAGCCATCACTCCCCGAGAAAGGAATACTTAAAGGCGACAGTAGAGTCTAACCTCACTCACTAAATGAGACTCTACTGACGCTAATGGGAGATTTGGCAAAGACAGGAAAATAATTTATGAACTATTTGAATTTTTTTCAGTTACAAAATAAAAAACTTTGGGGGTGATTATGAAGAAAGAGGCAAATGAAAACGCCACTATAAGTCATGGTGAGACGATACATGTGGAACCAGCCCAAGAAATAACATGGATACCAAAGGACAGGTTTGAGCCTTCCTGAATTGCCAAAGTGTCACCCATCTACCACTGAAGACCTTGCCAAAAAAAGTTCACAATTTTTCCACAGGAAGAAAATCATCAGCCCTTTAAACTAACATTTCACCAATCTAACACTCGTGGAGTGGCTTCTATTCATGTTACTCCCATCTCCTAACCCGAAGTCCTACAGTGGCACCCACTTCTGTTCACACCCAACTACATCTGGCCTGCAAAAGAGAGGTGCTAAAACTGACCCACAGTCACAGCAAAAGGTTGTTGAGATACCTATGTAGATTATAATCAGCATAATTATAAAAACGGAGAGTGGCTTGGCCTCAGGGAGCTGTAAAATACATTTTTAACTAGGCCACTGATATAATAGAGACAAGATGAAAAACAAGAGAGGAGGGCAAAGGTTCGGCTGTGTGGCCATTCTGGGAACTGACTGAAAAACAAGAACAAAGCTATTCAGAGCAGGTCGTTAAAGAAAAAAAAAGTCTAAACCAAGTCTAAAAGATAGGAAATAGAAATATGACACGGTAGCTTACAAAGTAGAGGTCAAAAAGACATTGGTAATTAATGATGAAAAGATAAAGAACCAAGCACTTAATTTCAAAGAAATAGTCGGGAGAGGCATAATGGTACTGTGAGCAGGAAAAAAAGATTTTGCAGAAGTAAATGAAAATGAGTAAGATCTCAATAGGGGAAAAATAGATAATTGAAAAAGTAGAAGAACTGTAAATTGCTGTAGAGATTCACTTGGAACATAAATCAGTTATTTAGGACTGAGGGTGAAATACAGTTTTGAATAGATCCCTTTTTTCAAAAGGACCTCCAGGCACACACCGCCAGTTTTGCTCTGATATTATTCCACATCCAGTTTCTGTGCATGGAAAATACAGGTGAGAATGTCTACTGTGTTTGGAAGTTTAAAGACTACTTTCTGAAAGGCAAACCAATGGATTTTACTTCTGTTTCATCAAGAGATTCCTACTGGAAGGGAAGGGGTAGGAAGAACAAGCCCACAAAAATGGAGAATAGCAGACATTTTTAAACAGCAGATCCAACCCCGTTAGCATCTTCCCATGTTTTCTTTTTTGTTTTCTGAGCTTCAGATTCAGATAAGCAAAACTATGTAATGCAGAGTTTAAAATATCCTAGACCTGTATAGCCTCAGTTATTCTCTGGAGCTGTAACAAAAGGAGTACATGTCAAGGAAAAAAAATAACAAAAAGATGGGGGACGGTATGGCTTTCTCACAGTCACTAGTGCAGGAGATTGTCCCACCACCTCCACCAGAAAAAGGTGAGGAAGACTGCATAATTTCTATTACAGAATCGTTGCAGTTTATTTCCCAGTTAAGCCCCTTTTACTTTTCTCCAAGAACTATATGAGAAGACTCCTTTACAAAAACCCACAGTTGTGCTAAGTGGCATCTTAAATAGGTCACATTTTTCAGAATAATCAAACCTAACCTGCCCCTTTCTTGGTTGAGTCCCCTGATGCTGGTAAGCAGATGCTCGGTACGCAGGATGGCAGAGCCCTCTGCAGAGACACACAGGGCAGTGGAAAATTTATCTGCTCTTCAGAAGAAGCTGCTGCACTGGAGGTTTGATGTATTATGTAGTAATGCACAAGCCCCTCCACCAGACAATGACTACTCTAGTCCTATCAGAAGGATTAATAACTACATCACCCTGGTACTGCAGAGCCAGCTCAGACACTGTAATTCCCAGGGGCGGGACCACAACACTGAACTTTGACATGAAGAAGCAATCCGAGGTGCTGTGGACTGTAAAACATAGTGAGGCTCTTCTGGGAGAAGGTTGGTGACAGATCCACCTGGTACAGATGTGTGTCTCAGGCAGTGAAGGAAGACATACATGGTAGCTGCTCTGTGTAGAGGTGACCTGGTTCAGCAGAAAAGACACGGTACCCTCTCTCAAATACTGTTTTTCAGTAGCACATCTGAGTGTGCATCCAAGAAAAGACAGTCAATGATGTTCTACGTTTCAGTAGGACCTGGCAAAACTAAGAGTATATGTCCATCTCCAGAAACCAAACCAAATAAATCCTAACAGCTGTAGGTGTTGAGCTAAGGCATAAAGCCCTTAAACACCATAAGTCACCCTGGGTGCATCCCCCTCTGGACACTGAGCCATAACCCCTGAGCACCCCTTTCAATAATGGGATGAACTGGGAGCTGTATCCTTTCAGGATTTATACAACACATCACTGCACATGTCTTTCAGGAGGATAAGACCTGCTTAGTATATCCTGAATTCACATTTTTACAGCCATGCACTTTATATCCGTGTCTCTCTCCCCAGTGGGGAAGCACAAGTTGCCAATGTTGCCCTCAGCCCACCAGCACGCTGGGTTATGAGCTTCACAGCTGGCTCTGCTCAGCAGAAAGCACTTCTGCACCCTGTGTCCTGGGTGTGACCCTTGCCCCGACAAACACCGCATCTCCTTGTGGTCACCTCCCTGCAACCCTGCCAAACACATGTGGATTTCACGTCCTCTAAAGATACCACAGCGGGAAGGTGTAAGAGGATGTTTGATTTGGAGGCAGTTGCGTGGAGAAGGGCAATCGCTAACCAGTATCTCTTGTGAAAAGCAAGCCAAAGGATGCTGGTGTGAGCCAGGGACACAACCTTATTTAAACTTGCCTTGTCTTTTATTGGCCTGTTTTGTGCAATTCTTCTGTTATACCGTTACCTTAAGGGTGATCTCAACCGCAGAGTTCCACAGTTGTGCTCCATTGCTACAGAGCTACAATAAGCCATTATTTCGATTGTGTCAGTATAGATACTGCATCCACTGGAATGAAGTTTGCTTTGAAACAAAACTGCTTGCTGGTGAAGTTCTTAGTTCCTTTGAAAGGAAGAAGCAAGCCTGACATCCACTTTTCTCACTTTAATTGCTGTAAGCGTTTTCTTCATGCCAGCAATCTCCCATGGATGCAACAATCAATTCTCCAGACAAGGACAAGCAAACAACTAACACATCTGAACTGAAAAGAGAAGAGAAGAGAGATAAGAAATAGAGAAATAAGAAACTACAATGAAAATTAGCTGAACCTTTGGTTGTCAGTTGATATCCTTGCATCTTCCTTTTCCCATCAACTGTGTTTCCTCATTCTTCTCTTACAAGCCAAATAGCTGCTTCATCTGCAAACTGACAGATTCACAGAGCTCCCTTGGCTTTTCTTCAGCAGCACAAGGCACTTGTCTCTAGCTGCAAAGACTTTCTTTTATTTTGCCAGGGACACATTCCAGCATTATTGACTGTGGGGTTTTCAACATAAGTTTTAACCCCAGGACACTTCTCCAAATCTATGGCAGCAGCACTGGAAAGCCCACACACATGCAGATCACCCCCTAACCCCCTACTTGGGAGAGCAGGGCTGTAACAAGAAAGTGAGGAAGAAATTTGGAAATGTAACAGCATACAAATCAGACTGGACTTTATTAAAGTCTGTCCCAAAAATTTTATTATTTTGCCTTGTCCTTTTGTTTTTACAATGTGCATTATAATCTTATTCCGTACATCATAGCATACAAAAGCCTGTAAGAATTACAGATATTAAAAAGCAGCTTGTTCTGTTTCCCTGCCTGCTTCAGTTACTGTTTAAACAATCAGCTCTACTTCTGTGAAGGATGCTGAAAATACAAATTTGTCACTTGCATGCTAAATACCTAATGCTACAATGATCAGAGTTCCCTAGATCTGTCACCAGAGGCATGGCATAAAGCCTATTCAACCAGCAGAGGAAGATCACAGGTATACCCTTCGCAGCTAGACCTGGACACTTACTGATTTTGTGCAAATCTGGTAAATGAGGTAGAGTAAAAAAAAAAATCAGCATTATTGTAATCTTGCAGGAAAACACAAAATGTCCTCATCTCATTTAACTGCTGCCTCTGTTGAACCACTGCCTGTTCTTGGGGATGTGCCTATGCTAGAAATGTGGTATTTATTTTCCATCCCTTGTCCAGATACAAGTTTCACCATGGAGTCCTGCAAACATCAGGAGTATGAAACCATGCACAGCCCAAGTACCTGCTGCTGGACAACACTTCAGAACAGGTAAGACCTGAGAAAGTCAAAAGGCCCCGCATCTCCAAGCCCTTCTCCTGACCGCAGAGGGGATATAGTCTCAGTCAGTCAGAGAACAAGTGCCTTCCAACCCCATTCCACCTTCAGCTTTACTGCTGGGAGTCAGTGGGCCCGAGGGGGTGTCCTCCAAGAACTTTACCTCAGCAGCTCAAATACATGCCCAGTTCTTCTCTCAAGGACTTCGGTGCACTTTAAATGGAGGGAAAATCCTCCATGGATACTTTTGTAGAGGAAAAGGGGCAGAGCATTAGCTTGCTCAAGATAACCAGAGTGAGAGCCAGAGCCAGACCAGAGGTTTATTCAGCACCAGCCCTGCACAGCACCCTTGGTGTCACAGGCTGCATGCTTTGCATGGTGCCCAAGGGGGCATTGCTGGCCCAGCCTCCTGGCTCTTCAGGACAACAAGCCACTCATGGAGCAAAAAGGGAAATTAAAAAGGGAAAAATGTAATGAATATTCATGTCTCAGGGTTGGGGGTGTACTTAGACCCCTCAAAAATACTGTGGCTAAAACATGGTTAAAGTAGATACACGCTAGGGCACAGCCAGGGGCATACAGAGATATACAGAGCTCAAGGCAGAAACACAGATGGTAAATGAAAACAAAGACGAACATATAATGGGTCTGTTTAACATTTCAAAATACTATCATAGAAAAACAAACCCTAAAGAAGACAGATATTATTTGTTCCCATCACCCACCCCATCCCCCCCCCAAAAAAGGGAAATGTTGGCTGTCAATCATTATCTTTCAGATTTATAATTTGGGGGGGGGGGGGGGGGGGGGGGGGCGGGGGTCAGCAAACCAAAACACAAAGAAATGCAAATTTTCATTTGGTTGGCAATCCAGTTTTATGTCCTATAATACTTTCCATCAACCTTAAAGCTAAAAAACGGTCGATAAAATAAGAGCTGCTGGGATTGCTAGGAAGAATTTTGTGACAGGTGACTTCCTGCTAATAGCCCCTTACACACAATGTTGTGGAAGAGAAAGAGGTGAAAAAACACTGCTATAAGCACTATGGCCATTTAATCCTTAACATGGGAATGTATTTCTGCTCTTTTTCCCTCCCTAGATTCATTTTATGTTCCCATCAGAAGGTTAATTGTGTTAACAGGAGTTACGGCCACAGGGGAAAGATGTGATTGAATGCTGAGTGCAGTTTTAGCTGATAACCTCGGAGTGAGTGAAAGGGCACAAACAGGGGTTGATCTCTTCTGAAGGGGTTGTCAGTCATTCAAGAAAAAATGCAGCTGTGGGAGAAACAGCCTTATCTCCCAGGACACGAAGAAGAGAAGCTATCAACATAATCTTGAAGCTACGCTCATCCCAGGCTCTGTGTCTGTGCCTGTGGCTCTGGCAGCAGAGTTAAATGCAAATGACTGGCTTTTTTGTGTGCATGAACAAGCAGGCCCTGACTTGATGCACATTCTTGAAGACTGATTAGATTGCGTGAAAATGTCTAATTAACAACAATAGACCCCAAATAATTATACCTCTAAAAAGTTGGCATGAAATCTTGACATCTTTTAGCTCAACGACACGACTCCTGTTTGCTGAATAGGGTACATGATTGCATGCCAAGGTTTTAGGTAAGACTAGTAGTGAAATCTTTCCCGTATACTTAAACTTAATCAAACCTATAGAGGGTCTGCATGACAAGCATGGACTTCCCTCTCCGTTGATGATTTTGGCCCACATCTGAATTTACCCTGTAAAATTACACAGGATTTATGGTAAGCAGTTTGGAGAAGAAGGGTTGGGGTTTTTTTAACATTAAATATTTCCATAAGCTGCAGCTGATGAAAGTGGGTATTAGTGGAAAGGTCTGTAACCACAGAGACAGGACAAAGGACCAAATTCTATTTCAGTGCTAGCATACGAGTCATGAAGTTTGCGTCTGCTTTGTCTCAAAGGTGCACTGCAAACTCCAGAACCAGAAAGGCTTCTCCTCTGTTGCACTCCAGGACTACCTCAGAAGTGTCTTGGGAGCACTCCAGAAATGGTTTTAGGTGTTGTCACCAGCTGCATCGCAGTTATCCTTCCCTGCCTTGTCAATGGAAGGGATGCTAAACCTCCAGAAACTGGCAGACCCTTCCTGTTCAGGCTCTGTTTCTGCTGCCTTTCCAGTGAAGATCATTTTCTCACATGAAGAACTAAAAATACAGAACATGTCCAGTTATAGCCACATAGCAATGCATTCTTGCAAGAGAAAAAGAAGTAGATGGAAAAACAAATGTTTAGACTTCTGCTTTAAAATGCCCGAATATAAACCTGGCTATCTTCTTCACCAAAGCTTCTAAGTGCAAAAAAGTTCTGCAATATTAACATCAACAGTGCAACTTGAACAAAACAACTAAAATGCTTATTGACTTGGTAGCAGGGAAAGCCAGTTTGAAATATTTGATCCTAACACCAGCTAAGCAAGTATGTGTAAAGTGCAAAGCCTGCACTTGTTGACTTCTGAGATAAAAATCAATAAAACTGTCCATAACCTATAACTCTTTGGTTTACCTCTCCATAGAGATCAAAAGAGAGTAATTAGATTTCTGCCTGACTAGCAGGGGTAGAAAACTGTTTCATTTTGGATCAAAACCTTCCCAGTGGATTACACCTTCTATCCACTGGCTATCAACACTTAACAATTGCTTCTGTATTTGACTTTGACAGAACTACCAGAATGTTACTGTCTAATTTTCAGTGTAGTTGATACAGTGTTTTGAAGCTTTATTCTAGTGTCAGATTTTAAAATTAATTCTTCCCACTTCATGTTTTACGTTTTTACTCTGCCTGGTGTTTTGTAACAGCCAGCCTTGCCAATGAGATAAATAATTAAAAAACAAAATGGCAATACCCATCCGACCTCTAATTTACAACAAGCAAAAAACCCTTAATCTATTATTGATGATCCAGCCTTTGGATTCAGATATCACTCTAAACAAGCAGTTGTCTGCCTTGGCTTGTCTTTGCATTTCATATTCAAATGAGGTTGACGCTGTTGTATATATTTTCATCTGATGACATTTTAATATCACCAGATGCTATTGCCTGCCTAGGAGATACCTGCTTCAAATACAGCCTCCTTCTCCCCCTAAGCACAGTGATATTAAGGGACAGGCAGAAAGCAGGTCATGTTTTAAAATAACAGTTTTATAACACTCACTACTATCACTGTATTCTCACATTTTAACTGTCACAGAGTCTTTCTGTAATAATGGCTTTTTAAGGAGAAATGTCACTCTGCATTTTGATCTTCCTTAACTCAGCAGCTTTTTGAACAGGCTGAGAGCATGAAATATCAAATAACAAATAGCACTTGCAACAACTTCACATGCTAGATAGAGATTAATCTATCGGAAAATATGTGACAGCTTAAGTTCAAGTTCCATGTAATGAGCTGTCCTGATGGCCAGATGCAATAAATTCATGTCCTGATGCAGAGGACTTTGTCAGATGAAGTCCAGATCACAGACAGCCATCCACAGCCTCCCAGCACCTCCTGCCCTACTCAGAGCAAGCATTTGGGGGCATTTTGCTTGCTTACTTAGGATTAACAAATCTTGCCATTCTCACAGCTCTGAGCATTTTAAAAATAAAAACTCACCTCATTTTTTAAAAAAAAAAGAACTAGAAGTTGGCATTATTGGAACCTGGCTACAATGTATATTTGTGCAAAAGTATTAGGTAAGATTTGAGCTAGCCCTAGGTGTATGCATTTAGACTGAAACTCCCTGTGAGCTGGAACATTTTTCACTGCATCTTGGACAGGATAAAGCATCCTAACCTCTAAAAAGGAATGTATGACTATTGGTTACTGTTTTAGCTACCTGTGGTTCCCCTGCCCTTGCACAACGCCTGTATACAGGCAGATGTGTTCAGTCCTGGAGGGCACTACGTCCCGACACCAAGAAAACCTTCAAATGGTGGCAGAAGGCTGGACTTAAGGGGTGTATGTTCTGCTACTTTTCTCCAAGTGACCACTACGGGAAGATCTATGAAAATTTCTATGTAAACAGGCTGGTTAAGTACAGTCCGCCCAGGCTGGAGGACCCCTCTCTCCTCTACAAAGGGAATTCGGTGGAGTCAACCAGGTAGTCCAGGATACCCTGCAATTTTCCAAGGCTGCCATACCCTAGTCCTGGGCATGCCCCAAGACCTTTCAATTTGGGATTATGAAATTCTCCGTCCCTTGATCACAGCAGTCCAGAAGAGCAAGTGTCCTATTAGAGTTCATCAGACCAGAGCACAAGGCAGAGAGCCCCAAGCTTCAGACCACAAATCTACATTGCATGACAGCCTGGCATTGTGCTGCACGAGCTCATGTTCAGAAGCAAGATGGACATTTTTCCCCTCTCTGAAAGACATACAAACTAGAGCACAGAGACATGCCGACACGGAGGTACTACTGCATTTCAGCTCATTCTCATGGCCCCAGCTCAGGCAGGGATTTTGGCACTGCACTCACCAGTGTGGGATTAATAGATCCAGGACAGCTCTACTTAAGGAGCTCTTTCCACTGGGAAAGTGTTGGGTGTTTCCATGGGGACAGTTTGGATGCATTCTCTTTGCCACACCTGAAATGGGGACAAATGTCAGTGCTCACCCCCAAAGGCAGGAAAAGGCTACACTCTGTGCTTGGTGATAATTGTGCTTAGCGTGCCCACAAGTAACATTGCCAAGCAGCAGGGAAATACTCTATTTTTGTAAATTCATACACAAGATGGTACAATTCGCCCCACTTCCCTATTTGCTTTGTCCCTACCCAGGCACACATCTGCTTTCCAATCCCAACAGCGTTTTCACTGCAGAGCCCAGCCACCACAACCGCTGCTGCATGTGCCGAAGTGCTGGATTGTACATCTGAGCAGTGGATTCTGGTGTCTTCGAACAGGGATGTGATTGTTTGAGAAATCTGGCAGTAAATATTGTAAACTTAAATACACACTATTGAGAGATGTTTTTTTAACCTCAAGACTGTCAACTCCTTTCCCTACACTCTTCTGTTTTAAATCAGACTCAATTCTGTCTGTGGTTTTATCCTTCCTCTAGTGAAACATCTTTTTACCCAATCTTTATCCTTCATCAGTTTCCATTAAATCCTGCTCACATGCATTAGCATTAAAACAGAGACAGTAAAGATTTTCTGTTACCTCCACTGAAGAGTTACATAGGTAGAAACAACTTTATGCTCAGGTCCACAGCACAATTTCCAAGTGGCAAGGCTCGTTTAAGATAGTCCCACGCTCTTTGATGCAATTTACTGGTTCCACCCATTGGATTGATAAAACTGCTTGCAGAAATGTGCCCTAAATTGCACTAGTGAAAAACTGACATAGGTCCTCAAAAAAATAGTATTTTTAGAGTGTTGCTGCATTGTCTTAAACAGTTGTATTGTCAGAATGGCTTGGCTGGTTAAACTGAATGAGGAACCCTTCAGCTACTTCACCGCTCAAGAAGTCATTACATGAAACAGACATGCGTTTTGCTGAGATGTAGATGTGCCAGGAGGGATCCATTCCTCAACTGCACTCAAAAAACCAAGTCTTGATTCTGACCTTTTGGAGGATGTCAAACAGACACCCGCAGATCAGGGAAAGGCAAAGCACTTCTAATGCCTAGTTTTAAGCAGCGGCTTACATGCTTTGCTGAATTTGGACTAGTGACTTAATTGTGAAATTATTTGTGTTTTGTCCTGTGGGAGGGTAAATCATTTTATTAGGTAACCTTAGCACCTAAGCAGAACAGTTAAATTACAAGTGGCACCATCTTAGCACAAAGCCATTGTTCAGCTGACATCTCTGGAAAGGCGTTTCGGCACTTCATGTTCTCTCAATTGATTCCGATTTTCCTGGTAAGAGGACTGTTCTGGTCTCCATCATTGCCCCCCATTCCTCCCCTTTCTCGTTCTTCATTCTGCTCTGGGAAGGAGGAAGATTCCTCCTTTGTTAAAGTCACACCAGTCAAGAAGTACTCCCTTGACATGTAACAGGCTGAAACATAACAGACTTTGAAGAGTTAGAATTGCACCTTGTTCTACAGCGTGCCTTGCTCTCCAGTCTCCCTTTGGACAGCAGGTGATTGTGTGATAGATACATACAGTTCCTGTTCCACGGGCACCCAGGGCTGTGCGGCTGTCTGCCTCAGCCTCGCAGGCATAGGAATTGCACACAAGCTATTTCCAGGCAGGCAGTGTTCTTAGACCTTTCTCTATAGATGCCAATTAGAAGATTAGCGTCTTTTCTCTCCCCCTCTTTGCTATTAAATAGTCACACAAAAGCTGAGCTGACAAATTGCTCTCTCTATGGTGTGGGACAAAGACAGACAATAGATCAACATCATTTACTATACTCAAATCCTATTAATCACAGATTAATGAGAACATGTCTAGGGGGGGAGAAATTACCAGAATGTGGGCATATTGGCTTGTTACTCATGTAACATCTGCTGTAGCTTTACCTTTAGTGTCATGTCATCTTTTATCACATTGAAATAATGTTTGCTTCAGAAACATAATTAAGATAATGGGTCTTTCCTTTAACAATTACTGAGGTACAGTAAGATTATATTTCTTAGCCATTTGGTTTTTAAAAAAAAAACACTCTCTTAACTACTTTCTGAATGTTTCTGTTAGTCATTACAAGATTACGAAGATGTATTTATAGGCATTAATAGAGAATTGTTATTATCCTTATTATTATTAATTATAATTCTATTCATTACTTCTCTGACAAATTACAAGTGCAGAAGTAAAACTGGAGTTTAGCTTTTCAGTTTTTAGCTTAAAGAATTCTTTCTCTTTGGGGAGTAATTGTTACTAATTTTTCATCCATTCACATTACAACAGTATTGGAACACGATGTTTGTTTTGACAAACGTGCACTTTTCTAACCGTCTCCTTAAAATAATTCTATAGTTGAACTGCTTATCAATTTGTTCCCCCATTTTATTTTCTGCCATTGCCATTGGTAAGGAATATTGTTCAGTTCGGCAGCCCAGCACATGTACTGCCTCAGTGCATTTAAACGCCTACCCTGGCTCGAGTCTCCTTTTTTTTTTTTTTTTTTTTTTTTTTTTAATTAATTCCTCCATTTGCCTTTAAGACCTGAATTTTAAAGTTCTGGGTTTAAGTAATTAGTATTCTTTACGAGGCCTCCTAATGCCGTTATCCTCCATACGGAGGGAAGCTGCTCCATGGATAAATAGCAAAGCAATTACAGCTATAATCAGCCAACAAGAAGGACTGCAGCCCGCACGTGGGACCGCATCTTTTTTTTTAAAAAAAAAAAAAAAAGTAATTAAAAATAAAAATTAATTGCCCCTTGCTCTCCACGGCCCCAGTACTTACTGGTCTCTACTGGAGAGCGGCGGTGATTAGGGAGGGAGCCTAATCCCTCCGGCTGAGCTCTCATTACGCGGCGTTTCAGCACCGCGGGACCGGACAGCTCCCTCGGGGCCGGGGTCGCTATCGGGGCCGGGGTCGCTATCAGGGCCGAGGTGGCGATTGGGACCGGGGCGGGGGCCGGGGCGCGGCAGTTCCACCGCGCCCTGGCCCCTGCCCCGGTCCCAATCGCGACCCTGGTCCCGTCCTGCCGAGCATCCCCCAGGTTCCTCTCTCCTCCCCTCCAAGCCTGGAGACCTGGGGACAATTCGCAGCCAGGTTCACAGCTGCCATGGCAGGAAGCAAACACGTAAAGTGGCCAGCAGGCAATGTTAAGGCTGCTACATCTTTCCAACCTTCCTTAGGACTTTGGTGCTCCAGCTCAGCGTCATAGCTAAGTGCCTCTGCTCGTCTGGGGTTCGGAGAGCTTCACCAAACACCTGCGTGTTAGCCATGTGTTTGGGAAACCAAAGAAAGGATTTTGTGTTTCTGTAATGTATTACATCGTATTTTACACTCTCATACAGTAGTTCAGCGCATTTGCCCAAGACACAGGAAACCAGACGCAGTGCTTTTATCTGTTCAAGGAGAGTGCATCCTTCCCCTTTCTAACAGAGTGTCCCCTCACCGCAGAATCACAGAATGTTAGGGGTTGGAAGGGACCTCGAAAGATCATCTAGTCCAACCCCCCTGCCAGAGCAGGACCACCTAGAGTAGGTCACCCAGGAACGTGTCCAGGTGGGTTTTGAATGTCTCCAGAGAAGGAGACTCCACAACCTCTCTGGGCAGCCTGTTCCAGTGCTCTGTCATCCTCACAGTGAAAAAGTTTTTTCTTATGTTAATGTGGAACCTATGACAGTTAGCTGTACTGGGGCACCCTTCACTTCTTCTGTAGAAATGAGATGACTGTTCTTGAATTATTTAAATACTCATGGAGAAGGGGGGAAGAGGGAGATCAACTTTGTTGTTCGGTGGCTAAGACAACCAGAGAGAAATCTAGCCATCTGTTCTAGTCTCTGCTCCAAGAATGGCTCATACTTTTTCATCCAACAGTTGTTAAACATAGTACCTTATTGTAGGGCTGCCTACAGTAATATTTTGCCCAGACCACAAGCAATCTAGCATGAAATCCCATACTTCTTACCCTTCTCTGAGGAAACACTTTCAGCACACTGGCCTGGTTGCACCTGAGATGATGGCATGCACAGACAGAGATGATGCACTGTATCTTCTTCAGCATCCCTCAGTGAGATTAGTGGACCTCAGTGAATTGGGAAGTCCTACTTTCTTAGTCCTTGGCTTGGGCAGTTAACTGGAGCATGCACAGACAGGTCTGAATCCTCCCAAAAAGAGGGTCTGCTGCTATCTTACCTGCATCCTGCATGACTGAGCTATTCATTCAACTACCAGATATAAGAACAGTCATAAGGCTGCCAGAGGTCTTTGTATCTGGGAAAAGGGAAGAGGGGGAAAAAAAAAAAAAAAAAGAGAGATTCCACTGGCGTTAAATGTGAAATCTGTCTTGAGGATTTTAGCACATTCTGATTCACCCTCCAGTGGGGAAAGTCCTGCTGAGGCCACAGGATCTGATAGGGTACAGCTTAGACACAGCTGCTATGCCCTGACAAGACCGAGACCCTTCAAGGTATGGCCAGAAAGAAATATTCAGCTATGTGGGACTTCAATGTCCACAACAGAGAAAGTAGGGAGACTTTGGTTGGCAGCTGCACAAAGTGGTCTGGAGGATTAGATTTGGATTTAGGTGCCTAAATTCTGCATCTTTTTGTGCCTTTGGTCTGTAAAATGGAGATATATAGCCTTTCCAAGTGACTGTGAGGATAAAAGTATACATGGTTTTGAGGTAATGGTGCTAAAATTCTGGTAATGGGGAGCCAGAGACAGCTGAGGGCTGCTTACTCACACTGTGCTTCCTTTCTCAATAACTAATAGCATGTCTAGGCTTTGATGTTGATGGGTAGGCAGAAGAGTGGTCTTGATTAAAAGCATTAATTTACCTCTCTCAGATAACAGATTCATATACACAGGTCTAAATCAGGAGTAACTCCATCAAAATAAACAGCCCTCGGGTAAAACAGGTGTAAAAGAGAAGAGAACCAGACCCAGTATCTAGCAGATATCTGACAAGGTAAATGGGCGAACACAAGGAAAGTGAATTATTGTTATTATATGTGCACTTTACATTCAGTACCATTAAAATTTAATGCTACAAAGAAAATACCTTTCAAGCTTGCAAAGTATATGCAATAGGGGCTGCCAAGAACTCATCAGAACCTGTGAATGTTTCCTTTGTATATGTTGCCTTCACTGCAGTGTTGATGTAAATCAGGAGTACCTTCATCGGCATAAAACTGGCAGGATAAAAAAAAAAAAAAAACAAACAGGTCTGTTAGCTCTAAGGAAATTAACTGAGATCCATTGACTCAAGAAAACCTTTAGAAAATTTGGATTACATTTTAAATGAACATTTAATTTCATAATTTGTCACCTTAGATAATAATATTAAGAGATCTATGCTGGTCCAAACCATTGCGTTAATTACAGTAAAAGCCATCAAATTAAATTCAGTTTCTGGAATCAATAGCATTTCTCCAAGTATTATCCCTAATGATGGCCATACCTTCATTTGGAGTTTTATTAATGCATATGTTACATCTGTCACCTTCTTCAGTTGCAAGCAAACTCACTGTATGTTAATTCACACCTGGTAACAATCGTTTTTCTTGTACTAACCTCCTAAACCTGATGATAGGATGTGTCAACACCTATAGGGGGTTTTGTTTTCTTTGGGGACTTTGTGCAAGTTTTGTTCTTTTTTTTTTTAATTTCCTGCTAAATGACAGTTTCCAGTAATTTTAATCACAAGAATGGGCAATAAAAATGAAGAGCATAAAACTTCACTCTCTTTGCTGCAGTTTCCACTGTAACCTCTAGACATGTTGGGAAGTAACAAAATCTGAGCAGATAAACTTTTAGAAGTTTTATTTTGTAAATTTCTCTTCTCACTTCAAGGGAAAGTTCTCTCATGCTTCCACACAGATAAATTATGCCAATAGTTATCTACGCACACTTCCCCCCTCCCAATAATCGGCTTACATTAATTTTAAACCAAATACACCAGAAAATTCCCGATTGCACCAGCCTTCCTGTTTATCGCGTGTTTTCACGCTGTGTATCACAGTCAAACCATCACCTCCTTCAATAGACACTCTCATGACAAACTGCCAGGGCACGCAAAAGATTGCTGTGAGAGCATAACACCTCATGCTAATTTCCAGCACATCTCATCTCCACAGTCTTGCCTCCCTCTACCCACCACATCATCAATGAACTTTTCCAAAGCTACATAATTACGTTCTAGCTTCATCACAGAGGGAAGCGATATCTTCGTTAACTGTTGGGAGGCAATTTTCAGGTTGAGTTGCAGGTGTGTTTTTTCATGGTGACTGTTTCTTTCAGGCAAGGCACAACTACAGCAACGTATTAGAAAAATACACTCTTTTCCTTAGCTCTCAGTGGTCCTTTAACAGTTCAGTTGTTTGGTGGCTTTTTTTTTTTTTTTATAAAAAAGCACCTTTCATGTGACAATAACCAGCTCTAGGAACATAAGGTCAACATGTCCCTCCTCACATCACCAAATATTAGCCACTTTAAAAATAGGTGTCTGATCTAAATCAGCTGTTTAAATGCCTTCCACGTTCAGTGGAGAGACAGACACCTTCAGGGGCAACTAACCTTACCCTAAACCGGACCTTCCAGACAGTCTTTTTGGTCTCTCTGTGGGCTAGTTGGGACCACAGGCAACGCGGTCTAGGCATGAAAAACCCACCTTTAATCTCCATGTTTTGTTTCACATCATGGGTGTCCCAAAGGAAACTCTCTTAGTTTTTACTACAGACCAAGAAGCCTGTACAGGCACGAGCAACATTTGGCATTTGCAACTCACCCCTGAACCCTAAACTCACTCCAAAGACCAGCCCTACCACCGGTGAGGGTAGACTCCCCAAGCAGAAGAGAGGGAGATGGGAAAAGCTGACAAACGTGACCCTGAAAGATAAAAAAAGACCCCAAAAAATGTTACATTTGAGACGGCAAGGCAACTATTAAGGTAAGTGGAAGAGCTACCAGACTCAATCAAGGAACTGAAAATATTATGAGAGATGACAGGAACAAAGAACCTATGTTGGCTCATGAAAATTTGCAGGCTAAGGGAGCATAAACCACTTTCAGGTGCCAAAGATCTGCCAGGACATCTGCCCAGCAGGTTGGGAAGTCCTGGGCAAAGGTACTACCCATTACTGCTTAACTTCACAGCATTAGACAGCACAAATAGTGCTCGTCTGTCAGAGGATGGACTGTCTTTATACCACATGATAGATATAACCTACCTGTATACACATATCTGAGCACAACGGAAGAATGATTATAACAAAATATAAAATTTTGCAAGAACACCCTTTACAGATACTTGCATGTATAGCATTAGACAACATTCTGGCTATCAGTACTGTCACTGTCAAAACACTCTCATGGGTTTTTTATACTAAAGTACCTAACTATAAATGACTGCATGGACACTGCTATAAACAAAGATACATCCTTCAAAATATGTACATATATATACTGTGAGTTAATCCTGTTCCCTGTGAAAAAGAAATCTAGAATTGGGCCCTGCAGCAGACATTTCCCTAGGCAGTAAGTGGAACTGTCAGCCACACACAGCTTTAGCTGACCTGAAGTGTGGTGGGGGCAAACATTTCTACAACTAAGCACCAGGTGCCCTCAGTTAGCACCCAGAAACGAGGAGCCGTCTACGCCCTCTGTTGAAAAATGTGGTTTCACTCAAGACATCCAGCATTGCACCGGGATGCTCTCAGGGGCAGGGTCCCACGGCACTCGGCAGCCATCCTTGGTGCTCACCAGTAGCTCCTCTCCCTGCCCACGAGCTCCTGCAGGCAGGAGGAGGAGAACTTTGCAGGCTGCCCTCTCCTTCACCCTATGCGCCTCATTCAACTCTAGTCACCCTCCACTCTGTGATCTGAACAAGGGAAGGACCCTATGTTAAAACTAGAGTATTGCTGTGTAAAGCAAGTCTATCTCTTAGTACACACAGGAGGGCATCAGATTGTGAATTTTCAACAAGTTATAATCCCAAGACTACAAGCCCCCTTATTTTGTCATTTTCTTCCCTCTAAGTGCTTAACTTTGCAACCTTAATGCTATTATTCTTATTTTCATAACATTATTGTCTATTTAATTTTTTGCTTTCTGATACAACCACAATCACTGCCAAAGACTCATTCATGAAAAACCTGGGATTTTGTAGCGTGCAACCAAGAAAGCGGCACAGAAAGGCTTGTGTAGCTTTATAAATATAAATATATTTTTTTAATATATTTTTATAAAAATATCTCATTTGCTTGCTGAAAGCCCATCTAGCCTAGTACCATGTCTCCTACAGTGGCCAAAGGCAGGTGCTTGGGGAAAAGTATAGGAAGAGGAAAGCATAAAGTGGTATTTCCTCTGAATATCCTCTCAACAGCCAGTGGTCTTCGGCTCAGGCTATTCCTGAGTGGTGTCTTTGTGTTTAATAGATTTAATAGATTGGCCTTTCCAGCCATTCACTTTTGACCTCTTGTAAACATTCAGCATCCACAAGAGACTGGGAAAGACGGTGAATGAAAGGGAGTGCTCACCTGGGGAGAGGGGTGACCAGGGCTTTGGGCCATGCTCCAGCAAGAGCTTGTCTTTCCTATGAAATAGCCACTGGTAAGCCATGAGCAGGGACTGGAGCTGACACCACCTCTTCTGCATAAATGTTTTCCCAGTTGGTCTCTTTTCTGCAACAAAAGAAATTTTGAAGAGCCTACATGAAGCAGCAGCCTGCCAAAGGTAAGACGTGGGAGACCCACTGGCCTGGGTGCTCCCAAGAAACAGCGGGAGGAAGGGATGTGACCCTGGTCCCCAATGTGTTAACCAGTGACCTGGTGAAAAAAGAGAGCAGAGGTTGTTTCCCAAGAAAGCACCAGCTGGCCCGCGTGTACCAAGCCCACTCCCTCAAGGCTCTGCAGGGTTGAGGATCCTGGAGAACCTTGGGCCTGCATGGGGGCTGAAGCATCTGACTCTCATCAGCTGAAGAAGTGTGGCATTCACAGACCTCCAGCTGGGGTCGGAGAGACTCTAAGAGTCATTTCTCATCGTCAGAGCTTTGAACCAAACCGTCTGAGTTCTGTCCAAGACATGTGATTGCACCCCTTCTACAGCTGGATGCATGTCCGCCAGTCATCGCTCTGCCGGTCCTGATGCTGGTGCTTTGCCTAAGCAAAAGCTAATTAAGAACCTTTAAAGCTGTTCCTACAAGACTTAATACGATAATATTTAAAAGATATAACATTAATGAACACTAATTAATCAACATTGTTTATTTTAACTATTAACATTACTACTTCAACAAACTAATAACATTTTGAAGCACCCAAAATAGCTTTTTAATTTTAAGAGCAATAATCAGAAGAATCACCTGCTTCCCCTTCCAGATGTCGAGGAACAAAGCAGTGTTTCTTTTTCTCATCAGGAAATCCACGTAATCTTTTCATATATTCTCCTGCCCAAATCAATGAAATATGCCACATACTCTCCCCAAGCCTGAGATCTTTGTGGAGGGGAAGAGGAAAACCAGATATGAAGAAGGACAGTCTACATTTAAGGAGCTTTACTAGGAAGAGCTTTTGACAACCCTTGCAAAATTTCATGATGGCACATACACCTGAAAATCAAAAAGCAGGTTTGCAGTTCAGCGGTCAGTGCCGCTTGTGGGTTAGGGAGCTGGAGCTGCACCAAGGCACTGACGAGAAGAGTGCAGTCGTTCAATGGCTTCTAGCAGCTGCTGCGGAAGGGGCTGAGAGTGAGGGAAACGTCAGGTTGGCAGGAAAATACACGGAGGAAGCAAGGACAAGGGCAGTACTGGAGAATCTAGGCAACATTGCCAGCATGAGGGTCCCAGGACAGTCAAATGTGGATCAGCAAAAGGTGGCATTCCCTTAACCTCTGCCCTGCCCACAGTCTTGTTTGTCTCAGAAGAGACTGTGCAGTCCGGCTGAGCAAGGGCAGAGAGGTTTGCTCTGAACCAGTGACACAATGGCACAAGGCAATGATTTAATGCAAACAGACCTAGAGGCCAGGGTCTGCAGGTCCTGCACCTTGCTCCTCCCAAACCTTTGATCTGGTTAATGGTGCACAGGCCAGATTACAAACACCTGCATCAGGCTATCTAGCATTCACAGTCGATCAGCAGTGAGGAGCAAGCACGTAACGATGCTTGCCCAGGGTAACTCCAAATTGCTCAGGAAGGTAGGGCATAGGGCACCCTTTCCTTTGGCAGGGCACCCTACAGGCAGGGCTCCCCCATCTTTGGGCTCAAGCCAGCAGGCTCCATAGTGTACCGAGCTCTTGCCACGATCTCTGCAATGCACTTGTTGACAGCATTTACATCACAGAATCACAGCATCACAGAACGGTAGGGGTTGGAAGGGACCTCTGGAGATCATCTAGTCCAACCCCCCTGCTAAAGCAGGATCACCTACAGCAGGTTGCGCAGGAGGATTTAGCTACCTGCTTCCAGCTGCCTTGAGATGTGGGATATTTTTCAAAGGGTGTGAAAATCTCCTGACCCAGAACAGCTCTAGAAAGCCTGAAGGCCCTGCAAGTAGCTGTGGAGAAGGAGCTTACTAGAAGGTTTATGTAGTGGCTAGAGAACATCTTTGGTTGTTATTTGTGAAGAGTTTCTTGTCCATACAAAGTATTTTAGCTCAGTTCTGATATGTTTAATGCTTTTTTCCCTGGAGATTTAAAGCATGCTTATTTTGACCAATTCTCCTCAGTTCACAAGGTTGTTGCCTGTAATACTAGGTAGCAGCAAATCAGTGAGAGAGTCACACAGCCTGACATGGACCTCCCCCCAAAGACGCATCAGGTGGCCGGGAACAACCTTGTTGCTCCAGCATCCTATCTCGTCCGGAGCCAGGTTCCTGGAAACAGGCTTTTCGGCAGCGCCACGAACGCTGGGCCAAACGCCGGCTGCGCCAAACAGCGCCGTTGTGGAACCAGAGAGCGACAAGGACCGACGGCTCCACGCGTGCAGGGGGAGGTCAGCCGTGACGCCGTGCCCCGGCAGTCCGGCGCGGGAAGCACGGCCGCAGCCTGCCCAGCGCTGGCCGGGGCCGCACCGCCGGCCCGGCGGCCGCCCACCGAGGGAAGGACGAGGGTGGCGAGCCCCCAGGCCCAGCCGGCCCCGCGGAGCCGCTCCAGCCTCTCGGCGGGGACGCCCCGGTTTTGTGCCGGGCTGAGGCACCGCTAGAGGGAAACACAGCACCGCCCGGCAGCTCCCGCCGGCGGCGGCTGGCGGCCGGGGGGCGGCCTGCCCGCCCCTCCGGCGGGGCTCGGGCACCCTGCCCTGCCCTGCCCTGCCCCCTGCCCCTGCCCCCTGCCCCTGCCCCTGCCCCCTGCCCCTGCCCCCTGCCCCACACCGGCACGGCGCGGGGAGCGGGCGGCGGGAGCAAACAGGAAAGGACGAGGGGGAAGTAACGGTAAAATAGAAGAAGAAGAAGAAGAAGAAGAAGAAGAAGAAAAGAATTGTTATTTAAAATTAAAATTAAAATAATATTTAAATAAAAATAAAAATTAAAATAAAAAATAAATAAAGTCCTAATAAACTGAGGAGCAACTGCTGGCAGGGATGCTAAAATTTCTGAGGGTACACGGGTGCTCCTCTCTCTCAGACCAGTGGGCACAGCTCTTAATTTTAATTTCATTATTAGCCAGAAACAGCTTCCTGCTGGTTCGTTTCATCTTACCAGTACGGAAATCTCCCCCGCTGGCAGGAAACCCTTGACCCATTTAGCTCCTAAAAAGACAGCACTGTTCCAAACATCTACTGAATTGTTTGTTACTAACAAGATAGCTATCAAAGGACAGAGCAGTGACACAAAAGTTCATGAGAATTACCATTATCATCATCGTCATCATCACCATTGTAACATACCACACTTAGCTTGTATAACAGACATGTTTCCTGTCTTTAAAGAAGATAATGCCTGGTTCTTTACCATATCCATAAATGATCTAGCAAAGGGAGTGAAGTAGCAGAGGCTGCAGCTGATACAGAATTATTGAGAAAAGATTAAACTACAGCTGAGAAGAAGTGCAGAAATATTTCCTAATGTGATGTAGCAGAGAAATAAGAAGTTGGATTTTGCATTAAATTCCACATCAACAACTGCACTATAACAGCAACTGAGGGGAAAAATCTATTTATACATATCATGGGCTTTAAATGAACTGTTTTTACTAGGAAATGAATCTCAGAGCCATGGGGGATACATGAGGTCAGGGCTCCATGCTGGGCAAAACAGCATACAGAATTATCAGAATTAATAGGAATAAACAGGGAAAAAAAGCAGAAAACATAAATTTCTATTTCTATAAATCCTTCTTATATACATTTTGCACGTTGTATCAAAGAGACATCCGGAAAAAAAAAAAAATCGGTTCTGTAAAAGGTGACCAAGTATGGAAAGGCTCCCATATGAGAAAAAAACTAACCAGGTTCAAGGCAGAACTAGCTGAAGCTTGGAAAGGAGACAGCAGAGGGTGGTGACAGCTCAGTCACATCACAAGTGGCCTGAAAAGGTGAAGAACGAATCTCATTCCCTGTTTCACGTAACAGAAGTATTCCTTTTTCTCAGTTAAAATACCACCTAGTAGTTTTAAAACAAACACCAGAAAGTTTTAGTGGAGTTTTCTTTTCAGTGTGTGTATAATTAAATCTCATTTTCACAGGATATTGTGGAGACCAAAGATGTGGAGAAACCCACCAAGGGATTAGATAAATTCACTGCAGCTAAATCCACAAGTAGTAGCTAAAGGCAAGTGCATGGGAAGTTCCTAAAGCTCTGAAAGCTGGATGTACAGCCCAGGAGCAGGAGCATTACATATTTATCTGCTTATACTTTTTCTTCCCTAGGTATCTTCAGTTGGCCGCTGTCAGAGAGAGAGTGCTGGACTGCATGACCCAACATGGCAAAGCCAAGTGGGAAAGCTGGATCACAGCAAGGCTGTGGTTTTCTGAAGTTCATATGAAACTTAGGTTGAAGCTGGGAACAGACTTCACACCTACAAAGCATTGTATCAGGGATACAGCAATGAGTAACTACAGGGGCAGTTTCCCTGCACAACTGTGTGCCAGAGTTTCACTTGCTGGTCTGGAAATGAACCAGGCAGTAAAAGCGATTAGCAGTGGAAAGATACTAGACAGCTGTAATTATCTAAATGCCTTCCTATTAACCATGTGAGAAACTAAATCCTCACAATCACATTCGTTAGAAAATGCTAACGACAAAGTAACTACATGAAGTTTCATTTGATTAGGTAGAAGAATTCTACTCCCATATGATTACGTTACACAGAATGACCTAAAAAAAAAATAAACCCAGCCTGCCTCAGAGACCAAATGAATGTTAATACTAGCAGACAGGCAGAGAAGCCCTGTCCTTGGAGTACAAGGGCTGCTCCTGCTGCCTCCATGGGCTACAAACAGCATGGCCAGGCTCCCTCAGCCATGGCAAATGTTCCCAGCTTCCTGGGGCAGCTCCTGCCCCCACTGCTGGACCTGCCGTGGATGCTGAGTGCAAGCGGGACCAATCCGTCCTGCTGCAGCACATCATGGTGATACACTGTGTGCTTGCCCCATTTAGAAAACCCTGCAATGTCATAGCGAGAACAGATAGCGGGCAGCGGGAGAAATTCCCATTGTTGATGCCTGCACTGTTTTTCACCTGAGGGGAACAACGTGGTTCAATGGATGGGGCATCAGCGTGAAAGATGTGAGGGCAGCCTGACAGCTGCTGACCTCAGAGGTGACGGGTTTTCACCATCCCTGGCACCCCATCTTGTGAAAGTGTGTCACTGGTCCCTGCACCAGACGCGCTTGCTCCTTCCTGCGTTTGCAGAGCGCAAGGAGAGCTAAACAACGATTTCTACAGAGATGTAAAAATATCACGGCAGACATCAGTTTTCAGGGCAGGTTGCCTTCCTGGTACCTTTGCTGATTCCTTTCTTGAAATACTGATAAAAACCAAGTTTTCTTAATTCATGCCTTCCAAGCACCCACAGTTATCAGCTAAGAAGGGCAGGCCTGTTGGCAGTGGAGATGGAGGATCTCACTGCACTTTTGTGGGAAGACTGAGGCCAATTCCAGCACCAAGCTAAATCCCACAGGATCTACAACATCCATCATTTCTAGATATCCAGGTACTGCGGTGGCAAGCATGATGCCAGTGTCCGGACTCCACAAAACAACATCCGTACATAATAAAACGGACAATGTATCACAGTCCATCCAGAGCATGAAGCACTTCAGAGAAGACCTGTGTGCCTCCAGAGCCTAGGCACCACAGTGATGAGGACACAAAGAAAGAGTAAAAGCCTGCGCCAGAGGGTCTATTTCCCACATGAGTTACAGAGTGTGATTTGTTCTTGGCTGAAATTGTAATCATAATTTTTAAGCATGAGTTCCCTCCATACCCCTTTATTCTCAGGCAGACAATGTGGATTTCTGGTCCTTATGTGATTTTGCCCAGTTGTCCAGTTTAGGAGATTGAGACCCCCATGAGAACCTACAGGCAAGGAGGCAGAAAGGAGAATGTAGCTCCTCCTGAGAGGCCACACCACATTTCTGTGTGGGCACAAGTCCCTCTGAAGCCCATGAAAGCTGCTACCTGCCCAGCCGAAGAGGCCCTAGATATCATCTCACCAGTCGTCTTCTGCTCCCCAGCCTGACTGGTGGATACTGCTTGTGCTGTTGGCAGCCTGCAGACAACACATGCATAGAGACCACAGGGAAGGCAGGTGCCCAAGCACCTGGCTGCTCTGCAGTCCCCATCCTGTCACAACACAGCAGGTGAATTCTTTATACATAATCAAATAAAACAGAAGGTTATTAGATTTGAATTAGCATTCACTAACACAATTGATTGGGTGGATTTAGTCATCTAAATGGTCAATGCTAGGACATTTGGATAATTGTTACTGTTTAGTGATATTTCTTCAGCTAATTGTTTCTATTGAATAACTCACTTTGATGATGCGGCTGAAACTAGTATGCAGCTCGGCTCCTTAGGACAGGCTTTTGTCTGCCCAATCCACCTCCCAGAGGCTCCATCCTTCCTGTGGGATAGCTCTGGGTGGTCCTTAGGAAAGGAACTCTTTGGGAACTGTTCCTGCCTCTGCCAATGCATGCTTGATCATATGTTGGATGATTTCTCACAGCAGATTACCCTAACAAGGTTAAAAAAACCTGAGCTAAACTAAGCTGAAGTGGGGTTTTTCCAAACTCCGCTTGAGTGGGTGCCACCTGTGAGGGCAGCAGTGCAACAGCCCACATACACCAAGGTATTTCCTCCTCCACCCTGTTAAGCACACCCCACCCTTGCCCCCGCAAGCAAAGACCCCACTTATGCTGCCCTCCTGCCCTCTCCTCCACAGAGGGGCTCAGCCCCACCACGCCACTCCCCCAAAGCCAGGCTGAGCCCAAAGACCCACAGCACTGCCTGCCTACATAGAAGGGCTCGTGCGGTGGTCAAGCTCTGGGCATCTACCCACAGGTGTCCCTCGCCACATTCAGAAGGACACAGGTTATGTTTCTGTCTGCACAGCACCATGCCAATGTAGAGAGCTCGGAGCTGATGTTAAAGTTTTCCCATCTGAAGCTGTCTGGAAAAGGCCAAATGAGCGGACGACTGCTCCAGCAGCAAGAGCATACCCATGCCTGCTTCCTTGTGATCAACAGCTTCCTCCAGGTACCACGTCTCCCCAGACCACTGTTGTGATCGGAAGCATCAAAGTAATGTTTGTCAGAGACCTCTAGATGAGGCTGCTGAGGGAAGGTACTAAGGCATACAGGCATGTGACTGGGTCTCACAGTCATGCTGTGCCTGAAACTGAGTGATCTGGCTTAGTTTTCATTCTACTATATGTTTTCACTTGAGATCAGCTAAGCAGAACATATGGAAGGAATTACAGACACCTGCAGGTAGTTCCCCGCCAAAAGGGGAGCAGGGAAGGATTGCACCCCCAGTCCAGAGAGCAGGGAACTGTTGCTCAGCCCCATGCAGCAGGGCTCAGCCTTCTCTGTAGCCATGCAGCCTGAGTGACCTTGAGGTGACAGGGACTTGACGTGCTCACTAGGAAGGGTGGGAGAGGGCATCACATGCACACAATCCACAGACGACCTTTTGTTGTTCATCACTCACTAGCTAATTTCTCACACACGTCCCAGATGTCTCAAAGAAGCGCAGGACTGCACAGGCCCATGGCTTTGCTGACCAGCACCAGAAGCCTGTCCCAGGCAGAGGTCAGAGCACAGAAGTGCCAGTGGGACAGACAGACGCAATGAGTGACACCACTGCAGCAGGAACAGTGAGGGTGAGTAAGGACTCTTAGAAGGAAGACACAAATATAAGAGATGGACAGGGAGCTGCTATATACATATAGAGGGTGAGACACATGGTAATTGTACAGCCAGCTGAGTCCTGCAAAGGGTTGGGTTCCTATAAGCTCCTGGGAGATGAGGATACTTTGACTGTGATGTCTTCTACCAGGTCTGCAGGGGGAAAGAACTGCCAGCTGGTGAGGATACAGGAGGCAGGTGTGATGACCACCGTGGGATGCTGGGCTTTGGGAGGCAGGGGATGCAGCGAAGAAAAGGGTTCGTGTCTGTGGAGGCAGGCAGAAGAAGAATTAAATAGTGTGACTGCCAAACACTTGTTTTAAGAGGGCCCGATATGGCTTCTCTGCAGTGCTCTGAGGAAAATCACCCCCTCCCATCTCACTTCCCTTGCTGTCTTTCCCACAAATGTGTTTCAAAACCTCCACGAATCTTCCTGTTTCAAGCATAAAACCAAGCCTGTGGCCCTAAGTCTGTGTTGCCAGAGGTCAGGGTTTTCCCAAGCAAGATACATTTTTCCCTGCTCAGAAATTTCGTCTGGGAAGAACTTGAGGATTACCTTTTCCTCATTTTTCCAGGGTTCCCGAACACCTAGGGAAGGCCAGCAGCGTGTGCCCTCAAGGCTATGTCGTGTGCAGGCCCTCCAGACATCACGACAGTGCATGCACAGGACAGAGAGTTCCCAGAAGAACTGAATTTACTGCCTGTGCACAAACCATCTGACCAAGAAAGGCATGAGCTTATCCCAGAGAGATTTTTCTGTCTGGGAAACACCACAGTCATAGGTTAGTAAACAACGCCCACGAAATCTGAAGAAATCAGAGCCCTAAAAGGCATACGCTAAATGGGAAATCATCCCACGAACAGATGCAGACTTGGAGAGAGATAAATTTAAACTCCATCCAGTCTGGAAAACCTGCATGCCGTCTCCATCTGCTCCCTCTTCCTCCCCAACACAGCTCCAGTAATGAATCACTGGCCCCGGCACCCTCTGAAAGATGCACTGTTTCTTCGAGTTCCCCTTTACTACATGCAGCTCGGGTATTGCAGGACCAGCAGGAATGGCCACCCTCGGACCACTGGCCCAGGCAGCAGAGGTGAAGCACCCGCTCAGGGTGGCCCTGCTTGTCATCTGGCTCCCACAAGAGGCAGTGGCCCTGAACTTGCTGCCAGCTGTCACCTGCCCTGGCAGAGGTTGTGCTCAGAGTAAGCAGTTGGCTGCATAAAATAGGAACACAAGGGAACAAGAGCTGTCCGAGGAAATGAGGATTTTATTATAACCCAGTCTGGAGAACCTGTGCCCTGGGAGTGCAGGCAACACCCAGAGCATACAGAGCATGGGAAGTTTGGAAGAATCTGCATTTAACACCCCTGAGCCTGCCTTTAGCCTCTCTCAATCTGTAAATCAGTGCTCACCTAGCACCCCTATAAATGCAGCCTAGCTCTTCGCTGCCCCTTGGAGCTCTTCTCCCAGCTTGCTCTCCTGCAGAGAATAACTGAACTGCCCCAGTTGCTGTAGCCCCGCTCTCATCAACAGCCATTTGTAGAGGTAGAAAAGGGTGGGCTGGACCAGGACATGACACCAGAAGCACATCTAGCCCTTGGCAATGCTATGCACACTCCCTGCTGGCACAGCCAATGCTCCAGCTCTGAGCATAGCCCACAACCACTCCAGGAAAAATGAGGTTAAAACCATAGGAACTTCCCAAACAAAGTCCCAGAGCACCCTGATGGGCATTTTGCACTGAGATACTTAAAACCAAGCCCCTCTTAGCACTATCTCAACAGCAGCTGCTGCTGGCACCTGTTGCCAGCCCCAGCCGATTTGTGGGTGGTAAATTTGGGTTACCCCTCCCAGAGCCATGCGGTCTGCTGGGCTTCGGGGCTCCAAAGATCTTTCACCATGAGAAGGAGCAGAGAGCAAAAAGCCTGCCCTCCTCCAAAGAGGGTGTGCATAGGAAGAACCGACCTCGAGACAGTCCCCTGGCTGGCAGTCCCAGGGCTTTTTCAGGAAGCACCCAGCCCAAAGTTCATCTTCTATTGGGCTGGGTTGTTTTTTTTTTTTTCACTCAGGGCTATGCTCTTAGTATTGTCTAGTATTTCCTGCTTCCTCCCCTGGCAGCTGCCCTGCTCGCTCAGACACACAGCTACAGCACTCAGCGCATTAGCCCCTGTGTTTGCCACATCCGTCCCCAGGGAAATCCCTGGGCCCACACGCAATTCAGCTTCTAATTAAGGCTTGCCATGCGTCTGTCTGCTGTGGCGGACTCCCACCCCTTACAGAGAAGAGGTGTACTGGCTTTTTATGTTTATCCAGGATGATTTGCACCCACCAGCTTTAGGCATAAGGGTTGCATAGGAGCACGAGGGGGCTTAGAGCAAACTCTGTGCTGAGACAGATGGCTCTCACTGCTTGGACAGCCCAGTGTAACTCAGTCCAGGTCTTTAGTTTGCTTGAAATACCATCTAGTACCATGGGGAAATTTGTATCCGTGACCTTCTGGATCTGTAATCCAAACAGAAAGCAAAGCAGCAACCTCCTTGGCATGGCCCCTCTGGCTACCCATGCTCAGCCTCTGCCAGGCAGAGCTCTCTCTCCCGAACTCTCAGCAGGGCAGTTTTCTGCACGGTCCCACCATGCTGCTCTCTCCACCTTTGCAAGATTCCTACTTGCTGGGAAGAACTAGAGACTGTAACATTACCAAATGCCACAGCTGCCTGCAGGGGGAAAGTCCCTTTTTAATTATTAGCATGTTCCCAGTTCATATTTTCCCCATCAGGTGCTTCCACTCTGTCTGCAGCTACAGAGGGGGCTGTACTGATGGGGAGCAATGTTATTCATATTGCTGGAGGGAAAGCTGCACAACAAGCTCAAGAGACCTGCCGCTGCTTCTCTTCTCTTCCCCCAGCCCAAGTCTCTTCTTTCCTACATGAAACACATGTGGCAGCAAGCTTTGCTGCATCAGGCAGCGAGCATCACCTTAAAGCTTTGCAAGCAACATGCTTTAACAAAACTTCCACGTGAGAAATGGGAATGACACCAGAGAAAACTTGTCTTCCAAGTGGTAGCCAATTTCAAATGACTTGGCCTATATTTACCCTTAAGGCATAACAATAAAAGCAGTTAAAATTGATATAGTACATCTCATCCCTAAGGATCCCAAGAAACGCAACCAATTGATATATTAACAGCCCACAGTTCACGCAGAGAAATGCAGATCTTCCCGGGGATGCAATACATCAGTTTAAGAGATGCCAAAAATAAGCTGCAATTTAAAAATAAAAACAGAGACTAGCATAGTCAGCCAGAAATCCAGGTCCATTAGACTCTGGCCAGGACACCCTAGTTAACTTCATTTCTATATCTGTGAGACATGAGTAGGATTTTAAATGCCATAATTTGGACTTTGGCTTTACATGCCAAAAACTACACACCCCCCCGTTTGTTTGGATATTACACCAGCTCAAATAAGGTGGAGAAATACTTCCTACTGCATCCACCACACTGCTTTGTTGAGTATCTGACTGTCCCGTAATAACCTCTGATCAAAAATTTTGAGGAGGCAGGGATACAGGTTATACAGCACATGTAATACCATCAGCCCTCATCCTGGCTGACAAAAACGGGCTTTGCTTAACTTTCCTTCTTCTCATTTGGCCGTTTTTACTAAAGCTTTCAAATTAGTAGCAGTCATATTATTATTAGAAAGCAGGAGGGAAATAAGTTTTCCTTGTTCACCATTGGACTAATTGTTTGGAGCTGCCTGGTTCTTATCTCCACAGCAGCCATAAATGGGAGCCTCAGATATGCGGATTTGAATTGCAAAATCTTATCAATATGACAACGTTGAGTGTCCCCAGTCTTCCATCACACTAGCAAAATCCATAGACTTTTGGATCAATAAACCAGAGTCCTACACCAAGGGGGTATCTGCACGTGCATGTACACATGCAGACAGCAGGTTTACTTCACCAGTTTGCTTTGCTTTTGTTTTTAACGGCGTGGGCCAAGATCCTGCTGGATGTTATGAACTACCTTTCCTGGTATGTTTACTGCAACCCATGCATAGTCCTCGAGATTAAATGGGAGGAAACAGTTAATAGGTATCTGCAGCAGCAATCACAAAAGGATGAAGTTGAGGGACCAACTCTGGTAAATCAACAGCACCACAGCGACAGCACTAGACGGTTCTCATGATTAGTGTGGCAATCAGGAAATTACAGTTTAATGTGTTTGCTGGAGGCAGCAGCACGAGAATCTTTCATGTACTTTAAAAACTGATTAAAACCCTACTGCCCCTTTGCAGCATTCAGGCACGCAAGGCTGCTTCTCGGAGCCCTGCCAGCTGCTTTCTGCAAGGTAGAATAAAAACAAGCATCTCATCCCTGCAGCCCCACAGCCCCGCAGCCCAGTTTGAGTGTCCGGCGCACCCAAAGTGGAGGAGTCCTTTGCAAAATCTAGCCCTTTGGTACCAGGTACAAAACCACCTCTCATGGTCACACTGTTAAAGTGGTAGTCCCTTTTAGGTAGTCCCTTGGTCTTGAAGTGCCTGCTGGACCAGGCAGAGGAGACCGCTAACATAGTCCCAATGCAGAGAACATTAATCTCCTCTCAGGCTGATGAGTATAAAAAGCACTCCTGTGAAATTAATGCAGACATAGCAGAGGTATTAAACCAGAACACACAAGAAGACAACAAGGGTTCAATTTGGCACAGATAACTGCAGCATTCATAAAGTGTTGGTCCTGTTCCAGCAGGGCTGACCCCTGTCCCTGGATAGGTAGTGCTGCTCTGTCCCCTGAGCCCCCCAGAACACCAACACCTGGGTGAGAGGCCACGTAGGACATCAGAGTTTTGATAGGCTCCATCCTATATCCAAAAACCATGTATCAAATGCTGAGTTTGTTTCTTTCTATTATTTTTCTCTTATTGCTCATGTAGAAAATTGTGTAGAAGAACTGCTGGAACGTGTTAATTTTCAAAAAAAAAAAGAGAGTACATCAATAGCTCAAAAGCACCATCAATGACCTTCACCACCACTTCAAAACCTTTGATTTATACTATCTTCTGTATGCTGTCCCTTTAGGAAAATGTAGTGTAACGACCTTGTTAGCTGTGAGGAGTCACAGAGAAGAGAGCAGCTTTATTTGTTTTAATGTTAACAAGAGTTCTGCTTGCCCTTGCATCTGTGGCTGGCTGCTGCTTTTCATGTGGATCAGGGCTGAATCCCTTCTCAATCCATGCTTTTGGTTGGCCCATGTCTGGGGCCCCCCGTGACACCCGGGGCCAGGCTGCAGAGCAGCTATGGGGCGGCAGCATCTCCCTGGGGCAGGAAGTGGGCTGGCCTCGGCACGATTTTCCATCCAGAAAACATTTTCCATCTCCTTTCTGCCACCTACAACTGCCTGCAGTACTGCCGCATTAAAACACACACAAAATAAAAGCATCTCGCGTGCCTCCAAAAAGAGGTTTCTGCTGGTAAATCCTCGCTAAAAATAGCCCTGCGTTTGCCTGTGAGAGCAGCTGGAGGTCACTTATAGAAGGAGGCAAAGAACTTGCTTTGCTGAACTTGGTTTCCAGCCATTGCAGCAAGGATGGGAAGTTTTACACTTTAATTTCTGCGTGGTTCTAGCAAAACCCCAACTGAAGGCAGCATGGTCCCAGCTGGGCTTGATTCCCCTGCTAGTCAGCACAGGAGCTTGTTTTCCAACTCCCATCCTCCATTTTTTTCAGGGAAGCATGTAGGAGGAGATTCATTTGTTAATTAAATTTCCCCTGCCAATTTGCATTAAAAAGGGGAAAATATTTCAAGAAGCTCACAAAACTTTCATAACCCTAAACCTATCAAAGAGAGTTGTATGGCTTTTTTCTAAACCTGCCCAAAAGCACCACTGGGTTGTCCCAGGCCAAGTGATGAATAATGAAAAAAAGTCCAGGAATGGCACAGCTGGGCTGAAAATCAGGAACATCTGCTCGCAGACAGTCAGGCGTTCGCCCTCTCCTCTGGCTCCCCCTTTCATCTTTGGATTTTCTCATAAGTTCTTCTTCAAAGGAATGCCATCCCATGGGAAAATGACAAAAAGAAAAAAGTGCAGACACTGTTACTCAGTGAGGCCAGCAATAGTTGCAAGAGAAGAAAAATTCTTCATGGGAATCCCCCACATCTGAGAAGTAGAAGCAAAAATTCACCAGGGAAAAATTCAGCACTGTCAGCCGTGCAGGCAATGCCTTTTATCCATGTGGGAACCTGCATTTATCCGTTTTTCATTACCCCCGGGTGGCATGACAGCAGTAAAAAGCAGCAGAGACAAATCATTAGAAATGGCCAGAGAAAGTAAGAATAATGGCAGAAGATGTAATGTCTTCTTAAAAAGGTTTGTTTCATTACGAATATGTACCTTTTGAAAGAGGCCTGTTCAGTGCTGGACCAAAACTGGATGAACAGGAGTGGTGCACAATTCTCCTGTCCATTCCTGATCCCACTGCACGGAAAGAGTGAAAACTTCCACAGCAGAGATACAAAAGCCTCTAAACACTGAGGCAGCACCTGCACGCTTGCAGGTATCACGATGGTGTAACACCAGTCATGTCCAATACTACCTGAATCTCTCCAAAAAGTGATACCCACCCTGCTCCCAAGCAATAGCAGGGCAGATATGCAACATGCAGTTGCAGCCTCAGCATTGCTTCAGGTGGTGTTTGGTTCCCTGAACTTTTAGCACGACCTTGCTACCCTGGGCTGGCTACGAAGCCTGTTCCCGCTCGTCAAATGAGCGCTAGTTGACGACTCCTAAGGGAGTCCCTCTCACCAGCCCTCAAAATGTTCCTCGCAGGGTCAGTGATTTGCACAAGCAGGCGAAGGCCGTGGAGGAGAGCTGTTTGTGCTGCACCTCACCTCATGGGTGGTGGAGCTTCTCCAAGCGTGACCTCCACTACTTCCTATGCTTAGACGGGCCCAAGACATCCCGCAGCTCCTCTTACCAAACAGCAACGTGGTGGAAAGCCGCGGGGTGGAGGGTGGGGGGAATGCAGGGTGCAGCCATGGCCCGCAGTGCCCACCGTGCAAGGGCACCCTGGTGCAAAGAGCCCCGTGGTGTGCAAGGGACCCCCAGGGCATGCCATGGGACCCCGCAGCGGTACGCACCCCCCGCTGCCCTACCGGGGAAGGGGCACCGGGAGCCGCACGACCGGCCAGGGCAGGGAAAGCCCCCCGGGAAAGCCAGCAAGGGAGAGCCGCCCGAGGCGCAGCAGGGAAGTACCGGCGGGGACGCCGGGGAGGCGAGTACTTCCCCCCCCGCGACGTGGAAAAAGGCCAAGGCCCCTCCCGGGCCGACCTCTTCCCTCCCCTCCGCCCCCTGAACCGGAGGGGCGGCGGAGGGGAGGGAAGGGGCCGGCCCGAGCCGATCCGCCCTCCCTGGCACCCCCGGCGGCGCCGAGCAGGACCAGACCCGTCGGTCGGGCTTTGAGTGGCTGGAAATTCCCGTCCTCGGAGGCTCCTCCCCCGCAGAAATCCCCTCGCCAGGGTGTATATGCCAAGCGCCGCCGCCGCCGCCGCTCACTCGCAGCCAGCCGGAGCTCCGCCACCGCCGCCGCCATGATCAGCGCCCGCCGCCCCGTCGAGCCGCCGGTTATGGAGGGCTACGAGCAACCGAAGAAAGAGCGTCAAGGCGGCTTCCCGCTCGACGATCGCCACGACAGCGGCTTGGACTCCATGAAGGAGGAGGAGTACCGGCAGCTGGTGAAGGAGCTGGAGGACATACGCCTGGAGCCCCGCGAACCGCCCGCCTGGGCGCAGCAGCTGACGGAGGACGGGGACACGTAAGTGGGGGTCGAGGCGAGGGGGGGGGGGGGGCACACAAAGGGACACGGGGGACGGGACACGGCAGGGGGAGGACGGGACAGGATGTGCTGCCGGCGGGGAGGCGCCGGGCCGGGCCGGGCCGGGCCGCGGCGGGGCGGGGCGGGGCGGGGAGGGGAGGAGGGCGGAAAGTCCCTGGAGGGGCGCCAGGATGAGGCGGCTCCGCGGCCGCGGAAAGCCCCGGCCGCCGAAAACCCCGGCTTGCGACACGGCGCCTGACCCTGCCCGGGCCCGCCTCGGCCCGCCGCGGGGAGTCGGGGCTTTCGAGCGTGGGATTTGGGCGCTTTAACCTCGGTCGTTTAATTTTTTATTTACACCCCCCCCCTCCCCCCCTGCAGATTTCTCCACTTGGCGATTATTCACGAAGAGAAAGCCCTGAGCCTGGAGGTGATCCGGCAGACGGCCGGGGACTGTGCTTTCCTGAACTTGCAGAACAACCTCAGCCAGGTACTTTTACCTCCACAGCCTCAAATCCGGATCAGCCCCCACCACCCCCACAGAAGCACTCTGGGGAATTCCCCCCCCCCCCAAAGAAGTCCTTTTTAATTTTGGTTGGGTTTGGTTTTTTTTTTTTTTTAAAACGATGGAAGCAATTAAGTCAAAGCCTACTTCAGTCAAAGCCCACATTCAGGTCCCTAGCTGGCTCCAGCCGATGTTAGTACGCTTCCTCTCCCCGAGAGTGGCATTTAACGCCCGCATTTTTCAAATATGATGCAATGGGTTGCATCCCTCTTTATTGGGATGTTAATGATACCCTTCATATGGATTGACTGTTCAGTATCTGGAGAGCCCTAAGTTCATCACTTCCAGACTGAAGGGCAACTGTACAATATGTTGGGAAGAATAAAGAACTGAGTTTATGGAGTGTTTTTTTAATTGAGGGCACAGGTCACCAGTGGTTGAGGGGTCCGTTTGTCCAGATGTTGCTGCCAAGTTTGCAGTGTAACTTACAGGTCTGCATTTTCTCTTTTGCCTGCAGACTCCTCTTCACCTGGCAGTGATCACCGACCAGCCTGAAATTGCCGAGCATCTTCTGAAGGCTGGATGCGACCTGGAAATCAGGGACTTCCGAGGAAATACCCCCCTGCACATTGCCTGCCAGCAGGGCTCCCTCAGGAGCGTCAGTGTCCTCACGCAGTACTGCCAGCCGCACCACCTCCTCACTGTCCTGCAGGCGACCAACTACAATGGTACGGGCAAGCTGCTGTACATCGATGTTGGTGTGCTGTACTGAGGGCAAGGTTGCTGTCCCATAGAGCTCAAAGATTTCTGGAGAGGAGGTGAAAGATTGTTATGCCTGTTTGAGAGTTGAGGAGCCCAAAGCACACAGAAGTGTCTGACTTCTTTAAAATGCCACTGTCATGTAGGCCTCCTCACTGTTGATTATTTGCTCTCATGGCTTTGAATTTTGCATTTTTAGTGAGTACTTTTGCAGTGCTCCTTTTTTTGTTTTGGTTACAATAAGTTGCAGTCAAACACTGGAATAAAGCCTCTAAGAAATCTTTCCAAAATCCAACCCTGTTATTCATCCTTACTGGAAGCGGAAAGCTCTTCTGGAAAACCCTCTTTTGCCATGGATGAATCGCAAACTTAGATGTTGTCCTGTCCTGTCATCTTGACTTTAACTGAGTGATAGGGCATTAGGTTAGACTTGTTCAAATTTTCTCTTCTTTTGTGTTTTGCAGGACATACTTGTCTCCATTTGGCATCTATTCAAGGATACCTGGCTATTGTTGAGTACTTGCTGTCCTTGGGAGCAGATGTAAATGCTCAGGTATGTAATGTATACTGTGAATTTAACTGAGCAGGGCTGTGTAGTCATAAGAATCAACAGGCACCAACTCTGGCTCTCCTAACATGCCAAACCTTGTGTTATTTTCATACAGGAGCCATGCAATGGCAGAACAGCACTGCATTTGGCTGTAGACCTGCAGAATTCAGACCTGGTGTCGCTTCTGGTGAAACATGGGGCGGACGTGAACAAAGTGACCTACCAGGGCTATTCCCCCTATCAGCTCACATGGGGAAGAGACAACTCCAGCATACAGGAACAGCTGAAGCAGCTGACCACAACCGACCTGCAAATGTTGCCAGAAAGTGAGGATGAGGAGAGCAGTGAATCGGAACCTGAATTCACAGAGGATGAAGTAAGCAGCTATTTGCACCTTTTCCAAGAGAAGGGGAAAATCCTGGCCTTTGTAGGTTTTTTTTTTTTTTGGTTGGTGCCACTCTGATGGCATGATCCAGTAACCTCTTACCTATGCAACTGATGTATATAAATAGCCCATAAAGTAAGGTTATGCTGTCAGCCATCGACAAGGTGGCAGTTGAGGCAAGCATATAAATAGAATAAATTTAAGAATAAAATGTAAAAAATAACATGAGGGAACGGAGGTTAACTTCGCGCAACATGGTTCTCTGAACACCGTTCTGTTGCTGACACCTACAGAACCTTGTGAGATACAATTCAAGTTAATTGGTGGTTTTCTCCTCCCCAGCAATTGTTTTTCTAATATTCGCAGTGCTGTTAAATGGCAGACGTAACCATTTTGGTGTTGAAATTTTATACGCTGCCAAAGTCAGGGCAAGCAGAATTTGGCAGTTGTCCCTAAGTGGATTCAATACTCCCAGCAAGAGTTTTGCATTAACAGCCTTGTGTTTTTTCTTTCAGCTTATATATGATGACTGCCTTATCGGAGGACGACAGCTGGCATTTTAAAGCAGAGCTTTCTGTGAAAAGAAGTGACTGTGTACATATGTATAGAAAAAGGACTGACTTTCTTCATTTAAAAAGAAAGTCTCAATGCGGAGGGAAAGACCCGGAGGGAAATACTACACTGTCCAGCAAGGAGCATGTAATTGTAACAGGACGGTTCCAGGTTCTGGCCTGTGTTTAAATACAGGATTGGGATGTGTAACATCTGTAGAGAAATGTGACACCACCTGATAAAGAGCCACATAGCCAGTCTTCTCAACCTTGCGAAGGTAACAGACTACACATCCAGCCTGCTAGTTACAGAGAGCTATCTTATGGCGTTAAGTACCATGAGGAACACGTGTCCTCTTGTGGCAAGGCAGGCTCATACCAGCACCCCATCTTCTCGGAGACTGTGTGTTAATTTGTGTTGGGCTGGTGGTGCTCCCTGGCCTCACTGACTGACCTCAGCTGCTCTTGGTGCGGCATCCCAGGTGGAGGAGTCAAACCAAGGCACCGGTGACCTTCTGGCTGTTAGGAGAAAGTAGCAATAATGTTAACTGTGGGCATTGCAAACGCGTTTCACACCATGTGTGTCATAATTGCTACACTTTTTAGCAATTGTATATTGTGTAAATACTGTACATTTTTTGTTTATAATTATTTTGGTACATGTGAGATATGTATTTATTAAAAAAAGTCAGATTACAGTACGTTGTCCGTGAAATGGTTCATTGTCCACCTTGTTGTCCTGAGATACATGGGAATCTGCCTGGTTAGCCTTTTAAGAAGCATTTAACACCTAGTAGAGTGATAGGGTCACAGGTTCAGGGGTTTTAGGTGGTTCACCTCGGCAGTGGTAAAGACATCTAGGCAGCTCTCAGCCCTTCTGCTGCAGCTAATTTTGGAAGCAGACGTAGGTGTCGTTTCCTGCACCCGTTGTGGCAGACAGGTTGGGGGGCTGGGATTCCCCCTCTATCACCCAAGCAGCAGGCTAAGGGGTTTTGAGGCCGTCTGTGGCAGCACCCACCCACCCGCCCTCATGGCACCTTTTGTTCCAGCTCCAATACTCTGCGGCTCTTGCCAGGACTTGCCAGTGGAGGCTGGAGGTTTGCAGTGCGGCCCCGTGCCTGCTCACCCTCTTGTTTATCACCTGGCTCTGGTTTGAACTTGGACACTTTTGAATTTTCCAAAGGGGATTTCCACAGGAAGAGGGAGCACACGCCTGGGAACACGTGCTGCTGCCTTCCACCCCTGAAATTCAGGCGTGGGGCCTCCCCGGCTCCCTGCTGCTGGAGCTACAGCTCTCCTTGTCTAATTCAGAGTGGTAGACAATGTGGCTTTGATCTGCTTCTGTTGTTCCTGTGTGTTTCTCTCCAGCATTCAGGCAGACAGAATCACTTTGCTCAAATCCTCACCTGCACCTGATTATCTGTTGGAAGATTGTTGCAGCACAGAACTTATTTTAGCCCATTGTGTGACCACGTGAAGGATGGGTTGAGTGAAGGGTGACCATGTTCCGTTCCTTCTGTGCTGTAACCCCCTGGACAGGGACAGGGTGTGTCAGAGCTGCTGACGCAGAATTGAGCTCTGCCAAGAGTGTTGGCCAGGGGACTTCTATGGTGCTGGCACCTGGCCCAGCTGAGGCCACTGGAGAAGGCCACGGCTCCAGGTTGCACAGGGACTCACATTCCCTTTTCTGCCCTGCTCTTCTGAGGGGTTCTTGACACACAACCTGCTATAAGGAGGGCTCTCTGGTATGAGGAAGAGCATCAGAGTTGGCGGGGTGCTTCCTAATTTGCATGGGAGCCAAAGGCCATTGTGGAAAGGATTATATAAAATTGTCATCCTGAGTCATTTTTATTTCCCTTCCACTCTCATTGCATGAGCATAGCCCAGGTGCATGCACTGAAACTTCCTTCTGGCAGACAGGGCCATGGCTGCGTTGCAAACCTGCAAAATTTTCCAGGTGTGGGACTGAGTAAGAATCTCCCAAACCCTTTGTCTTCTTGGAGACTCACCCTGCACGCTGAATGACTGCTACATCTGAGCTGGGGATGGGGACTGGGGGGAGTTACCCACCTGCTGCTACAGGGTTTTTGCTGGCAAAGAATCCTGAGTGACTTTCAGCCCTTCTTGACTAGACACAATATTGCCACAGCTGGAAGTAGAAAAGGCAATGTTCCTCTCATTAGCTACACTTCAGTTTCCTTTGCAAAACAGGAGCTGGAAATGCTGCCAAAGTTCTGCGGAGGTATTCACCAGCTATAGGTACCAGTGTTCTGTAAGTGCTCGCGTACATGGCTGGACCTGGCATGCAAATATTTAAATAGATACTATCTGAATGCAAATACTGTTTATTTGAAGGCCAGAGAGAGGGAGGAAAGTGCAGTTATCAGTAGTACCAGGTCCACTGAGTAGTTTCCGAGGCAGGGGTATGTTCTCTGCTGCCCATTGCAACATTTAGACAAACAGTATCTTAGGAAGGTGCTGCTACAATCTTGCAAGAATTCTATAATAACTTAATAAATAAAGCAAATGCTTTACTGTACAAGGAAGTTTTGCAGCTAAACAAATCATTGCCTAGGTACCGCACACTGGTTATGCTACTGTTTGCTTCCACCAGTCATGCAAAAGCAACCGAGTATCGTATGCTGAGGAACCACAGGTAAAGCAAGTAGGACAGAGATTAATGTGAGAACATGTGTTTATTAGCAAAATAGGCTGGGACATGTTGTGTATTTGTGCATTGATAATGTAGGGCTACTCAGTGCAGAGCTTTGCCTGTTCAACTTGGTGATACAATGAGATTGTCCACTGTAGGTCACCCTCCACACCCCCGGTTACAAACTTAACAGCTCTTAACTGCTGCATGTCCACCCTGTCCCTAGCTTTTCCACACCTATGCCTTCTGAGTGTTTTTGGTTTTGCTATCTCCTCGGCACTCTGGCAGGTATGTTGCACAGTTGCATTTGTAGGACCCAGAGCAAGAAATCCAATTTGCTCTGCCAGCATCACTTTTTTCCTTATTCAGCTGCCACAGCTGCGATTAGCAGTGCACACTAGCTTCTTCTTGCTTGTCCTCCTGCCAGTGCTTCCCCACACCCGCCCAGGGTTCAAAATTCTCTCCCAGCACCTTTGCCACCTGCCCTGGATGGCTCAGCAAGTTTCAAGAGCAGCCATGCTACTGCAGATCTAGGTCCCATGAAGTTCGGTCTTAGTTTCCTGACTCTGACCCTCTCTCACTCCTTTCCTCAGCTCCTGCCATGCCTGTGTCCTCCTCTCTTACTGCCCTTGGCACCTGTATCTGCCTCTGCCTGCTCTTTTCACTCTTCTAGGGTTATCACCTTTCCGCAGGTCCCTCTTCCTCTTTGCAACACCAGCTCACCATGAACTCATTCATCCATCATGACATTGCAGAGCATGAGGCTGCGTTTTTATTTCCAGCTTTTCCCTGCTGCCCATTCTTGTAAATCCCACGGGGATATTCCCATACTTCCTTATATTGCGCACAAAGAGCTGAACTCCCCATTTCCTCCCACACCCTCCTCTTCCTCTTTGCACTCCAACTACATGCAGTCCTCCCTCACCCCAGCCACAACCCAGGGGCTGCCTTCAGTCCCTGCTGTCCTGCCTTTTAGCTCACTCAGCAGCAGCCCTGAGCTTCTCAAGAGCCTTATGGTGATGACAGACAAAACACAGGCTGCCAGGCAGGCAATGGTGGAGAGCAGAGCCCAGGGCCTGATTTTTCCCCCAATAAATTGGGAACCCTTCTTTTCCATTCACTACACCTTTGGAAGGTGTTAAAAGCAAGGGCAAAAGGCAACCCTGCACCTAGGGACATTGCACAGGAAGGCTGCGTCCTCCCACTTGCGCCAGCGCCAGCCTGACCTTTGCAGTCATGAGCAAAAACCTTTTGCCGCCCTCCCAGCCTGCTTGCTCTGCTGCTCTCGGGTTATGGTGCAGTGTGCTCCTCTCATGCAGCTTAGGCTGTGTGGGCTCTTTGACACAGAGGTGTGGGTGTCTCATCTCCCTCAGCAGAGAGAGGTGGGATGGGCAGTCCCGGGAGCTGCCTGCCCGCCTGCCTGCTGATGGGTTTGGACATCATGAGGGGCTGCAGTCCTAACTTGGGGGCCTTAACTCTTGCTGTCCTCCTCCTCAGCCTTCAGGCTTTTGATGTTGGGAGGGGGCTCCCTATTGGCTACTTAGCATTTTACCCACCGAAAAGAACTACAGGGCCAGACAGGGGCCAATGGACAGTGTTTACCAACCATGTGTCCTGCACCTACCTGTTGAACACATCTACTTGCCTGCCTCAGCAGGACTCAATGCACCAGGAGGTAATGAGGCCACCAGGACCCTTAATCTATCCCCAAAAGTGGCAGCCCCACTGCTGCTGGCTTTGCCCCACATTTTCAGTTCGGATTTGGATGAGCAAAATTGTTGAGTGAGGAAAGAAAAAGGTAAAACCAGTAACAAAACCTGAGGAAAGATACCATGATCTCTGAGGAGGAGGAGAAGTACAATTTGTGACTTGTTTTAACGGAAAATCTTCCATGATAGTGGACTCTGGGCCAGGCAGGGTCCCAGCATAGATAATTTTTCTGCAGAAGCTGAGCTGTGGAAGTAATTAAGCATTCGGTTGTTCCTAGAGGAATGAATTGCAGAACAGAGTGCAGGGCTGGCAGGGAGGAACCTCTGCCTGGATGAAAGCCCACCGTCACTTCAGGGGGGTGGAGGAGGGATTTTTCCAGCATTGCTGTGCTCCCAGTGCCAGCGCTTTGCTGGGGAGCAAGAGCTACATGGGATATCGAGGGACAAGGGAGCAGGAAAGTCCTGTCCCCTCACGCCAGCCAGGATGGCACACACCACCGGGACAGCTGCTGTACAGCCTCTCCCTGTCTCTAGGAAGTGCCTGTCACCACTCTGGCACCTCTCACCTCCCCATCCCTTCAAACAACTCTCTGAAGCATTAACATCAGGGCCAAAAGGCTCCCTTTAAACCCTGACACATTTATCGTTCATAATGTAAGAAGCTGAAGTCCAGAGGGGTTGAAACAGAAACTCCCCCCAACATCCTGGAGGTTTGACTGCCCTCCCTCCCCTTGCTCCAGCACTCAAATTTTCCCAGAACCATCTCCTTGTCCAATTTTCCAAACAGGACTTTCCAGTCCGTGTCAGGAGAGAGCTGGGGTTTTCCCCGCTCACTCCTTTCTGCAGTTTTACCCTTTCACAGCAGTCACAAGCTGTGGCACCAGGCTCCATTGCCTCTTCAGCAGCGGGAGTGCAGCCTCCTACCTTCCCACTACCAGCCCCAAAGGCTTCCCTGCTCCGAAGGAACAGGCCTGCCCCCCTTTAATTTAAATCCTTTTCCCATTCACAGTTTTAGTTAATTCAGATTCAATTTCCTGCACCTCTTTCAAGGGAAGCTGTTCATCCCTCCAGCCGAAAGCAAAATATGAGCAAATGTTTGCAAAGTGATTCAAGAAAGAGCCTTAAAATGCAAACATTTTTAACACTTGTACCCCGTGAAGGGCGCACAGCTACAATTACAGTGCAACACTTAACTTGGTTAATTATTACCCCTGGATTTCAGTAGCTTGGAGGAGGGAGTTTCCCAAGGCCCTACAGAAGATCTCTGGAGTGCTGCTGCTCCACTTCAGCAATGCTCCTTGTTTTCACTGCGGAGTGCCCAGGGGTCAGGTGAGACGCAGCCCCCCCAAAGGAGCACTGACCGGTGACAAAGGAGAGCCCGTGGTGTTTTCTCATGCAGCGTGGGAGGACCCACAAGGTATTTTTCCTCTCTGCGTGGGAAAAGGACATGCCACGTCTCAGTCAAAGCTCTGTATGCGTGCTGAGCTGAGAAGAACTGAGAGCCAGTAAGGATGGCTGCCCGGCCTGTGCAGCACACAGAATGAAACCACCCTCTTCTTTCATTTTTTTCTAAGTGGATTGGTTTCCATTCCTGCATGCATCAAGGCTGATGTTTCTGGATTTCATCTAAAAACTTAGATCTGACTCCTGGCAGTGGCTCCTCTGAGACGTTTTGCCCCAGCAAAATAACCAGCCCTCCCCCAAGCTGCATGGATGCTCCTTACCCTGGGCTGTGCTGAGCGCGGCTTGGGGAAAACCCTCCCAATGAGGGGGATTCACGCACCACCCACTCACCCCTAAGCACACTTGACATTCACCTCCTCTCAAACAGCCTATGAAATTTCCTGAGCTGTAGTAAAACATCCAACATTGCCTGTCTGTCCACCTGCCCCAGACCTCTCCATGCACCCATCCTTGCAGCCCTGCACCCCCAGCAGCAGCAGGCTGAAACGCATGGTGCTGAGTTGCTGGACCACCCCACTGCAGCGAGGGAAATCTCGCAAACCGCCACGTCTCCTGCCTTGACAATCAGTCTCGCAGGACAGAGCTCAAACCTGTGGAAAATTAAATCATTAGGTGGAAACAGGGATAGCTGGCAGCAGTGTGAGAGGCTGGCAGGCTTTGCCCCTGGTTAGCTGGGTTTAAACAGGAGATCAAACTGTACGAGGGCATGTTCAACAACTATGAAATGGCAGGAAGGCAGAGGGGGAAATGGCAGCAGTGCCACCGGGGTGTGAAAGCTAGGTGAGACACCACCAGTAGCAGACACAGGTCCAGCAGGTCCCCCAGCTCCACTGCCGAGGTGGTCTCATCCTGTTCACAGTCAAGTGGTAGCAGTTTTCACACAGAAATGCTTAAGCTTTCCCTACAGCACCCTCCCCTCTGGCTCTGTCCCAGGGGAATGAAGGTTAGCAGGTCCAGGAAAGTCCGGGACTTCTGGCCAGGATTGCCTTCGACCCCTGGATGATGGCACACAAAACCAGTTTCCCTTCTCCATGCAGCTGACTCCCAAGGTGAGCCGATCACCAGCTTCCCTCTGCGAGCCACGTCTGTATCTGAGGGACTTCTGGAGCGAGGAACTGATACCTCTTCATTTCCTTTTTCAGAGAAGTCCAAGCAAAATGGGAAGGGGAAACCATCCAGGTGCATGGTGGCATGACCAAGCCTCCCTAGGCGTGGTGCTCTGGGAAGCCTCGTCCTAAAAGCAGATGTGCTGAGGGGCAGAAGACAAGAGGACCAATCTGCACCCATGCACTACACAAAATTAGAGAAGAGCACCTCAGTAGAGCACATGGCAACTCTGTGCCACAAGTAGGACCACAGATATTCCTCACAAAGGCTTGCATGTGCAGAAGGTGTGAGCCTAGCCACACCACAGCATCCTGAGAATGAGTGCCAATATCTGCAAACTTTCTGCTTCAAATTTAAGAACAAGTGGAACAATTCAAAATAGCAATTTTTTTTTCGTTGTGCAAAGGACTTGTTTTGCTCTGCTTTGTTTCAGTTAGAAAAAGTGTATTTAAAAAATCATATGATTGAAATCATATTGAGAACATCCCAACTGAAACAGAAGACTTCTGTAGACTCAGAAAACAAGAATTTATTTCATTTTTTTTTTCATTCATTGGAAACTTCAGGTGTTTGTCTTCTCACTCACCTGAAAAATTTTCTCTCCTAAGCTTTTGTAGTTGCGACATAGCAGAATTTCCTCTCCCACTCTCCTCCTGAGTCATGTGAACTGACCTGGGGCTTACCCTGTTGTCTCTGAAAAGCCAGCCCCCAAATTTGCTTCCGATTGCCATCTATATAATAGCTATTAAACTCCTCTTGCATAGGTGCAAGTCTTCAGTTAGCCTTGCAGCTAGCAGCCTTCCATAAGGTCTATTTGGCAGCCTCTTGCTGTCACAGCACCCACCCCCCTCACACACGTGCATCCTATTCCCTCTGCCCATTGACTCCATCTTTTGGTGGCTCTAACTATACCAAGAAGAAAACTCAGCTCACGGGAGGTGACATTTTCAAAACTGATCCTGAGGGCACTCTTGTGCTGAAAGTTTTGGGGCTGCAAATCAATCCATGGCGAGCGTACGGCTTCTGGTAGGTAAACTGATGCTGGTTCTGACACCAGTGTCCTGCTGCCAGACGTTTTGCCCATGACTTAGACCATGTCTGAAGGCTGATTCAACCCAAGGCGTGAAGCCAATGCACATGACCCAGGGAGTGTTAGGTATTTCCCATGCAGATGCTGTCATTCAGCAATAAAGCAAACGCAGCTTGGTGTGTCCTCTTCCTGGAGGCAAGCCCCTTGCATCGTAAGCACGTTCATCATGAAATGCCACCACACACAGCTTCGCAACATGACCATAAGAAAAACGTTATCTCTGCAGTCATTCCACTTCACTGAGTTTACAGCTGGCCCTTGGATGCTGTCAACAGAAATTGCATATTCCTTGAAAGCACAGGATAAAGACAGCTCCCTGTAGCCTTATTAATCATTTTGTTTAATGGCACATGAAATATCATCTTCATCTCCAATCCCCAGATCATCCAAGTTTTGTCTCTGAGAATAGCAAAGAAATCATTTGGGAGCAGTGTACCTTTAGGTGGTGGCAAGCCTCCCACCCAAGCTGGAGTGCGCAGCCAAATGCTGTGTTGGTGAAGATGCTGCTGCTGAGCAGGGTGCTGGCACAGCCCAAGTGATCCTGTCCCTCGGTGTCCCTTCCCCCACATCTGCCTGCTGACACCACAGGGAGACCAAGAGCTTTTGCCCCAGGCTGGATATGACCCTGGCCCAGCGCAGAGGTGAAGGACGCTGTACTGCCAGGCCTCATTGCCAAGGGGGCTTTTAAGGGTGAACTAAAAGGCAAGTGTGCCCTAATGATAGAGCAGACTTTTTTATCATGTTTCAGCGTCGCTTAGCCCGAAGAGCAGTGCTGTGACACACGCAAAGCAGTGCTGTTTGCTTCTGGGGGCAGCTCAGTGCTTCTGGCGTCAGAGCCCACAGTCGGAGCAGGAGATGACCCCGTCCCTGCAGCACTCCAGTGCCTGCCCTATCCCACTCGCGGTCAGGGACCTGCTTCAGCAAACCGCAGGAGGAAGTCAAAGACAAGACGTATGAGATCAGTGAAGCAATGCAGAGCATGGTCCCGCTTAACCTCATCGGTCTGCGTGGAAACCCAGAGTTCAGGGCGTAACTCACCAACGATGGATGTAAACAGTCATGACAATCAGAAGAAAGCAAGCTTCGAAACGAGAGCAAGCACTGCAAATGTCACCCTTTAAAGGGTTAAAGCAGAGAGGCACCAGGTGCACTCAGTCTCCACTGAAGCGAGCAGGAGCTCACCACCTCTGAACTGAGCCTCCAGGAGCTCTTCAGAAAGAAAAGTGCAAGTTGGCTCAGAGTGACCGAGCTGCTTTGCGTGGGATTTCATTTTACCCTTTTTTTATGAAGAGGTGGTGAGAAAAAAAGGCAGTGATGGTAAATGCAAATATCTGCAAGAGACATCAAGGCCTCATCAGGGAACCGGCTCAGCTCTGCCATCCCTGAGCACAGGGTTAAGGGAGCTGCATGGTTGTGACTTATGACTGACATGGATATTGCTGCAATGACTGACTGCTCTCTTGGCTGGGAAGTAAGTCCCTTTATCCCATCAACATCAGCTGGGGCTTTTTTGGCTCCTACTCAGACATGATCGAAATATGTACTGAAGATCTGTTCTTAAAAGTGAGAGCTTGACATGCATGGCTGCCTTTGGCATTACAAGAAAGGCAGAAGAAAGAGGAAATTATTTGGACTGTGCACATGCAGCATGAGCTGCATCAAGCTGCAGACAGGATGATTCTTCTCAGATGTCCTGCAGCAGCTACATTGGTGACAGCTAAATTATTTCTTGCACTGCTGTAATCATACACGTAATGAACTTGCTCCTGCATAAACCTAGAGCGTCTCCCTTTTGCTAACTGGCAACCCGTTGGGCCCTCTGTCCCTGCACAGCGCCTCACAGATCTGATGTGCAATGTCAGACACGCTTCTGGCGTGGTTTCAAGAGTCCCCAGGAGGGGCCTCTGCAAGAGCTGTGTGCTTCCAGCATCTGCCAACTGGGGCTGCAGATGTCCCGGCAGAAAACCTCCTTGCCAGGACAGAACAGGCTGATCAATACCAAAGGAATGAAGGAGAGGGAAGGAAATGTTTTTGCTAGCAAACAGCCAGCAATTTAAATTAGGAAGTGCACTAACAGAAGTGAGCCTGACTGAATGTGGTATTGGCCTCTCCAAATACTTGCAGTATGAATGCTGTAAGTCCCCAGTGGGGAAAACTGAGGTACAGATAGTCAGTGGTTTATGCTGCAGCACAGGAGGGCTTAGCCCGCTCCTTAACAGCACCTAGGACAACGAGAAAGTAGAACGTCACGTCTCCTTCAAAGCACCTTCTGGTAACAACAGTGGCACGGCTTGGCAAAGGCCGGCGCTGGCTCCATCTCTGCTGCTCACTGTGTGTGTGACTGGGGCCAAGCCACTGCCACCCTGTGCAACTCTGCTGCTCCTCACCCGGGCAGGCTACACATGCACCTTAGGGCACTGCAACCAGCAGATGCAAAATGCTGCCGTAGGACACGGAGTCACAGCCCACACTGGGCTTGTGGCCCGCAGGATCTCTGCCCCGGCTTTGGGCTGTAAGCTCCCCAGGGCAGGGACTGCTTTTAAATAGGTGCTTGTGGAGCTCCTGGAGAGTATGTGCTACCAGTCCCCTCCTCTGCAGAGCCACAAGGAATATGAACTAGTCAAACCTGAACCTACAGCGTTAAAGCAGTTGGTGCTGCCAGCTGCAAAGGTACCCACTTTGATGTCTGCTGGGACAGCCAAGATTCGGGCTGTCACCTGTGCACTGGGCCTCCCTCTGGTGCGTTAGCCTCTGCTAAGTTAGCAGACTTCCATCAGCGATGTGCAATAGGATGAGGTAAAAGACTGTGGACACCTGTAATCCGAGCTACACGGAAATTCAGGAGGAATTCTTGCTCAGCAAGGGTCTTGCCATGCTGGTAGGTTCAACTTTGCTCAGCCTTGCTGACAGAGGGACTCTATGCAAATGCCATTCTCTAAGCTTTTATACATGGGACTTTCAAAAGGCTCAAGCTCTTCAGAAAAGAATTTATAGGATCAGATTTTCCTATTGCCCCTCAAGTAATTTTATTAATCACTGGGTCCATTCTCAAACATCTTTCAACATCGAGAAATTCCACTTAATCACAGCCTGCCCTGCTACCACCTTCTCAGCATCAGATGGAGAAAGAAATGATGCAGCAAGGACCTTAGTCACACTAACACTGCTTCAAGGCTGAGCTGGGGAACGGGACATGAATCATCTTTGCCGTTTCTTTCTTTTAAGGGAAATAGCGAAGACGACTGCTGCTCTGAAAGTAAAACACATAAAGCAGTGACAGGTCTTCCTGTTTCCTTCCCATCTCGGGTCCCTGCTGTGTGCTCCTTCCCTGCACTTAGCTGTATCTACTAAAAAAGCCCATCTCTCTTTCAAGCTAATCCGTGGAGATCTGTTTACCATATCTCAGCAAGTGCAGAGCCACACAAAGCTGTTTTCCAGGATCAGCTGGCAGAGGGAATTGCAGAATATTTTCCAAACAAGACAGTTCCTTCTTACAGAGGACTTTTCTGTGTGTACAGATGCATAAGGGCAATGGGATGTGGGGCAGTGAAACAAAAGACCTTGGAAAGGCATAAGCGTGACAGTGATAGGCATTGCACTGCCTCACTTTTACAAGCCTGCCAGCTTGCTGGAATCCACTGAGCCGGTCTGGTGCCCAGGACAGGGAGCAAGGAGCTGCCTACGCAAGCAAAGGGGAATGCCAAGGCCAGAGATGCACCTCCAGCCTCAGGCTGGCCAGCACGGCAGGGGGAAGGAGGTGAATCAGGATGAGAGGTCATGGCAGAGCTGTGCTGTGAAAAGTGCTCTCCGTGGCCTCTGTGGCCTCTCCTCTCACACCCCTGATCTAAGGCACGCAGAAAGGGGTGCACCCCGGAATAGCATGGGGCTCTGCAGATGGTTCCTTTCCCATAGCGGGATAACCGAGTGAGTCGTGCTCTGAGGCACTGTAATAGTGAGTAGCAGAAACCCTCTCTGCATAGAAGGGGAGAGGACAGGGGGAAACAGCTGGAATATTTTGCCCCCTCTTTCTTCTACCGGAAAATGCATAACTGCAATTTCCCATGGCTGCAGCCCCTCAGGAGAGGAATAGATAGCTTGCTGGAAGAATCCAGCATTTTTTATCTAGATATGCTTTGGGCAAGGCTTAGGTAACGCTCAGCTAAAGAGCCAGGAGCTGAACTCCGCACTAATGCTCCCTCCAATGCTTCAGCCTGCACCTGCCCAACTAAATGCTAAGGTCTTCTGGGGCAAGCAGCCCAGCACGACAGCTGTGGCTCCCTGCCAAAGCAACCGGGAGCTGCAGCCCTCGCTGGTGCAGCTGGCAGCTGGGCACGCTGCAGGGCCTGCCTCTGCAAGCTGTCCAAACGGGCCGGGTCCGAGCAGTAGGCTTGGGCTCTGCAGCAAGAAAAAGCATGCAACTCGTTGCAAGCAAGCTGGGTCATGGTTTGCTGCAAAAAAAAACCAACCCAGTACATTGCTAGGGAGAAATCCCAGCAAGCTGCTTGGGTAGGCAGGGGTTGCCCTATTTCTGTTTGGAGTTTCCTGGCCTGAAATAAAGGCTCTTGTGGTGAGAGAAGCTGCGTGCATGTGGTGAGCTCGGCAGGTTGCATGCGTGGGATCTCCAGCACATGAGGGGACGATCTGTGCAGTGCGACCAGGGCACTTCAGCTGCACTTGTGCAATCAAGAGTCCAGGATTTCCAAACACTCTGGTGGCCGGTCACAGCTGCTGTGCTGCTGGGATTGCTCGACGTCAGCCAGCCAAATTCCTCAGCTTCAGCACAGACAAAATTTCCAAGAGTGAAAAGTGAGCACGTCCAGGGAGGCTGCAGAAACAGGGTAACTGATCTGTGTTTAGTGGACCTCCTCCAGGGAAAAGGTCAGAGGAATCCTCCCCTGCAGATCACTTGCCAAGGACGGAACTGTGCGCTGCCCGGTTGGCCCCTTCCATGTGTCCATGCACACGTGCTGGCAGGCTGTTAGTGTTCCTGGCTGGTCTGAGCCCTGGTTTGGACAGAAAATTGCCATTCATTCATCAGCCAGGGCTGCACATGGAGTAGCTTGTCATTAATTTTGGTAGAGCTTGCTTTTCCATTGCCACGAGTTTGCAGCCATCCAAACTCAAATGACATGCAAAGCTGGGAATCCCCCCACCCCCAAACCTTTCTATCACCTGAATAAAGTCATCTCCCTAAACCACAGGCCATCAACCTAGTTCCAGCTCTTGCCAGAGATATTACATAGTAATGCCAGTGCTTGGAGATAGGCACCTACCCAGACTGCAGCGCTACCTATAAGGAGACACAGCTTCGCTTGCTTTTGCTGTTCCAGCCCCAATGCTTTCCCTCTTTCTCTGAGCCCACTACCACCCTGGAGCTGCCGGCTGTGGCCAATCCTGGCTTCTGACAGCCAGCACTCTGGTCACGCAAGCTCCTGTGCAAAGCAGGTTTCTCAGCTCACTGAACTCTTGTGTTTTGTTTGATGAGATTTAGCAGCTTGAAGGAGATAAACAAGTCCATTCCTAGAAGCTTTGCCGCAGGAGACGGCAACCTCTATTGGCCACCAGAGACAACTGTGCAGGAATGCGGTGCCAGAAGTTACACGAGCAGGGAAGCCCCCGGCAGGGGATTTTGCAACAACATCCTCGGCATCCAGGACATCATGACAGCTTCCAAGGTCACTCTTCTCCATCGGCCCCAGCATGTCTCTCTGGCAGGCACTGCAGTAGCTGCACGCGCTCGCTGAGCCCTTGCGCAATGTAAAAATCAAAGCTGTGCTTGGGGCAATCTGAGCTCATGTTTTCTTACATTTATACAGCAAAACAGAGGCCTCATCCTCAGAGTTGAGCAAACCCATAATTTATGCTGCGATGATCAGCCTTGGGCACATACGGAGCTGCTGAGAGAGCTGCTCACATTGCTGGCCACACTGCAATTTATTTGCTAGCCAGGCTATTTCTAGCTGTGTCAGGGACACTGGGTTACATGAAGAAAACAGCTCGTTGAGCAACAGGCTGAGTTTCACACTTAATAAGGCCACCACAATCACCAGCCCAGAGGTCTTTCCAGTCTGGTGTGTTGTCTTCAGCCATGACCAATGCTGGAAACAGTGGGGTATAACCTCGCCATCGCTTGGGCTCCTAGGCAACTAGTACTGCAGCCCTGTGCAGGGAGATGCCTCTGCCTGTGTCAGTGACTGTCTTAACTACCCAGCAGCAGGAGAATTAAGAGCAGTATAATCCAATCTCAGCTGGAGCTGATGCTGAAGGGCCTACAGAAGTGTACTCTGAAGTGCCACAGAAATACAGCAGCTATTACACCCCAGCTTCAGGAAAAACTACTTGTTCTCCAGTTGCATAGCGGAAATCAGCACTTGGGCATGGATCCCAGAAGAGATTTAAGACCCTAAATCAGGATGCTGGCAGGCTGTGAAAGCCTGAATCCAAACCCACCATCTAGAAGGCCTGTGCTCAGCAGTTCCCTAACTCCTTTCAATGTGTACAACTCACTAATGGTTTCTCTCTGCTTGGCTTGGAAGCCCCCAAGTAACTGGGGTCTGTGTGGGGGTGTGTCTCACCCAATGACCCTTCAATGGCTATTGCATGCACCCTCCTAGGAAGAAGGACTGCTAGATCTTCTCTCCCACCCAGAAGAAGAACCTAACCCCACACTCCTGCACACCTTGCTGCTGACCCTATGCCCCTGCCCTGAAACCCTGACATTAGGGAAGGAGAGGAGGCAGCGTGTCCCCTCTTCTCGCTCTCTCTCCTACCCCAGGGGCCAAGGCTTATCTTCCATGGAGATGTGCCAAGCTGCCCTTTGGCTGAGGGGCGAGAAACCCATTTCTCAGATGAGTGCCCTAGGTAGAAGTTTATTATGTTCACCCAGGAGGCTGTTACCTTTGAGATATTTCAGGAGGAAAAGAGAAAGGCTGTGAAAGGGCAGCGATGTTCACACCAAACCCTAGGAAACAGCCAGCTGCAGCTGAGTCAAGAGTCTGGATATTAAGGGAGGCAGATCTTCAGGCAGAACCTGTGCTCAGTGTTTCCAGCTGACTAGAGGCTCTGCGGAGAACAGGACTGGTTTGTTGTTTTCGGCCTCTCGTTGAGAAATGCGACATCAGAACAGGGCTTGCTTCAGCCCCAGCTTTGCTAGTGGAAGAGCTGATGACCCTGGTCTGCCTGGCTGCCGTGGTACCCACATCACAGCTGGCAGAGAGGCTTGCATGAGCTTTCTCCCAGTTCAGTTTAGACAGAAGCAGCCAGGGTGGCTTAGACAAGTTTAAATTAACCTATACAATCTTGCCCAAAGCAAACACAGGGAATTGCACTGTAATTACTCCACCAGCTATCTGAGGGGGAGCAACCTCCAGTGGGAGAGGAAGGTGAGAGCAGGGAGATTGAAAACCTCTTCCAGACCTTGCTCAGGAGGAAGAAAAGTCCTTGTGGCCCAATGCATGCAGGAAACTCCTCCTAGAAACCCACCAAACTATCAGGGTGGGCAGCAGCAGCAGCATCCCTTCCTAGCAGCAGGCAAAGGCTTTCGCTGAGCCCAGAGGAACAGGGAGGTGAAGTTCGTGGACTTTCTGTATAAAAACACAGACAGGGCCCTGAAGGCTTATTGTGGGAAAGAGCAAAAGAAGCTGGTGGGACTGGGAGCACAGAGCAGGTTGGAGGTAGGAGAGGGCCCTCCTCAACAAAGCAGTCAAGGCCGGGGAAATGGATGTTGGACATGCTGGGAGATGGGGCTGCCATGAGAAACTGCCAGGTGAAATGGTAACTTGCATGACCAAGTATCTGCCCTATCGAACTAGAGAAAACAGGGAAGATGAGGAGAAGAGTCATGTGGCTCTCAGTGCTTCACCATGGCGACTGGCAGAATCAATCTCCAGCCCCCTAGGCCTCCGTGCATCAGGGAGGAGAGGAGTGGCACGGCTGTCCCACTATACAGGTGTTGCCTCTGCTCACGTACGAAGGTTCACCTTGAAAACAGGCCTGGTACCAGCTAGACGGGTGATGAGCTCCAGGGCTGGCCACCAGCCAGAGGAGCTGAAGCCCTTCTCAGCCCACAAGGAAGCTGGGGAGGCTGAGGTGGGGCGCTGGAAAGATGCCAGCTGCTTGATGGAAACGCAATCAGTTAAACCTGCTGCTCTCACCTTGGGAAATTCCAGGTTCCTTCCACAAATGAAATGTTCCCTTTGCAAACTTGTTTTGGTGGGGTTCCTGCATACACCCAGGCTGTATAAACAAAACCAGTGCTGAAAGTAGAAGCATCCACACTGTGGTATATGCAGGATTCCCTTCACTTCTTGTGTTAATTGTGGTGTGATGGCCACCCTCTGTCGCCTCAGTAACGTGCTCAGTTAAATCTGATCCCTTTGAACATCTGCGATCTGAGCGGCACGTGCCATCACATGTGCAGATCCCCTGAGAGATGGCTGACATTTCCTAAATCACCTGCTGACAGATAGGTGTCTTGGTGACTCAGCTGTCATGATCTGCTGCTGCTTGTCAAGGAGGGTTTCACCACTTCCACTCTGCTTAGCTAAGCCAGCAAGGCACGTGTTTGAGCTGATGTTTCTTCTCTGCTTCATGGATGCTTTATGTCATAGCTGAGCTGTCAGTGCCCTTCTTTCTTCCATTTTGTTAGAAGGGAGAGAGCTACAGGGTGGATTTGCCTTGAAGTTACTGCAACTGGTGACATGCTGCACTGAGCACGGGCACTACAGAAGAGCTGTGAAAGGAAAGATCCAAACCCTGAGGTGGGAGAGGATACAACTTTGGAGGAGCAAAGAGCAGATGTTGGTGTGGAATCACCTTGGGGTAGCCAGACAAACCCTGGTTTACATGGTAACTATATGACATTATCCACAAGAAGAGTGAGAACCCAGGAAAAATCAGTGAGGGTCAGGGTTGGGGGCAGAAACACAGAAACTTGCAGAAATTCTGAGTGATGGGGGAAAGCAATTGTCAGGCAACTGAAGCAGATTAGAGCAGAGAGTTACAGATGAAAACATTGCCTGAAACTGCTATCCTCAAAGCAAAATTACCCCTGGATCAAGCCGATGCAATTTCTAGCTGAATGTAGTGGATTTCAGTGCAAATGGGTGTGCCAAACAGGTGGGGGTTTTTTTAGTGTTTTTGCTCAGAAAGCAGAGTGTTTCCTGTGGTAACTTGCAAAGAAGAACTCCTGTTCTCAGGTTTGGAAGGAAGGTGCTTTTCCATGCCCCCCAGGGACAGTCTCTGACGGGACATGCTGAGGAGAAGGCAGGGCTTTCTGGTGGGCTTGGGAGCAGCCAGGAGGATTGTCTTTCTGTCCTCACACTCTTTTCTTCCTTTAGGGGTGCCTGGCTGCTGCAGGAGCAGGGGAGAGGCTGCTGTCGTGGCTCTGGTGGAAGGCTGCAGTGGTGGAGCTGTGCCAGCACCGGCTCTGAGCCACCCATTTGGCTTGGGCTGTGGTTTTCCGGGGAATCACCCAGACCAAAGCAAACACAGTGTGCACCTGACGGATCTTATTAAAGCATTTCTCACTTCCCTAACGCAGGCAGGCAGTGTCCCCCGCCAGTCTCAAGTCCAAACCGGGACCAAGCTGCCCAGCTAGGACAGGGATTGCTCCTGTGTCTCACCACACCGAGGTGTCCCCAGGCAGGTGGGGGGAAGGTCCCACACAGCACAATAAGGCATATAAGGTCCCTTATGCCATTTTCTGGTTAACCCTCATTTCCCTAGGGTTCTTCTCACCCACTTTCATAGTGATTCAAGTGGCAAACACTGTCAGGGCCTGATTTCCACTAGTGTACAGACTCAGAGGGCCACATGCTGATCAGAAGGTCAGTGACAACCCACTGTACTCCCCATCCTAGTCCCATTTAACCCTCTCTGTAGCACTCTGCTGCTCTGAAGCACTGCAGAAGCAGAAGTTTTTGTCCACGAGCTGAGACGCCTTCCCCTAATCCAAGTGTCACTTGATGTCTCCCTGGCTCCTGCTGACCATTTGCCCGGAGAAGGAAACACTTGAGGATGTTTTCAGCAAGCTTGCAGGGTGGAAAACATACACATCTAAAAGTCAGATTGCTTAGTTAGGGAAAAGGGATGAAAAGCAAGCCCACAGGAACTGCAGGACGGACACAGTCCTTACACGAAGAAAAGGCACACTACTCCCACTTTTTCAGCCAGCTTTGCCTTGCAGCTGAACACAGCAAGGGACCTACATGGTGACAGAACATCTCCAGGGCCCATTTTCTCTCCCTTCCTTTTTTCCATGTGTTTTTGTTTGGTTGTTTGTCTTTTTTTTCTTTTTTTTCTTCTGCTTGGTTGTATGTGGCAACAGCTACTTTAGGAAGAAAGCATTGCTCTGGCCTCAGCATCCACTGGTTCAGCTTACTCAGCTTCTCCTCAGGGGGATTTCTAAAGGAAGGTAATTGGCACTGTGGCTAAACCAGCTTCCCTTCAGCAGACAGTAAATAATCCCTGACCTCCGGAAGAGGAGCAAATACACTGCACCAGGGTGAACTATTTCACGCAGTCCATGGTAATGCCTGCTCCTTGTCCTGCTGATAGCAGGGGAAGGAGAATCAAGGTTTGTGGTCTGATGTGTTCATAGCCTCTAGTTCCCCAGACCCTGTAGCTGACTAACCATGCTTGAGGGATTTGAAGGCATTTTCCTCTTTGTGAAAAATAAATTTCTACTAAAGTTAAAAACTCTGTTAGTGCTGGTTGTACAGCACCTCTTCTCCTCTGTTTGCACACCCAGTCTGTTTTCCCTTGCTCCTTATCTGCTTAAAATCAGGAATATTTTGAACAAAAAAAGTTAGAAAGTTTGTGGGCTTTAAAAGCTCCCTGTGCCCAGAGGCACTGTCTGTTTTCCTGACAAAACAGTTCAGGGTACAAGGAGGATCCCTCCCTCCACCTCATACCAAAAGGGTCTCCCCGGGCAGTTGAGTCTGCAGAGACTGTCATGAATGGAGCAGCACTGGGTGCTCACTGGCTGGGATGCTGGGGTGCTCTCTCCTTTCCTTGCTCAGAGGACACTGTTGTGTAATGACAAAGCCCCTGAGTTTTAGGAAGAAGAAAAGAGGAAGGAAACTGTGCAAGACAGGGGTTTCCCAGACTCCGACACTGTCTTTATACACGGTACTTTTGAATGGAGGAGAAGTCTGGGAACAGGGAAACAGGAGGGGGTTTTGGTACCTTTACTTCTCGCTGAGCCAGTAACTCAGATCCCCATCGAAGCTGCGGTAGTTTCCCCACCCCAGACAGCCCACGGCAATCACCTGACACGCCCACACAAACCAGGCGGGACCCTGTAAGCTGCAAGACCCACACAAAGTGCGTGAACAACCTCCTGCCTCATTTACTCGTGGACCCATTGACACTACGAAATGCTGTTGGCAGGGCTAGGACTGACGTGTGACCCCGGGGTAGGTGGGACTGACCCAGGAGCTCCATCCACACCCGTGCCTGCCAGCCCGCAGGGCTCCCCAGCAGCGAGCGTCGCACCCACCAGTCCTTCCTGGCATCTCCCACCCGCCGTGCCGCAGGGCAGCTGGGATGGCTGAGTGCCCTCCTGTCCCAGGTCCCTGTGGAGGGGTGGGAGCATGTCATGCTCCGTGGCACGGAGGGGAGCACAAGGTGCAGTGCATACGTGCCTGGGCACAGATAAGCTGCACCATCCACACAGCCTTCGACACCTCCCCGCTCACACCCTCTGACTCTAATTGGTCTTTTAATTAGGTCCTAGCAGGCTTTTTTACTAAGCTTGTTGAAGAGGCCAACAACCAAATTTAAGCATTATCTTCGATGCAGGAGCTAACCCAGCAGCGAATTTTGCTGTGAAGCCATTGTCTACATTGCAATATTTCAAGCACAATTTCGAGCACAATTAAGTTTGACCTACAGCCCCTAGGGGGAAAGATGTCACTGCCCATCCGACCACAAGAGATAAAAGCATAGACCAGCCCGCTCTAGCCTTAGCAGACAAAATCCCGTTATTCACTCTTTGTAAAGAAAAACCACACGGCCCCAGCTGCAAAGGCCATGATACCTCTCTGCACTGAGCAGACACCATTTGGCTCATCTGCAGGACTTTCAGAGGCACTAGCAGAGAAAATCTTCAGGGGGGGAAAAGACCCTGAAGAGGCCATGGACTTTCATATAGATTTCTACTTTGTTTACAGGATCCGGAACCAAGTTCGGTCCTGGGCTTGCTGAATATTTGGCCGCGCTGCTGTGGTGCAATTACCAAGCGTGGGAATTCCCTCCAGGGAGGAGCTCTGTGCTGTAGGTGTGGTACCAACAAAAACAAGCACAGGTTTTCACCGCTTCTTTCAGGGTGGGCCTCAGAGCTGCCTGGGGTGGGGAAAATTGCCTTGAAATTTTTCTGCTGTTTACAGTTTAGTAGAAGAGTAATTAACTGCTAAGTGTGTGGAAGTTGGAGGGGACAGGACTAGGACAAGCACTGATCTGACAAATTTCAAACTATCCTTCTCCTGGTATTGTATAACTTGCAGAACTTGTAATTTTTGTCTCAGAAAAAGAACACAGATCCCTTCTCTCAGATCAAAAAATATGCCCGTGACCTGGGCATAAGAGGTTTAAAAGACACCTGAAAACAAGAGCAGTTTATAGAAGTTGGTTGGTTTGCATGAGACTGCTCTCTAAACATGTTAAAAATGGTTGGAATAATCATGTTTTAGGATTAAGAAGAGGAAAGAAAGAAGGGTGGAGTATTTCTCACTGTTAACCATGGCAGAAGGCTCCTCCGAAGCCACCCAAGGTGTAAGGCTGTAGCTGCACAGGAGCTAGCAAACCACTGTGCCCTGCAGAACCCCTGCAGTAGGGTTAGCAGGCAGCACTCAAAGCCTGGCGGAGACATGTCCGCCCCGTTGCTATTGTTGACAAGACTGCACCACACAAGGATATTTTTAATCAAAATTTTAAAGCACAGATCCAGCTGAAACAAGCTGAGCAGGTTCTGCCGCAACTATATTTAATCACTGTTCTGAATCCTCTCCCACAGCCCATGGCACAAGGCTCACATGAGCACAGTGGTGCTTGGGGCTGGCTTCCTCTCTAGCTCAGCTATCCTCACATGACCCTGCTTACTGAGGACAACGCCGTTTTCTTTCCCAGTTCTGAAAATCAATGGATGTGCAAAACTGAGTGCCCAAGTTTTGTTCACCATTACTGCAAATACTCAAGTTGCATTAAATGTGTATCTTTCAGCATAGATGTACTTCAAGATTTTTGCTTCATTTTATTTACTTATTTTCAACAGACCTTCCAAAGGCAAATCGGAGGCAGAACATTATGGGAGAGCAGGCACCAACACACTAGCCAGCACATTAACCTCTCTCAGGTACTTGTCAAGAGCAGAGGGAGGGAGCTCAAGCCTTTCACCAGCAGGAACGATTCCAGGCAGTAACCACAGCTCTTAAATCCAGCCCTTTCAACCACCTGTTTTACGCAAAACAAAGACGCACATGCATCAAGTTTCACACTCTGTGTATGGCTATGAATGAGTAGGTACCTGCAGAGTGGGCTGAAGTACCATCTGGAGGATTGTACTTTTACTGTTGGAGAGTGCCACGAGCTAGCGATGTGCCTGAAGTTGGCAAAGAGCAATTGTTTCTTCTCCTAGGTAACGATCCATCTCAAAATGGTTTCAAATACCAGCACAATATAACTGTGGCAACCCGCAGTACGTGGCACAACAAAATCAAGCGGTGTGCTTTTTGCACTCTGACAGGATGGTAACACATCAGCCTGTGCTAAACTAGGTCCTATCCTCCCTGTTTCCACAAGATCTTATCCTCTCCCTTCTACAAGCACTGGAGCTCCAGCAACTGTGAGCTGAGCCAGACACAAGTTAATCCTGCAGTGAAGAAGGGACAAGTACCAGCCCAGATGGACTCCCTGACCTGGGTCAGCTTGCGATCACACGGATGCCATTGCTGGCACAAGAGATGGCATGGGACCAGGCAGCCAGTTCTGACTTAGATCTGGTAAAGACGCTATGGACCCGCACCCTTGCCTGTTCACTGCAAGAGCCAAACGTCATGGATCAGAGCCTAGAAGCTGAAACAAGCCCCTTTGCCCGCTCTGCTCTTGCAGCACACCTTGGCCTTGCCAGCCGTTTTGAAAGCTCACACTCCCCACAGAGCTGGATTACAGCATGTATCTATCCACACATGTTGATTCTTGTTACAAACCACAAGTGTTCATGTATTGTGATGGTATGTGTTTTGATTTGCTACCAAAGTGGGAAAGTATCGCACGCTCATTATTATCTGCACTTGAAATAAGGGCTATAACATCATCTTGCAAACATGTGCTTCAACAACAGAAGCAGTTTCTCAGTTATCCTCCTGCTGAATGCAATGCACGTGCTTTTGTTTGTCAATAGGTCTAGCATCAGAGCACAGAAAAATCCATTTTATGCTCTTTTTCTCTATTAATAACTAAATTCTCCTCTTAAAATTGAAGGGGAAGAACATTTGCTACTTCATTCCTGTAATATAGACCACTTGTAATGCTACTTATCACTAATTCTTTTTGTTATCTTCCTTTTCTGGACAACGTTATGCCCCATACCCTCCCGTGGGTGCCAGGACATGCACAATATCTGTTTAGTCTCCTGTCCTGTCCCATTCCCCACTCACCACCACCCCCAACTTATTTTGCAGCCCATCTCGGTAGCTCTTGCCTTTGAACGCATGGACCATTACTGCACCTCAGGCGGACGTCCCCACTGAACTACCTACATAAGAGCTCGTGTCTGTTTCCTGTGTTGGAGTGAGAAAGATGTAGGTGTCAGTGCAAAGTACCCAAAGTAGGAAAAAAAAGTTTTAAAAAATTACTTCCTGGTGAGTACTGTTGTCACCCAAGGGATACAACTATTTTTGCAGTTACAAAGCTAATTTTACACTTTTTCATACTTTATTTACTTGGTTTGTTACTAGGTAGAGAAGTTAGTAATGGAAACTTCTCCTGGAGATAAGAACCAGGAATATTATGACCTAATCTTCTAACAAGTATTCCACTAACATTTCACGTGCACAGACATCCACAAGGCAGAGCAACCGGGAGCTACAGGCTGAGAAATCCACTGGAGACTGAGGGTTCAGGCAACTTGCCACTACCTTGCAGCAAGTCAGGCAGCCTTCCCAGTCATCACTGAAAATCCTCCTTTCTCTCCCATCCCTTCTGCTAACAGCCCTGACAGCAACCCTCCAGCTTTCTCACAGGCACCTCCTGTTACCTTCGGGGGCAGCGAGTAACTAAGATAACCTGGTAGCCTATTTTCAAGGTTCACCACATCCTTAGGTGAGAAATGTTTTTTTCTGTCAGCCAGGCATTTCCAAGTACTGTTAACTGAAACTAGGCTAACATTCAACGCAAAGAAATTTCTTCACAAGACCCTAAAGGTATGCACAGCTGCAAGTGGTTTAAGGGACACAGATGGAAAAGGGAACCAAAGAAACACTGTCCATCCCACTTGTGCTACAACCCGCCCCAAGGTGGCTGTCTCCTTTGGCAGCCAGTTTGCTGCAGGTTTTCTTGACACCTTGTTGGAAGTTCCACCTTCCTAAACGCCGTGAAGCTGCACTGCCCAGAGAGACACCCTGACTGGCCAGCCATGCCAGCCTCCAGCTAGATTCCAGAAAGGCAGCTTCGACAGATTCAGAGAACTAAAATTTGCTTACAAGGAAGGATTTTGACTGCCTCTCCTACCAGATGCACCACTAGTTTAACCAGACCCTGCTTATGGATCCTGTCCTGCACTGCCCCCTGTGCTGGCTGGTACTACCATTGCAGGACCAGCCTCAAAATTGAGTTAATCCTACTTCTCTAGAGGGTTAATTTTTTTTTTTTTTTTTTTAAAAAAAAACCCATATACTTTGTTTCCAAATCAGGTTACCCTGGTAGCCCTGGAAATGGCTGGTCAACACAATGGGTATAGGAGCAGAGGAACCAAGAAGGAACTGCTGTCCCGCAAGAAACCCTCTTCAGACTAGAAGGGAGTAGTCTCGATGCTGCTCCAATGAAGGCTTTTGTCACCTGCTGAGAGAAGCAAACACCACTTTTGTGGACCAGGTGCCATCATATAGGTTTAAGTCAAAGAGTAGTCCAGGGGATAACGAGCTGTAGATACTCCTGTTCTTTTGGTGATGCAGGCTGTGGTTTCCACAGTGCCTTAAACCAGAAGCAGTGCAATCCAATTTCCCGCTTCCCTCCTTCACACCAGCACTCTGACCAATTTGATCCCACAGTGAGCCAATTCAGGTCACTGATCTGACAGAGCACTGAGCCAAACAAAACCATATTTTTCATCAGTTTAGTAAACAGAACAGCTTGTTACAAATGTAAAGGAGCACCAGTGCTGGCTGAAGGAAGTGGGCGGACTTATCTGTGAGCAGAACAGGGAGAGCGATCGTACCTGCAATCATCACAGCAGCACCCGATGTCACCGAAAGGCATCCCTATTCCTGATCATGCACTTTCATGCCATATTTATCCATCCACTACTACTAACTACTAACCACCCACTATGCCGGTGGGTGTCACAAGAGGCAGGTTTCTGGAAAAGAAAACAAACAGATATAATTTGCTGGCCAAAAAATTACATCTTGGCTGGTGTGTCCCCATCTGCACTGCATACTATTCCACTGAAGCCTTAGGAAACTTTATTTCAGAGGCTTGTGGTTCAACATATACATCAGCTAAGCCACAAAGAGTTGCACAGCAAGGCTGTGCAGTGCATTTGCAGCACCGGTAAGCTCAGCTACAGGTGACAAGTTCTAAAAAGCACCAGGGGAAAAATACTAACCCAAAAAATGGAAGCACACACCTCTTCATAGATGACTCAATTCTGCCAAATGCAGTTAGCTGGATTTTGACTTGGTGATATGCTGGGTCTATTTATTCAGAAGGTTTATAGTCAAGTACATTACGGTTCCCATACTTACCACTGCAGCACAGAATTTGCAGAGATGATGGTGACACAGGTAGGACTACTACTAAATAAAAGATTACTATGCTAAGAAACGCTTGGTGAATAGCAGCAAATACTGCTAATAACGGAGGTTTTTGAGAGTCATTTAAGAAATGCAAGTTTATCTGTACAGACATAGTACAAGAGAAAGTGTTTTGTTTGTTGGTGTGTTGTTTTTTTTTTTTTTAAATGTGAGATTCATGATAAACAAACAAAATCCAGACACTATTTTAAGCAACTTTGCATAAGCACGTGATGATCCTTGTTTTAGTTTGGGCATGAGAAGTTCGAGTTCACTGTCCCAATGGATCCTGACCTACAGGATGTCTTGCATTGTTTCCAAATAGTTTGGGTTACAGCAAAACAAGAGAACAGAACAAACCGTTACTAGCAAGAACTGGCTGGAACAAGCTATGACAATTTAAGAACTTCCCATCTCAAAAAAAAGAAATCACTGATTACAAAATGAACAGCAATGCCCCTACCGTTATCACCCTGGTAGCGTAGGGCTTTTTCTAGAGGAAAAGATGAATACTGTCATGGATACGCTTCACAAAACTTGATCTCATGAGCGAACAAGGCTGCTGTTTGGCAGAACTCAAATAGCAGGCTTTGCTTCTGTGTCAGGGAAAAAAATGGGAAAGTTCATTTTCTTTTTTTCTTCAGATGCCAGCAAGCTACCTACCTAGTTCTTCCATCTTACTTCCAACAATGTGCACTGAACCAAAATATTTGGACACCTGGACACTGGCTTAATGAGAAACAGGACAGAGAAGGTAGAGAAGAATGCAGCATATCATCCCATGTCATTAACATCACTGTAATATATCTACACTTACTTGCTCCACCTGAACTCCCCATCTACCTCTCTGTGCTTAGACTGTCATCACTGGAGGCTTTGCAGTGAAAAGTAGTGGTCAAACATTGTGCATTGCAAGTTGATTCAGTACCACATGTTGCATTTAAGATCCTAAAGAGGTTCATTCCTGCCTGCCTTAACATCTTTTGTTTCCAAGATGAATACACAGACAGCTCCTGAGGACCCACAGACTATTTATGCTAAGAATCCTTATTAAGCTATTTCTGTCTATATGTGCCGTTACAGCTTCTGGGCCCCCTTTGGGGCAGAGGGGGCGTGCTCATAAGAAATCCAGATGCTTTCCAGAGGCCAATAAACACTGATTTACTTAAGCTGACTGCATGCGCTTGGATTTGCATCCTTCCACTCTACATAACTTATATCCTACGAAGAGCACTGGGAATCTAACGTGGACGTAGTTACATGGCTGGGCAGAGCCCGTCCCAGTTTAGCACAGGTAACACCAATCTGGGTCTAGTACGCAAATAAGACTTGATCCTATTCCTGCTTAACCGCTTGTGCATTCACACTGGAACTGCACCTACCAGAGTTTTCAGCACTGGCACAACAAACCACAAACACATGGAGCGAGCCCAAGCCTGGTGTCGCTCTTGATAAGCTCTAGCCAGACGAGAAGCGTTAGGACCATAGCATGCACGCTCTAGTTTCTCTGCACGTGCCAGGTTTGAAATAGCAGACGATACCAGGTACCGCTCGACACCAGCCACAGCCGGTACAGTTTGGTTGCAGGTGCCGTCTGCTCCAGGGTGCGAGGAATGGGATCACATGCATGCGTCATTCGTGGGGTTTTCCCATTAGGTCAGGTATCCCCATCTGCGTAGCTGCCTTATCTCAAACAACAGAAAGCTTTGACCGAAAAAGAAAAATCCCAATCATTAGTAGTAAAAGAGAACCATGAATTTTCACTACAGGACAAAATACTAGCAAAAATGGCATTTCAGCTGCTGCAATTTTAAGTTTGCTTATTAAAAAAAAATGCAACATTCCCAGTTAATATACTGTAGACAGCTTATTTCATCATCTCTGAACGCAAGAAGGGACATTCTGCACTGCAGAAGTGTAAGGTACAAACACCCCTTGCTCTCAGAACCACCATCTGAGTTATACAATCACATACAAGCTCCAAAATTTAGAATTAAAGTTGTTGCAGGGCGTTTTAATACTAAACACTATGAAAATGTGCTCTAGTCATATGGCTCCCCAATTGTCATCTTCCTTTTAATTTGTTTTGTTCAAGAAGTCATTAGTGAAGTTTTAGACTCATAATTAAAGCTGAGCAAGAACACAGTACCAGTGGATTATATTTTATGGCAGAGTAAATGATGACTTAAGTCTACTCAAATCCTAGGTTGTTATAAAACTGGAAGATTAGGAAGAAAGTTCCTAGGAAGTTTCAGTAACTCAGCTGTCACTTAGAACAACACAGACCTTTCCATATGTGCCATTAGTATTTGTTCTGCCAATTGTTGCACAAAACCACACAGAATTCTCAGATAACAAACCCAAAACCAGAAGCAAGCATGGCTTCATCTTACCATCTACACTACGCTATCTGACATGAGGAAAGCTGAAATTTGGAAGCACTAATGGGAATTCAGGAAGCTTTGTAAAGTCAGTAATTCACAGTACATTTGTATCTCCTCAACTCAGTTATCACATAAGGTTAGCATTAGCTTTTATTAAAACCACCGCACAGAATTGCATCCCCTTTACTACAATGAACTTGAAAAAAAACACATTCAAGGGGCTTTAACTGTAAAGAAAAAGAAAAAAAATTAAGCAATCCCAGTTTCTGATGACTTACGAGGCCTTCCCCAAATGTCTCAAAAAAAAAAAAAATCAAAGAGAATTTTGGAGTCATTAAAGCCAACACAGGAACAGCACAGCAGAGGAATGAAGGCAAGGAGCTAAGTTGTATTAGCTTGGCATTCTTCCAAGACGACTCCCGTGTCTACCCAACAGCTAAAAATGCCTGCTAATCTTCCCTTTCTCCTCAGTGTCTCCCCCCTCACAACTTCATCATCTCCCTTTTTACTGCTGAGGCCGAAACCTCTTCAATTGCAGCAACACAAAAATGTATTTCCCTTCACCGTGACTAAAGTTTTTGCAGTGTTCTCTTTTCTCTGAGCCCAGAATCTTTGAAGGAGCAAGGAGAATTGCATCCCAGAGACATTCTTGTTGGTGGACATTGTTGCCTCTATCCAGCCCCAACATTGTTTCTGGCACTGCCCAACGCCTCAAAACCAGGTAGGTGACAAACAGCCAAAATCCTAAAATACACCACATGTAAAATCTGTTCCCCTAAATAAACGCCAGCTTCAGAACTGATTAATTATAGCAGATGTCTGTTACACTCATTACCTGCACCCCAAATAAATCAGTCTAAAGGAATGCACTGGGAATTGCAGCTCAAGTTTTTTCTTTCAACTTTTGTCCTATATCCTCACAGAGACGTGAGCAAATATTAATATATTCTTAATTTCCCCCCAGTTAAACCAGTGATGTTAAAAACCTTTCAACATCAGGGCAAGAAGAGAACACATGTAAATGCAAGAATTCTCTCAAGACACACACCCCACATTATCTGTTATAAAACTTTACACTAGGAGCCAAAGCACAGAGTATAAAATTTCTCTTAAAATACAACTAAAAGGCAAGCAATCATCACAAAAACATTCAAAGTCATCAAGCACTTTGATGTGTATTTCACAGAACTGAAACTTAAAAAAATACAGTAGAAGGAGACACCAAGTATTTCAAAAACCTCTGTTTTATTTGTACAGAGTAAAATACATCATACAGTGAACATTGTTTTCCACCCATAATCTAAAGCCATTAGTAAGTGTTTTCTTTTCACCAAATCTCCCAGCCAGAAGCACAGACAATGGAAATGGGAATGCTAATTAGTCTCTCTCTGCCAGAGCTACAAGGTGCACATCAATCTCTGCTTCTGTAAGGATCCTGAAAGACAACAACAACAAAAATGTCTTAAATAGCTTAAATGATTCTTCCCCTTAAGCTCAAATATTACAACCTAGTATCTACCCAAATAATTTTATACAATGCATCTTTCAGTCCTTTAAAGCCCTGCTGCCAGGGCCGCAGGCCAACATTCCCACTGGTTTTGAAAAATAAAGGAAGAATCGAAAGAACTAGAGAGCAAAGAGGTAACACATGGTAGAAAAAGAACAGGAAATTCCTCATGAGTAATAAACTTGCAAGCTGGGTCCTGGTGAGAAGAATGGGTATGGTAACTAGTATGATTACTCCAAAGGGGACAGAGGTTTTCTTAGCCTCCTCCCTCTGCTTGTTATCCATCCTTTCTGAATAGGACACGAGACCGGTAAACGAAGTTGGGCAGAAAGCTAGCACTTGACCCTCGAGCAGCAGCAGCAAAGGGGTAATGCAGCTCCCGCATGCTTTCTCAAAAACATTGTGCTATTCCATTGTCCTAAACACATACCACCAAACGCAAAACCAGCCATGGTTGCCATGTCAACTTTAAACTAGGAAGCACTCAAAAGACTGCACCTATAGGACCCAAAGGTTTGAAGCCTCTCTCCAATCCCCACCTACCAAGCAGCTTGACTAAAGCAGCAGAGGACTCTTCTTCCTTAGACACTTAGCTGTGTGTGTCCCCCCCTTTTTTTTTTCTTTTAATTTAAAAAAAAAAACAACAATGAAAGACTAAGGCAGAAATAACTGAACTCCTCTGCAGCATGTCAGACTTACCTAAATTTTAGGTAAGACATACCTACAGTGTCCATTTGCAATAACAAAAAGCCCCAAGACTTGTTCTCCCCCCTTCCATGCATACTTCTGCAGCTATACATCACATTGTGAGAAGACTGTCAAGCACGCTGTATCTCACGTGAGGTGTAGCCCTCAGCAAAAGGATTTCCAGGTGGTGCCTCGGCAGACGGACCAAGACACCTTGCTGCACACAGCGTGCTGCACTCAGGTTCAGGCAATAATGGGGGAAGGAGGAAATTGCAGGCGTGTGGCTTTCACGCTACGTGGGAATGCAGTGCACTCAGAAAGTAAAAGTTCCAAATCACTGCAGTGATTTTTAAATCCAGGAACTTTTAATCTTGTCAAATTTAAATACCACAGTTCAAATCACACAAATTCATAATCTACTAACTATATACTGGAGATGTTAAAAACTACTACAATACCAAGATGAGCAAGAGTAATTTAAAGATCCTATTTAGAAAGGGATTAAAAAACGAAGGGACTTACAAAATTTTCCCTAATATAAAAGACTTTACTGTGTTAGTTGTCATGACTATGATTTCAAAGTGGACTCCAGATACTAGTACAAAGAAAAATTTTTATTCTTTTAAGCATGAAAAATCATCTAGACCAGATGTAACTACAGTATAATCATCACATAAAGCAATACCCTTTTACGAAACAAAAGACAACACTTTTCTCTACTGGATTCCTTAACCATATCAAACATTTTAAATCTGTGTTATTATTCTTTTCAAATGCCTTTTACCCCAATACATTTTCAAGAGTTAGAAGTAAAAAAAAATCCCAAACTTCAAATTCTGACATGTGTCTCTCTCTCGATTTACCATTACACAAGAAGTTAAAACTAATTGCACATAACCAGAGAAACACACCAAGTTTTACCAACACTGATCAACTTACCTGAATTTAGGATTTTCCACTGTAACTACACCAACTTCTATTTCTGAAGGTTTGAAATCAATGGATAGTACAGTAGACAGGCATGTTATTGCTGTCTGAAAGATAAACAAAAAACCTATCATTAAACAGAAAGCACTAAGGGTTTTTTGGTTTTTGTTTTTAAACAGACATAGCATTAACAACTACCCTTCCTTCTAGTCTTAAGTTATTCCTTTCCACTTCAAAGTCTCAGCTGAAAAGTTTCAAATAGTTTCCCCTTGTTACAGACTACAGTGCCTCTCTGGTCCTCTCCCTAAAAAGCCCAATCTATGAAAACCAAAGTGATATGTAATTTTCACAGCAGAAAAACACACCGCAACAAACCCAAAACCTCTTATCATGCAAAGATTAAAACCCCAGGTCCCAAGGACAGAACATAATTCATTAGCAGCAAACAAGACAGACATCATCATTACATTCCACAATTACTCAAAGCTTGCAAAGTTTCCATTCTGGCTTTTCTTCTGGTAATTAAAATTATGCTGGCTGTTTTTAAAAGCTGGCTTAACTTATTTTTTCCCCACCCTAATCATAACCTGTTTTAAAAGGTGTTCTTTGCAACCACACTCATAGTTAACCTGCAGTAGGGTCACAATAATGCTACAAAGGTATACCCAAAATGACAGCTGGGCACAAAAAGAAGTTTCATTAAACAGTTATGTGACTAGATGCTTATCAAATCTGTTATTCTGACACACTGGCATTTAATTCTGAGCAGTAATGTGTCAGGAAGTGTAGAGCACCAGACAAGACTTTTCTAAAGTTTATTTTCAATATGTTGATAATATATTGATTGTGCAGTAATTCTGTAAGACTATATAGATGTCTTATCAAAAGACTGCCAAGTTGTAAAAAGAACCCCCAAACAACAAAAAAAACCCAAAATTTTTAGCCTTTGAGCATTACCTTGAACGCACCACAAGCTTTTAAAAAAAAGCAGAACGTGTGTGTGCGCGTGCAAAACGTGACTCCTGTTTTTGCTTGACAGACTTGTTTCTCCCTGTCACCAACAACTTTTCAAGTAACAGTTTTGTTACTTTTGTAACAAAAAGGTTTTGTTACAGATTGTAATTTACATTCACAATCTGGGCATTTTTTACAAAGACCACAAAAAGATATAGAAGCACATCCAGGATCTGACTGGCAGGTTAATTACCAATTAAGTATTTGCGACATACCATGGAATTTTTATGAATTAGAAACAAGAATGTGAAAAGACTCTTTCATTTACTTCCAACCGCTCAACTAAGAGACAAGTACAGTCTAATCAAGCAGTGATAGAAAAACACATTTAATGTGAAAACCAGAGCCAGGATAAAAAGGATCTCTGAGGTAGTTTCAAATACATTCAATTTCAGTATGCTATGATTATTTAACCCCTTCAGGATCTTTTCTTTAAAGAAATCACATATTAAGGAAATCAGTACTTATTAAGACACACATATAAAACTCAGGGGTTTATGCTGAAGAACTTTTTTTTATTTAAATGGTACTTTCACAGTAACGTAGACTTCAGAAGTAATTTAGCTGAAGGTCTGAATCTGCATAGCACTCACAGGGCTCTTAATACAATATTCTGTTTATACAGGGGAGTCAGTTGCTTGGGTTATGACTCCTCATTTCAGCTGCTGATCTTGTGATGCAGGAAACATAACATTTTGAGAGAAGAACAAGGCCTGACAGGAGAAACAGGGGGGCCATGGAAGGACTGTTCAGACAGATCTCTACAGTGTAAGTGAAAAAGTACGGATGATTTATAAAATAAGTTCACTGACCTGCTTTGTAAGTAGGATACATTTTTATAATGGGCCTTGAACAACAGTTTTCACAGTAGGCATAACAGGTGGTGTTATATTTACTAAACTCGTGGACAAGCACTACCCCATCCTGTTTGAAATGCTTTCTAACATGAAGTTCGTTTCAAGTGCCACTAAAAGAAAATTGTACTGGTATTCCCAGAATCAAGCACTGTAGTAACCAACCTCCAGCTACAGTGGGAGTGCAACAATTAGAGATTCTGCTTCAGCTAACGTAAAGCAGAAAAAACAGATCAGACGACTACTTAAGCATTTGCAAAATACCTTCAAAAGATTTTTCTGGTTGGAATAGCTATACTCGCTCTGGCAGCAAAACAGAACTGTATGAAAACAGGAAATGCCTAACCGCATTCCTCTAGATCACAAGCATATTCATTAAAAATACTTCAACAAATCTTTATTTCCTTCTGCTGGCCTACCTCTACTGTTTGTTCATACGTCCAATCAAATTTCTTCTTTACTTTCTTTTCAAGAAAACTGGTTGACTCTGTCTGTTTAACTCCTGCAGCTGTGGCCTTGAATCCACAATAGTAACCTGCCGGATCACACTTGTATACCTGAGGGCCGTGTTCTTCATCAATACCAATCAAAATCATACCTTGAAGAGAAAAATCTGTTAATTAAATTCTTTCCCCTATTCTAGCAATTTCATTCAACTGAAGAATAGAACAGATACTCCTCTCCTGTGAAAAACGTGCATGCACGGTGGTACATTTTTGGGAACCAGTCCAATACCTACAGCTGTGATTTCCTCTTTACCTCTAATATGCCCTTTCTTACCAGCATCTCACTACTAGGTGTGCAGCTCAGTCTAGTGCAAACTAATTTCTGTCACTCTCAAAGAATGCTACTCACTGAGCATAGAAACGTTTTTGCCATGCTCAGCCTGCGGAGAGCCACAAAGTCAGGAAATCCACAGGTTTAATCCTGATACAAAGTTAACCCAGCCACAGTCACATCCTGTGCATTATGCGACACTTTAAAAGGGTAAACAATAGCTCCATTAACATGTGCCTTTTACCAGAAAGCAACTTTACAAGTATGTTGAAACTAAAGGAAATATTAAAAGATTTCTCGACTGTAATCCTGAGAAGCACTGCATTACAGCCCTTTTCCCCTTTTCTTTAAAGGAAAAAAATAATTTAAAAAAAATCTGAAATGAAATGTGGAAATACCAGAACATAAAACTGAGTCTCTGAAGACCATTTGACTAAGTTGGATAGACTTCAAGTAACACAAACTGGTCACATCACTGAAATACGCCTTGTTCACCTACACTTCTAGATTCGCCGTTGTATAGTCTCAGTATGGATATTGAAAATAACTCAAAAGCAATACTTGCAAAAAAACCCCAAAACAGAACAAGGTCAAGGTTTAAAATTATTTTCGCTTTAAACTTGCGTTAACTCTTAACTAGTAGTTATAGCTGATAAGCTTCTGAGCAGCTATTACTACAACAGCTAAAAAAATTTCCCATCTTCTTTTCAAAAAAGGTTAACGAAAGTTAAGAAAAATACATTTTTATTCACGTATTAAAAAAATAAATCACTTTCTAGTACTATCAAGGCATGGGAAATGCCAAGGAAAGAAAGAAACAATCATTCCTGAACATTACAAGCAAAGGAAAATTGCCCCATCATGGAAATTGTGGTGCAACCCTGAACGTTACTTATTTAGTGAGAAATGCTAGTGCCTACTATGATTACGAGAAGTGATTCATCAAATCTGAAACTATTCTCTCTAAAAGAAAAAAAAAGAACACAAACAAAAACCCCCCAAACAACCAAGCAAACAAAAAGAAATCCAGATAGAATGTTTAGTGAAAAAGTTACTGAGTGAGGGAACATTAAGTCTTTTATCTTGGTTCCCAGACAGCCTAACAGTACGGTTGAAATTTGCTCACAGGCAGATGTAAGAGAAAAAACAAGTCAGAAGCAACCTCAGAACACACAGATGACCAGGAATACCTACAAAAAACAACCGTACACACATCATTTTTTTTTTTTATTTAAGCTGCATTTGCTGTTAGAAAACCAGACTGGTGTAGAAATGTTTGCAAGTGAAATATTTTTAAGTGCTTCTTCTCTACATTACGTATATATCATGGTTAAGAGCAAAAATTGTGCAGATTTTTGTCCTATACATACTACTTAGATAAAAAAGCCACAAAATCCGCAGAAGCACAACTGCACTCTCCATATGTCTGTTTCAACAGTGGTATTTTCCAGACACAGATACCAGTAAAAAGAGCATCTCCCATTCACAGACATGACTGTGCAGTGCAAACAGACTAGGCCCCAAAACCGAAAGTGAAATAGTATCACACGTTTTAAAGAGGCCAAGTCATTCACTCCCATTCAAACGCTGAGTTAATGGTAAAATCATGGCTCCAATTCAAGATTTCCAAGACAGCTCTCACTTGTCCGTTCACTCCTCTTACTCCTTCAGTTACATCCATATTTTGCACAATTTGAAAATGGGCAAGAATTCTTGTACTTAAGGTTGCAAGCTTAGACAAGAAACAGAACAGATTAATTTCATACACTATACTTACAGCAACCAAGAGGCCTCATTTCAGCATTCTGCGTATAGACCTGAGAAATATCTGCAATCCTTTTACACAGCATATCCACAGGGATGTCATAGCCATACTTGTACTTCCAGTTAGCAGCCTCATAGCGGGCTCTCTGCACCTGGGATCTGCTGTCAGCTAGGCAGAAAGAACTACTATTAATTTAACGGAACATGTACCACATTTATTCCCAGCACTGCCTGAGAATGGAAATTCCAGGCCCAACTTTAAGTTGTCTTTAAATATAAGACCAGAACCAGACAAGTTCTCCAAAGCCAGGCTCAGTGGAACAAATGTCCCAGAGCACTTCTTTGTTTTACGTGATGCAGAGTTGGCAAACTACATAAAAAAGTCTGACACACTTCAGATACTTAAAAAAACATGGTGGATTAAATACCTGTCATTCCCGTCATCACACAGCCAATATTTTCAGTAATTCTGAATAAATGAGTCACTGTGTTGGAATCCAGTAACTTGTCCTAAAGAGGAAATAGAAATAACCTAATAGAAAATACTGCCCTTCAAGTACAAAAAACCCAGACAGACTCTGGATGCTCTGGTACCTACAGAAGTGCCCAAAAGAATCAACTAAGTGCTAAAATTGTCTTTCAGGCTCTCCACTATTTTCTGCGATAGGCATGTGAAGGAAGAAGAGGAGAAGAGGGAAAATAAAACCCACAATACCTGGAAAAGGATGACAGCTAAAGCATGACCAGCATCAAAGTCCTTTTGCCTCTGAAGAAACTTTGAGAATACATGCGCTCTTACTGCATGCTGCCCTTCAAACACAAGGGTTTTCCCCCTTTGTCAACAATACTGTGCTGAAATACTCATGAAAATGTGTTCTGAATGCTACTTCTACAATGTTTTCTGAGTAGGAATTAAAGAAATCAGAATGTACAGCGGCACCAACTTCGTATTTTAGCTTTATCCCCTTGACAACTACAGAGGAAACCAACGTTACCTGGTGAGGAAACACACAACTGAGCACTAAACAGAGCTAGAACTTGCAATAAGCATAACAATAGCAAGATATTATTAAATTCAAACAGCAATATATATTAATGCTAATAAACATGGTATCAATGTTGCAGAGTCTCACCCCCACCTTTCTTCTCATCTCCTTTCCAGTCCCCCCCTCAAAACCAGACTACTTACAGGTACTTTCTTCTGTGTTACAATTACTGCAGAATCTTTCCCACGAACAGCTACAGACGTAAGTCCGCCTTGGTTTATGGCCTTAAAAGCATATTCTAGAAAAATATGTAAATGTTAATAAAAAACAGTGTTAAAAATATTAGAATGCACCTCTCCTCAACACAGAAATCTCACCAAGTTCTGGCTTTTTTAATACTTTAATACTTGTGCAATACTTTGTGCCTTTAAGATCTTCAGCACAATGCACACAAGAACTTTCTGATGGGAATTAATGTCATTGACTCTCTTCACAAAGACACTACCAATGCTTCCTTCAAACATTTCCACTAATTCGCCTTTTTGTTCCGCTAGAATGCTTAACAGCAACGGAAATACTTTTAAAACAAAAAGGTTGTTCTGCATTTGACCAAAACAATCCAACCTTAACCTAAAGTAACTGTAAATCCTTACAGATTTTTTAACACACAGAAGTTTAATATTTCAAGCATTATTATCATTGCAATGATGTAATTTTCTTTTCTAGATTTTAACTGATACAGATGAAATTGCAACGATGGACCAGGCACAGAAGATGGCTTTCAACTCTACTGTTACATTTTCTGACTTGATGTTCAAACACTGCAATGCTTTCGTTCACTTTCTAAAATGAAACCTATGCACATGCCAACTCAACAGCATTCTTCAGATAAATACAACGGATTAAGATTTACTTGATATGACTGATGAAATCGATTTCCCTTGATTAAGGGTTTCAAAAGCCTCAGGAACAACAACTTTAAAAATTGTTTCATAGAATTATAGAACAGCTTGGGTTGGAAGGGACCTCAAACACCATCTAGTTCCAACCCCCCTGCCATTGGCAGGGGCACCTCCCACTGGACGAGGTTGCTCAAGGCTCCATCCAGCCTGGCCTTGAACACTGCCAGGGTTGGAGCGTCAAACTTCCTTTGGCAACGTGTTCCTGTGTCTCACCACCCGCAGGGTGAAAAACTTCTTTCTTATATCTAGTCTAAACCTGCCCTCTCCCAGCTTCCAACGATTACCCCTCATCTTATCATTGAGGCCCTTGTAAAAAGTCCCTCCCCAGCCTTCCTGTAGGCCCCCTTCAGGTACTGGAAGGCTGCTGTAAGGTCTCCCCAGAGCCTTCTCTTTTCCAGGCTGAACAACCCCAACTCTCTCAGCCTGTCCTCATAGGAAAGGTGCTCCAACCCTTTGACCATCTTGGTAGCCCTCCTCTGGACTCGCTCCAACAGCTCCATGTCTTTCTTGTGTTGGGGGCTCCAGAGCTGGATACAGTACTCCAGGTGGGGACTCGGGAGGGCAGAGTAGAGGGGCAGACTCATCTCCCTCAACCTGGCCACACTTGTTTCGATGCAGCCCAGGATACGGTTGGCTTTCTGGGCTGCAAGTGCACACTGCTGGCTCACGGCTTCATCCTGTCATCCACCAGCACTCCCAAGTCCTTGTCCCCAGGGCTGCTCTCATCCACTCATCACCCAACCTGTATCTGTGCTTGGGATTGCCCCAACCCAGGTGCAGGACCTTGCACTTGGCCTTGCTAAACTTCATGAGGTTGGCCTGGGCCCACCTCTCCAGCCTGTCCAGGTCCCTCTGGATGGCATCCCTTCCCTCCAGCGTGTCAACCTCACCACACAACTTGGTGTCGTTGGCAAACTTGCTGAGGGTGCACTCAATCCCACTGTCCATGTCACCAACAAAGATGTTAAATAGCACCAGTCCCAGTACTGACCCCTGAGGATCACCACTTGTTGCTGGTCTCCACTCAAGACATTGAGCCACTGATTGCAACTCTTTCGAGTGCGACCTTCCAGCCAATTCCTTATCCACAGAGTCGTCCATCAGTCAAATCCATGTCTTTCTAATTTGGAGATCATGATGTTGTGCGGAACAGTGTCGAAGGCTTTACACAAGCCCAGACAGATGACAGCAGTTGCTCCTCTCTTGTCAATTGATGCTGTAGCTCCATCATAAAAGGCCACCAGATTCATTAGGCAGGATTCTCCCTTGGCAAAGCCATGTTGGTTGCCACCAATCGTCTCCACATTTTCCATGTGCCATAGCAGAGCCTTCAGGAGGATCTCCTCCATGATCTTGCCAGGCACAGAGGTGAGACGGACCAGCCTGTAGTTTCCAAGGTCTTCCTCTTTTCCCTTTTTGAAAATGAGGGTGATGTTTCCCCTTTTCCAGTCAGTGGGCACTTCAGCAGACTACCATGACTTCTCAAATATGAGGGAAAGCGGCCTAGCAACTTGGTCTGCTAGTTCTCTCGGGACACATGGATGGATCTCATCAGGTCCCATGGACTTGTGCACCTCCGGATTCTTTAGTCACAACCCTACTCTTCACTTACAGTACACGGATCTTCCTTCTCCCAGTCCCTGCCTCCAGCTTCTGCAACTTAGACAGTTCAGCTAGAGCCCTTGCCAGTGAAGACTGAGGCAAAGAAGTCATTGAGAACCTCAGCCTTCTCCACATCCCTTGTGACCAGAGGCAATATACGATAAACATTCAGAACTTTCTAATATCTGGTTAGGAGAGGCAAGTTTCAGGCAGTAGCTAAATGTAGATGAATTTTTTGTTAGCAATGGGAATGAAACGGGAACCTAGAACATGTCTAACAGTGCAGCAAATTGCTAAAACCATCTTCTAAATTAACGGAAGCAAAAAACTGAGCTGTTTTAAAAGCTGCATTCAGATCTATAGAAGAGACTGCACAACAGAAGAGGAATAATCTGAAAATAAAAAAACCAAGTCTTGCAATATCAGGATCTTGATGTTCACTCTGCTGAGTCAGTGCTGTTGAAGGGCTGATTGCCATGTATTTATGCCACTGTATTCATTACTCCCGGGCATCAGAGCATTTACTGGTTACCCAAACATGCAAACATGCCATAAAGAATGTTCTCCCTTTCTCTCCACTAAATGCACAACTCCGCTCACCTCTTCACTTGCCTTCCCCGGGATGATCAGTGCTAGCCTGCAGCAAAGCACAGAACCCGGCGAGAGCCGAGCTAGCACGGCCTGCAAACCAGTTGTGTCTGAAGCCCCAGGCCAGGGCTCCACAACAGTTGGTTATTTATGTGTACAAATATCTGAAGGGAGGATATAAAGAAGATGGACAGGCCCAGGCTCTTTTCAGTGGTGCCTGGTGACAGGACCAGAGGCAATGGGCATAAACTGAAACACAGAAGGGTCCATCTGAGTATCAGGGAACACTTTTTAACTGTGAGGGTGGCCAAGCACTGGCACAGGTTGCCCAGAGAGGTTCTGCTCCCTCCTTGGAAATATTTAAAATCTGTCTGGACGTGGTCTTGGGCAACTGGCTCTAGGTGGCCCTGATTGAGCAGGAATTAGCCCAGACGACCTCCAGAGGTCCCTGCCAACCTCAACCCTTCTGTGATGCTTCAGTGGGAGCACAAATAGATGCCCTTACAAACTGGTTTTGCTCACAAGTACTGACAACCAGGCTTGCTGAACTGCAGTCCCTTCTCGCACTGTTCCTATCACCATCTGCATTGCTCAGAGACAAGCCAACAAGTGAGGTGGTTCTTACAAAATAACAAAACCAAATTACTAGTGGTGTTTTAAGTCTGTTTTCTGCTATTGAAGTATTTCAGCAGTACTACACACATTCTTTCTGAAACCAGCGGTAGCTTGCTGTTCCCTGAATAGATTCACAACAGCCAGGAATCTAACTGTAATAATTTTCTTCACCTCCCAAAATTCCACTTAAATGAACATCACCTTTGAAGACTGGAACTAACAGGTGGTAAGACAACACTGATGCTCTGAGGGATTTTAACTACAGTAATAAGAAATATATATGAAATAACTGTTACTTTTCTAATATGAGATCACTTCAAAGGCACATGAGCTTTTCGAGCTCCAGAAGCTGAAGACATATCTAAGGCAAAGTACAGGCTTTTCAGTCCAGTATCACTATGCTGGAAATCTCTGTTCAGGTACTGCCAAATTCCAGAAAAACCTCAAGTTTTAAGGCAGCCTTAAAGCAATACGTGTCCATGCCCATCCCTGAGAGCATCTAGTTAATCTGAATCCAGCACAGAGACAAGGATGTACCAGATTAAGAAAGAAAGAAGCTAGATTTGGACATCTGACTGCAAGCAAACATGATCTTTCTGCTCATGCTGTGGCTAGATGTTGGCCAACACAGACACTAGCGTTGCACCATGCCTGAGTTATCGGCCCAGCTGCAAGTACAGTGAGATCATACTTGCTTGAAGTTAACTACGCACATCTATGTATTTTTCTTCCCAGAGCATATAGGTACTTAATATACTTTTAAGACAGCTTCAGGCCATGTGCAGAGGGTCTCAAATACATATGCAGATACTTGTTTCTAAGACACTAGTAAATGATATGGAGGTACTGCACACTTCTCATACATTAACCTAATGGTTGAATATACCCAGGAGGCAGAAAACCAAGGCTCAATTTCAGCTTTACTACAGGATGCAGAAATCGTTCCCAACAAGTAGTACTGCAACAGAGGAACAGCCAAGAAGGCCATGCAGACCAACCAGCCTGTTTCAATGGCAACAGAAGGTTGGAGCCTGTAATTCTTCCATCACAGAGGCACCGACATCCTACATGAGGAAGCACTGTCCCTACTATCCATATGTACAAAGTTTACTATGCAAGTTGCAGACAAGCCTTACACACACTCCAGGTGTAAGACGGTAGCTGTATGTAGGTATCTATCTAGCACAGGTAACTTTCTACCTGTGTATAGACAGCTATACACAGGCACTTTCCCAGTTGCTGCTTGGAGAAAGGACTGCTTGCGACTGCACTGTCTGCCCACTAAGCCCGTTCCACACAGCCTTCTTCCTGAGAAAAACACAGGGGCAGACACAGAAGAAACTACTGGCTACCACAGACAATTCATGCAGTCTGGTCCCAGCAACCTCCTTTCCTGGAGAACACGGATGTGTAGACACGTTGTGCAACACACATGCAGTGGAGCCACTGCAGCTGGGGAAGAGCCACTAAGCTCCAGGGGAAGATGGCATCAGGACAATGGTGCCAAAACAATTCCTCTAGCCCTGTTGTGAGGATCCTCCAGAAGCGCTCTCAATGAACTCTCCTGCCATAATGCGACCTGTCTATGCTGTTACAAGGTATTCTGCAGAAGGAGCACCATAAGGCTCTTCTGTAGAATTTAGTGCGCTGTAGAAATATGAATAAAAGATTCAGTGGCCTACAGAAGAAGATGAAGCTAAGCTGCAGCTTACTTGCTGAATGTTCAAAGAAGCCTGGAAATAAAGGATGGTTGCTGCTGTCTCACAGGCCGTGATGTACAGAACACACGGCATTCAGGTATAACGAGAGAGGCATGAGTTTCCTCCAAAAACTGACTTTGTTACCCTGGCACACAGGGTCTGAGGCAGTTCAAGTCCCACTGCAAACAGCTATTGTAGTTCTCAGGTTCCAAAACACAATGCTTGTAAGTTTGGCAAGATAAACTGACAGAAACACCTTAGGAGCAATAAACAGTTTCTGGATAGGTGTCAAGTTTGGTCTGCAAGCGTCTGAAATCAAACACAGGGAAATCACAGGAGGTCCCTCCCCATGGCAGGGGTCACTCGAGGGGGCCTACACTGGCTCTAAGTTTTCCTTATCTCATGCGAGGATCCCTCTCCCAGGCCCCCATGCCAGCACGACCCGGACCGCAGCTGCTCCAGGCTCCCACCAGGCTTCACCCCGCACACCGCGGGACCAGGCAGGACGGGAACCGAGACTCCCCAGCCACGGGAGGCGCGACGTTCCCTCTCCCTCCCCAAAGGCAGCCAGGCTCGGCGGAGTTTTTCCGAGCCGGCTGCAGCCCCGCTCGGCGGGAAGTGGCGGCGGCATAGGCAGGCCGGGCCCGTGACGGGGCAATTCAGCGGCAGCATCCCCGGGGCCGGACACCCACCGACTTGGTAGAGGCGGCCCTCGGGCGAGAAGATGGTGATATGGCGGTCGAAGCCGGCGCTGGAGCCTCGGGACATGGCGGGAGCGGTGACGGGCGGCGCAGCCGAGGAGCTCACAACGTGCAGGGCCGCACCGCTGCCGCAGACAGGGCAACGCTCCGGAGAACTTCCGGGTTACGCGCTCCACGCAGGCGCCGAAGCGCACCCACTCGCGCACCGTCACGCTCCACCTCCGTTACTGCGCATGCCTGAGTTCCACGGCACTTCTTTCCCCCACCCGAGCATGCGCACTAGGGCGGCGCCGGCGGCTTGCCGGCGGTGGCGTGGACGGCGGGTTGCTGCGCGCTGCCGTGTCGCGACATGTCGCGAAATGCAGACCTTTGCCGCACGGCAGTTCTGCGGCGTTTGAGCGGCGGTGCTGGCAGCTTGCCCTCTGGGGCGGCGGGGAGCCGAGGCGGGGGGGCGGGGGACGGTGGGGCTGCTCCAGCGGCCTGTGGTACTGGGCACGCTGGCAGGCTCGGCCTGTGTTGGAGAATGCGGGCGGAAATACCAGAAAACTGGAGAAAAGTGTCATCATGAGCTGCACAGGCAGCCGGGGACACAAAACCCCTCCTCATTTTGTAGACAAGTATTTCCACGTGTTCTCCTCAAGTACAATTTTTAAGCAAGGAAATGTACTAACCTTAAAGATGTTTGAGGTACAATAATTGCTGTTGCAGCTGCATTATAATATGATGTTTAAAAGACTTTTTATCAGTGTCCAGTACAAAGGGAAATTCCCCAAATTTAAACTCATGAATACATGCTGTCTTTGCCTTTCAGCATCTTGGATTTCCCCTACTCTTTGTGGGAAGGCTTTTTTTTTAAAGTCAGTCATTAAAAGAGTTGGAAAAGCTGTGTTTTGGTATCCACACCTCTATTTTAAAAGATTATTATTAGATGAGCTTAGTCTTTGTTGATTTCAACACATCACAGGTGCATCTGGTGTATGCCATACATGAAAAGTGCTTTCTTGAATTTTTCAATATACTTTTCCTTGCTTGTTAATACTACGGGAGAATAAAACATCTCACTCTGTATTACAAGACACAGAGTTTGTCCCCTTCGTTAGGGAAGCACTTTGTGGGCAGACATGAAGTGATTAAAGCTGCAAAGCAGCAGTGGAACACAGAGAACATGAAAAGGTAAGAACATTTCTGGTGGGTCAGACACAGAGCCTCGCTAGCCCAATGCCCCGACTCCAACTGGCCAAAAGTGGATGCCCAAGGAAAAAACGCCACAGAGAGCCTTTAATGATACACTCCCTGAATCCTCTCCCAGTCCCCAACCCCCTGGAGGGACTCCCCAAGGCAGAGCTCGTCTCTGGTTATTTAATAACCGTGAACTTGCTGGTCCCCCCCTGAACTCACGTGAACTTGCATCCATGACATGCTGTGGCAAAGAGTTGCTCAGCGTAATGACGCATTGTGTGGTTTCATCTGAAACCTCACCTTTTATCTGAGCCTGCCATCTGCCAGCACCATTTGATGCCACCTTTGTACTGGAGAATGCAATCGATCCCTATGCATCCCCTCCACAACACACATGACTCTTACAACCTCTGTTTCTCCAGGCTGAGGATTCCCACCCTCAGTCCTTCCACGTACAAAGCTCTTCTGTTCCATAACACTGGAGTTTAATGTCAGATTTTTTTTTTCCCTTGAGAAAAAAGGGGTGGGAAAACGGAAGCAACTGGCAAGCGTTCAGCTTGATTGCCAAAAAGCAACCAAGCGAGACATCCTTAAGTGTCTGGAATCAAAGAATCAATGTTTGTCTTAGACCAAGGAAAGAGTGACAGTTGCTCAATACCATGGACATGACGGAGTGGAAGTCATGCTACTTTCAGGGTACAGCTTCCAGAATTTTTCTCCATCTACGTAGCAATTTTGTCAGCTTCCAAACTGCAGTTTTGTTTCAGAAGAGCAATCATTGGGTTAGTGTTCATCACCTCTGACCAACCATATGAGAGTCAGTCTGTGTTGCAGGATCCTGTTCTCACTGATGTCTTTTTAATGTAGTAAATAATGAGCAGGTGACCTTGGAGATGAAGGTGTTCACAGAACAGCTATAGCACAGGCTGAATCTGAACTGATTCAGCATGGACCCATCAACCTAATAACTACCACAGACATTAAAAATCCTTGGCTTGTCACTGTACTACTGTATAAGCAGTTGTAACGTCAAGTAGATCTGCTGGCAGATGTCAGTATGCTTTGGTTTGGCTCTCGGGTTTATTGCCAGTGAAACCCCCCAGAATTCCTTTTACATACTCAGAAGGAAATCCTCATATTCATTGTCATCTCCAAATGCCCTGTTTCAGTAATCTGAAATTTGAAGTCTTACAGCAACACCAAAGGAATGTTATTTCACAAATATCTTAAATAAAATGCAAACAATTAACCTCAGTCAGAACTGAGCCTCTGGAGACTGCGTACATCTGTATGAACAGGTGGTATGCAACTGAGAAAGTCTGCAGCTTGATCACTAATGTTTCCTCTTTGGTTCAAGAGAGAGAAGGCCAGTGATTCCCTATAAGGATCTACAGTAAAGTGTATTAGCAGCAAACGTAAGGGGGAAAAAAAAAGTCACAACAATTCTGACACTAATGTTGGGACATCTTCCTGTCGTAAATTCCAGATTCTGTTCCATCTTCCCCTAAATACACTAAGAATATGTATTTAGGAAGTGTTACTATGTAGAAGGTATTATGGTGTCTCTGTAAGAACAGTTTTTGAGATGAAACCCCCGTGATTGATTCAGGACATGTCTGTTCTCAGTCAGGAGGACGTAGAGGACACATTTATTCCAGTTAGTTGTTGATACTATGCATGTCTGTTAATGACCAGGGTGAGGTGAAACACACACCTCAGTGGATGAACGCATGTCACAATGCAATGGATGACCTTAAGGTGGTTTCTGGTCAGCTAAAGCTGACCTACAGCAGACATTTCAGCCCCCCTCCCACACAGGTACCGGTACTCGTGCAATGGTGCTAATTCAGTGCAACAATGCCAATCCTGACCTAGCCAAAACGCACCCTTTAAGGGGTTTGCATTCAGCTGACCCAGCTCTGCATGGCTGAGGACTGCACGGCCACCAGAACACGGCTAGTACCAAACTGGGACCCTAACAGCACTGATGCAGATCAGCTTATGCTGTTGCAGAGCTTCACGCAGAGGGTAGGTAACCCTCACACAGGGCAGCAGTTGCTAACCAAGCCGTCCTGCACAGGAGAAGACACTTACTTTACGCAAGCAGTATTTGCACTTTCAAGGAGATGTGGCAGTTCTCTGACTTACAGAATTGTAAAAACGATCTTCTGACAAATTAGAAGTAAATGAGTTTGAGGAGTGAGAGAAGTCAATCCAACCTCTGCTTTCCCTGGAAAGGGACTCTGGAAAGCAGGTGATGTATAGGAGCTGGCATGTTCCATCAGAAAAGGGGTCAGAAAAAAACCAGCAGGGAACATGCTTGAATGCTAAGAGTCCTGAGAGAGGTTGTCATGGGACACTGCAAAAGCTCAGAACTGCAAGCACTATACAAAAAGAGCTGCATGGTTCAGCTCAGTTTCAGAGGATTTTTCAGTGTACAAGACAAATGTGACAAAACCATGATATTAATGGCATTTAATGTTTTTACGGGAGAAAGGTTTGCATTAACTGCAATAAACAAACATGTTTACCATACACACTCTTACAAATAATAACTTAGAACACTTTTCCTACAATATATTCTATTTTTCTTGCTTTGTAACTTAGGATATGTTTTACAGAAATCTCTGTACAAAATTCAGTTTTGTCCTATCATTGCCTGTAAGAATTTCTAGTTATCATCAATTTTTGTTTAAAAAATTCATGCATTTCCATAAGCTAACCATTCCGGTGACATGAAATCCTGTCAGAAGCAGCAGAAGCAGCAAATTTAAGAGTGTGAAAGAGCCACACAATATCCCACTGTTTGTTTCCTTACTCTTCCAAACAAAATCTTAATATATGTTGCTTTAACAAATCTCTTGCATTCTATGCGATCAAATAAATTCTAATGAGCGTGTGGAAGTATTAGGGCTATGTGTGTCTGGCAAACAGTAAAGGTACCATTTAGCTCCATTTATTGGTGGTAGACATCGTGCAACACTGTTACAAGGTCAGCCTCACAAATTTTTAAGGTACTTTGCAAGTCTTGCTTAATTTCTTTGAAGTACAGAGTTTATGAATTTCAGTGTAGATGAAAAGCTTGAGCAAAAAAACCCCAACAAACCAAAAACCAAACACCACAACCTGAAACTGCAAGAGCAAAAAACAAGTTTTAATTCAAATCACATTGAGAGGCTACAAAAATAGCCTGTAAAGACTGAAATAACGGACCTAACCCCTGCTGGACCACCACTGACGTTAACAGATTTACTGCAAGAATGATTTTGACAAAACGCAGTTAATTAATTTTCTTTCGTTATAGGCCTCACACATTAATTCCATAATTGTACTGCTGAGTTTTCTAGTCAGCAACAGTGACTTAAAAAAACAAAAAAAAGCAACTTCAGCTTGTGCAATTACATTCTTCATCGTTTCTGTCGAATGCAGAGCCATTTTCTTGGTACTCGATATGAATATTTTTCCTCAAAAATGTCTTTATAGGGGATATGCCATGTATCACCTGTAGTCTGTACCACACAGTCATAACGGAAAGCAGGCTGTTGGATAAAGACAGATAAAACCATTTTTTTAGATTTTACACAATACAGGACTAAAATATCAGTTACAGGTAGCTATAACTTCTAACACTTACCTTAGAAATCTCCATAGATTCAACTCTCATTTATTTCCTTATACCAAACAAATTCTAAATTTTAGTACTGGAGGAAAAAACTAAAACATCTTTTAGTATTTTGTGGTCTAGGAGTCATCATAAATGGTTAAAAATCTGTTTTCAATCTCCACCAGATAATAATGATTTGAACATAATGCACTCAATTTCTAGAAATAGCAAAATAATGTTTTTTCTGTTCAGTTAAATGAAATCATATGAGAATTAACACAGGATGTGGTGTTTATAGGCTTGGACTGACAGGATTTAATGACATGAATGACATCTTGCGTTTGTTCTTCCAGTATACCTCTTTACAGAACTAACTTGCTCTGTGCTGAGCAGGATGTAAGAAAAAGGTTTATCACCAACACTTTCAAGAGTGTCTAGTCGAACAAATATAATAAACTATTTTTCTGGTCTACTATGTTACAGGTACACTAACTCAACACATATAACACAAATACAAAAGAAACATTGCTGGCTGGCAACTGTGGTTCTCAGAACATACTATCGCTCTGTATGTATAGTCTGGGAAGTCGACTATCCCATGACCGCTTTCCACAATAACCCAGAAGACAGCTATAACAGGGAATGTCAATCATCCAAATCACTTGTATGGGAATTAATACGTGCAAATTACTTTTGTACAAAAGAAAGAAAAAAGGTGTAGCTAAAGCTGTGTCACACATGTAACCCTACATTCAGTATTTGGTTCCATAAAAAAATGTATATATAGCAACACTGAACGAAAGGCTGTTGTTCTTACAAGCCTGTATCTCTGTAATGTAATGATGAATATTATTCTACAATTTTAACCAAAGCAGCAAGAAAATGAATCTGCATAGGTGCATTATTCCTTTAAGTAGGCAATAACAATGCAGACTGACCAGACAGCAAACAACTGCATGATACGGAATGTCACGTGACAAATTTTTCCCTAGAAAAATCTTAAACAGCTGCACTCCTGTTAATGTACTGTTCATGGCTCACAAGGTTGCACGTCTCCTAGATAGTAACTGTAGTATTCTGCTATAAGATGCTTGGAAGACTGTAAATTCTGCAGCTGAATACTGACTATAAACCTGACTGTCCTGGGCTTTCCTTCATGAAACCTTATACATATGTTAGGCTAACATTACAGTGAATATTGAAATACCTGTATTCTCCTGCTTCTTTAAAATAAAGATGAAAGAAATCCTATTGTACAATTAGAAGCATGATATTTTATAACAGTGCTACAGAGGAGAATAAGGTATTTCAAAGTTTAAAATGAAATAAAACATATTGGCACGTAGGTTTTACAGCAAAATTTGGAAAAATTCGTATACACAAACTTGTATTTACATTTTAAACATTTAGGCAGCATTTCTTGTCTTTTTAACAGTTTTCATGTTTGTGGCGTGCTTTATGAATACAGTGAACTTTCAGTTAAACATGGGAGTTTTGAGCCCATTGGTAGGAATCCATATCTTAGACTCCAACAAGAATCCTTTTGCTTCCAGAGTTTGAAATTGTGTATCTTTAAGGAATATGCTCTGTGTGCTTTCTGATTGCTGCAGAAAACTTACCAAGAAATTTATATGCTTTCCTTCTACAGAAGGGGAAAACACCATTTGGTGTCCACGCTGCCACTTACGGAACAGATGACGCGTCAGACTGTCGGAAAGACAAGCCTTGTGATCCCGGAGGAAGTCTCTAGTAACAAACTTGCAATGCTTGCCTGATCGAAGAGTGGCATATAACAAGAACGCATCATCTTCAGAGCTTAACAAAACAAATGGAAAATACAGACGTCATTCACAAAGCAGTAAGTGGCTGCAGGAAATGAATCAAATGCTGATCTAGGATTTATTCATCAGCAACACTGAAAATTCCCATCACTAGTCTAGTTCCCTGGTAAAAATAAAGAACTGCTTACCACAGGACACCAAAAGTTAGAGTGCAATAAAAATTAATTGCATACAACACAGAACATTCTTCCCTCTTACCACAATCAGATAACGCTACAACCTTTTGCCACAAAACTTAACAATACAGTGCTATGTAGAACTGAACTGCTAAAACTCCTAAGCATACCCCCAAAGCTTTGCCGGAATACAAACAATCATCACAACTGATAAAGTGTAAGGTAGGCAACAGCACAAACCTGTGAGTCTTTGTCTTTACATGGGTTAATATACTTCCAAAAAGTACTATGATTATTTGAAAAATATTCAACACTAGCTGCTATTAAACTGAAAGAGTTTTAGGGAAAAAACTAGTAAGTGACAAGACATGAGACCAGTGAGGATCTCCATCCTGGGGTAACAGTGTCCCCTTTGTTGGTGCTCAGATAGCAGGAAAGAAAGCAATGTGATTCAACGGCAAAGAGAACAAGAGCCAGAACTCGTGAGGGGATGAAGGAGAAGAGATCTGAAACAAGGAGACAGACAGAAGAGACTTGATCTGGCTGTTGTGGGACAAGGAACTTTGTCACAAGCTGGGAACTAGGATCACAGAAGAAATGGCAGAGATAGGTGAAGGATTAACAGTGCCCAACTCAGATGGAGACTAGGTGGAGCACGAACCGAAGGAAAACTGAGACTCATTATATGATGAAAGCAGGGCAAGGAGAGAGGACACTGAGGCAGAGGCAAGTACCTAGTTTAGAGACAAGGACAGGCTTGACTGGACAAGATCAAGGGCGTCGCAGTTCTTAAATTAGAGAGGCAGAGGGTCATTTCCACTCACAGAAATGGTCCCTTCTGGGAGCAGCAAGGAAGCCAGTGTTCCCAACTCTCCATGCTCCTGGGTTACCAAGCGACAACAGCCAGGCATGAACTTCATCTCCTCCCTTTGCAGGGCTAACACAGCAGCACAGCTGGACACTGATGCTGTCAGGTATTCTGTAAGTTCAGGCCACTGTGGTCTTGGCAGTGGTTTTAACAGTTATAAATCCTAATAAACCACACAGATGTCAACATGATTCTAAGTGATCAAATTCTTCATAATGCAACTTTTAATATTTTTTGAAGCAAGTATAGCAAGGGCTATGTTTCTCTTTCACACTCACAGAGCTAGAGGTACTAGTAATGGTACTAAAATCTACAGCAAAATACACATAAATCAGGTGTTGATCTCCATTACATTTAGCCATTTTCTTCAACTTACATATTTTCAGCGAAGAAGAAGTCTGCCTTATTCTGCATCTCCTTCATAATCTCTCTTTTCCAATTCGAAGAGTTAATCAGCATGTGTTTGCGGCCCAGCACAAGCAACCGGACATTCTCTTTTGCCAAGCAGTTGATAGCATCAAATAGCTGCAGAAAACAAAGGAAAACTAAAGATCATCTTACTGTAAAAACAGACTGACAGGAAACACTTTCACATGTGTGTCTCAGCTGGTGGGATTTCTAGCATACCCTCATTTCCCACAGTTCTTAACTGCAATACAAATTAAGTAGATAACTAATTTAACTCCCTAATGACAAAGAAAAAAACCACACCAAACCAATTCATTGTAGGAAGCTGCTGTCAACCCCACAGAAAATACACAGCTCTTACAAACCTTTCTCAGCTCTGGCAACTTGAATGACATGAATGAACTCAGGAAGAGTTGTATGGAGATTTCAGAAATTCAGATTCAGCTGAGGGAACTGAATCACCTTGGGATTTAAGTAGTATCTACTTTTTGAAATGATTCAGCACTGAAGCCTTTGTTGGTATTTAGAGGAGGACCAAGCCCTACACCATACAGCTTCTCCAGCCCCACCTATTGTCGAAATTGGACAACTACATGTGATCTGGGCTGCCCTGTGGGGAAGAAGCAAGCAGCAGTAAAAGGAAATCCGTGACCTCAGGATTAAGGGTTTATGAAAGCCACATCCAGACTAGCCTCCCACTTATGAACCAACATTCTGAGGTGGCAAATTCACTGCTGGGCCAGCTTCTCTTCAAAGGGACTTTTCACCAGCCTCTTAGGGCTGTGCCTGTTCCACAAGAAATGCTTCTCAGGACAGGCACTTGTGCCTCTGGCTTTCCCTCCCTGCTTCACTCAGACAGCTCATGGAGGGCAAAGGTTCTGGCTTTCAGCATCCAGGTTATTACTGTGGACTGCTCACAAAGCAACAGCATTTCAATTCTGCCCAGAAAGACAGAAGAACTGTTTCTTGAGACTGAAGCATCACGTTTGAAGGCTGAGGACAGTATGCTCAACCACCAGGGGAAGGAGTTTCCTAAACCTGCATTTGCTGACACTATTTGTCAATATACAATCCCCTGATTTTTCTCTAATCCCTTTTTCTGCTTTTCTCGCTACCTCCCTCTTCCCTGCTATCTCTTCTCCCTGCAATACCTCCAATTGCCTTTCTCCTTCTCTTGCTCTTTCCCTTTCTTTCCTCCTATTTGTGATCCTTATCATTATTTGATATCATTATCTTCTGTTTCAGGGGCTAAAAAGAATTGTTCTTCTGACTCTTGGGTACAATTTTACAGTGCATTAAGTTTGATCTCCCTGCAGGTAGCAGTGGAAAGAGGTGGTCCCATTCAATCTCTCCCGAGCTGCACATTCCTTCTACTTCTGTTGCATCAGATCTAACAATAACTACCCATGAGGTCACTGATGCAACAAAAGAATTTTTTTTTTGCAGGATTGAGCTTGCAGCCACACAACTGATAGACCTGAGTCAAAGGCAATGGCTGACAGAACACACTGCTGGAGGTGGTGAGGACAGGAAGCATGTGACTGCCCCTCTCAGCAAAGGACCTGCAGGTGGGTCAAATTAAGTAAGCCATGAATCTGGACCTAAGGAACTGAGAGAGGAGGTCAGAAGATTTTCTACATTAATTTTAACTGTTGACCTGTAAGCTGCTGTTACCAGCATCGACTCTGAGGGACTGAAGGCTCTGTTTTCATGGAGATGCAGGGTCTTGGAGCTTATGCAAAGCACAAGAGCCTAACAGTACCTATTGGAACTGGCTTCCTGCTTCCAGGAGATCGTGCTGGACGTCGGCTTGAATTGGAGAAAACTCAGTAACCACTCAGTGTTATTAAGCAGGTATTCTGTACTGCGGCGCTGGGCAGCACGGGGGATATAGCTCCTTCCGTACATGCGCGCCCAAGCGTTAGGATTCTTGCCTTATATTTACAGCTTTTATACATATTTATTACATTTCTAAGAAAAGGTCGGGTTATTCTAATCACTTCCAGGAATTCATTAACATAATTTCCTCCCATAGTCCTGTCTCAGTCCGCCCAAGCTACGCCTCCACTGGTGGTCCTTGATGGTCGCTGGGGATGAAGATCTGAGTCTTCCTCATGGTTAAACTCTTGAACTTGTCCTGTGGCGCATGCCCTGTACCACCCTGGGTCTTTTCCAATTCACAGAACTAGCTCTTGCTAGCTGCCCTCCCTATCTCTCCTGCTCAGTCCTTTGTGTTCCTTGAGCCCCACAGCCCTTGAGCCTCCTGATTGGAGGATTCCACCTGCTGTCCTTCATTTGGCTAACTTTGCTTCCTTCTTATCTCTAAAGACTAGTTAGTTAGTCAGCAATGGATACATACTACGCATACTTCATTACAAACTGGGTTTACTCTTTATAACAGGCTATGCATGCATACAATCTACTTTTCCCTGGTTAAAACAAATAGGACATAATATGAGCAGGAAAAGGTCAAATGCAGTACTTTTTGCCCATGAAATGACAGTATCTTCTCATCTATGTCATATATGCAGTACTTTTCGCCCACGACATGACAATATCTTCTCATCTATGTCATGTAATTTATTTGATTATTAAATTACGAGGTTATTAAAAATTGAAAAACTGAAATTAAGTTTTTCAGTACTGACATTTCTTTTTGGAATGTCTCATCTGTGCAGTAAAAACTGGCTCATCAATTTTACTTGTTTAAAGTCACTTTTATTCTCCAGTTCTCATGCATTGGCCCAGACGTGCAAATAATGGGATACAAATACCAAAGCCAAATTAAGTTTGTTAAGCTAAGTTCACTAAACTTAATGAAAGTTAGGAATGTACCAATTGCATCCACATACATTTTCATGTAAAGAAGTCAACAGTGAAGAAATATCAACCATGAGTAACTTAAGCAAACCCTTACAAATTCCAAATGAAAATACTTCTTCTTTTTGCCTGATGTTTTGCTACATTAAGGGAAGGTGAGCAGAAGGTCACATGAAAAAAAGTAAGTTAAAACATTTTTCAAAGAACACTTCAGAAACTGATTCCACAAAGTCTAAAATAAAAAAACTTGACAGCAAGAGCATCCTGATGGTACCACAAAAGCAACAAGTCCTAAAAGCAGAATATGGGTTTCAGGTATATAGCTGCACTAGTCAAAGCGCAAGTCAATAAAGAATTGCCAGTATTTGAACTGCCGGAGTTTACCCCCAATTAAAAAAAGTAAATTCCTTTTAACTACACTTATGGTTCAACACAAAGGCAGCTGGATTTCCAGACATAGATTGGTCAACTGAGGCTATTCCCCAGTTTATAAAAAACTTGACTGGCTTGGATCTAGCTTCCTTAAGTCTTTCTTTCTGAAGGTTATAACTAATGGCACTTTGTACCTGTTAGTCATATGGACTTTCTTCTACATATTATTAGCATATGAGGTTCTCTAGCATGAAGTGCTTCTGGGAAAAAATTGAGAGGTTGGTATAAATTAGCTATGGTTTTGCAATGGAAAAACTCAAACCAGGCTTAAATCATAATAAAATTAATGGGAATCACCATTAAAAAATTCAGAAACTCCTGCTTGCATAACAGCACACTGTCCCTCCTCTACTTACCACAGAGATTAACCTTTACATACACAACTAAAACACAGAAGATAGAAGTTATTTTTGCTTTCACAAAATAAAAATAATTTTGTTCTGCACACTCCCTTGCCTGATGCAACTTACTAAAGAGCATTTGATCTCATTTTAGGCTTGGGCGCTTAACAGGGGTGGTCTACAGGGAGTCACAGAACTTAATGTGGGGGGTTTCCTAAATGTGTCTACTCCTACGCCTGGCTGCTTCTCAAGAAAGGAAGACATGAGACACACAGTAACACTTGCTTTAGTCATAAAGGAAACTGAACATAATACTGCTAACAAAAACACAGCAGTAGTGATCTCTCACTTAAAAAGATAAAGTATGTTATTAACGTAGTATTTCCAGAAGTTATCTAAAAATTATTGTTATCTGCCACTACACAATGCAGATATGATATATGCAATAAGATCTATGTAGATGCACCCTTTGAATGTTCTCACATTATTTAGGCAGTAAACATCAGTTGCTCAGTTGGATGATCTGTCCAAAAAGCAATCTGTATAAAACATTAAAAAATATACAAAACAGTCCCTATGCTATTAATTTTCTTGAGAATGAAGACTACAAAAGTAGTGAAAGAATGACCTTTTATGAATATCAGTATCTTTAAAATTTGGACAGCAGAGCATATAAGAACACATTTTCTCTGAAGATGCTATTTTCCACAGAAGGGAAAATAAGCATGATTAGACTGGCTGCTTCAATTCATAGGGCAAGTTGTGGCTGAGGCAGAGTAGCAAGAACTTGTGAATCGCTGCTGTTATGCACAAATCACTGGCCACACAATAAGGCACTAGAAGTACTACTGGGTTATATAGATAACTACCATTGCAGTCAGTCTGACTCGCTTTTCCTCTGACAGGGCACATCAGGATCCATGTTTCTTTCTGAACTACACAAACATTTTAAACAACTGTTTGTGAAGATCACTAGATCCTTCTCCATGAGACTCATGCTCATTAGCATCTGCTGAGTATGTTCTGCTTGCAATCCCTTTCATCATTTTTCAGTTACATTTAAGTTATTCCTGTGCTGTCCCAGTCTTTCTTTAATTAGATCTTTCTGAAGCTTCTTCTAAACCTTAACATTTTACTCACAATGCAAACAATTTTGTGTTCACAGCACTTTAGCAAATTACTCTGATGGAGCTGGGTGCAGCCACAAAGAAGTATGAAACTACACACAGATCAATGGAAGAGTCAAGATCAGCAGTTCACAAATGCACCAACTATCTTCCAGTGTGGTTCTTCTAAGCACACTGCTAATAATTTTTCTATGATTTTTTTAATTATTAAAAATAATCCATAATTAAATGTATGTATTCATCCAGTGTGCATGTTTTAACCTGATTTCTGCACCCTAAACTCTGAAGCAGTGAAAAACTAGCACACTTGTACAGTACTTTGGCTGAGTGTATACACTTATCTTTCTTGGGACAGTCCCAGAGATATGAGCTATTTCCCGACATGTAAATGAGTTCTATTTTGTTTCTGCAGCAATGCCATTTTATGGAATTTCCCCTCTACCACCAAGCTCCTAACCTCATATCACAATGCACCTTTGCACCTTTTTCTTTCCTGTTGAGCTGATATAATCTATTAGTTGGGCCATGTTGTCAATCGAATGATGGCACAGTCACAACTGCGTTCACACACCAGGGCAGGAACTTCTGGATCAGAGCAGCCTGAGTGAAAAGAGGTGGGGAGGCAGAGCAGTAGGACAGAAAATGCACACTCCACAGGATCACGCTGATGTTGAACTCCTCGTAGCATGTAAAAAGCCTGACCTTTGCAAATATGAAATAAAGCAAGCAAAAATGGCTGTAACTGGCAGTTTTACATCTTAAAAATCAGCAAGTTATACCTTAAAAGAACCACTTTTCAGGTAAGAATGAATATTAAGAGTTTCACATCAGAAGGGAACTTCTCTATACAATTAGTTTTGCAGTGACCCACATTCACAGTTCTGCACAATTTAATGGGGATCAAACACAGGATTTAAGCTGGGAGAGCAGCGAATCCTTGTCACACTGGAAGATTAATCCTCATTCTTTAGATTTCATAACAGCCTTATGAAGTAAATGCATAATTATATCTCCATTTTACACGAGTGCATAATGGAGCACAAGGAAGACAGATTAATTACCTCATACTAGGAACTATGAGCAAAGCAGGATATAGATTTCCTAAGGCTTCACTGTCAGTCACCCATTCTGATCACTAGATCACACCGTGCCACGTGTCCCAGTTTCAAAGGTCAGCTTGCTGTAGGACGGCCTTTCTCCTTGGTCACTACCGGTGGTTTCCCACTTGTCAGATGGGAAACCCCTGAATATCACTGCTGGGAGGCACGTCATTCAGTGATTCAGCAAAAAGTGGCTCACCTGTATACAGGTATAGCATGAAGAAGTAATCACCCCAAAAAACTTAAAAGCAGACTTGTTACTAATAAATCATGTTTGACTTTTTCTAAACATTTCATTTCACTAACTGCCATTTAAAAGCAAACCATACCTACAATCAGATTATCTGCTAATAACAGCAAACTGCTGTATTATTGTTATTTTCACCTGCTGTTACTGCTGCCTCCCAGCCAACAGCGTATCTGTGAAACTGCAGAGGAAACCCCCAATGCTGACCACCGGTACAGAGCTGCCATAAGTACACCGTCAGGCAGACCTGAGCACAAACATTCTCTCCAAAGGTTATCAAGGAATTTATTCCCACCATCACTACATTCATCATTTTTAGTTCCCTTTTTACATATTGCAGACAAAGAAGATAAAAAAACCTGTGCACTTTAGTACCACACACAGGAGAGAGACACGATGAAGGAGTTTTACCCCACGGCACAGCCAGTTACCCACGGAAGGCAAGGGTGCTGTTTGCGAGGAAGCCTGGACTTTCTCACTGAGCCTTGTAATTTCACCAAAGCAGATTCACTACCATTATCACAGCACCAAACACAATGGAAGCTGCTTCTTATATTCTCTACACAAGACAGTGCAAATTAGTCTCAAAGTCCTCTTCACTCAAATGCAAGGCCAGCATATACATTTCTTGAGCCCCTACAGATTATCTGCCCTTGACTAAGTGGGTAGCTACTTAGAAGGGAAAGCAGTAATGGATGAGTAAGTAACAGTCACTGAGCTTAATCAGCCTGGTTTAGTTTATGCTCTTGAGACAGCCAACAGCTAACTCTTGGGAATTATCCCTTACAACACTGGGGTTCTCTGCAATACTGCAGAAACAATATCGTTGCATCACAGTAGAACTATTTAGATTGATGCAACACACACATCATCACGCAAAATTCTACCAGTGACAGTACTTCACACATCAATGACAGCAATCACACAATATTTCACATGTTTTAACCTGTCTACATTGACTCCACACCTAGAATTGACTTATCCTGTCTTGACACATTCACTAGAGATATGTCGTAACTCCCTATCACAATTCATTAAAATTTGCAGTTCATTTTTAGATGCCAGCTTTTGCTCTTGACTTCACAGTCAACTCTATTAATCAAAGGCAGGTTATTGATTGAGCAGGAAAACTAAACCACAGAGGCAAAGACACACAGAGTTGATTTAATATAGATTGAGAATGGTACGGTAGCCTCAGTTTGCTCAGATGAGGTGATGCCTAAATATAGCTCTGCTGCTTGTAGAGTAAGTTTGTATTCAGAGGAATCCTGAGGATGCTTTGGCAGCCAGGTCCACACTGACTGTGTACTAAGACATCTAGTGCCCCCACCTCAGTCTAGTGCTGACTGGAGGACTTGGCTCAAGTGCAGCACTGGGTGAATATTACTTCCAGGTCAAACTTGACTGCAAGGATACTCCATGGACTGTGCCCAAGATAATGAGCCCTCTTGAATCCTGGGTAGTGAGGAAAGTAAAGCAGAGTAACCAAAAAGCAGATTCAGGTCAGGTACAGAAGCAATAGCGTAATTTATATTTTTCTGTATTCATGGTACCCTGGCTATTATGCCAGTAACAGAGATTTCTTTAATTACAACTCTACTTGATTTCAAGTGAAGGTGCAACCTGCTCAAGATAATCTCTGAAACAGTTCTGAATGTAGAAGTAATATGTTTGCAAATAGGCTCTGACATTATATTCTGCTATATTATAAAGTATAGGTAAAATTTCCAATTTCAAGCAAGCTTGAAGAGCCACCCCTCTCTTTTACTCTACAGACCAGCTCAGAGAACAGCACAACATAAACCAAACCTGTGTAAATTAAGTTTGGAAACACTGTTATGAATCTCTCCTATGAAGACAGCGATAGGTCCCTATCTTTCCCAGCAGAGAGGCATGTAAGAAAAAAACGTTTTGAAATAGGTATTTTCTAATATATAATCTAATTACAGCCATATCCTGCTCTGTCTTATTCCCAAAAAGCACGACAAGTAGTGATTTGATGGGTAGTGATGCAGTATTTCCTAGAAGAACTAACAGAATCAAGGCAGGATGCATGCAGAGACTGAAGAAATACACACAAATTAACCACAGAATTTAAATTGTGTGTTTGACATGAAGGATGGGGAGGCAGGAGTGGGATCACCAGGGGAGGAGACACTAGCTTTTTGGAGTCTGGCTTTTCAGAATGGAGTGTCACTTTTAGAAGATCTCAGCCACTTTGTCAGACCTTACACCTGACAAACCTTTTAGTGTGACCATTCTTGCTCACTTTTTGAATGTCAGTCCTTTTGAATGTTAATATTTTCATCACCATGATCTTTAGATACATGACAGTCAACCATGAATAAAAGAAAGAAAAATGGGTAGTGACAAACGTTAGCATAGCATGTTATTAAATGAACAATGCCAAGAGCTCCGGAAATGATGGCTAAAGAAGAGATGGACAGTTGAGGAATTGTTGAATTTTATAGTATAAATTGCAAAAGAGAAAAACAGGCATTTTTTTTTCCTGATTCTTACAACAATTCAAGAAATACATGGACAAACATTCTTCAGTTGCATAATAGCATTTTTGGAAGTTGAATTTTGTAAGTCACTGCAGTACCAGTGAAGTTTCTCAATCCAAAAGTTTTGTTAACCAGCTACAATACCATTTTCTTTCCCAGTCACTTACAAAAAATGTAATGTTGGTTTAAACATGCAAGCAGACCCTTTGATGTTGGCTCAGCAATTACGAAGTAGGTATAAAGATGAAAGAGAAAGGGTGAATCTGAAATCCATAGCAGCATTTTGATGAGGCAGCAACTGGGAAATGCTCAATTCACAATTAACTACAGCCCAGTCCTAGCAGCTCTAAGTTCTGTATTTTAATTGTGGACTGGCAGTAAAATGTTTCCTTTCATGAATTTGAATTTTCTGAATGTCCTCCTTTCTTGAGTCATGTAAAAGGGCAAAGATATTTCTCTTTTTCTGATCTTCTCTGAGATGTTTTTTCCACGTACCTGGTAACATTGTACACTTTTATCTCTCCTCTTACTCATCTTCTTTCTTGAAACAAAGAATAAATACCAAGATCTTGACAATACCTATAGGGTATCTTACATGGAATTTTTTTTTATCCAGACCTCTCCTGAGCACTTACTGTTTTGTGTCAAAACCTGGAGATTTGCAAAGTATTAAAAAGTTACCAGTATCAACCCTCCACACCAAGGAGATGCACTAGGTAATTCTGTCTATCCGTGATTATACAAGAGTATGAAAATAAACATGTAAAAGCTGAAAGGATATGAACTCTGCATTTCCACATATCAATACTATCCTTTGTTCTTATCCTTGCATTCTTTCTGCCTGCACTGCTGTTTCTTCAACAGCACTTTCTTACTAATCACTACACATTGCTCCATTGCACCAAGTACTACATATACATCATCTTTATTTTTGTGAGGAAGTAAGTTACATAAAAATTAAAAGGTATGAGGTTTTACTTATTTTTGTATAGGCTTCAGAAGTGAAACTTTATCTATCAGAGCCACTGACTGTAAATGGAATAAGTGTCCCAGCTGAACTCACAGCTTCAGAAGTCTGCCACCTTTCACTGTAAGTCTACTCTTTGCTATTACATTGGTATCCTCGCATTTCTACTATTAATGTAGCACCTATATTCAACGACTGAAGTCCATAAGAGTTTCTCTTACCATTTCTCATTTTAGAAAGAATGTAAAAAGCTAGCTATTAGAAAGGAATATTTGTGAACTAAATGCAGCTGTGCTAGTCTTAGATTTTCACAGTGTGGGTCAGAAGTTGTATTTAAGTACCAAAAATCCAAAATGTGAGCGGGATCTTTGGGTGGTGGTAGCAGCAGTGGTGACGGGGTGTTATGAAAATGAAACCACAGGCTTGACTGATCCTTTCCATAGATAGGAAATAACTTGGTGCAGGACTGAAATCAGCTTTGTAAGACTGAAACTGACAGTTTAAAATACTTTAATACTTTTTTTAATACTTTAGCTCTCACCACTGTCCTATGCAGATGTCTGCACAGTGTCACTGACCTAGTCTGTTTTCTCCCTCTCCAACCCGTGGTTCAAAAAGTCCAGACGGTACTTTTATTCTTTGAGGAAAGGTGATGCAGCAGCTGGGGAGATCACTGTCACAGAATGCACAGGGATGATGTTGTTCAAGGCACATTAAACCTATACTTCTGCAGCAACATCCTATGTTTTAATAAACTTGGTAATTCCACGAGCACTTTAAAATAAAGACTACTTCTATGCTCACAGGTCAACAGGCTTATTGTCCAGGTAGAATGACACAATAACCAAGGAAACCCATCAGCAAATCGATTGCTTGCAGTCAAAAAAGAATTAGACTACCACATGTAGCAAACATTTATAACACAATTTTCACACTGCTTTTCTTCTGTTTCTCATTAGTACTATTTTCCAGTTGCCTGCTACAGATTACTAGTCAGAGATAAAGAAGTTACCTTCAAAAACAATTGTTCTAAAAGAACAATTTTGCAGTTCTTAACACAACTAAATACATTAAGAAACACTACTCAAGTGAGTGGTGGTTTCTCTTTGAAGGTCAGAAAGATGAAAAATTTGTTTAATATGAAATAATAGAAAATGTTCTTTAACAGGACAAAAGTCAGTAGAAGCAAACTAAAGCACAAAGGTCTGAGGTGGAGGAGCAGCTGTGTGGTCAGATTTAATATTGCTAAGAGCACAATGGTATTTACCAGGCTGGAGAAAACTTAGGGGACTTTCATGTACACCAGTACACCTTGCACTCCCAGTCCCCTGAGGCAGAGGTTCAGCTGTCTCACTTGGATCAAAGGTGCACACCCTGGTAAGTACATACTGCTCTGGCAAAACCAGCAAAATTCTGATGCAGAGTGTACCACAAGTGACTGTAAACTACGGGTCAGCATTATTTTTCTTAACACAGTCGTTAACTTGGATTGTACATTGCTGCAGACTCACACCATTTTACTACTAGTAACACTGCAAGCAGTATCTATGCCTGGAGATCCTAGGCACTGAAGGTCTGAAAACCCCCACAACCACTACAATCCACAAGATCTAATTTACTTCAGTGCTTTCAATATAAGTTTGTTGATAACAGTCTGCAATACTCAATAGTCAGACACTGGGCAGGCCACTGTTTTATCTAAAGTATTTTTCTTTTACTCAGGAGATAAGATACAGCAATTTGACAAACAGATAATATTGTCAGCTCCTATAAATTAATTATGGATGATATTTGGCATTTGTCTAAAAGCTCCACCTCCTGGGAACAACTGGTTATATGAAAATCTTTGTCTACTTAGTAATTTTTTGCCCCTGTAGTCAAGAGAAATCAGCTTGAGAATATGAAAATATGACCACCAGAACGGCTTGGACAACAAGTAAGAACCACCCACCTCCTATTTCATAAAAGGATTGATCTTTTTTAAGCAAATTTTGGTTTAGGGACTGAGCATTACGGTTTCTAGGTACTTGTATACAACTATACCAGCCAGCACATTTGAAGGAATTATGTTGCATCTTTTCCTCCCTTGTCCATTTCCATGGAAAGGATGCAGACACCCACCTAACAACTCCTGGAGCACTCAGGGCCAAACAGCAGTGCTCAAGTGCAGGAGAGACCTATAGTTTCAGAAGTATTCTGTTTACCAAATTTATCAGATAGCTAAGGGTTAAAACTGTGTCATATTACTGCTTATGTTAGCTACGCTGGCAGAGTGAATGGGCTTGTGGAAATGAGAGTGAGTGGGGTGAGAAAAAAGAAATCCCTAACCTATAGCATTCGTATTTCTGAAAGCCCATTTGGGGATGCCCATTCAATGGAAAGTTAGAGCTTTTCACTCTGCAAGGCATGAAAGTATAAAGATATACACACATATCAATGAGAAGTGAAAACCTCAAAAGTCTCCAGTTCTTTTATTTAAGTCACTTCCTTTAACTATTGAGACGTAGGGCCATCTACAGAAATGGATTTAAACAATACAGTGCAATGTTTTACAGGGCTATCATGCAGATGACCAGATGCTGAAAGCAGTGTAGCGACACTGACATTAGACAAGCCCAGGATAACTACTCCTAATAAAGAGCAACGTAAATCAAAATCATTAAGACTGACTGGCTCTGCTCTATGATTACTTGCTTGCAACCCCCTTACTACTACCTTCATTTTATTTACGCAAACATGTGGCAGCTTAGGGCTGTGGTGGAAGAAAATTCCTATCAATCTATCCATCAATCAATCCAGTATTCAAGGAACACCTACCTTCCACTGTGCTTTCCTCAAACTTGCACTCAATGTAGGAACGCAAATTCCAATGAGCCACAGCTCTAACAAGCACCTACCTCATACTTCTACTTTTTTTTTTTTCAGTGTATAGTATAAGCACTCCCTGGTTTACCAAAGTATCACTCAAATAAAAAAGGAGAGAAGACATCAACAAGGTTGATCTTCCCACAGCGGTATACCACGTAAGTCAGAAACAACTCCACAGAATCAGTGGAACTGAACTGGCTTTTAACTTCTGTTAGGGAGCTTCTGGCACACAACGTACACAACTTGCTCACGGAGCCATGTCAACATGACTCCTTAAAAGCTCAAGACTCGAAAGGATTGAAAGTATTAGAGGCACAAGAAATATTACTGCCAACTTGCTGTATCTTTTTTGGCGATCTTCTGTGATCAGGTAAACGGATGAATGTTGGACAATGAAGATGACAGGCATAAGCATCACCAGTATTTCTTGATCTATGTAAAAGGTAAGTCATCATTGTCAATATGACAGAAGCACAGGTCCAGTTTTAACAGTCACTAGAGGAAACATTGTGCAAGAATAGGACAATGGAGCAGCTGGAAATGGTAGAAATTATTTGGAAAAATTAGACAGAAGTATCAGTTAATACTTCATAAAATTTCTTGGAAAATAAAGCATATTACGTTTACGTCATTTTGATAACCTCTTCAGCTTCTGACACAGCTGGCTCATTGTAACTTCAATGCATGTTTCCAGCTAGACTTGTGAAAAGAACTATTTGGATCATTAAAGAACTGACTGGTGAATAGTAAATCAGGAAGAAACAGCATCACAAGCTAGTATCTCTGCGTGGAAAGCAAAAACCAGCAGACACTTGTAAAAATTAGTATGAAATATGTAAATGTTTTGAAACAGAGAAATTCTCAAGAAGAGGAAGCTTTCCTAACAATGAGACAAAGCACTAAGTACAATGCCAGAGATTAAGCATTCAAAGTGATTTAAAATGTAATTTTTTGGGATCATATTTAGGAAATAATATCTATAAAATAGAGAATATGAATTTTTATTTTATGGAGGTGCACATAAAAAGGGGAACTCTAACACAAATGATGCTTTATAAGGTTATTTCTTCATCTGTTTTTCAATTACTAATTTTTAAGATCTTGAGGTAGGCATCTTTCTTGGAGGATGGGGAGTGAAGAATTCTATTGTATAACAGTTGGCACCATGGCTACTAATAGTTAAATACATACATACAGTTTTAAATTTTCAGTTCTTTCTCTATCATTTAGAAAAATACAAGCCAGAAGACCTAAGAAGTTGTAAAATCATGTAAGCAACAGGGGAAATCAGGTTAAGAAGCAAATAAGGAAAAGTGCTTAGAGATTTTCTGCAAGTACCAAGGAAAGTTCTCTTGCTTTACACACGGAGATAGGGATGACCTTATATGACAAGATCAACCTCTGAGGCAGTAAGCCATTGACCTGCTACACTAGCATGATGTGCCTATGAGTGACCCAGCAGACACGAGGCTCATTTTCAGGAGATCCTGCAACTCAGGACCTCCTCTGCAGTTTATTTCATCTTGAGTCATCACATTGCTATGACCTTTCTCCTAGAAATCAATCAGCAGTTCCAAAACCCCCCATATTTACTAGAGTTCATTCTGTATAACAGAGGAAGAACCCATGTAGATTAGCATTGCCTGTGCTAGAAATCAGCCTGTGGGTTGGTTTTTTTCCTAAAAATTTGAAGAACAGCAGCAGCAAAGGTAGCCATAGCTTTCTTATTATGTTCTTGGTACTGGTATTCTTACTACATTACTCCTGTTCCTCACATGATACCAACCAACAAAATGATTTACAAGTCCCATCATGTACGATAATAGCTTCATCATGTTTTGTATGGATGGATCAGATCTGATTATAACCATTAATAGACAGGCTTGCAAGGCTTCTAGGCATTTCACATTTTGCACTATTCCAGACCATGTTTCGATTGCATTGGTGGTGGGGAGTCAGAGAGATTATGTCAAACCACTGTCCCCTGCTCCTGTTGGTATGTTGTAATTTAACCACAGCAGAGGCGCACCACACATCATCCATGGGAGACTGCAATGGATTGCTGCATTGGCACACACAAACTCCCAAACCTTTCTGAGGTGGAATTAATTTTCAATGTCATTCAAAATCTTACATTCATTCCATCTCTTACACTTAAATAAAGAAAAAAAAAGCTTATTAGGAATTTTCATTCTATGACAAATAAGAATGTATTCTTAAAAATAGTGAAAACTCCACAGAAAACTTTGGCTTGTTATATTAACTGCAGGTAAGCTGCAAGACCAGGATAATTCAAACTGACTGTTGCTCACAGTCAAATAGGAGATCAACCATTACACAATAAAATGCTGGTCTCCCGAGTCCAATCTGAGGGGCTTACTTTTTACCCCAATAGTACCCCTGATTGATTGTCATCATACACACACCCAGGCAGAACAAAGACCTTATTGAGAAAGGAACATAGTCAAAAATGAGAAAGAAACAAAAATCTGTGTGATACCCATCTTGTAGAATTGTATGCAATTTTTTGTTACAGATGATCTATAAAGAGAATACATGCTAGTTATTTGAGAAGGTCCATAAACTGGCAAGTTAGCTGGAAAGTGTCAATGGGGACTATTCACCATTTCTCAGCACAAGCAGCAGAGGCCATCATACAACATTAACAAACAAAAGCACACATATTATCACATCCTATATAATTGTGGGACACACTGCCACAGGATGGTTTGAAAACCAAAGGCAAAAATAAGTTGGGAAGTTAATTAAACACATTTATCAAAGAAAACTTCATCAATGGCAATTAAACTTGCTAGTCAGGATGTAACTTCTTCATCCAGAAGTCCCAAAATCAGTAACAAAATCTGGGAGTCTACAACAACCGGAATCATCCCTCCAAACTTGTCTTGTTCTTGCACTCCTAATCCACTTCTGACTACTGTCTTGATTAGACAGGTTAGATACTTTGGTTTGAAACAATACAAATGCTCTTATCTTTCTAATAGCAAAGAGGATAAAAATTTTTCTTATCATTTCTAGAAATTGCTCCTCTTATGGTCCTGGTAGCAGCCTACAGAGAAGTGACAGGTATTTGAATGAGATCTCATCTTTATATTGGCACACATAAACCTATTAGTTTAATCTAATTTGGTGTGATTTAGATTTACATCAGAGATAAAGGCATAAGTCTGAATTAGACTGGAGACTACTTCATTTTGACCTTTTTTTTTGCCCTGCCTTCTTTCCCCTCCCTTGTTTGGAGGAACTGCACAAACATACACTTAAGTAAGTAAAAGACAGAATAGGAATAGCCTCTTGCATGTCACCTCTGCATCTGACGTACCAAATCAATACTGGAAGAAGGTGAGGTTTTCATAATAAGTGTTTGATGCAAAAGGCTACCTGTAATGGGCAAGGGTACTTTGGATAAGAATTAAGAGTTCTTATAATTTTTCAGAAGTTCAGTTTGACATAGGAATTCTTGTGCATTGGTTTTAAGCAAGCACACTGCCAGCGTGATTGTGTTCCCAGTATGGAATTTTAATTCTGGTGAAACTGGTGTCCTAGATTGAAACAGGCGTTCCATGTTCCAGACAACATGAAACAATCAGTTTATGAACAGATTTAGATTAAAAGCTATGGACAATTGTACTTGACTTCATATAAGTCTAAGATTAAATAAAAGTAAAATTACTTTAACTTTGGATTTAAACTTCACTGCAGGTTATAACAATTTTATAACCTCAATTTAAATATATTTCATTACCTATAAATATATGTCTCTTCCACTCTTGCTCTACAGCTACAGGTAGAATGCAGCTAGAGAAAAAAAAAACAACAAATGCAGCTTAACAGATTGTTGGATCATTAATCAGCACGTCAATAGACTGAAATCCCTGGGAATAACTACTGCTCAAAAAAATTTATGCCATAACTTCATAAATAAATCCAAATGCAGTTTAGGCTAGTGTTTCATTGTACCTTTTCTCCTTCAGATAACACAGCTTCCAAATATGTTTTCTTTCCTACTTTTACTAAAAATAACATATTAGATGTAAAAGCCAAGTGTGAACCAAAAGGTGATTGCTTTTCAAAATATATAAATAAATCCAGATGTACACAAATGAATGCAATTGTTGTTCTGAGGATTTTATCTACGTTACCTTTAAGACAACACTAAAACCCAGCATTTCTCAAGCTTAAATCAAATATTTATTCTTACACAGAATTGGTCTATAGTAACCCAACCTTCACATTTTCTGGCCTGCTTCCCATATCTTAATAGCAGTATAGTCTCTCACTGTAATGGAGACCTTCCATACAAGAATCACTTCTACAGAAGCGGTTCAGTTCCCTAAAGACCAGGTTTCCAATTTGGAGGCCTAGCACACCTCTTATTGCCACACTGATAACAATTCCATGATTAGGTGAATCAGTAAGGCCGCCCAAAGAAAACTCATCTTGTGGTTTCTAAGGGAGAAGTGAAAACAGCAAGACTGAAACTCATGCAGTTCAGAAGATACTTCATTTGACTTCATCATCCGGATTTTAGCAGGACTTCTCTACAACATACAACAAACAACCTGTTGCTACAGTTACCAAGTTCACTGGGACATGAATCATCAAGGCACGTTCATTCTGCTTTGTTGAATTTCAGGCTTACATTCCTAGTGATTAGAAGAATGTTGTTATGAAAGATATGATGCAATTCCCCTCATAAAAAAGGAGTGCTTGGGTGCTCCTGTACTTAACTTTTGATTTGCTGTTACTGCCAAATACAAATGTAGAAATTATAAATACCAGACAGAAACTGGTAGAGATTGCTAATTTAATCACATGCTTTTTATTTGGTTTTACAGCCAGCAGTAGAGGTTTCAAATAGTAAGGGGAGGCAACACCAGGAAGTATTTGACTGGGGGAAAACAACAGTGAGAAGTTGACAAAATGCCTGATAGTCAAGATTTTTTAACCTGCTCAGTTTCTGCTGCTCTATTCTTCTCATCAGCAAACACAAAATCGGATTGGAAACCTCTGAAAGGAAAAACAGTTGCTTAGGGTCGACTGTTGAGGCATTTAGTCAGGGAATTGTGCCAGCTTTCCCCCAACTTCACAATGCTGGGAAGTTAAAAGTTCTGAGAAAGCTTCCCTGTATTCACAATTAGCCAGTCTGACTTTGTATTTCCTTTCTTAAGAAGTCCTATCTACCTCCTGCTCTCCCCTCCCAGTGCTGCAGAAACAGCAAAGGGCGTTGGAGCACACCCCAATGGGAAAAGCCAAACTTGGTGGCTCAAGTCAACCTCAATACTACTTGGTACGTAGTCAACCTCCGTGATTCCTCAGTGGAAGCATACATGCTGACCACTTGCAGGAGCACTTCTAGAACCTCTGACACAATGATGTCCAAGACAGCTTCACTTACTGTGTACTGGTATGTAAAGCTGAATATATTAAATGCCCTTCTATTTCTCTTTTAGATGCAAATAGAAACTCTCAGGTTTCAGAACAACTGCAGGGAGAGAAGGAAGATTTGCAGGCCAGGCCTTTCCCCTAGGTTTCACAGGAAAATCAGTCTAGTCTTCTTCACCTCTCCTGAGAAGCTTAACAGCCTTGTTCTTCTGGATCTGGTGACCAAAAATTTTTGAGCTTGATCTACTCCATTTTAGGATAGTCCCAATATAGGAGAGGAGGGAGAAGATTTCAGCATATGAGTAGTAATCTCTTATATGGGGCTTCGGAGAAGAACTTCCCTCAGTCCACCTGCTTAGATATTCAAGGAACCCCAGAAATTAACAGATGAGAGATGAATGCAATGCTGAATGTTCCAGTCACACATCTCTAATGCTAAAAATAGGTCAAGTTTCAAGGGTTCCCCTTAGTACTTGAGCTCTTTTCTCTTCTAAGATCATGTTACACTGAGGCTGAAGGTGATTTTCAGTGAAAACACCAAAAATCTTCATCTTTACAATTTGTGCAATACTTAAAGGAAATGAAAGTACAGGTCTAAAGAATTAACACATGCTGCAAAGACAGAAATCTCTCCAATCTTGAGCAACAGGGTAAATGTTTCGTTATCGTGGAAATGCAAACTTGGTCCACCATTAGAAGACAGAAAAAAAAAAAGATGGAAAAGGCTGGGAGCAAATGAACAAACACGTGTCTGACTGCTTTGCTGAGTGGTAAGACAAGAGTTGGTGGGAGGAAGAATTGATGAACTGTCACAGTATGACAAATAAGACCTCTGTTGGATATATTGATTCTGAACAGAGAATGACTCATGGATCTACTTAATTCTTGCTTCAATTACAGACAGTAAAGTACTTGAACAAATCACAGATGCTGCCAAATGAGTCAAAGAAGAAAAAAATTCTTTTCCATGCATGACTTTTTTGGGGTCAAATTTATTAATAACTCCTTGTTTTGCAGGACAGCTTATACAGTAGAGGTCATATTTCGTATCAAGTATCACTGTCTCACTAATTGTGCAGTTGATCTCTCACACGCATGTTGCACAGTTAAGACAGACTCGAAGACTGGGAAAAGTCACCACATGAAAACCTGAGCATATTAGCACATGTATTTGTCATTATATATGACACGTGTATTACACATTATATATATATATATATGCACAGGTGTTCATTTCTTTGTGTGTTTCCTGCCCTCAAGATAAATTTTTGTAGGCGGGACTCTAGAGAGAGAGAGTTTTACTTACTATTTTCCCCAACACTATAAGCTATAACACTTTCCCCCCCGCTTTTTATAGAAAATTTATAGGCACAAGATAAGAGATTCCAAAGAAACAAAATTATGATTCAAAATTTGTGTTATTAACCCAAGAGAATGATGGGTCATAGGTGCCCTGCTTTTGGTTGTTTTTTTTCTCCTCTTTTTTAACTGTAACTTCATCTGAAGAGTTATCAGTTTTGTCTTGATATTTGTCTTGATATTTGGAAACTGAGCCTTGAAAATGTGTATAAAGTGCATACCAAAACTGAGCTGAATTTAAAAAGCATAATTTGTCAAGGTTCTTCAATTCTGTTGCCACAGTTGGGCTTTTCTTCAAAAATTTAAGACGACCATTCACCATTTTCCTGTAGACTGGTATCCTACAGCCTGGTTTTCTCCTCTATCCTATGAAACTTTTTTCTTACTCTCAGCTTTCCTTTCAAGGCTGTAGCCTCTCTCTACCCACTGTTTTCCACACTGCTAAAGTAGGCAGGGAGTCCAGGAACAACTACCACAGAACCACTAGAATAACTAAAACTACAATATTGGTTTTAAATTTGAATCCCCTTGATAAATACTAATTTTAAAATATTTAACACATGGAAAACCAAAATGCAATAATCTGTTCGCAGGTGACTACTATGCTACTTGCAACCACACAATTCATTTAGTCAAAGAACCCTTGTCCAATTCAGAGCAGCCTCCACTCAACAAGTCTACTGCTTTTGCCCTGGAAGAGACAAGAGACAGCTGCAAGGCATGTCCTGTCCCCTCTGCCTGTCACAGAGCACCCCCAACTACAGCACTCACAGCCTGGCTTTTTGTGGCAGCCTTTGAGAGGTGCAGGAGGGCAGGTTTGGCAGCTTTGCTGGCAGGAGCTGACTGCCGCTGCAAGCAGGAGGTGTGGCAGGGGTGGCATGCCAGCTGCTGCCACCAGACTGGGATGGAATGGGAGGGTAACAGCAAGGATCTGGCTTCGTCAGCTGCTGTACAGGCCTACTGCAATTTACATGGGAATTGTATGAACTTATGTAGTCCATTTATAGAAATGCTGATTAAGTTTGGGAGCAACCACTTTGAACTACCTGCCAAGAGCAAAAACTATTCCTTTGTGCACTGTCAGGCTTAAAGAACTCAATCTGGAACTATTTTACCAATCTTTCAGATGTTTGAGTTTAACACAGAGATTAGAGAGGGTAAAGTTAGGGCAGAGCTGACCCCAACTGCCAAACTTTTGAAGATGGGAACTGTGAGTTAGCTTTGATCCAACACACATTTGAAATACATATTCACTTATGTCTAACACCAGCTGGGTATAGCTAAAAAAGGAGCTGGTGCGTACCTCATTTACCATACATTGATCTCAATGTAAAAATAGCAAAGTACTGTTTAAATTGTGCTTGCTGATCGTGCTCCCTCACCCCTCTCCCACCCCCCCACCCTGGCCCTTCACAGTAGGGAGCATGGCTCATCGTAGTCCCTTCACTCCTCCCCCACAAGCAAAGTGAGATGCTTCAGAGCCTAGATATCTTGCTTGCACTTGGATTCCCCCTTACTTCCAAAGAATACTTCTACAGAAAATTGTGATAAACAGGAAAAAATACATTTAAGAATTATGTAACAATTTGTGTTTAATAAGAGAACTGGACAATTAGCACGTGGAAATTCCCTCTCTTGACATTTACAAGGTGAAAGGTGGAAGCATGGGGAGTTACGGCAGCAGAGGACAGGGCGTACCAAATGTCATTGTGCTGGCTAAGGATTTATGTAATTAGATACATCTGGAGGAAAGGACTAACTCAACGTCATGATACAGCCTGAATCAACTTTGCTTAGTTAAACTGCAAGGGTATCTCCCAAACTACCATGTTTGCAGTACAAACAGAGACTGACTCATCAAGGCAAATACGCACCAGGTACAGTCTTAACAGGAGCACAATGCAAAAAAAACCAAAAACCAAACCACCTGGAAAAAGACAAGATCGAATGATTTTAGACTTTATGGGAGTTTGTTTCTATCATCTGGATTTTACAGATATATATTATATACAGCAAAATTAATTCCCATTCTATATCATCTTTTAATTAGTAGTCAACTTTAATGTCTGATTTAAAATGCTGCAGTAAGGAAGCAAAGGGTTGAAAACAGGTTCTGGCTGATGTCCAGTGTTGCAGTTTTACAGTCACTCTGTGTGCAGTGCCTTCAAATCAGATGATCTCACCATTCCCTAGCCCTCAAAAAAATCTTTGTTCCCACCCTCATGCTACCTCCTCTTTTTGTCAGTAATTGATGCAGCCACATGGTGATTTGTACCAGGAAACAGACCTAGTATAAAATCAACCTGGGGAAAAAGGGGATTGTAATTACAAATCGACAGTGTCATGTGAAACAGCCACAGAATATTCCTGTAAATCTGCCAAGTCAATAATATTCATGATGATCTGCTAAATAAGTTCTGGCTGTGAGGACTGAAGTTGCCTGGGGCTACTGGAAGTCACATAGCTAGTTTTCCAGAATGTTAGAACTCTTTGGGAATTAAAAGAGTAAAAATCATTCCTTTTTTTCCTTCTTTTCGCATCCCTCGAGGTATTTGGGCCTTGCCCACATAACCCAGTACCTTCCCAAGATGCCTAAGGAATGCCTAAATAGAATTACAAATGTTAGGATGTTTGAAAAAAGAAAGGAACATTTTATCAATGTTTTCTTATTTTAATCATATGACCAAGAGTTAGCTAGAGCTGGTTTTCAGCAAAACACAATTCTCAAAGCTAAACCACAAAGTGGAACCGCGTTCTTTGCTAAATTTAAATAAAGACCAGAATGCATTTAAATTACCATATTATTGCCACATAAATCTTAGGCCTTCTCCTGTGTTTAACAATGCCCCTTATTTTGCTATTCTCTCTAAATCACACAAGGGACATGGTCCAAAAAACCCTAACAATTTGCACATAGTAACAGTCACAGTGTGTTATAAATGGAGAGCAACAATCTCATTTTCTCTTTCATCCTCCACTGAATACTAACTATACATTGGAACAGAAAAGTTTATAAAACAATATTCTGACTGGGTCTAACAGCTGCAGTAATGAACCCTTGAAAAGAGCACAGACTGATTCCCACCTGGAGACTTAAAATAATTCAGCTTTTTGACAAGTAAAACGTGGGCTGGGCAGCTTTTAACACAGGTCCTTGGAAAAACTGGTCCTCTATTATCTCTTAAGTCGAACAGAAGAGGTCACTAAAGAGTCACAGTATGCCCCTCTTCTTCAAAATAGGCAAGTCATGCTGTCCTAGCCAGCCAGCTTGACTTCAGCAGCCTTCACTCTTAGCTTTTTCCACCCTTCGTGCTCTGCCTCCAACTTCTCTTGCATTTATTTCTTCTCTCCATCCTCTCAGTTCTGCGCTAGGTTTCCCTATGTATATTGAAGAGTTTAGTAAGGCAGGCTGCGAATGCCCCAGACCTGCCACTCCACATCTTCTGTTCAGCTGCCTCAGGCATGAGGATAGCAGCCTCCAAAGAGGATGTTTTGTGGCAGTCAGCCCTCAAAGGACATCAGACTACAGCGTTCAGAGAGGTCAGCATTTGCAGATGGAGGACTACTTGGCAGCAACACCAGTAAGCAGGAAAGCACCACATGCAGAGATTCCTGCGGCCTTCCCTTCCCTCATCTGCAAGAAAAGTTTGGAGGCAGAAGAAAGGATTGCTCTGCTTTGTGGGTCTGGCAGGGGTTTTTTTCTTTCTGTTTTTAGCAGTCTTGGAAAAAAGAGTAAGAAAACGAGAATACATGCTTCTTGTCAGAAATATCCAAAATAAGAACAAAGACACAGTCCTTTCCTGACATGTTACAACACAGGAGTTCAAAGTCATGAAGAAATAAAACAGGCTTTGCTAGCATCCATCACTATCTTGCATTTAAACAATGTTTCCAGTTGGAAAAAATGGTAAACTCAACAGTTAATACTGTAATTGTGTATAAAGACATCTATCATAAAAAATAATTTAAAATTATCCCAATGAATAAAGGGGTTCAATACACAAAAAAGTCTTTAGTAGTTCATGAGTCTTGAAGAGTATTTCTTTTGGACAGTGAAGGAGCTATTTTGCTGCCTAGAATGCAAATACACACTTCCCATGCCAAAAAAGGTAGTATCCAGCCAGTGAATATCTACAGGTATAAGGCATGAGTAATGGGCACGTCCATCCTATCTCATGTAATGACTCCACACTCTCAAAAACAGGATTCAGATGACAGAAGCAGCAAAAGACTAGCTGGTGGCAGTTCCAATGATTAATGTTTTTTGTGCATGGCAAAATGCAATAATAATGAACAGCAACATAGCTCATAGAACAAATAAATTTTAGCTAAGAGAATCTTCTTCTGGAGGTAAGATGCTGTGAGCTCAAGTTACTGTTCTGTTGTGCAGGAAGAAAAGGCAGATCTTCGTAAAAATCCTCCTAATCTGTAAATATCTGGGATTCAAGAGAGATCTGACCTATACTTATATGGAACAACCTAAACGGAAAGTTGATGCCTCCATACAGTCCTTCTGGGGCTCCCTGGCATCATGGATCCCAAAGTCCTTCCAACACAGCAGAGGCTAAGGAGGAACTCAAAGACAGTTTATGCTGCTTAGCATGCCAGTACCTCCTAGTAAGACTTCTGACCAGAAATCAGCAGTATTTACCCATCAAAACCAGGCTGGCTCTTTGCTCCACTGCCTCCAGCTCTTACAGACCACTCAGGATCCTGCTCAGAGCTCCCACACTGGAATAGGCACGCACCAAGCAAGGACATTCATTTATCTTCCCCCTCTTTGGCAGCATAGATCTGTCTTTCCAGATCTTAAAACACTGTGTCACTACATGCTGCTTGGGATTCTTCTCAGATAATCAACACTTCCTCTCTGATCCCATCCAAAAAACTTGTAAACTTCCTTTTCCACTTTCACGGTAAGGAAAGTACCCTCTTTGTGAGCCAGCATCTCATGAAACTTCACTGCCGCTCTCAAACAAACATCTTTCAGCAAGTTTATCCAACCTCCCTAGCTCAGGTGCTTTTATCTACATATATGAAAGCATATCCTGCTTCTTAAGAATAGTTTTAAAGTAGTTCTTAGAACAAAACCATATTTTTTCTAATTCCTAGAAGTAAATTACTTCCTTTATTACCAAGCTCATTTATAACAGTTTTAATTTCAAGGGTGTGAAAATTTAAATTCTAGCTCTGGAATAATGTGAGCAACTACTTCGATACTTCCAATTTAAAGTAAATATTTGATTGACAAAAAAAACACCTTAAGCCATTTCTTAGTGAAATGTTAAAAGGGAGTACTAAGAATTCTCAAAAATAGGTATTGGTAAAAAAGCAGGATTATTCTTCTACAAATCACCAACTGGAAAGAACTGAAGCCAGTTTGAGCTGCCTTTGTAAGAACAGGACTCAAATGCTTAAGGAAGTGAAATAAAGTTTAAACTTGCACAGGATGTGGTTTGAACTAAGGGGTTATTTTAAGAAGAACTCTTAACAACATAACTATACAGTAGATTTACTCTGTTCCCCAAAATCCCTATTACTATGAAAACATACACACTCACACAGTGTATGTCCTAATAAAGTTATTATCAATACATTAGCTGAAACTATGAGCATTGCATACATGAGGAAATTTAGCTGTGATTTTTTATGGCTAATACAGTCAAACATATAAGGCGAACCATCTTCCCACTAATCATTTTTAATTTGTGAAGTCTAGATAACTCTTTGAACTTCAATGTAATGTGCTACAAAAATGTTTGATCAGTTTCCCAAGAGGAGAAGTAATAATGAGGCACTCATTGTTTTACAATCAGCATACACAAGACTCTTAATGAATATTTAACCAGCACTTACGTTTTCACACTGCATCTTTCTGGTTTTTATGTGGGAAACATTGAGTCCATCAATAACAACATCAAATGGAAGTCGATTTTCCACAAATGTTTGAAAGGCTTCAAATTCCTGAAATAAATAAATAAACAAACAAACACAGGGGAATAACATATTGAGTGTAACAGAAAAAGATTTCATTCACTTTTTATTAAAAAAAGAAACAAAGCCTAAACCTCTCACTTTTCCTTCATTGGCTACTTTTCCTTCATTGGCTACTTTTCCTTCATTGGCTACACTTCACATCTTTACTTGCATATTTGCTAAAACAAGCACACAAAAAAACACCAAAGAAACAAATCTTTAAAAGCCGTTAAGTGTTACAGTGGTGTCCTGGTTTCAGCTGGGACAGAGTTAATTTTCTTCCTAGTAGCTGGTCCAGTGCTGTCTTTGGGATTTAGCATGAGAGCACTGCTGATAGCACACTGATGTTTTAGTTGTTGCGAAGTAGCGCTTACCCTAGGTTCAGGATTTTTCAGTTTCCCCTGCTCTGCCAGTGAGGAGGTGCACAAGAAGCTGGGAGGGAGCATGGCCAGGACAGCTGACCTGAACTAGCCACAGGATATTCCATACCATCGGACATCATGCCCAGTATATAAACTGGGGGCAGTTGGCCGGAGGGGTGGATCGCTGCTCAGGCATTGGTCAGCAGGTGTTGAGCAACTGCGTCGTGCATCACTTGTCTTCTCTTGAGTTTTACTTATCTCTCTTTTTGTCATATTCCTTCTCATTATTATTATTAATAATAATAATTAAATTTTATTTAACTTCAGTTATTAAACTGTTCTTATCTCAACCCACAAGTTTTACTTCTTTTTTCTCCTCCCCATCCCTCTGTGGGGAGGAGGAGCGAGCGAGTGGCTACGTGGTGCTTAGTTGCTGGCTGGGGTTAAACCATGACAAGTGGATACTTCCAATATAATTTTAAACTACATTACAACTGAAAACCAAAACTTCACAGTCATCCAGATCTTCAAAATTATAATCTGAACTGTACACTTTTGTAAAGACACATGCTATAGTCATTGTTACACAACAGCTGTAAAACAAACCAGTAGACTGTGACACTAACGATTAACATTTCCAAGCGTAAAATAAGCATCATACTCAGTTTCTCTGTACGAATACTGAGATGTCTGAACACCAGTCAATATTTAAATAAACATTCATTTAGAAACACAGCACTCCATTTGTGAGAAATACACAGCTTTAAGGCTAGCAAAACAAGGAACTTTCTTACTAGGTCAGAAACATAATGCAGTGATTGAGCAAACCAACGGCATCCATCCAGTTTTTCCAATGGAAGGAAAACCACAACTGCTTTAGGCTTGAGACCCCACAGGAGGAAAACAGAAACTTTAATAAAGTACAAAGCTTTAATAAAATCTTCAGGAATTTCTCCCTGATTTTTGAGGAAAGATTTAGTGGTTTTAGCAGACACTTGCATAAAATTTCTACGTCCTGCTTCTGACTGTTTTTAATAGGCACAGGAACCCTAAGCCATCCTGGTAGGCAGTGACCTGGTTTCATAAATGACCTTTCTAGTAACAAGTAAGACTTATTTATCATTAACAGAGGTTTCACAGTCCAAGGTTTCACAGTCCAAGGCTATAAATGAACTTTCACAGGAACTCAAAACAATTGCAAATTTCATGCCTTCTGCTCAAAATTCAAGAAGCACTTTTCTAATTTTCTCCCACATAGCCACATGGTAACAATAAGTTTAAATAAAAACCATCCCCTCATCAACCAGACAAAAACCTATACAGCATATACAATTCCTCCTCAGAGAAAGGAATGAAGGAAAGAATCTTTGTCCAGAAAATGCATTGCTGTCAGGCAGTAACAAATGATCACCAATTTCAAATTTAGTCAGAACATTTATGACAAATTACACTAGGAGCAGGGTTACTTGTGTCAAGAATACAAACCAACCAAGTGAGATAAGGATGCCTCACTCACAAGGCATCCTTCCAAGTGAACAGAAGCGTACTGGTCAAAAGCACACTGACAAGAACACAGACAATGCAGGGCTCAGTCTAGCACCACCAGAATCAATTGTCTTTTATGTGATCTTTCATTTCTCCACGGCTTAAATAAATATTATTATTGAGAAAGTATGAAAAGCTGGGCAAGAAAACGATCATCTCAAACAAAAATAAATTGTTGGCACTTATGAAGTGTTTCCCCCTGCCCCCCAGCCCCAATCTCAATGTATTTTATATAGACAAATAAATATTCTCATCGCCATCTGACAAGGCCACCAAGATACACAAAGGAAGTTACTAGCAAAGGTGGTGGCAGAGAAGCGGAGGAGAAACAAATACAAAACCAATAAGGATTCCTGACTTCCAGACTTATGCCATCCAGCGGACTTCCCCACGGTTCAAAACCAGATGAGTCATCACTGTAATACTGGATGACTGTCTGAAATGTGGGAAAGATAAAAAGAAGAAAAACACATGCAGACCAAATGAAGGTAAAATAGGAGACCTTTGAGACAAAGATGAGTGAAAATTGAAAAGACACAAGAAAGTGGAAGCAGAAGAAAAAGGCACAGTAAACACTCTAATAGAGCATTCTTTTCCTAATGCCAACAAATATTTGAAGTAACATGGTTACAGTTTATAAAGTTTAGCATACAGGTAATCTTGTCTTTAAGAGCTCAGTTCAACACAAAACACTTTGTGGAGATTTTTTAAAGTGGTATTTTATTTCAAGTGACAACAGTTATAGAACAGTTCCTGAAGGGGTGGGTTCTCCCTGATGGGCAGAGTGCTTTGTCAAGGCCACACTACAGCACGAGCTAGGGGAGCAGCAGAGGAGTTCAGTGGGTCAGCGCTCCCCTCTGCCCATGCCTTGCTTGGCTCCTTCTCCTTTCCCAGCAGGGCAGACGGAGAAGGAGGGTCCTGCTGAGAGGCACCAGGATAGGCTAAGCACCTCTCAGAAACCAGCTCCTGACTCTCTGGGGTTTACTTTTGGAGCTGGGAAGGTGCTGCAGCCTTTTCAGTGTCATTCCCTTGGCCGCCCCACCTTTGCCTGCCATCTCCTTCTGTCCATGTCTCCTACTCCATTTTCAACAGATGCCTGACAGTTTGCCCCTGCCTGCCTCCCAGATCTGCTCAATTGTTTTGCCTCACTATCAGTAAACTGTGCGATACACGTTGAGAATCACAGAATCACAGAATGTTAGGGGTTGGAAGGGACCTCGAAAGATCATCTAGTCCAACCTCCCTGGGTTTGCTGGCACAGGAGACTCTTAACCACATAGGGAGATACAGAGTTAATAACAGAGTAAGCACAGAAGACAAATGTCCAGGTTTAATTTATGTCACCAAATACAGAAGACTCCAGTGAAAAAGACTTAAACAAAATCCCTGAGGATCAGTTCATTTTCTCATCGCCATCCATATTTTGCCAGCAACACACAAGTGCTCCTTTCCTTTTCCAGGAAAAAAAAATACTTCGAGAACGACAGAGAAAATCCAAGTCTGCTCCCCTGAGAGACCATTTTTGAGTCATCATATTTCCCCTCCTCTCTGAACACAGGGAAGGACAAGGATGAAACCTGAGAATAAACAGCAGGCCACGTCATCCAGATGCAGTACAAAGGCTTATTCAAACACACAAAGACCTACACTATAAGAGTGTACTGGGTCTGGCTGAAATGGAGTTAGTTTTCCCCATAGCAGCCCTCATAGTGCTGTGCTTTGTATTGGTAGCTAGGAAGGCATTGATAACACACTAGTGTTTTGGCTACTGCTGAGCAGTGCTCGCACAGCATCAAGGCTGTCTCTCCAGCATTTCCCCCTCACCAGGAGCCTGGGGGTGGGCATGATACTGAGAGAGGACACAGCCAAGACAGCTGACCCAAACTGACCACCATATGACATACTATATGACATCTGCTCAGCAATAAAAGCTAAAAGAAAGGAGGAGTGGGGAGGGACATTCATTATTACAACATTTGTCTTCTGGAGCAACCACTACACGTACTGAAGCCCTGCTTCCTGGGAAGTGGCTGGACATCGCCCGCTGATAGGAAGGAGAGAATAAATCTTTTGTTTTTCTTTGCTTCTGCAGGTGGCCTTTGCTTTTGCTTTATTAAACTGCCTTTATCTTGATCCATGAGTTTTTTCCATCTTATTTTCTCTGTGCTGCCTCCCAACCCTGCCCTGCTCAGGAGGTGAGTGATAGAGCAGCTTAGTGGGCACCTGGCATCCAGACACGGTCAACCCACCACAAAGAGAGAAACTATACAATTTGAAGGATGCTGATCTTCCAAAGATTGGGATTTGTCTGGATTTTATGCAGATCAATCTTACAGCCACAGTAACAAAGAGATGATTCACCCACGATTCTCTAAGGATATTTCCCTCACTAGCCAACTATAAGAAGAAACTGACGATCTTCTTTACAAGCAGTAAATGAAGTAGAGCACAGCTGCAGCTAGGATACGGCTGATCAAGAGAAGCCAGACACAATAATCATCAATGCAGTACAAGGATGACATGATGGTTGGTTTAGGCAAAAAGAAGTGAGCTATTCTCCCTTCCAAATGGAGAAGGCAATGCACGATCTACATACACCCCTGTGTATGCCACAGGAATGTTTACACGGAAACAACCCGCTGAACATGACATGGGGCACTTTCAGATGAATCCCTTCAACATGCCAACAAGTGGTGAAACATCTCACACTCTCTCCATGCCAAGAGCACCAAAACAGACACCACAAACCCTATGCTGATTTCTAACTTGTCCTGACCCGGTTCAGCTCACAAAGCTTCCGAGGAAAGTTCACACCTCTTGCAAAAGTCTCCCAGCCTTGGAAACTACTTAAACTTGCTTCAACAGAGTTGGCAACTGAAGGGACAAAACTTTAAAAACACATGACCCTTTTAAAGCTCGGGAGCCACAGAAAATTGTTGCAATACAGCAAGGCTGTTACCTCACTGCAAGGCTTCCCCCAGCAGCCGGTGCCCTGCGTGAATGTCTGTCTCCCTGCAGCAGGAATACACGCAATGCAGCAGGGTGCTCAGGGGAGGCTCCACTGATATCCCGTTTCACATCACGTACAAAAGAAAACGGAATTTTAGAAAACCCACCTGATTTCATTCATTGCCTAGCTGGGAAAATAGGGGAATGCCAACTATGCAACCATTCGAAATGAATCACTGCACTTTCTACTAAGAAAACTTATCTTTGCAAATGGACACCACACTGATTAAATCAATTTGGAAGTAAGAGCCAGCCATAACAAACCCATAGAATCATAGAAACATTCAGGTTGGAAAAGACCTTTGAGATCATCAAGTCCAACCATCAACACATGACGGAATTTATCTTGATGCAAAGAATTAAAGACATTTAAAATAATTTTTTGTTTAACCACTAGCATGTGGGTGGCTCAAGTCCATTCATACCTCGGCAAAAGCACGCAAGTCTTCCATTTTTTTGGTACTCCACACCAGCTGGATGACTCACGCACTATTTCACCACCATTTTATACTGGTATGTACTGGTGCTGCCACAGAAAAAGGTCGTTCTACCTTCCCCCTTCCCTCAGCCCTTCATTCCTAGGCTTGCCCCCTCCTCTACCTATGCAAACACATTTGTTGGCACAAGGAGAAAGACTGAAGTGGATGAAAAGCCACCATGAACTGAGCCAACTAACAGTCTTTAGCCTGCACCAGTCCCTCTGTTTAGGTCAGAGTACAGAGGTTTGTCCTGGCATGAAAACTCAGGCAGGACATGGAATATGAATGAGACTGGTAGCAAGTGAGACTACCGGGATCACCTTTTTCCAATAGGCAGCTAACTCACTGGATGGTGAAACTACAGCATTTAATGAGATTTATCTCTCAACCTGGGGTACTGCAGCAAAACAATAGATAGAGGTTGGTTTTAAAAAATAGAAGTATAGGAATTATTCTTTGAAAAAGAAAGAAAGAAAGAAGATTTGGTTTGCTATTTTAAACCATTCATTCAAAAAATAATTTTAAAAAATTGTGACCTCAGACTTCAAAAGTCTGGCTTACACAACCAGTAATATTTGAAATAGCCGTAGTAATAAATCTGAAAATAGGACTTTTCTGTAACAAAACTTCAACTTCTGTAAATACAGGTATAAACAGAAATGCATGTTTTTCTTCAGATACCAGTGCACACACAGACTACAAGCCTCAAAAGCACAACAAAAATGAAGGGAGGAATTAATTATTAATATTTACAGATTTACTATGTTAAATATGATAACATAGAATTAAACATCACAACTGAAGACGAAACAAAGAAAACATAGCTGAACCAGCATGTCTTTTGATAAGAGAAATGCCAGTAATTCAAATTAGTATTTTGAAATAATTTTAACATCTATAACAGATCTCAGGGTATGACAAGTTTCAGATCACAGAAAGGTTAGACCACTTGAGCATTTTTCTCCTCAAGTCTAAATAGGAAATATGTTGGCAACTAGAAACAAAATCATGTTATTGCTCAAATGCTTCAACAATCCAAAACGTCTACTAATCTAAATGCCAAAAACCAAAGTAATACAACCCACAAAGGAGATACATGAGCAAATCCATAGAGGACTTTTAAATACAAGAAAGGCTACTATGTTCATGCCAACACATGGAATTTGGGAAAAAAAAGAAAAAAAGACAAAAAAAAAGAAACCCTACCAAAAACTATTAAAATCACTGCAGGAAAGGCTGGTTGCTACTTCTTCAAAACAACAAAGTTTATGGCCACTCATCAGGAATGGCAGAGACACTAAAGAAAAATTAAAAAGTGCAAAACCTACAGTATTCAACCTGTATTGTTTCCAGAAGCATTCACAATAGTTTCAGCTTTGAACAACAGAAAAAGCAGTGCTTCCCTTCTCCATATTAAATGGCAACATACACTAGTGCAAGGAAAGAGGAAATTCTAATTAACAGAGTATTATACTGCACATAAGTATTACGTAATTCTACCTTAAGTATCAATCAGGGTGTTTTTCAACACCGTAAGAGCAGCTTTTAGAGAAGTGAAAACATTCACTTTTTAACAGTTTCATAAAATACAAAGCGATGGAGGTTGCTTTCTTTTCAGCAGTGTTTCTTGGTATCAAAAAGAAAAACACAGGAATGAGCATTAGAGTGTGAGAAATAAAATTCAGCTGTCAAACTGAAATCCAGCCAATTTTTTTTAAGGCGCCTTGTTGGAGCACTCTTAAGTCTGTTTGTTGCTGTGCCTGAAGGGTTTGAATATTTCCTCCATAGCTTCAAAGCTTGGAAACCCCCTTCAAACCCTTATGAGCAGGGAGGCTTTTCTCAGCATTGTGCATGGTATCATTATGTACTCTGGATTGCATACAATTTGTTTGCCCTCTGTTACATGCTTTTGAAGTTAACAAATAATCCAGAAGTCACAAACTCCTGTGGCTGTAGCCTTCAGAGATACCATCACAAATGGAAAGGTAACTCACAGGCACATTGACAACCTGGCTGAGATGTGCCTTGTGATGCCTGTTCGTAGCCCGCCATCAACAGCAGGCAGTGCTGTCGTGGGACTTGTTCCTGCCTGCCGACACCAGACAGCAGAGGGTCAGTCACAAGGCCAGTGCAAAACTTGGACCTCAACAATCCAGGCAGCACACTTCTGAACATCTTTCCAGAGCACACTTAACATGGAGGGAGGAACAAGCAGATTGTACTGCTGTCCTCAGGGGAAAAATGCTCTCACCTTTGCAAGGCTGCCATCATAAGTACAAGAGTATGGAAATGGACCATACCAAGGTTTCTTTTAAAACAAACAAACAAACAAAACCTTGCAAAGGCAGAACTATTTTGAATTCACAGTGCTTTCAAAATGAAAAACACTATTTTGGAACCTTTCCCTCTTAAGGCAAACCACCTAACAGAATCCTAAACCAGGAAAAGATCGACTTGAACGTTTAAATACAACATAACAGGCATTATAGAAAGACAGTGGAATAATATAAAAGCAATGCATCATGAACTTCATGGAAAAGACAGCGTCCCAAGTAAGTGTGGAGGACTAGCACTTAATTACAGACAGTTCATGATAACCATGTGGAAAAATGTTACATGAATATCAGGCAGCCAGATATACTTCCACGCTGCTTATTCTGCTACGCTGGTACATATATTTGAAGCAAATCTGAACAAGGAACTGACCTGCTGAAAAAATACCCACAAGAAAACAAAACATTACCTTGTCATCTAGGTTTGTGCCCTGCTTTCCATGGGGCTGCGCGCACTTGTTTGTTGGCACACTTGCAGGGGCCAAAGAGGGCAGGAATGAACAGCTGGCAGGGTGGTAAGGCTAGTTATGCTAGTTTAAAAAAATCACACTGCCACCAAATGCTTATGCTAACTAATATTTGCAATCTCAAGAGAAACAGCAGCTGTTCTGGGGGGCCGAATGGCACCACATGTCTACTCCTATTTTAATATTTCTAGAAGCAATCCAGAGAATTATAAATCTACGCACCCAGCATCTGTACACCGTAACATGGTTGAACCAGTCTCTAAAAATTGTACAAACTCTCTGGAATAATATGATCTGGTAGAGTTTAATGTGCACATCTCTTGCAAAAGTGTATGTCTAAAAATTCTTTCCTTGTGTCAATGAAAATGTAGGTAAAATAGATCAGGATGCCATTAATTAGACTTTCAAAAAACCTGATACAAGACTTCATAACAAGCTACTAAAAACACTGAACTAGTTACAGCATTAAAAACAGGCAGAAAAGAAAAATCAAAGGGTCATGCTAAAAAATTACCATCTTTCAAAGTTCTGTGCTAATTCCCATATACACAAAATATTTTACAGATGTTTAGGAAAGGGAATGGCCCAGAAGAAGCCAAAGAAATTACAAATACAAAACCAAATTAAATTTAGTATCAGAAAGATGAAACAATGCATAATATAGGAAGAAAGTGCACTCATACTTTACAGATTTCTGGAGGAACTGTATCAACTTACACGATCATCATAGTGTAATGAAAACATCTGCTCAAATTGCTGATGTTCTAAAACAAGTCTAACCAACTCGTAAGAGATAAGGCATTGAATAGATAACATGAAATTATTGTAACTTGTTACGCTATTCTAATTATTATAAATTATAATGAAGCCCTATATCAGACAATTCCACATAGACGTCTGCAGCATCAGAAGACTCTGTCTTTGACCACAGCTGGAGACCAGTTCCTCAACTTAGAAGGACCTTTGGTAACAGACCAAAATACCAAACGGTAAAGGACCATTCCATAATGCTTAACTTCCATGAGGTGACATTTCAAAGTGTCTTAAATCAACGTGTGCTCACGATAATTTTACTTTAGAAGTATTATCACAGAACTTAGCAATATTCAGAGACAGCAAAGACTTAAAAAGGATGGCAGGGTATGCAGTCTGCATTATGTAAACATATCTCAAGATCCTACTTAGTGCAATGCATGAGCTGCAAGTAAAGGACTGTGTGTCCAAGAGGTTCCTGATAAAATAATCTCCTAAAAAGAAATAAATCTCCTTATCAGCTACTCAGATAATTCAGATTAATTTAATTCTCTAGTTAAAAGTTGCCGTTCTGATTTCATGCTTATGGTCCTGTCTACCTCTGTGATCAGCTAATGAACAAGAAAAAAGAAATACTTTATCAAGGTACGCACTCTTAAACCTTGGTGAAATTCTTCCATTTCTTCTATGTCTCTCTCTTTCTTCTTATACATTCTAGCTAACGTAAGGAAAATCAAATCTGAGAAAAATAACTGCATCAGCAAACCATGTTTGTATTTCGTTTAGCAAGATCTTCAGATGATATACATTGGAAACAAGTTAAGGTTAGCAACTGTATTTTAACCAAGCAACTGCTGTGGAAAAAAAAAAAATAGCGCAATCTTACTTGATTGCACTAACTGGAATATGAAGAATGTACCACGTTAGGAGAATTTCCAAATACAGAGGTGACACAGTAGTAGTTTAAAGAGACCGAGGAGGACAACGAAACAAGTTTAGACAGTGGACTGGAAGAAAGGGACATTCTTGTGTTGCAGGGTAGCCTAATTTTGCTGCATAACCATTTGATGGGAAAGGATACCAAGTGACCTGAAGAAAATTGCATCTCATTCCTTGCTATACGAATCAAGAAAAGGAGGACTGTGGACCACCCTAGAAGCTCTGACCCACACCCAAGAAAGATTCTCTAACGCTGAGATAATAGAGGGAAAGAAATACGCACTGAATTTATAATGTTTTCATCTAGGTCTATTTCTTGCTGCTAAGGAAGCACCTAAGTCTTTTATTCTCCTGCCAAAAGACTCTCTGTGCTTCTGTTTGCTTCCATTATGAGGAGCCTCTGGGGTAAAGGGAGATGCAAGAGAAACCTTAAAAAAATTCCAACTGCCTTTGTCTCTCACCACCCATTTCCCACTTGGTCTCCCCTCTTCCCCTTCTTTTCCTTCCTCCCAGAAGTTCCCTCCCCCCTAGCAGATCATATCACAAGAAGAGTGTAACACACTGAATTAAACAGAGGCAGGAGAACAGAAAGTAAGCAGGATAAAGGCTGCAGCTCGCACTGCAGTGCTTTCAGACTCTGAGCACTCTACTACTGCAATTGTATCAACACCCACCATAAAACACCACTTGACTTTATTCTGTGCTTACTAGACCTACAAGACTGAGTGGTGCATCAAGCTCTGAGGCTAGTGTTCTTTCTAACCCCCAAACTAACTATAGGTCTAGCCAAAACACTGGAACTGAAACAAACCCCCAGCTAATCCTGAGCCCCACTCAGACCAGCTCTCTCCTCTATCCTTGTGGATGTTACAAGATCTAGCAGCAAACCTGGCTCTTAAGGCAATGCAGACTGCCCTACTGAATACTAACCCTATCCTGACTGAGTTCAGGGGCCCATATTTAGCAGAGATCTGACAAACAAACAAAAAAAGCTGTTCAACCCTATCTGCAGATGTATTTAATTCTAACTGCAGTGTGAACCCTACCTTATCTACAAGCTGATGACCATAGCCATCCCATAACTAAAGATTAGCCACAAGGCAACAGTGGACTTAGTCATCAATCTGCTATTCTGCAAAACCTGTAGAATTACACTATTCAGCACTGGCCATCCTATAATCAAACAACAGCTACAAGCAAATTTTTTGATTAGTGTTGTGGCAGACTAGATAGGACATTTGTCCTTACCAATGCCACCTCTAATGTAACGCTCTGGCCGTAGCCATATTAAGTGAGTGCTTCAAGTATTTTAACTCCCAAATATCAACACTTACCCTAGTCTTATCCATAGCCCAACATCAACATGCACCGAAAAGGCTACCAATAAGCCCTTCATCTCCACCAGCATTAGCTCTCACTTAATACTAATGAACTTGTAGGGCTCCAACAGTAACTCAAGTTCTCCACCATCTGCTGTCCAAAACACTAATCTCCAAACATCACACTTCCAGGACTTTCCAGATTCAGCAATAACAGGTTCTTCCATCCTTGCCATCCTGAAACCCCAGTCTACTATATGCCAGTAACTGACATCCATCCAAAACTTAGTCATACCTTGCTCATCTAAGCCAACCTCAGAATTCATCCTACTTTTGGGCCTCTGAGAAGAGAGGAAGAGAGGAAGGAAGGAAAAAGAAAAAAAAGAAAATAAAGCCACTAGCTCAGAAATCTTTACCATCTTAGGCTTAGCTCTAACCCTAACTACAGCTCACCACCCCTGTATCCCTCTCCAGAATCAACAGAAAGCAGGATTTTCAGCCTGCCAGCATGGTTCTTGCAGAAGCTAGCTCTGAAGCAGCCTGCTGTAATTTTAAACTGAAACCTAGCAAAGTGACCCACCCTGCCACAGAACTGACGAGAAGACTTTCAGTCATTCCCACCTGAGAAGAAACCATGGGAACTGTTCCTGCCCAAACCAGCCCCCATCTCAGTGCAAGAGGCTTTGCAGCATTCAGCAACATGACAAATTCTCGCACTACTTCTGTAGAGAACAAACACTTAACTGGGAATTTGATCCCTTTGCTGCAATGTGGCACATATCTGGGAGGGAAAGGGACACGTGAACCCACAGGAGAAATTCTACCCAGCCTTCTCCTTCCTTCCCCATTTCCTCCCCTCAGAAAGTTCTTTGCTCCCAGGCAGCGGCAGGGAGGAGGTAACATATGAGAATAGAGGTAGAAGAGGTAAACGGCACATGTAGCCTGGGCTGTGGCACACACTGTGCACACAGTATCAGCTGTTGCTGGGAAGGGGTTTTCTCCTCTTCAGCCCCTGACCTTCTCAGGAGACAGAGCAAGCCTAACCAAATTAACTAGCCTTCTCTTTCTCCCTGAGCTCAGGCAAAGAAGCCATGGCATCCAGGTCCAAGATGGACAGCCATAACCACCCTGGCATCTCGGGACAGGTAAAGGTAGCTCACCTTGGAAACAGCTCAAGTGAAGGCAATTTAGCTGACTTTGACCACAAGTTGAGAGTCCACAAAGCAGGTAGAAGAATGAGAAGATCACAGTGCAAGTTGGGAGTGAAGTCTCTGCCAGTTGGGGTTAGGCTAGACTGCGTTCGACACAGTCTTCTTACAGTTTGGAGTACATAGAGTTTTTGGAAGTAATGAACTACTCCATTCAGAACAGGACTGACATACACCACACAGGGCTTTGGGGCAAATCATGAGTTGGGAAACACGCACATACGGAAAGAGAACCAAAGCATTACAGAAAAAAAAAAAGGCATCAATCTAAAAGTAAGAGATAGAGCTTTATTTTCAAGGCTCTTTAGAAACAGCACAACCTCATTCAGTTGCAAAAAACAACACTGAGATGAATGGGTCACTTCCTCTTCTCCCTCTATTCTACTACATTCTAGAAGAACATGTAAAACCCCTTTACACATTTAGTTCAGATCTAGTGTGGGGACTTCACATGCCCACAAACCCACCTCTTCCTGCCTTCTTGACAGCACGTACACATCTCCCATGCACAACAGTCCTTTCCGGCTTACCAGGGACATAAAGTAAATTACTGCATTTGCGTATTTGAGAGAAACACCTGGGAGCAGCTGCAACACGAAAGTCACAGCAAAAGTTGATTCTGCCTCTCAGTATACCAATTATATCATCTGAGGCTCAATGGCATAGCTCCAAATTAAATGCAGTCAGAGTAAACAGTCATCCAACTGAAAACATCATATAGACATTGGTACAAAAGGTGACAGTTTTGTTACAATTGTTTTCTTTCTATGACAGTCGGCAAGGTTGTGGCTTGCTATGTTAGATCAACAACTATGACATCCTAACAGACCTTTCAGTGATTGTGCACAAAGATCTGAACTGATGTCTATTTTTAATGTGTAACAGGTATTTCCTTGTCACAGATAATCAGTTTTATAGTTCATGCAAGCTGTCTTTTCAACATATTCATAAATAGTGTTCACTACCATTCTGATGCACAAGACAAAGTTGTTTGATTTTCTTCACTAAAACTAATTACAAAAATATTTTTTTTAAAATCATAATACAACAGACTGGTTGGGGGGGGATCTTCAACAAATGAAATCTTTGCTCCTAATTTTCTACTCTGATCACATTTATTCTTCAGTGAGAGAGATAAAAATCAAATAAAGCAATGATGCTGTTGCAAAAGTAAGACAAAAGACTATTCCTCAGTGAAAAAACAAACAAATATAAGATTCTAAATGCACTACATCTTCAACTTGAAACACTGTTGGAAAAAAAAACACAAACGTTTAGAGCTCAAAACAACTCAAACTGTTTCCCTGAATAATCGTTTCACTGCAAGGAACACAGATGCACTAAAGAAAACTAGTTAGGAGAAAAGAAGGAATAGAAAGCTAAAATGTTTTCCATTTGAATTGCGGCTACTACAAAAAAGTGACTGACTGGAAAATGGAAACCCCCCTCTCAGACATGCTTGCTTACATCCTATTTTCAGCCTCTTCACCTAGTTTCCCCTCTGGAAAACCCTGGCTGCAGGAGAAGTCACACAGTCTGGCATACCTAAAATGGGCAGCACATTTCATCACCACATGTCTGCTTTCACAGCACAAAGGCAATTAAAAAGCCCCAAATTTATTTCTGGAAACCTCTGACACATCACGACACTGTTTTGCCTCTACCCCCACATCCATGCTCAAAATCCACAGACAAAGCAGACTTTAAGCTGTACGGCCAACAGTAAACACCCCAAGTTCATCTCCATTCGGCCTCCCAGTAACTGCCTGCTGATATGGAACTGGAACAAGGTCAACTTGGAACTAGTGAGTGGGTGGCCCCAGAGTGGTAAATGATGGAATTTCAGCTATCACATGGACTAACAAAATCTACTGACATCAAAACTTAAAATAGTGTATTGAGTCTTTGTTTCATGAGATCACATTCATTTGATCAATCAGGTTCTCAAACAGGGGGCACATCATTCCCACTACTGCTCAGCTTGGGCGTGAATTTCCTGTTACTCAGAACTCCTTTCCTAAATCCCCCCACCTTCAACTGGTACTGCTAATCTAGCCCTGTGTACTTGACAAATTTGAAATTTTCAAGCCAGCAGCCACCACAGGGAACAGAAATGAAACTTCGCAGACTAGACAGTTAACCCGTTAAGAAATTAAAAGTTTTGTTGTTCTTGCTTTCTTTAATAAACCAACCTCAACCATAATTTTCACAAAGGCTTTCAGAGAACAGATAGAGTTAGTTGTGCAATGTGCAGTAAAACACATCCTTTTGTTTATCGTGTAATATTACAGAACACCAGTACCCATTAAATACTTAAAATTATTGCTACATTTTTAAGGATAATTTTACTCCCCTATACAATTCACAGCTAGATCAGCTAAAAACCCTGAATTGAGGGGAAATCTGTGTGGAAATTAGTTATCTGAACAATAGGCTGCAGGCACTACAAGCACCCCAACATTAACTCTTTCAAGTTTCTGTAACTGCTACACATGCACAACATCTGTGTCTGTAGAAAGCCTGAAGGATTAAACCTGGTGTCCTCTTCCATATTTTCAGAAGTGGTGCAGAACTGAGGTGCCTGCTGCAGCAAAACTACATCAATACTTAAAAGTAAAGCAAAACCATCCCAAAATGTGGCGTGGGCTCCACCTAGCGAGTTCAGCCCCATTCCCTACCGCTATGGCTGAAGCGCTGATCTCCACACAAAAGGAGTAAGAGAGAGAACCACAGGGTATTACAGTGTCCGGGAATTACGTCCTCTTGTATGTTTACAATGACCTTTGAAAAGCTTGATACTTCTCATGTATACTGGAATTATAAATATGAAAGTGCATCTTTAAAATTGATACGTAGTTGGTTGGTTGGTGGGTTGTGAAAGTTGACTGAACAAAGTGATAATGAGTTCTTTATTGTTTCTGGCAAACAGCTGCCCAACTGAAAAAAATCAAATATTCAGCACATAAATGTAAGCTTCAGATATGACACTGAACTTAAGAAACACTAGGACTTCTACTTTTTTGCAAGCTCAAAATACTAGAGGTCTTATTAAAAGATTTTCACACCTTTTAAATTTTTTAATGTAAAAAAAAAAAGACATTTTAATTATTTCAGTGTCCATTAACTGCTGACTGAAAATATAAGAAAAAAGACAGTATGAAAGAGGCCAAGGTTTAGACCCATTTTATAAACACAGCTGAAAATGACACATAGGATACTTCAGTATCTAATGGCCTATTAATGTTTAAAGCAAAGAAAAAAAATATTTGTGGCATTTTCAAAGTACCTGAACACTAATTGTATATTACTCTCTTAGCCAATGAACCTGCAGCATGCAAGACCTACCTGTGGGGTTGTCTTTCTAAAAGGGTCAGTTCCATGTATCACATCCCTTATTATTCTTTCTCTGAGATTATTATACTCCTCTTCGGTGAGGTCACTGTCCTCCAGCTGATGGTTGCAAACTGGGCACTGTCCGCTGTAATAATAGTGAAACAAGAAAACAAAAGGATAAAGGCTTTTAAATAACAAATACCTCAAATTTTACTAACTTATTGAGTGTCTGTGTATGAGCACAATTGAACTCCAACATAATACAATCACCAGAAAATCAGTTGTAATCTTTCTGGGATGCATCCAAAACCTACTGAAGTCACTTGAAATACTTTTATGTGATTTAGTGGGATCAGGATCAAAGATTTAACTCTAAAGACATTTGAGGATTTAGGGCTAAAACTCTGCATGACAGCATGGGAAAAAAAAAAAAAAAAAGTTTTTAAATATTCACCAGCATTTATTTAGGCCTTAGGAGATCAGAGTTTAATTCTCAGCACTACCACGAATTTCCACATCTCTAGTATTTAAAAGTTTCCCTACTAGACAGGAAAGTCACGATGGACACATACAGCCCAGATCTCAATGTGGGAAGGTGATGCAGTTGCACTGGCCTGGCCAGAACATACGAAGCAGCTTGTAGGCATACTAGTTGAAGCTAGCAGGCATGACACAGAGCTTTGGTCTAGCTATAAATCCATTCCAAAGTGTTAGAACAAGAAAAAGCACCAGAGAAATGCTCCACTATTGTGCCACAGGTTGCCGCTACAAAAAAACCTAAGCTATCTGTGCCTGGTTTATCAAGGTTTGGAATAATCAAACCTGCCACAAGTGTGTAGAAATAACCCCTCCCAAAAGAAGAAAAAAGGAAAGAATTTAGCGTTCACCTCCCAGAGCCAGAAACACCGCTCCATCGTGCACAACTGTGCCAGTGATTGTATTGACTGCATGCAGCACAGGGACAGTTTCTTCTATCATTCACATCGTCGCTTTTCAGTACTCTTAGTTTCCCTGTTGCAGGGCCAGCAGCTATGGCAACAACTGCGGTTCTGCAAATCCCAAATCATACATTGTTTTGTCTCTGACACACACACAAGAACTCTCCACTGATCTGTCTGTGCATGTTTTTAATACTAAAAGACCAAAGGGATTGAAAATCCATCATAAAATAAAAGATTACAGAATAGAACAATAGGAGATGTGAAAAAAAACAGACCTCAAACTCTTTAGTTTCCTCAAGAAGAGTGCTGACGTTATAGCAGATCCTGAAAAATTTTCAAGTGAGCACAAGTGAGGCAATGGTACAAAGAACACACAGATCCACGCCAGCCAAGGGGCACAACTTTTTGTCTGACCAACCTAGTGCTGCAAAAAATCCCCAGCACTGGGAAAGGCCATCAAAACAAACTGTGACCACAAGAACCATGTCAACTGCTCTATGTTGGGTTTTTGTTCATACAGCCTGCTAGCACAGCACACACATAATGCCAAGATGCAAAACAAGACAGGCCTAACTTTTGTGTCCACCTCTGGATTTCTGAGTATTGGATTTGGTATGAACCCCCAGAACTGTATCTTCAGAGAAAGGACAAACATCTTTTCTAACATCTAGCCTTTTCTACTGTTTCATGTCCCACGGGCATAACCTCTGCTCTAACACATAGTCTGAAGGAAACCAAACTGGAACTGTCATCGCTTCCATGTCCCATTTGTTCATTCTTTTCTTTCCTAGCTGTCTCTCTCGTTAGCCCCTATAAACTGAACACATAATCAACACAACACACAACTCCAAACCCAGGTCAAAAAGCTATGTCATGAATCACTACCACAAACCTCTGCGCTTCACCACAAAACCAGCATGTAAGGTCAGTAACAGTGGAGGACTGAAACAAAACAACCTGCATCTCTGTCCTTGAATGGTGAACTACATTAACCTTTTTTTTTTCCTTCCTAAAACACTTACCTGAAAGTTTTGCAGATACACTTTCTAAAGACAAACCAATGAGCTACAAACATACATAGATTTCATGAGTACACTTCTTGACTTGCATCTCTGATTATGGTTAAACCTAGAAATTTTTCCAGGATTAACTTTTTAATAACTACATGAAAAAGGAAAGAGAATCATAGAATCACAGAATGGTTTGGGTTGGAAGAGACCTTAAAGACCACCTAGTTCAAACTCCCCTGCCATGGGCAGGGTCACCTTCCACTAGACCAGGTTGCTCCAAGCCCCATCCAGCCTGGTCTTGAACACTGCCAGGGAGGGGGCAGCCACAGCTTCTCTGGGCAACCTGTGCCAGTGCCTCACCACCCCGCACAGTGAAGAATTTCTTCTTTATATCTAATCTAAATCTCCTCTCTTTCAGTTTGAAATGGTTATTCCTTCTCCTATCACTACACTCCTTGATCAAGAGTCCCTCCCCACCTTTCCTGTAGGCCCTTTTTAAGTACTGGAAGGCTGCTAGAAGGTCTCCCAGGAGCCTTCTTTTCTCCAGGCTGAACAACCCCTACTCTCTCAGCCTGTCCTCATAGGGGAGGTGCTCCAGCCCCCTGTTCATCTTCATGGCCCTCCTCTGGACCTGCTCAAGTAGGTCCATGTCCTTCTTATACTGGGGGCCCCACAGCTGAACACAGTACTCCAGGTGAGGTCTCACCAGAGCAGAGTAGAGGGGGAGAATCACCTCCCTTGACCTGCTGGTCACACTTCTCGATGCAGCCCAGGACGCAGTCAAAGAACAGTCAGATAGGACATTAACATACACCAAGGAAATTCACAGTCAGTTATGTCTCTTCTCAAGCACATCTGCCAAGAATATTAGACATGAGGTCCAGCCTGCATCTTCATCACCAGACTGTACACTCCAGCCATGGCACCAAGAAAATAAGCAGAATCTCGCAGCTTCTCCAACAGGCAACAAAATGACACTTAGTCTGAATGGGTCTTTGGTTCTTCCTGGCTGACAAATTATGAGTTTTTTGCCACTTTCTTCCATTTGAGCTTCTCTTAGATGCAGGATATGTTGTTGATGTTTCACATTTTTACTCTCTATCGTGCTCTGTTCAGAAGCCTATATTCATTCAGCTGGGCATAGTTTGAACTGAAGGAGTAACCATTCTTCTCTAAATCTATCAAAATATCTTATTTTCACAAGCACAGTCTCAGAACTGATTCATAGGATTTGAACTTTAAGTGTTAAAATGGAATGAGTTATTCTCCCCTGACTGTCTCCACAGAAATATCCTAGAGATGTCAAAGCTAAGTCATTGTAGTTTTCTAAAACCATGGCAATCAGAAATGTCAAATTCTCCCAACAACTGACATCTAACACATATTAATGCACATACCATAAGCCAAGACAGCATTAATTGCAATGCTGACAGTGCATCTACTGCATCAAAACAAGTTACGTATGGAATCCCAACAATGGATGTTCACTGCTCGATACAAACAATACACTCCAGTTGCTCAACCCACTGTGGCCACTGCAGGCTTAGCCTACATATTAACATGATCAATGAGACTGGCTGCTCATATAGCTGTGAAGTTACCATTAAATACATCTAATTGCATTAAGGAACTTCACACTTTGGCAACAGAAAAGAAAGGCCTAACGAACTGTTACGAGACTATTTCCAAACCATTAAGCCTAAAGTTTAAGGACCTGTCCCATAGTTAACTTGGATCCTTCTGCAACTACCACATTCAAATTACTTGAAAAAAACCAAACCTCCCCATACCCCAACAAATTAACCCACCCCAACCACCTATCAACAACCACAATTCCTGGAGCCAGTTAGTTTCTTCTTGTGAATTCTCAATGTGGATTCCCAAAGGGAGCAGAGGCAAAACAGGCAGAAGAAACATTCAGCATCTTGCAAGACTGGACCCTTACTCTAAGTGCTGCTTTTTCACAACTATACCTTTAAAATTACCTTGCAATTTTTGTGACTTCTCATGGTTCATTTTAGGATTCCACACCAAGAAATTCCCACACAGAAGGCTGCACCTCTGTAGGATGTATAACTGTCCTTACAGCTAATTGACCATTTAACTACTTTTTTGAGGGACTACTTTTCTGTGATAGATTTGGAGTATCATGGCACCTATGTATCAAGCATGAAGTCCTACACGCTACAGTAATTCCAATGCAGGCTCAAATAACTTGAGCTGCAGCTTTCTATAGCTGACCTTGGAAATCCAAAGCTTTTGTAACTCTCACAGAAAAATGGTCAGCAAACTTCAAGGTTTGTTTGCAGAGGTTCAAGCTTCTGACTATCACAGTTCAAAGAAACCAGGAGCTCTGTGCTATAGGAAGAAGAAAATATCCTGGATATAAGCATCTTAGATATAACTGCCAGTATTTATACAAAATCAGAATAACCTATGAACTAGCCTATTAAATTGTCAAACTCAGTTTAGGAAAAAACAGTTCTTCTGGATTATTTATCTCACAGACTTATGTTTTAAGACATCAGTTATGCTGACTGCAGAGATGAGCGTAGTAACAATCACTGCATGACTTTCAGAAACACCTTAAGCACTTTGTCCTTTATGATTAGGATCAAAAAAAACCACACAAAAAACTCCAACAAAGCCAACAAACCTTTTTTCCCCTTCTTAAATCCTAAGGATCTTTTCTGTCAGCAGCCATTTAATTTAAACACAACAAAGCTCTAATATTCTTTTTCTTTTCTTGAAACCTTCTTAATTTTATTCCAATACTTATCCAACTATGTTACCTCAAACTTGTTTATTTCAAAATAAAAAATGTTCATACAGTTATTACAAAATAACTGCCATATAGCACCTTGTCACTACTTTTTTCACAGATTCTTAACCCATGATAAAATGTGAGGTGATTTAAGTTAGTTTAGCTCTCTAAGTCTGTAATGGAGTTTATAGATAACAAGCTACCTCTTAATCAGTTTAGAATTTTAAAACTCTAAAGGTTGAAAACGGTTGTCTAGAATTTGGTGAGTTATCGTAATACAGTACAGTAACACACACACATTTATACATAATAATAATCCATCTTACAACGAACAACCCCTGCTCATAGGACAGTGAGTTAAACTGTTCTTTCATGGGCTTCAAAAGCAGCAGATTTTACACACAGTTTTACTTCAGAGTATTCAACACAATGAATTTTTATAAACCACCAAAAAAACTCCATAATCCATTGGAGATATTCTTATAATTAATAGATTTACAGTTGCCAAATTACTACAAACTAGGCTTCCAATAGAATAATATTTAAAATAGGAATTTACAGACATTAAGAAAAACATGCTGTAATAGAAACACATATCCAAGTTATCCCTGCGAAAACCTAACATAATAATTTTGTCCTCACTGAAAATCAGGTGGGGAGAACCCTTCCATCTGTACAAATTAACTGCAGCGTGTGAATACTATCAGTTTTCAAGAAGACATCCATTTACACACCAAAGCTGCTCTGTTCAATATTGTGTTAAACAAAGGTATTATAAAGCCAACCAAAAAGTAAGTCTTTAATTTCTAAACAGTAAGCAAATAAGCCATCCAATAAAACAGCAGCTCATATTTTTCTCTGTCTTGCCTCTGCTTTGCATAACTCCTTTCCAAATGTGCATGTTGTGTCTTGTTTCATGCACAACAAGTTGGAAACTGGAGTTTGAGATATGTATACAACAAAGTTTCATATTCTCAAGTATTAAAATATTTTCTTATGTAAAGAAAGCAATTTTTTATATTTATGAAATAAGAGTTCAAGAATAATCAAGACAACACCTCACTTTTAAACAGAATGTTGCATGTACCTGTCTTTAATGTTGGTCAGGTGTCCTCTCCAGTTCTTTCCTGGTATACTAATATGTGTAGAGGGAAAGATAAATAAAAACATTAGATTCTTATTTAACAATACCTGAATTACAGATAAAGAATAATTCTATTTTTGTCAACATTTAGAAATAAAAGACCAATCCATCACCTACGCTGAAATCTTACAAAGATTCATATATAATTTAGCAATGCCTGAAAATATCATATAAAGAACCAGCATTTAACAACACGCAGAGAACTACCACCATCAACCTCCCAGTTTATGTTGCCCCAAATATTTGGAACAGTACAAATAACCAGGCTGCACTGACAATTTTTAAGTTGCTGCCCTGCACATTCATATAGCACCTCAGAAACCAGATGGGCAATCAGGAATCAAGACTTCTATGCAGATGTCATCCTGAGAGATTAAGATATGCTCACACCAAAATGCTGCATTGAGACTTTTTGACTCCACATCATCATCATCACCACCACTATCACAGCTTCCACCATGCTGGTGTAAGTATTCCTTTTTGCCCACAACATCCAAACCAGAATAGGTCACAGAACAGGAATACCCACGCCAATATGCAACTCCAGACATCTCTCCCTTTGCCACTGTGTCTGTTATGACAGGCTGCACAATCACACATGCTGGAGCTTTGCAATAACTGTCCTGCTTCCGCCCTCCTTTCCCACTTCTCATGCTGATACATAGCAGTTTGTTAGTTTTCTTACAAAGACAACGGGCAGCAGAAAATACTGTGATTCTTTGTTGCAGACCCAGATCTCTGTACTGGATCTGGCTTTACTCACTACTAGTAGTCAATGCTGGTCTGCTTTTCCAAAAAATCATTTTTTAAAACTAACTCCTATTCAGTTACACTCACAGAGTTCACTTCTGTGCTTGCTCTACCATCGGTTTCCTTTGTCAGCAAAAGTTACCTCCCAATCTGCATCATTTTTGCAAGACTAACAGTGCTAGAAGTTATCAGATTACATTTCTTTTTGGGAACCCCACGTAAACTGCTTATTTATTTTTCAACCACCAGCATATACAAGTTCAACACTTGGCAACTGGAACAGACGGGTAAAACTGAGCATTTTGTACACGTTCAAAGACAAAAATCCAGATGGGATAACTGATCACCTAGTTTCCTCCGCCTATGATGGACTTTATTTCTTTTTCATGTTTGAAACACTACTTCCTTTCGGGAAACACCCAACATTAATCTTAAACCATGAGTCTATCACAATCTTTCATGAATTGTTCTAACAGTCAAACACAGTATTGAAGATATAAACAGGAGTTTGTCTAGCTTCAGCTTGCAGCACTGGTTTACCACTACATACGGGCAATATACAACTTTTCAATGTAATCGCTGCCTCTGCAGTCTCCAAGGACTCCTTATTACATTGAGTCTCCTATGCATGCAGAGCCCATCTACAGGTAAGTCCTTCTCTACTCACTGGGAAAACAGCACCCCACAACAGATTTTCACCCACCAAACCAGTTCATCTCAACTGAAGCCTATTCTGTCTGCTCCCTAGCTGTTCCCGGGAAAGAAAATACCTAGGGGACAGCAGTATAAACTATTCTAAGAATGGTAGTGCATTCCCACAGCCATATTTTCCATCCAGGTAGACTAACTCATAAAACAGCTGTGTAGCTCACATAAATCAAAGCCAACAGTTAAAAAAAAAAAAAAGTCATAGATGGACATGAAAAATATGCAGTGGGCTCAGGTGAACCACACTGTGCATGTGCAGCATAACTAGTTGTAATTTGCAGAGTCTGACCATCACTACTCATGAAAACAAACTGTGTGGCCTGCTAAATGCTGGGCTAAACCAAAGAGCCTCCTATTAAGATTCTTCCTCTCCTACTATTCTATACAATATCAAAATTTAATCTTCACTTAACCTAAGCTAAATTTGCTGCCTCTTTCCTTTAAAGAGAGAAGCTATCTTATTGTTAAATAACTTACTACTACACTCTGGCAGACTACAGAAAAAACCCTCATACCCGTCAATATTCCTCGTGACCCAATCCCAGAAAAAGATGAAGTTGGGTATTTTGGACAGCCATGATCCATCACAATTTCCTACTTTCTGCACCAAGGAATAACACTTAACAGGCAAAATCTTTCAAGAAAAGGTGAAATCAGTAAGAATTTTATATACGACACTAATTTGGGAGCAAAAATAAAATGCACATTTTCATGACAATGTGTAGCTCATGAAGCAATGAACAAAAAGAGATGTTGAGGGATCTCATTAGACTTGATCTCTGGAATAATCTGAATCCCATCCTCATTAACCAGAGCTTGCTATCGAAACATTATTTACCTTTCAAACCATAGCTTTATACTCCGCATAAATGTTTTGTGAGGGTATATTTGGTTCTCTCTCAAATATAAGAGAATACCAAACAGCTGGTTTTGTAACTCAGCACCTTTCATACCCCTGCTGAAGTCAAAAAAGGCCTGCAGGACATCTAAGGTTGGGACCAAATCCTTAGCCAACATTTCATGATAAAGTTCAAATGCGAGGTTCATTTCTTGGTGACGGCAGGCTGCTTTGATACAGGATTCATAGTTTGTCCGCGAGGGAATCATAATCTTTTTTACTTCTTCCAAAAGAGTCAAGGCCATTCTCCACTGATCCGAATTACTCAACCCCCTGATAATAAGGTTGTAAGCACCACTTTCTAAAATCTTAAATCTGATTTTCATTATGTCATACACATCACAAATTTCTGAAGTCTGCCCCTGATGGACACACAATGCCAGATATTTGACCAACAAACCATATGCAATGTCACCGTTACTCTTTGCCACGTGGGTCAGCAAGGACTTGGCCACATCAATGGGGCTGTTGCACCTGACCATATTGTTAAACATCACTTCTTCAAATATTTCAGGTGATCGAAAGCCTTCCCTCAGTCTGTTCCATTCCTCAGCCTGCAAAGGTTTTTCTGGAGGCTGTATGTCGGTAAACTTACGCCTTGACAGAATTTGACTCATTAACTGTTTCTTTGGAGCTCCAACAGAGGAAGAAAAGTGGAGTTTCCCTTCAGATATTTCTTTAGTCTCCTCATCCCACCTTTCTTCTTCATAATCAATTTCAGACCTTTTCTTGGTAGGAAAGGCATCGCTTCCTTTGGGATCCACGGGCAATGCAGTGCTGGAAGACGTCATAAAACTTAAATAGCTAACCTTTTCCCTATTGGGGATGCTGAAAGAGACAGCAAACAGTTGTTGGCATCTTGAAACAGGCCAGAACACATGACATTTCCACAGCAAAGCCTGAAAAACCTGTTGACTAGTTTGAGAAAAGAGTGCCATCACAAGAAGAAAATATCTCACTTTTAGCTCACTGTATCTAACAAAGTTATAAAATGGTAAATGCAGTTTGCACAGGGACGTTTATTATAAAAGCCCAAGGGCTGTCAAGCTGTATAAGATTCAGTTTCAAAATGCTTGTTCTACAAGTCCTTTCTGCCTCTTACAAAACTGGTAAAATTTTTTTCACAGAAATCAGTCCCTCAGACTGAGAACATTCATCCAAACAGAGTATCTTTCTTTGTAGAGAAGATGCTTTGCAGGTTTGCAGCTGGTTTTGGTTAAAGATGAGTACTGAGTATGCTGTATGCAGGCATGCAACTCTGATGCAGCTAGGCAAAGAGTACGGTTTTTTTTCCTTCCTGTCTTCATCCAAGCCGAGTGAGAAAGTTTCCTAAAAATAATAATAAAAAAATAGCAGCACAACATCATGACCTGCTCCGTACTTTCCCGTCATATTCACATTTGCGTGCTAGCAAACACAAAGTTCAAGGTACCTCGGCAATTTCAAGTCAGGAATCCCAATCCTGATCCCTCAGGCAGTCCCACCATGGGGTTCCTACGTTGGTTCCCTCATACCTTTCAACCTGTGACAAACTTCCGTTCAACTGGTTTCCCCAACCGTAAATCCTCGGTAACACCACAGGGGCAGAGCAACACCAGCGGCAGCAACTACAGCGAAACCCCACGTAAACGCTGGGTTACAAAGGCGAGTGCCGGGAGGCACACCGGCAGCCGGCCAGGCAGCTGCAGCGCCTCATGAGGTCCGGCCGGGGCCCCGCGTCCCTCGCCCGGTGCCCGGCGCGGCCGCGGCCCCTGCACTGCAGCTCCCAGCCTGCACAGCAGCTGGGCACACCGCGCGCTGCCTCCTGGGAAAGCCTCTCTGCCTGCCCCCTCCCCGCCTTTACCCCACCAGAGCCTAACGGAGCACGGCCCCGGCTGCGCCCCTGCCCCCCGGGACGGGCCTACCTCGCTGGGTGCGCGGCGGCCATGGGCTCTCGGCGCTGCAGGCGCCGGCGGGGAGACGCGTACGGCAGAGGCGACTGCGCGGCAGCCACGCCGCTCGCCTCCCGCTTGCCCGGAAGCGCTACCAGGCCCGCGCCTGGGCTTGGAGCCAATCGCGTCTCGGCTTGGAGCCAATCGCGTCTCACCGGGCGGGTTGGCACGTGATCCTGTGCGGGCGGATGGGGTTGCTCCGCCATAGCTGTTGCGGGCACGGCGCTCCGAGCGTCGGGGAGCGCGGCGGCGGCGGTCACGTGAGGCGCGGGGTGGCCGCCGCGGGGTCATGGACTGGAAGCGGAGCCTGCGGGGCCGCCTGGCCGCCCGCCGCGGCCGTGAGTGCCGGGGGCGGGGAGGGTGCCCCCGTGGGCGCCCGCGGGGGGGGGGGCGCGGATTCAGGCCTGGCGGGGCGAGCGTCGGCGCGCCCGGTGTCCTACGAGGGCTGGACAGGCCCCGGGCTCGCTCTGCGGAGGAATAAGCACCCTTATGTTAGGGTTAATGGCAGCAGGGGCGGGGCCGAGGGACGCTGCGAGCCGCGCGGGCGTAAGGGCCGGTTTGTGTGCGGTACGCGGGTACCCCCCGTGACGACTTCGGCTGTCAGCGCTGCTCGGGAGGGAGCCCACGGAGCGCTGCGGCGGGCGTGTAGCGGCGTCCTTGATGGGGACAGAGCGGAGGGTGATTCAACGCCGCCGCTGGCCGTAAGCGGTGCTTTAAGAAGTGCTGCCCCCGTAGAACAAGAATGCTGCCTGCTTTGTCCGTCGTAGCCGCGCGTGTGTTATAGTCGCGCAGCCCACGGAGGATGAGGCGTGAGCGGTTACGGAAAGAGGTGTTCTGTACACACTCAGACGGAATACGGGTGTGACACATTCTGTGTGATGTATCTGTTACATGATTTACGTAATAGGCCTCTGCTCCATTCATTTCCACCTAATGCTTGTACTACCAAACGGCATAGCTGCCTAAGCTTCAGCATTAACTCCTTTGTTCAAGCTCCTTGTTACGTTAAAACTCTGGAGTACAGTAGGAAACTTCTTTTCTGTGTTAATCAGCCAAAAAGAGTGAACAAGAGCTAAAAGATGAAGAAATGGAGTTGTTCACAAAGTACTACATGGAATGGAAAGGAGGAAGAAAAAGTGGCAATATGTCATATACAAACATACCACGATTTTACTACCGGGTAAGCAAAGCATCCAGATGAACTTCAAAAAAGAGGCTGTTGTGTGCTATAAAGAAAGTTGTGCTTATTCAAAGGGACGCTTCAGCTTCAAAAGCTTACGTAGATTGAAACGTGAATGATGCGAATTGCTAAGCGTAATTTTTTGTTTTGTACAATTGTGAATTTCAGCAGTTTTAAATAATTACAAAGCATCACTTCAAAGGCCATGAAATAGCTTGCTAATCAGGCAGTAGGTTTGGCTGTTTCCTAAAGATAGGAAGTCCTCTCTCTCTTTCAAAGAAACTTCCTGTTTTAACTAGATTTTGACCTACCAGTGTTATAAATATGTGTCTTCCTGTTTAGACACAATAGGATGCTGCTTCATGAAAATGGTGGGTCATTGGTCTTGCAGACTAAAGATGGGTCTGTTGCATCGTCCAGCAGAAATGCTTGGTCTGGTAACTTATGTGTAAAATGAATCAAATTGGCATGGGGGAATATAGGAGCACAAGTTAAACATCTTGATATTGCTGATGCTGGTCAACTTGACCGCTCAGCTGCTGTCTAACCTCGCATGGTCCCATATTCCGTAGAATCTTGAGGTTTTGCCAATTAAGTTCTCAAGTACCTATGATTCACTTGATGAATACATGTGCAACCATCCAAGTTCTGGTGGTGCTGTACAGTTTTGCATGTTAACGTTAGCAGAACTTTCATACTAAGGGTTCTTCCATCAGTTTTGTTGGCCAAAACAAGTCTAGTAGACATTCACACTTTTGAGAGTCAGGCCTACCACGAAATAGAAAGTCCTGCTCTCTCACGAGTAAAAACGCAGTAGTAAATGTCTTTTATGTGTGAGCCCTCCTGTCTTGCAACTGTGGAAAAGTGCTTGCTGGGTGGGTTATCAGGTATGAGGTAGATCTCTTGTCTCTCATGTTGAAGTGTCCTGCTTTAAATAAATATTTCAATATTGGAATAGTTTGATAGAGTACGCAAGTGATATCCCTGTAGAAGAAGCAGGTACTGTGCAGCATTCTGGTAGGTCATTATTTTCTGTCAAGTAAACAGTTTCATCGGGGTGTGTGAGTCGGGACTACCGAAGAGCACTTCCTAGTTGTGTAATTTTTGACTGGTACCACTGTACCTAAAACTGAAACACCACAATGTTTCTAGCTGCCAGCTGAAGATGAAGTCTTGCTTCAGAAATTAAGAGAAGAATCTAGAGCAGTCTTTCTGCAAAGAAAAAGTAGAGAGCTGTTGGATAATGAAGAGCTGCAGGTAAGAAGATATTTTCTCTAATATTGTATTGTAATGGCTTCTGACAAGGCTTCCTTTTTCTGCAGCGTTTGATTCTCTCTGTCTGCCGCAGAATGTTGTGGTAAGGTCCTTTGTATTTGGGCATGTTGGCTGTTTGTGAAGTGCTAGCTAAAGCGGAAGTGCTGCGTAGTCTTGGGCTGGTAATGTCAGTGTAAAGCTTCCTCATTATGATGTATACGAGGACTACATCAATGGCTTCTGGTTTTCCAGCGCATTCCATCAATTTCCCTAGTGGGCCCAGCAGAAGAACTAAGTTCTGTTTACAGATCACTGAGAGGTACTCCAAAGGTAGTTGAGTTTACTGCAAAGACAAGAGGGATGTGACCCTGGAAATCCTAGTGAGTGAGAGAGAGTGTCTCTGTGTGTTTGACACCAGTTTAGAGCAGTGGAAATAGCGTTTGCTTGCTTTTCTGGCTGAATTGACAGTGTGTGCTGATTAACTGAGATAACCTTGCAGCAAAACCATGCTTTTGCTGCATTTCTTAGATACTCTGTCTTAAGCACATTGACATCTCTAGAGAGATATCTTCTTAACCAGATATAAATGCTTTTTAAGAATCTATGGTTTCTACTGGACAAACATCAGACATCACCAATGATTGGGGAAGAAGCAATGATCAACTATGAGAACTTCTTGAAAGTTGGTGAAAAAGCTGGACCTAAATGCAAGTAAGACTCTTTTTGTGTATGTGCTTACTTTGGCTAAACCTAAGTGCTGCTGTAACTTTCAGTTGTTAAAATAGATGGAAACAGTTTAATGGTGAGATAAAATCATGTCCATGTGGTTGTTGATGAACTACTTGCTTCGCATCCACACAAAGGTGTATTGCCCTACATCTCTGAGGGAACTTTTGATAGAGATGTCTGCAAGAGGGGTACTGCGTCCTTTTGAAGAAGAAATTCTCATCAGTGTAACATTTATGATGTTAGTGGCCTGTAACCAGCACATTTTGCATTTGAAGAGGAAATCAGGTCTCCAGGGATATTGCCTAACCTTCCCTAACCATCTTCTGGTGGAAAATTTCCTACCTGATGTTCTGTGTAAAGCATACAGCGAATATTTCTTCTTTATGCTCCCGTTGGAGGCTGTGGTGTGCATGGCTTTGTGATTGAGTTTTGAGCAGAAGCAGGTTAGTTCAGTACTGGCAGTTCCTTTTATGTGCGTAGTATTGTAGAAGATTGGAAGCTACCAAATATATCGTACTAAAGAGAAATTAAATGGAATGAAAGCTTTCAAAACTTCCACATCACTGAAGAGTCTCATGAGCAGCAAAGGCAGCTGCTGCTTTTTATTGAGTTTACCATTGTTACTTGGTAGGATCCCACTCGATGGGTGTAGTGTAGCAAATTAGCGTCTTTGAATACACAGGACAGATTCTATATTGTCAAAACAGTATTTTAAAGTGTCTGTGAGTTTTGAATACTGTGACTGAATCTGTCAGTGCAGTGTGACCTGATGCATAGAACTAGCTTTGTGTTTGTTTTACAGGCAGTTCTTCACAGCCAAGATCTTTGCTAAATTACTCCATAATGATCCTTATGGGAGGATATCTATCATGCAGTTTTTCAATTATGTCATGCGAAAAGGTTAGTTGATGCTTTTTCTGTGTTAATGAGAAGTTGTTTTATTTTCAAGGCTATTTTAAGCTTCATTAATTACTTGCTGTTCTCTTCGACAGCAGTGAGTTCTAGCCCTTGATTGCTAATGCTGTTTTCCTGCAGGTTTTTTTTTTTTCCAGTTAGTAGGAGGTGGGAGTTCACCCTGCCTCTGAAATCCACCTCTCCCCTCCAGCCAGAGATATCCTTGATCTGTTTGTTACATATATCATCCTTCTGATTTCCTTTATTCAGGCAGTACTGTGAAGAGCAAAACAGTGTAGTTATGTGGCGAGTGTGATCCTAACCATTGTGATCGGACTGTCCAGCAGACACCTTTGCTGTCTTTCCTTCTGCAGAGTGGTGCTATCTACGCTTTCTAACTGCGCTTGTCACTATAGCCTTACCACATTTTCAGCTATTTTTTTATTACAAATAACACTTAGGCTGAAAAATGCAATTTTACTTTTTAAAAAATCTGTATTAGATCTTGTTTAAAAAGATGAGGCAGGCTAGCAGAAAGGAAGGTTTCCTCCTTGCCTTGCCCCGTGGCTATGTGTTCTTAGGTCTGATAGAGCCTTCAGGAGGGGAGAATGGCACCTTTCCCCAGAGCAGCTCAGCTTGTTTACCCTAAAATCTTGAGGTACAAGGGGCAAGAGATGTGTTGAGCAGGAAGTCTGGTGAGTAGAAGTGCAGAGTATGCACAAAAGGAATAATACACCCATTTGAAACAAACAGCAAACCCAAAAGCTGCAGGATAGGAGACTTGTGAAGAAGCCTGTGAAAATGCATTTCAAAAAGGCCTACCCAGATGGACCAAACAGAGCTCTTTATTTCATTTGTTTTAAGTCTTGTGTATTTATGGTGATACCTTTTTTTTTCCTAAATCAAAACCAAAAAAAGCAAACAAGAAAAAACCCCAAAGCCAGCCAACCAAAACAAACAGACAAAAAAAAAAACAAACCCAAAAATGTAGAGACAGGAAGCCTTTTGGTATGTCCCATCTCAATCAGATTTCATTATCGGACTCTGGCCAACATGGGTCCCATCGCAGTGTTTGTTTGCAAGTCCCTCTTGGGTCAGTTGAACAAATCCTTGGTTTTGTTAGCTTATGACATTGGAATTGCCTAGTAAGTTTAACCTGGTAGCGTGTCTGTGCAGTAGCTGAGATAATTTCTGTTGTTTGTTGTACAGCATTCCTTACAAGGGCTGAAGACCAGGGCAGGTATTAAAGGAAGAAAAGACTTAAATTCCTGTAGGAACTTTCAGTTAATACTTTGGATTGGAATTAGTGATTTCCATCTGTATTTACTGCTAGATGTCCTTCGTGTGGCACTGAAAGGAGGGAAAGTAACACGTGATGAAAGGAGTTATTCCACAGCTGCTGGAGCTGATCCAAGTTGGGGCAGTGCAGTCCCACATTTTGCCTTGTTTTGATGAAGCTCGTGCAGCGAAGTGGTCAGCCTCCAGAGTGATGCTGCAGCAGGAAGAGGCCATATCACCCTGAGCTTAAAACATCTTAAAACTGCCATGCCTCAGGTGTGTGATGGTATTCTCTAACCATCTGAACTCATTAATGAGCTTTTGGGGTTTTTCTTTTATATGCTTGTTAAAATTTTAGGAATAGCTGTATGTATTCACATACTTGTGCTGAATATGTAGCATTCTGTCTTTCTCCTTCCTGCCTTCAGCTGGAGGATTTCCTACAGTCCATGGATGACAGCTTTTCTTCCTCATTCTTAATGATCTACATGGTCAAAGGACCATGGGATAGGCTGAGAGAGCAGTGAACCGTTTCCCAAAGCACCATTTGCCTCCAGTAATGCTCCCCCTTTGGGAGGAAAGGCGGTCGAGTCTTTTGGCTTTGTCTAAATCAAGGCGAGTAAAAGTGTCTTGGATCACTTCAGGGTGTATGGTGCACACCTTGAAACGTCAGCCAATGAAGAAACAGCCTCACCATACAACCTCTGTCATCTCTGAGTGATACTAAGTCCGTCTTGACAAACGCCTTGAAGAGATGGATGTTGGTATGAAGCACAGCTTATCTTTCATAAGAGGACCTTTTAAACTGTTTCTTCATAAAATGGAAGTTAAATTTAGCACTAAGTGTATGAATAGTAGTTTTTATGCCTAATTTCGACTCCATCTCTGTTATGGTGCTTTAACAGTGGCCTCATGCACATTGTCCTGTAGATTGCCTGACTAATGTGCCTTCTCGTTGCAAAAAATAGATGCTTGTCCTATTCTGATTCTCCTGTTGTAACTCAGAAGTGAGGTCAGGACCCTTGGCTGTAGCTGCAGTGCCTTGTGCTGCACAAGGGGCTGGAGCAATCTGACGAGCCATCTGTATGCTACGTTGAACAGCTGTCTTTAGTGCGGTGAAAATGTGCTGCACCCATATCTCTAGGTCAGTGAGAGAGAGCGAATCCTTTTTGATTCCATCTACCAGATAAAATGTGGTGTCTTCTCAGCCGTTTCTCACATCTAGTTATTACAAGGCAGTGTACACATATTGCCAGTGACTCTTACCAACTGGTGTTTCTAAGCAGGGCTGGTACATATCCTGGCTTTGCTTAAATCTCAGAAAAATGGGAAATAGAGAGGCACTTAACATCCAATAGTGCCTTTTGGCCTTTGGAATAACTTCAAATTTTGGTGAGGCCTCAAATATCCCCTAAGTTTCTTGGTTTGTAATTATGTTTTCTCCTTTTACAGTATGGCTTCATCAGACAAGAATAGGTCTCAGTTTATATGACGTGGCAGGACAGGGCTACCTCAGAGAATCAGTAAGTAAATTCTTGATTAACTTAATGTCTGTCTTTTACTCAAATGACAGAGCATCAGAAAGGCTCCAATTTTCTTCCAGTGTTAGCTCATAAAAGCTTCTATCATAATCAGGGGGAGGGGGGCACATTTGTTTGGATAAATAACAGTCTTTATATTCCAGAGATTTGGTGATGAGCATGCTGCTAGCCTTTTTAACATGTGGTTGATTCTCTGAAAAAGTGATCACACATAGCAAGGTTTCATGTCATTAGCACTTTACCAGATTTAGTAGGCTATAGTAGTAATCACAAAAAAGGATGGCTAGTGGGCCTTAATGAGTTACTGTCCTGTTCTAAAAGGAGTTAGTATTATGAATAAGAAGGTTCTAGGTACCACTGTACTCAAAAAAGATCTGTTAAAGAGTATTCAGCAATAGGATAATCCAATTAGGAGTTACGCATCAGTAGTTGAAAAAAGGTCCAGTTGAATGCATTTATATTTGGATGTAAATACCATCTACTTTGTTAACATTCTGCTTTATCTGTAGACTGTTTCAGTCATGGCATCACATGTGTGTATATGACCTAGGGTTTCTTGCATGGAGACAGAAGCTTTTTTGCCTGCTTTCATGCTCTTTCCTGCATTGTTGCAGGATTGTATTTTTTAAAAAAATACACTTGAAAGCCAGGGTGGAATATAGCAAACATGCAACAACAGTAGTGTTTAAAGCTTGTTTTCTTTTCTTTCTTAATTCTGCAGGATTTAGAAAACTATATCTTGGAACTCATCCCTACTTTGCCACAGCTAGATGGTTTAGAAAAATCTTTTTACTCCTTCTATGTCTGCACAGCAGTTAGAAAGTTCTTCTTCTTTCTGGATCCTCTCAGAACAGGTAGGTCCATGTTTTCAAAGTTTTAAATATGTGGGAGGTTTTTCGCTTCTAAAATACTTCCACCAAAACTACTTGTGTTTTCAAAGTAATATGTAGTTGTCTTTGTGGGCTTTTGTTCAGCAATCTTGTATTTGAGGATTAATCTCCACTGAAGACCATAAGTCTTTACATGGGTCTAATAGTCTACTTCTACAGCTAATGAATTTCTATGAGAACTCTGTCGTACCACAACTGATGGGCATCTCATAGAAACTAACAAATAAGATACTATTTCATCATAAAATGCATCATTAGCAGTAGCTAATTTTATAGGTGTTTAGGGTGAATAGAAAACACAGCAACTAGCAACAGAATGGCTTGGCGGAATGTCCGCAGAGTGGAAATGCTCAGGAATGCTTATCGTGATGTGCTTCTCCTGTGATTAAATTTGTGTGCACCGTGGAAACTCATCAGGAGAGGTTTGCAGTTACGGCTGCTAATCCCTGTTACAGATGTAGCTCCCTCCGACAGTTTGCTTTTCCATGTGCCCTTGATTTAAGTCACGAACTGCGTGTGTTTTCAAGATCTAGCTGTGCCACTCGAGGACACCAGAGTGGCGTGGGCAGGAGCCTCCAGCAGAGGTAATTACAAACACATGGAGAGGGTTTGTGTGAAGTTATAATGCTGTTATTTTGCACAGCTGTTTGTGCAGTGTCTGTGCACCAGTCAAAGCTGCACCAGCAGAAGTGCAATCTGCCACCTTAGCTCTGTGCCACATCTGTAGTTTCTGAAGATGCAAAAATACTACATCACTTAGGAGACGCTGTTGTTCCAACAAATGTTTTAAGCGTGCTTTCTTGGCATTTCTTATTTTATGTTTTGAGTTGATGTTGAATGCTTGCTTTTTTTTTTTTTTAATCTAGTTTTCTGGCTTTTAAGGCTACAGGATAACTCCTGCCAATATCAGGCTAGTTTTGTTCAGTCATTTTAAAAGCTATAGTTATTTTATCTCTTAAATTACATCCTTATCCTTGATGTTAGAAGATGGTTTTGTTTGATTTTGTTTTTTTAAAAAGACTTTTTTTTTTTCTGCTCAGAATACTTCTTTCTTAAGTAGAACCACCTAAATGAGAACAGTCGAATGGGTATGTTGGCTGGGTGACTGTTAAAACGTGTTTTCCTTTTCTTGCTGCAGGGAAGATAAAGATACAGGATATTTTAGCTTGCAGCTTCCTGGATGATTTACTGGAGGTAAAGATCTCTTATCATATGCTATTGTATTTTAATTTACTCTTTCTGAATTCTAACTTTATGTTTCACTTAGTTAAGGGATGAAGAACTTTCTAAAGAAAGTCAGGAAACAAATTGGTTTTCTGCTCCTTCTGCCTTAAGAGTTTATGGTAGGTTCCTTTATATGTGAATGCTTTTCTTTTTTTTTTTTTTTTTTTTTTATGCGCTCGCCTCTCTGCCTTGTATGACTTAGTCATGTTCTTAGCATTATTTTTCCCCTGATTTAAATCCTCCTGATAATTTGTCTTTTCAACTCCTGTAGCCATCCTTTCAGTGTATCTTCCTGAGTTACAGTTCTGACTCTCCACTCTTGCTCTTTATCAGGGTTTTATCCCCTGTCATTTTGTGCTTGTTGCACAAAGTACAAGATTCCTCTGTAACCTTCTCTTTTGACTGTTCTATTCATGCTTTCGCATCACCTTTAGCTCTTTTTTCATGCTTGCAGCCGATCTATTTAAAATAATATGCTCTTAGTCTTCTGCTCCTTTCTCTGTATGCATAGCCTTTACTTTTGAGCCGTTACCTTAGAGTAGAACTATTAGCACCTAGTTATGGGAGTCCCAAGCCCCCCATGTTCTGTGCTCATTTATGATACTCTATGAATATTATTGTGATCTAGAATATTGCCACTTAACTACATTAACTTTATGATGAAAATTTTAAAAAAATGTTTAAAAAGTGCTACATTTTCTTTCTCTGTTGAAATAGCTCTTTGCTGATATATATTATGTTTTGCCCTCCATATGTCCTCCCTAGGCCAGTATTTAAACCTTGATAAAGATCACAATGGCATGCTCAGCAAAGAAGAACTGTCCCGGTATGGAACAGGGACTCTGACCAACATATTTTTGGACCGTGTCTTTCAGGAATGCTTGACTTACGATGGCGAAATGGTAATCACATATTGTCATTCTGTTCACAATATAAAAGCCTTGGCTTATTAAGATGGGGGAATGTCTCACAATCGGTATCTTTACAATAAAGAGTAGGTTGAGGTAAAGTAACTTTAGTTACCATTGCACAAATGACTATGCAGCAGATTAAAAAAAAAAATTCATTTTCTTAACAGCAAGGTGATCACAGTGTGGCTTAAAGACAACTTGCTTGTTTTGAAAAGCAGAGGTGATACAAAATCCAGACAGCCTGGGATAAAGCTTCTTGTAGATTCAGTAACGTGAAGTGCATGTTGAAAAAATTTATAGATGTAGCAGAGCTTTTTAGTTAGATGTAATTCTTTAAAGAGGACCAAAGACAAGTGGCACACTTGAGACTAAGGCAAGTTAGCTAACCTGTTCACTTCCCTGTGAAGACAAGTGGGTTTTGTTGTGAGCTTTCCATAGCTGTGAAAAATGGGAAGTCTAACTAGAGTTAAAACAAAAACTTGTATCTATTTTGAAAGCTTTACTTACTGTATTGCTGCTCTTGTTGTCTGCGTTCAGGTGACTCAACTCTAACAGTGATAAATTACAAACTCACTGTACGGCCCTTCTGCTGCCTTAGCCGTTTTTTTGTAGAATTACAGGATCACTGAGGTCGTGAGGGATCCTTTTAGTTGCCCTTTGCTGGACTTGCTGCAGTAGGGTAGTCTCCCTTGTACAGGGGAGACCAGAACAGGACCCAGCGCTCAGATGTGGTCAGAGCAATGCTGAGTGAAGGAGAAGCATCACCTTCCTCGGCTTGCCAGCAAAGCCCTTCCTAATGCAGCGCAGGATGCTGTCGGCAGCCTTTGCTGCAAGGGCTGTTTGCTGGCCTGTGTTCAGCTTTACTGCCCATCAGGACACCTGGGTCTGTCTGTGCAAAGCTGCTTTCTGACTAGTCAGCCCCCAGCATGTACTGGTGCATGGGGTTATTCCTCCCCAGATGCAGGATTTTGTATTCCCTCTGTTGAACTTGATGAGGCTCCTGACAGCCCTTTTTTCCAGCTTGTCAAGCTCCTTCTGAATGGCAGCACAACCCTCTGGTGTTCAAGGTAGACAGAGTTGTTATATACATAGGACTGAAGGATTTCTGTCCTTGTCACAGCTGTATCTTGATTGGGAAACCAAGAATCGGTATTAGTGAAAAAAAGTGTGATACCTGTTTGGGATGTCTACTAATCTTCTATCACATGATTTGCCAAACAGCCTACTCTGGTCAAAGGATTGTGTACTTTAATTGGCCATATAGTTCGCTGTTTGGTAGTGGTAGGCTTTTTGCCGCTGGATGTTTAATTTATGGTAATGAAAACTTTTTATATGGCTTTTCTTCACTAGTCAGCAGTCTAAAGATGTACTAAGCATTGTTTTAAAGTATATATAGCATGTTTAATTTGGATTTATGCTTGGAATCCTATTTTACCTCTAAAATGGCAGGATTTCCTGTCAGCAGCAGTCATTAAAAACTAACTTTTCTGTTCATGTTGGTGGTAGCAGCCATTTTCTATTTCATGTTGTCTTTTTCAGAAAATAGACTGATCCCCTACAATGAAATAGCTGCCAATTATAAAGTTCCTGCTTGCAAAATCAATTTAGAAAGAAGACTGTAATAAACATGATTGTATCTACTTTTAGGACTATAAAACCTACCTGGACTTTGTGCTTGCATTAGAAAACAGAAAGGAGCCTGCAGCTCTGCAATATATTTTCAAACTGCTTGATATAGAGAACAAAGGATACCTGAATGTCTTTTCCCTTAATTATTTCTTTAGGGTAAGTCTCTTTATACAGATAGGCCATTTTCTGTGTTTATAGTGTTACAGCCTGTGTGCTTCTGCATGCAGATCTGCAGGGAATCATTTTAAATTACCAATACCCACTGGGAGGCTAGTAACTACTTCTAAGAAGATTTGAAATATTAAAAAAAAAATATTCCAAAACTTGGAAAGAATTCAAAACGTATTTTCAACATTTTCTCTGCAGTCAAATGTAACTGTTTTGATTTTGGTTAGGAAAAACTATTTTCTATTGTTTTGTTCTTTCTTTTTAAAATTGAAATTTTCCTAAAATTGCCTATTGATTATCTATTAAAATCTCTTATAATAGTTCTAATTGGTTATTGAAATTAAAATAAAATACAGTGATGGGCCTGTACAGCTGAAAAGTTTATTGATTGCAAAAAGCTTCTTGCATTTTTCATATTCTGTGTTTTTATCTGTTGCTCCCCGAATAGATTTAAAATAAGCTTAATTTTTTTTTTTTGGTTGCTTTTAAAATTAACCTAAGGCTTGTAAAGTCTTCCTCTGGATTGTGGTTTGTGTGTGAGTGGGTTTTTGGTTTTGTGGTGGTTTTGGTTTGGGGGCTGGGGGTGAATGTTTTGTTGTTTTATCTTGGTTTTTTTAATAAATACCTGAGGTGTCTTGGGAAGGGGAGTGTCGTGCAGTGTAAGAGTATTTTTGCTGTGGATGGTTTAGGCTGAGCTGTGTGGTGTTTTTTTCAGGTACAAGATCCTTTCAGTGATACTTATTCACACACAGGGACGAGCACTTCAGTTTTCTTTATGTGGGTCTTTGTGTCATTGTTTATTTTCACAGTTATGTCCTTGTATTTAGCTGTTGGAATTAATTGGATCCAAATATGATGAACAAGGTACATACTTCATTGAGTTCGTTAAGTAAAGCAATCAGGCCTGCTCAAGGCATAATCTTACATCCACGGTATTTCTATATTGTAGTAAGTCTCCAGTTGAACATGAACTTTTATAGTGACTATGACCGTATGATTTTGTGAAAATAAGACTTCTTATCTGAAGACTTTTTCGAAAAAGGAAGGGCTTTAAAAAAAACAACCAAACAACCAAAACAAATAAAAAACCCCACCACTTTTTTTCCTTTCAGTGCCTTGGAACCATCAAATAATTTAGGGTGGAATGGCCTTCGGAGGTCACCTGCTCCCACCATCTGCTCAGAGCAGGGCCAGCTTCATGGTTAGGTCGAGTCGCTCAGGGCCTTGTCCAGGCGAGTTTTGGCTATCTCCAAGGACGGACACTCTACGGCCTCTTTGAGCAATGTGTTCTGGTGACTGACTGCCCTGACTGAGACTTTTCTCCCCTCACCCTTTCTCCCACCTTTGGCTAGTTGGGATACCTCTTGCTGCTGTTGGTGTCCACTGCCTCTTGCCCTGTTACTGTGTGTCTCCAAGAGGAGTCTTGCTGTCTTGTCTCCAGCCACCTGCTAGGTAGTGGAAGGTAGTAATTAGATTTCCCCCACCACCCCACCCTTCTGTTCTCAAGCCTCTCCTCTCAGCTGTGCTGTGCTTTAGCCCCCCAGGCATCCCGATAGCCCTCTAGTGGGTTCCCACTGGTTTGTCAGCATCTCTTAAAGGGGAGCCCGAAGCTGTGAGGCTGCATCTGGAGTACCGTGTCCAAACGTTGAGTCAGGAGGAATAATCGTCCCCCTGAACCCGCTAGCTATGCTTGCGCTAACACAGCCCAGTATTTATCTACCTTCATCACCACAAGGGCACCCTGCAGATTCTTGTTCAACTTCTTGTGCACGAAGACCTCCACCACCTTTCCTCCTAAGCTGCTTCTAGGCAGCTGGCCCCCAAAGCGTGCTGCTGCATGGGGTTGTGCTGCTGCAGGTGCAGGCAGGATTTTTCCATGTGCCTCTTGAACTTCATCATGAACTTTGTTTAGCAGTTGTAGCTGTGTTGCACACTTGATGGGCAACCATCAGGCCAGGACTTGGCAACACTAAGGATCCTAGAGAAACTGAGCAATGACTTGTCTTCTCCCCCTGCTTTTACAGCTCACCATTCCCACCACTTCCTCCACTTCTGTTCCATGGCAGTAGGATTCAGGGAGGACAGGGGCCATTTCAGCTGTCTCTGACTCAGATTTGAATAAAAGGTGTTAACGTGCAGTTCTATGTTTTATAAAAACCTGAATTTTAGTGTTGTCATAGTACATAAGTGATTCTAATATGAAAGCAGTTTAACAAGGTAATAAGCTCCCGTGGCATAGCTATTTTTGTGCATGTCTCCAGTTAACATGCTCTGTGGCTTAGTTACAGTAAAGATTGCTTGACTACAGCAGATGCTGCTCCAAAACGTGTCCCTCCTTTAAACTTTTGGAAGTGGAACATTCATTCTAAGTTTTCCTTGAAATCAGAACAGCTTCTTTTGACTTTGAGAATAATTGCTTTTCTGCCAGTGTAAGCGTGGGTAGGTCTGCACCTGCAGAGGCTGTGTTGCTACGGCTGTGCTGACAAGGCTATGCAGCTTGTGCTGGTGAAACAGTTTTGTTCATACTTGTTATTTGCAGGCAGAGGTTTGGTGATAAGGCTGTTTAAATAGTACCACATTAAAATAACTGACAGTAGGGAATACTATTTTGTGCAAAATGAGAAATGCCCACTTACAGAATGAACCAGGAGAATCCTTCGGTCCATGGAGAAATGCTCAAATAGACGAATACATCGTCTCCTTCACATTATTACTTGATCAACCAGAATACAGGTTCCATTTTCAAAGTGATTGAAAGTGTGTGTAGCCACGCTGCTTTGTCTGTCTGCTGACTGGTCTTTTCCCTTCTCTCTTTCCCTAGTTTGTATTTCACATTTCGTCAGAAAACTGAACCTTCTCGTTTGAGCAGATTACTGTCTCAGGCTTTGAGTGATAATATTCACATGTCTGCATATCCCATTTGCAGAGTACTCAAACACTGGTCATAATGAAAGTTGGATTCTTATCACATTGAGTAAGGACTGCGAACTTAGAGATGTGTATCTTTGATTATGCCTTAACTCACCCCTGCCTCACCTGTGGAAGAGAATCGATGGCAAGCTGTATGAATGCTTTGTCACAGGGCCATGCAGCTTAAGGTGCAGAAGCATTGAAAAAGTTTCATACAGTGCCAGTATAATACTGTACTACCTATTCCTAACTTTTTTTTTCCCTAGGCTATTCAGGAACAAATGAAAATCCATGGACAAGAACCAGTTTCTTTTCAGGATGTCAAGGTTAGTTTTACTGAGTAGAGTACTATGTGAAATACTTGAACAAGCGTTTCATAATTTACTTCTGTTATATCGTGGTTTCTAGGTGGTTGTATATTTACTTGCAGAGTCATAGAGGTGATCTGACTTGTCCTACTCATAGGTTTGAAAATGTCTTTCTGTGCAGCAGCTGCTCTGTAAGAAGTCTGGTATGCAACTCATGTAGTAGTTTCCTTATTAATAGACAAAGTACCTGTTAAATACATGCTGCTGTGGCTTACACTGGAAGATACTTGGTACGTCTGTTTTATGGTTCAGGATCATCCCTTTGGGTGGGGGGTGGACTAGTGACTAGAAGGACCTGTCTATAAAACTCTCTTTATTACTGCCTGCTTTACGTTTAGCAGTTTTAGTACTTAAAAAAAAAAAAAAAAAGAGCTTTTATAAAACTTCGCTCATACAAGCAAACTGAGTTTCATGTTGCTACCTTGAAGCCAAAGCCTCCCCAGAAAAGCAAATTCTTATTTGGGATGTGGGAGCTGAGGACACTGCTCCTATCTGTAGCCAGTGATTGTGCTTTGTATCTTAAATGGGTTGGGACTTAACAGCTTTTTTTTGTAAACCGGTGTGGGTGGTACAAGTTACCCAAAGATCATTCTGTATGTGGTATAAAGTAGACATTATTCAGCTTATTAATGTGTGTGTGTGGGGGGGGGGGGGGGTGTCCCCAATTTTGACTTTTCTTTCATAGGATGAAATCTTTGATATGGTGAAGCCTAAGGATCCTTACAAAATCTCCCTTCAAGACTTAATCAATAGCAGTCAAGGAGACACTGTTACCAGCATTCTAATTGATCTGAATGGGTTCTGGACATACGAGAACAGAGAGGTCCTTGTGGCAAGTGATAATGACAACGCTGCTGATGTTGATGATACGTGACTTTGAACAGGAGCAGGCCATGTCCACAGTGATATCTCAGTCTGAGGCACCAACTGTCGGAAGCTGGAAACATTTATTATCTGAGTCAATGCCTCTTCCCTTTGACTTCCCTCCCCTTCCCCCCTCGCCCCTCCATATAACATAAAATGTGGTACATACATACGGGAATCTCAGAAGTGATTTCTGAAACCAAAAAAGCAAGTGTTGTTTAAGAGGTAAAAATGATCTTTTTTTTAATAAATATTTTTGAATGTTTTCCCTGTGTACGAAGCCCTATTCTTATTTGAATACCCTACTCTAGAATGTGAATTTATCCAGAAAGTAGGGATGTGGTTCTTGGTATCTTCAGCACTGGCCTGTATCCTCTCAGCCATCCCAGGCCTCCCACGGCATGCTGTATGGCTTCCTCTAATGAGAGCACTGCTGAGCTTTCTGTGGTAAAGGCAAAAGCCTTTGGCAAGAGGTAAAGAGCTTAGGCCTTTCTCCTCTGTATGTGTCCAGCTGTAAGTGTCTAACAGAAAGAATAAGTAACTATTGAACTGACTGAATAGTCACCTACTTCTTAGGAGGTTCATTAACAGAAATAAAACTGCACTAGCTTTAGGTCCAGTTAAAACTAATCCAAACAGCTGTACAGAGGCTTTCACCAACTTAACCTCCTGTGCAAGGATTTTATGTCATTTAGCTGTCCAGCTGAGCTACAGCAGTGGTTAAAGCAGTGAAACTCTCTTCAAAGCTGTAGAAGTGTTTAAACTTTCAGATAAAATTACAATAGTTCCAGGCCAGAGGTGGTTGCAATCCTCATTATTTATTACTTTGAGGTAGTGCTGAACACACTGAGTATGCTTACAAGTACTACATGAGATTGTAAGGAAGGGGTGAGGGCAGTACAGTATCTTGAATTTCAGTGTTTGAATATTCCACCAGGATGTGTGACTCAATGGGAAACAATGAACAGGCACTGGTTCCTGTGTGCAGGCATAGTTTCAAAGACCGCACCCTTTTAAAGGAAAAGCCATAGCCAACTTCCAGTTCAAAAATTATATTAAATATAAAATAACCAATTAATGCATTTACAGAAAAATTAAACCATTATGAAAGTAACCACTTTCATACAGCTCGCAAAAAAATGAAGGAAGGATTAAGTTAAGGCACAGTGATTAATACAGTATTTTATACAAAGAAGTTTAAACCCAAGGCAGTGAGAGCGTTTCTGATGCAACAGATACAAGAGGGAGGAAAAAAAATCAATGTAACTGACATAAATTTCTTAGCAGAAATGAAAAGCATCCATCAGCTGTAAAGGTTTACTCTTGAGCTCTGTGAGTCTATCTATCCTTGACAGTGTAAGGACTCCCAACAAGCTGTTTTTCTGTGTATCCCCCAGCTGTTGAAGCAAGCTCTCCTGTGGAGATGTTCAGGGCTAAGGAATGATTTTTACACAGCTGTTGGCACCCTCTGTCTTAGAATTCAAAAAGAGGCAAAGAACTGAGTATCAAAACAGATGGACTAGAGCTGGTGATTGAATCCTCCTCAAGATTTTCTGTAGTGCTGGAATGCCAAGAGCAGACAGAGAAGAAGGAATTTGTGCTCTTGTAGGACACTAGTTCAGGCAGGGGGTTGTTCAAAATACGTAACAGAACTCTGGAAACTAACAGCCAAGTTACCTGGCCTCTGCTACTACATCAGGCTCCTTAGTTAGTTGGTGGCAGGACCAAGGCCAGGGACATCTGATGATACCATCACAAAATTTCACTGAAGACTCTTTCTTACAAATTATTTTAAGAAATCTTGAGGAGTAATGTTTCACATGGTAACTAGTGCAGGATCTCTGCTCCTTCATCTACAGCGGTTCTCGATGGTAAGTGACTGGGGCACTGACATCTGATTGTCCCAAAGTAAATCATCTACCTCTTGCAAGCTACAGGTAGAACGACAGTCATTGCAGTACAATAGTAAATTGGTATTTGGTGCTACTTAAAAGCTCTGGAGCTACCTGCGTTTCGCTCAGACAAAAGTAAAAATTGTTGTTGTTGCAGTATTGCAACAAAGCGTTTTGTTTATTTAAGAGAAAGGAAGAATCAGAAGTTTGGTTTTGTGATTGCTAGTTATTTATGTATTCTGTGCTAAAGTGGGGGGGACATCTGCAACGGCACATCCCTTACTGGTAATTTAAATGGTCTGTTTAGTTAATCAGGTACCCTGACAGGTAATCTGTGGCCAGAAAAGTTCTCATAGTTCTAGACGGGCACCATACACAGTGTCCAGTGCATTCAGGACAATTTAGCAAGACTTCATAGTTTATTCCCAGGGCGATTCAGAGCATGTAAAGTATTCAAGCAGGTGGGCCTCAATTCTTGGACTTGGCCTGAGAACATCTTACACCGATCCTAGTTCTGTACTGTTACAGCACTGGGTGAAGCAGCTGAGCACTATTAGCCTCCAAGAGTACTGGTATTTGTTAATAAGTTCTTAAGGGTGTTTACAGCCTCCTTTAACTGTTTTTCTTTTTTTTTAATTTATTTAAAAAAAAAAGTCAGTGGACCCTTAAATCTAATTAACATTAAATCTAACATTATCTCTTGTGTTAAACAACACCAGAAAAAAAATACATGCATACAACAGTGACAATAAATAGGGGAAATGAGACACTATTATACTGACTTGTGAGTTACAGGATATTGGTTCCTATTAATCTATTCATAGAGAGCCAAGTTGCAAACAATGTGCAAATCAGAAATAGGTGTTTAGAAGTAGGAAACAGCACTGCATCTGCAATCCACAGGTGTTAGACACAGCAATTCAAAGAAAAGACATTTTTACTTGCTTTACACAGAAATTAGCTCACACACTCAATTTTAGACCAAATGTTTGTAGTGCAACTTTAATTTTGACTGAAGTGCCAATTTGGCAGCATGCCTCAGCCTTTATTAGGCAGACAGACTGAACAGACACCACCTAGCTCTCTCCTGATCAATAAGAATGCTAAAAGTTGTATTTCACTGAACAAGTATAATCCTATTTTTCCTGGTTCTTATAGCCAGATTGTGACATCTGACACTTCCTATTTCCTACATTATACAGAGCTTTACACTTAAGGAGGGACAGGAACTACCTCTTGTTTATCTTCCCCAACAGACTGGCCATCTCCCTCATTTTCAAAGTTTACATTCACAAATGAAGTGCATGCTGTTGCTTCAGGCTGGTCTGTCTGGACAGGAGCTTCAGCTTGTGGCTTGTTCTGCTGTTCCTGATGCCGTCTTTCTGCTTCTTCTGACATCTTGTTTTCCTGTTCCTCCTCTTCCTCCTAAAAATAGATAACCGGATTCGTAAGCTGCTATTTACCACTTAACTTACATTCACTCTAAGTCTTTCCATAAGAGCAATCCAGTTCCTATTACAAGGCAAGGACATTTGTTCCACCACAAAACAGTCACTAGTTGATCGTAAGATGAGGTTATTCCTGGATTCCCATTATGGAAAAAAAAAGTAATCATGAAAAGTGAAGGATTAAACCCTGTTAAGCACAGAAAAAAATGTCACATGCCTAGATAAGCAGGTTTCAGTCAATAGTAAGTGATAGGTCTACCTTCTCTAAAGCTTTTTCAGCTCTTAATAATAAAGACCTATCAAAAATACAAAATAAGTAGCAAACCCTTAAGTGTGTTTCTCTTCTCTGCCGAATGAAGATCAAGGGGTTTTTTGCATAACGCACTGGCTGCCTATCAGTCATTTCCAGTTATGGTTTAGAACAAATGGTAACATCATGTTCAGTTTACCCTTGACACTTCGTTGAACAAGTTTTAGAGTTGGAAAGCACGCTCCTAGGAGCCACCTCTGCACAGCGCCCAGCGACTCCTCCAGCCAACTTTCTCACGCTGTGACTTTAAAGTGCATTGTACAAGAGAAACAGAGCGGTGGTCAGGACCCAGCCAGTTCTACGGCTGATGAGCTGACGGATAAGCAAGCGTTAATCATGTTGCAAATGAAAACTGAAGGCAAGCTGAAATAGAGGTTCTACAACTTCATTTTAATGCTGGAATACAAATTTCATTTTTTAAAATAGCAGGGAAGGCAAATTGGGAGAAAAGGAGTGCAAGAACTCTCTCTCACACACACATACCTCTCTCTTCATTCTGTAATACTCATCAATGGCATACTGGTATTTTGGGGTGCTTATCCCCAGAACAGATGCAATCTTTTCCCCAAGGAAGTCACACACTAAAAAACAGAGGTTTACGTACAATTAGTATCTAGAAGAAAATTCTTAAGCACAGCTTTATTTTTAAAGGTATCACCATTTTTCCTGAATGGTTTTCCATAGTCCTACTTCACTCAAACAACAAAACCAGAATCTGCTAGGCTGACCTACTTATATGTAATTATTAGATCAATATACTAATAATTGTTCTTTAAGATAAAGAACGAACAAAGGAGAACACAGAAATTAATGAAAATCTAGATGGTGCTAGTGTTTGTTTGAATTCTACCAATTTCAGCTTTGACTCTAGGTTTGTTTTGCTCGAGGATCAGTTAAAGGATAAGCCTTTAACTGAACCTGAACTGAAAATTAAAGGTTAGACAAAAACACATAGCTACCAACTGAGCCAGTACTTCAGCCTAATGGTACCAACAAACTAGAGAGTTATTTATGACTTACGCATACTTCAAGTCAGTAGCAGTTTTAGCAATGTTCTGTGTTGCATACTAATGGATTAATAAAATATTTAGGTTTCAGCTGTCTCAGCTTTCAAGCTGGAGGCTACATGCAGCACTGCTTTGCTAAAACAGTGGTACTGCACAGCCAGAAGTGTGGAACAGAGGGGCTTGTGTCAGTCATGGTGAAGGCTACGCCACTGGTTCTTGAGTAAAGGCAAGCAAGAAGTCAAATATATTGCACTTCAAATTGCAAATCTGCCCTAAAGATACAAATGAGCTAGTTATCTTCAGGGAAAACAAGTCAGAAGTTAGCAATTGACTGCTTCAGTGAATATTCACAATGACCAATTTTGTAGGTATCCTGGCATCCAGAGCTCTGTGCAAAAGACCAGGTGAAATTACAAATGTAAGAGGCAAAACTGAAGTGGGAAGAAAGAAGTACTAATCTTCACATTCATAAAGAACTTCTGAAGAAAGGGAAGCCATATCTACCTTTGTGTATGAAGAACAGATATGACGAGGAATAGAATTACACTGTACATTAGGGAAAAACTGTTTCTAAAAATAAGGATAGGTTAGTTAATAGAATAGACTGCCAATAGTTTTAAAAAATACTCAAAATTCAGTGTACAATGACAGATACTCTACAATATTTGTCAAAAAACCAATAAAGATACTTTTCACCTTGGGAAGAACACAGGCTAGGGCAAGCATTTTTAAAACCTCGCAAAATTTTATGAGGTCCACAGGTCAAATAAACTTCTATGCAGTGAGTTTAACAGTCTTGACAATAGTCTTATTTTTGTTTATTTTGTAACCTCAGAAGTCTGTTGTAAAGCACAAGGCTAGATGTGTTCTTGGGATAACTTCTAGTTGTCTTCTTCATAAAAACTGTCAGTTTAGTTACTCCAAACCACATTCTTTTCAGATAATGTCACACAAAATAGTTCCATACAAAACCTAATAGAAAGCTGATGCACTCCCTTGCCAACACCACCCTATCTCCATATGGAGAAAAAGGGGGAAAAAAGTGTTCAGCGAAAGGATATTTTCTGTTCATTCTTGCATTTAAGAGTTGCTGATTGAAAGGTAAAAAGTGCCTAAGGCAAGAGAGTATGTCTCTACAGATTAAAATACAGGTTCACTCCTACTTTTGAAAAAATGTCCAGTAGCTCACGAAGATGATTTACAGTCTGTCAAAGCAACTTTCAATATTCCATTACTGGTTTACTCAAGAATTAAATAAAGCAATACCTGATAAAGTTGATGTGGCAACTCGCAGCATATGAAACCACAAGTAGGGTCCCCACGTGAGCGTGGTCTGTGAGAACAAGACTAGTATGAATACGTACAGCTGTATGTTCATGCACACAGTAATACATGCGAAAACTCACACCGATTGAGAAGAAGGATCTGCAACAGTTCGTGTTTGCCACCTATAAGAATATTCTTGCTTTAAAGTAGGTCTAGATCAGTCATACATGAACCAAGGTATCACTGTAAGATATAAATACAACCACAGTTTACATCTGGGAAAATCTGTTTCACTGGTTTTTGCTTCCCACTCCCAGACTTGGGAAATGACAAGCATCCAGCTCGATCCCGAGGTAACTCCTATAACTAGAAAGACCTTCCCATAATGTTCTGAATTCCATCAGGCCGAGAAGAGAAGTGGGTCAACCACGTAGTCCCTCATTACAATAATAAGAGAACTGCAAAAGACTGTTGAAAACCAAACCAAACCTTCAAAGTGGTCTCTGAGCAAGAGGCTGCTTCCAAGTATTTACAATGAGACATGAATTATTGTTTGGAATTCCACCTGAAGAACAAAACCAGGAACGATGAGGGAGGGAGAAAGTTACTGCAGCTCTGAGGGAGCGATGGACAGGGCTGACAAGTGAAGTGCCTGGGGTGATGTGAACAACGAGGAACACAAAATTAACAAAACGGAGCTCAAGTGGGGTCACCTCAAGTATTTGCATGTAAGCAGGGAAGTCTCTCTGAAATGCCTGCACACAAAGGCACGCAGCACGGGGCGTAAACACAAGGAATTAAGAGATGTGTGTGCAGCTGCAGGGGTAGGATCGTGGGTTCCCAGAGATGTGGTGGACGGCTCACATGACTGGAGTGCTGCAGTGGGGGGATACAGACTCTTTAGGAAGGACAGACCAGAAACACGAGGAGGGGGAGTTGCCCTTTGCACGACTATGGTGTACTCACCACCACAGAAGTACTGCAGCCTCCAGACAGCTTGAGATACTGACACATAGGAACTTGAAGAAAATTTAGAAATTCATGGGCATATATAGGCTACCCTCTCCACTAAGGAAAGGGGCTGTATCTCTTTTTTTAAAAAAAATCAGACAAGAAGCCATGTAATAAAACGAAGGGGAAAAGCAGATTCCAATCTAACGGGGAAAAGCTGTAGGCTTTCACTTTTGTGAAAAGGCAAACTCAAATTTCACAGTGGACTAAAACATGTTTATAGTTAACAGTCTGTTTCATTCAGGCTAGCTCTTTGTTATATATTTTCCCCCAGTAAAGATCTCTGTAGAGGTACTTTCCTTGTGCAAAGTAGCAATTAAAAGTGTCAGCATTTATTAAATGAAATCCATTAGCTCCACTCAGTTACATATGTATTTATAGCTTGTTGCTAAAAACTGTTTGATAGTAACCATTTTCTGCGACCTTCTTTAGTAGATATCTGTACAGGACATATTTACAGTATTATTGTAAATAATACAGCTACAGAGATTAGTTGGTATAGCCTCAGTATGCACGTACACATGCTACTAGACTTCAGTGCTTTCCAAGCGTAGCCTCTACAAATCAGTGCAGCAAGAAATTGTCTGTCAAGCCAGAAACTCAAGTTGGGCAGGCTGAAAAAAGCCAGATGCTACATATTTTTGGCAGTGGGTATGGAAAATGTCCTGCCAAGGTAAAAGTATAAGCAAAACCAGCTGCTATCCTGCTTGCACAAAAGCACCTCCAGCTTGTCGATTACGGGCTCAGCTGGCAGACAGGCTAAGGACAATCATTTCAGAGTTTGTTCAGTTGAAGTCAAAAAAAGTGCTGGAAAAGCTTGTTGCTGCAGGTGCCAATAATGATGCAGCAGAGGCTCTGTACAATCCTTCATAACAAGGTGACAAGGTTAAAAAGCATTCACACAGTGCACAGGACAAACAAGGGCCTGCTGTGTGGCTGTAAGCAAGAAGCTACAAGAGCCCCCCTAGCATTTAAGAGTGAAAACACAAGCTGAACTTCAACATGACAGAAGTAACTCAGACACAGAATATTCTAACGTGTTTCTGGTAACACAAACGTAGAGAACATCTGAGGCTCAGCAGACACAGAGATTCTATTTCTACTGTTCCCCCACCACAATTAAAAACCAGTTTGGTATACCAGAAGCACTTGTAAGTTCAGCTTCATGGAAACCTCTGCTTTCTGACAAAGCCCAACTGGACACTTCTTCACCCCCACCAAGCAAGGCTTTGCCAGTCCCCTCAATTTAAAAACCATTCTTTCAAGTGTCTCAAAAGGCAATATAAAACCATGAGAGAAGCTACTTCACACAAATTCAACAGGAGAAAGGAGATGGCTTGGAGAGTAAACCACCAAGATCAACCAGGAACAAGGGAACACATGCAGGGAATAATCCTCCTTTTTTCCCCCACTTACTTCCTCAGGGCAATTTTGGGTGGTTTCTCAGAGCACCTCGGAGATCGAACCAGGAATGGTGAATGCGAGGTGAGAAGAGGTACTGGAGAAAGCCAGAGCCATTCGGGTGATGTGAACAGGGCTGTTAGGCAATGGTTCAGTACAAACTAATCTCACCCCGTGAAGTAGCTTTAATGCATTGAGCAACACTGGAAAACAGTACCCAAGTCAGGTCCTACTGATATTCAGTAAGAACCACATACCCAGATACTGTATGTTAACCTCCTTTGGCCAGAGAAGCCTTAATGCTCAGTCGTTAATCAATGCAAGGACACAGTAATACCGTATTTCTTGACTCGAAACAAGGGGCAGCAGTATGAAACACAGGACACTGGTTTATTGTAAGGGGACAGTATTTCTCCTGCCATCAGTCTCTTTAGTATACATTTCTACCATGCTTAATTATACTATTCAGCTGTCCTGACTTTATTTTGTTGTTTAAACTGGAAAACACAATGGTTTTAAAGTACGAAAATTCTTAATGTATAATTTTAATCCAAGTGGCAGGGAAGAATACTGAAAGGAACAGGAAAACGCACCTGATAAACACGTGGCTCTGAGGCTGGTGCTATCAGTGGAATTTTGTTTTTTATGGTCATGGGGAGGTTTACACGGCACCGGGCCTGCTGGCAACAGATGGAGTTCAACTTTCTCAAAGGGGGAAAAGGATTCTCACATATGAGTTGGCTGGGCTCATCGAGAAGGCTTTAAACGAGGTTCGAAGGGGGAAGGGGATAAAACCAGGCCCGCTAGAGATGAGCCCAGGTCTGGCATGCCAATGTTGGGGGTGAAATCGATAGCTCAGCTCAAGTGCATCTACACCAATGCACACAGCATGAGCAACAAGCAGGAGGAGCTGGAAGCCATTGTGCAGGACAGCTGTGACTTAGTCGCCATCACACAAACATGATGGGATGACTCTCCTGACTGCGGTGCTAAAACGGATGGCTACAAGCACTTCAGAAGGACAGGTAAGGAAGGAGAGGTGGTGGGGTGGCTTTGTATGTTAGGGAGTGTTTTGATTGTGTAGAGCTCAATGATTGCGATGACAAGGTTGAGTGCTTATGGATGAGGGGAAAGGCCAACGAGGCAGATATCCTGCTGGGAGTCTGTCATAGACCACCCAAGCAGGAGGAAGAGGCAGATGAGGCATTCTACAAGCAACTGGTAGAAGTCTCTCAATCATTAGCCCTTGTCCTTGTGGGGGATTTCAACTTACCGGATGTCTGCTGGAAATACAACACAGCAGAGAGGAAATGGTCCAGGAGGCTCCTGGAGTGTGTGGAAGAGAACTTCCTGACACAGCTGGTGAGTGAGCCTACCAGGGGAGGTGCCTCGCTTGACCTGCTGTTTACAAACAGAGGAGATGTGGTGGTCAGAGGCCGTCTTGGGCTTAGCGACCACGAAATGACAGAGTTCTCAATTCTTGGTGAAGTAAGGAGGGGATCAGCAAAACCACTACCATGGACTTCTGGGGGGGGCTGACTTTGGCCTGTTCAGAACGCTAGTCAAGAAAGTCCCTTGGGAGACAGTCCTGAAAGGCAAAGGGGTCCAGGAAGGCTGGACATTCTTCAAGAAGGAAGTCTTAAAGGCACAGGAGCAGGCTGTCCCCATGTGCTGTATGACAAACCAGAGGGGAAGACAACCGGCCTGGCTGAACAGGGAGCTTCTGCTAGAACTCAGGAAAGAAAGCAGAGTTTACCACTTCTGGAAGAAGGGGCAGGCAACTCAAGAAAAGTACAGGGATCTTTTTAGGTCATGCAGAGAGAAAATTAGAAAGGCAAAAGCCCAGCTAGAAATCTGGCCACTGTCATAAGAGAGAACAAGAAATGCTTTTACAAATATATCAACAACAAAAAGACAGCCAAGGAGAATTTCCATGTTCTATTGGATGCAGGGGGGGAACATTGTCACCGAGGATGAGGAAATGGCTGAGGTACTCAATGCCTTCTTTGCTTCAGTCTTTAATAGTCAAACCAGTTATCCTCAAGGTAATCAGACCCCTGAGCCAGAAGACAGGGATGGAGAGCAGAATAAACCCCCCATAATTCAGGAGGAAGCAGTTAATGACCTGCTACATGACCTGGACACTCACAAGTCTATGGGGCCAGATGGGATCCACCCAAAAGTACTGACGGAGCTAGCAAAGGAACTGGCCAAACCACTCTGTTTATCATTTATCAGCAGTCCTGGTTAACAGGGGAGGTCCCAGATGACTGGAGGCTTGCCAATGTGATGCCCATCTACAAGAAAGGCCAGAAGGAGGATCTGGGGAACTACAGGCCTGTCAGCCTGATCTCGGTAACAGGAAAGATTATGGAGCAGTTCATCTTGAGGGCACTCCATGGCATGTGCAGGACAATTGGGGGATCGGGCCCAGCCAGCATGGGTTCATGAAGGTCAGGTCCTGCTTGACAAACCTGATCTCCTTCTATGACCAGGTGACCCGCTTAGTCGATGAGGGAAAGGCTGTGGATGTCATCTGCCTGGACTTCAGTGAAGCCTTTGACACCGACTCCCATAGCACTCTCCTAAGAAAGCTGGTGGCTCATGGCCTAGACAGGCGCAGTCTAAGTGGGGTTAAAAACTGGCTGGATGGCCGAGCACAGAGAGTGGTGGTGAATGGAGTTAAATCCAGCTGGTGCCAGGGCTCAGTACTGGGACCGGTCTTGTTTAATACCTTTATCAATGATCTGCATGAGGGTATTGAGTGCTCCCTCAGTAAGTTTGCAGATGACACTAAATTGGGTGGGAGTGTTCACCTGCTCAAGGGTAAGAAGGCTCTGCAGAAGGACCTGGACAGGCTGGATCGATGGGCTGAGGTCAACTCTATGAAGTTTAATAAGGCCAAGTGCTGCATCCTGCACTTGGGTCACAACAACCCCATGCCATGCTACAGGCCTAGGGATGAGTAGCTGGAAAGCTGCTGGGTGGAAAAGGACCTGGCGGTGTTGGCTGACAGCCAGCTGAAGTGCACCCAGGTGGCCAAGAAGGCCAACAGCATCCTGGCCTGTATCAGAAACAATGTGGCCAGCAGGAGCAGGGAGGTGATCCTGCCCCTGTACTCAGCACTGGTGAGGCCACACCTCGAACACTGTGTTCAGTTTTGGGCCCCTCACTGCAAGAAGGACATTGAGGTGCTGGAGCGTGTCCAGAGAAGGGCAATGAAGACGGTGAAGGGTCTGGAGAACAGGTCGTGTGAGGAGCAGCTGAGGGAACTGGAGTTGTTTAGTCTGGAGAAGAGGAGGCTGAGGGGAGACCTTATCGCTCTCTACAGCTACCTGAAAGGGGGTTGCAGTGAGGTGGGTGTTGGTCTCTTCTCCCAAGTAATCAGTGATAGGACAAGAGGAAATGGCCTCAAGTTGGGCCAGGGGAGGTTTAGACTGGACATTACAAAGAATTTCTTTACTGAAAGAGTGGTCAAACACTGGAACAGGCTGCCCAGGGAAGTGGTGGAGTCACCGTCTCTAGAGGTGTCCAAAAACCATGTAGATGTGGCACTTCAGGACATGGTTTATTGGGCATGGTGGTGTTGGGTTGACAGTTGGGCTTGATGATCTTACAGCTCTCTTCCAACCTTAATGATTCTATCCTATGATTCTGTAAGTGCTTCATTTTAAGTAGGTATAAACATAGTGGATTCAATCATTGACAAAATCAAGAGGGCTCTGGTTCAACAACAGAACATGACTTCGTTTCGTAGTATAGGGCTGCCAAAGGGAGCGCACACAGGCTTCCCTGAACTTCTGAGTGCACCATGTTCCTAAACAACCCACACCTGTATTTATTTTTGGCAGATTTCAGTCCCTAATAACAAACACATGAACTTTCCAAAAAATGTAGGGTTTCTCTTTGCCAAACAAAATGGCAAAATGATGAAAAGAATCATTTCCTGATTTAAGAAAAAACAAATCCTGTATTTAAGAGTTAATATACATCACCAAATAGGGTGTACATTTTTCCATTGTTTACTGTGCCAAGATGCATTTTAGTTATTGACTGATCATTGCTATATCAGGTCCTTCAGTGTATGCACCATGCAAACTGTGGCATCTAAGACAAGCCAGTGAAAACAAGATCAGAAACACACACATCATCCTCCACCAAAAAGCTTCTACCATATTACAAGTAGCTATTACTTGGTCAGTGACTATTTTTCTCCCTCATCCCCAGATTCTGAAAATTAGAGTTCAACGGTCCTCAAGAGACAACTTTTTGTATTTGAAGTTAAGCTCCTTTTAACTACAGGATATCAAGATAATCTTCCTGTAAGAATGTGTTTCAATCTTTCTGAGCACTGAATGTTAATAAAATTAAATCTCTTCTGGAGCTTTGTTGCAGAGATGTTCTCAGGATGAATTCTAAGGTTAACACCAACAGTCATATTGCTTACAGTCGCTCTGCAAAAACTTACACTCCACCTTCTGCCTACTCATGCAGTAGGTGAATGCAACAAAGACTATAGCAAGCGGCCCTCCATGGATAACAGAAAGATTATCTTCTATAACAGGTTAGAGAAATTTAATTACTACAAAATAAAGTTTGGGTGGACAGAAGCAAAAGGAGATTTACATATAAAGTGTAATCTAAATTTTAGGACAGAAGACTCAGTTAAAATTAAAACATTTATGTTATTAAAGCATTTAAATTTTAATCTGAGAACAATCAGATAATACTGAATGCTATTATCTAAAAAATCCAGGGAAAATATATTAAGCATACCCTGTGTTCTGGATTCAACACATTCTTAAAAAAAAAGAAAACAAAATACAATAGAATGGACACTCCAGTTGAAGAACGTTAATGAACTGAGTGCTGACCTACAGAAGTATCAGAATCGTTGTTTCAAAACAAAATTTAAGACCCAGTTCTTTTTGAGAAATTGTTTTCTTATGAGTGGCAGAAGTCCATCACACTGAGTGCTTTAGTTGTCGTATTACCAGGTTATATACATGTTACTTTGCTTAGTAAGAAAGACATCATTATTGTCTGGTTATTGTCTGCTTAGCTCTAAAACACAATTAAACCAAAGTACTTGCTGAAGATGTTTCTTTACAACACAGCAAAATATTTGCTTCCCTTAAACTCATTCAGAAGCTGCCAGGATGCCAATACCAGCTGACCTTTGAAATTTCATGATGCAAAGTTTCTATTCAAAATATTAAATATGCCTTTTCTAAAAATAAATTGGACCAGAAACAGCTATTACTTGCAACGTACATTTTAGTATCCCAACTGAGATAACAAGTTTTAGACATGCTGGTCTCAGCAAACTGACTATTTAATTGCTTTTATAGAAATCCCACAATAAAAACATTTTTAAGGCAGCTGTTGGCTAAAACATCAAAGCTCAGCTTGGACTAACATTTCTTCAATTGACTGGCTCAGCTGGGGTACACGAAGCATGCAGCAGATAAGGTAAACTTCACTTAATGGCAACCCTTGGTCTAATCAAGTTTATTCTGTCAAGGCAAAAAGCAATACATAATAAGGCATACTGTGCTCCACAATAAACTATTCTGGATTGGGGGGCCCTTTTATTAAGAAGTGTAATAAAAATTAAGGCTTTCATAAACTATAAAAAGAGAATAAAGCAATCTTAACTGTGCCATACAATATCCTTTTTGGTATATAGAAAAAAAATCCATATTAGGAAAGCAGGAAAATGATCACACAGCATTCCCAGCTGTTGTGCATGTTCGAGGGCTCTTTAGTTAAGTGTCGATTTGTACAGCAGTGTGCACATCTCTGGCCTTACAACACGCACATCAAGGCTCGTGAGCCTTCCATCACTGCACCACAGTGTAACTCTCTTCTACCGAGAGGAAATGGCACAAAAATTACACAGGTCTGGTCCCCTGCCAATTAGAGTTGGGAAAAAATCTCTTACAGATCCATGGATATCTGACATGACTTGCACACCAGGGAACAGACCCAACTCTGAAGATACCTGAACATTACCATAATATTCAATAAGTTTCACAGTTCTCGCATTTCTCTTAGTAGATCCTTAGGGAAGAAAAAAAACCCCCAACATCCAGCAAGGCAGCTTAACATCTAGTCATTGTTTGTGAGTAGAATATACTTATTTTCAATCTATAAACTTCAGGTGTGTTTTATCCTGAGGATATCCTACCTCCACCCAGGAGAATGTTACTTTTCGTTGTATACAAGAACTTCCTAGCAAGAAAGAGATAGTACCATCAATTCATCCAAGATGAAATGCAACAGCTTCACCTGTGAATCACTAGGAACCCAAATCCCAGCTCAATTCCCATAGTCTCACTGCAGCTCTGTCCTCAAACTACTTTTTTTCTTTTCTTCAAGATAAACTCATTTTATAGAGAGGAAGAAAAGAACTGATCGACAGTCCTTCCTAAAGCAAATCCCTTCACCATTTCTTCATAAGAGAATGAGCAGTAAGTCAAAGTGTCCATTGCAGTCCCTCTAACAAAGCCAAGCTCTCCCAGGACGGATAGGGATACAAATAAATACAGGGCCTACTACTGCACAGTAAATAGAGAGCTTCAATCACAACACTTCTTAATTACAGATTCCCAAATGATGGTGCAGAAGTCATTTCAACAGCAATGTCAAGTAAAAAACAGGGCACCAGCTCCTGTGCCTGCAAAGACTCTTATCCGAAGTCTGGGAACCAGCGGCTCTACACTGGCCTCTGCCCACAGCGTGCAACCAGGTAGGACTAGCAGCTGCACAAAGCAACAGCTCCCGGCTGCCTGACCCCACGTCCACATCAGGAAGGACCCAGCCAATTTTGGAGCCTCCACCTCTAGCTCAGTACACGCAACCAAGTCCAGAGAGGGTCAGGAGGGGAGCCCCGCCGGCAAGGAGAGGATAGGACTACAGACCCCATTTATTGGGGTAAGAAATGTTGTAGGAGGGTACAGAAAAAAGGTGGTTGGGACAGCCGTTTGTGGGGCTGTCATAAAAGAAACATGAGAATGGGGTTGTGGAGAGATGGAGAGATGGATGTGGATCTTCTTTGAGACTGACTGCCAGAGAGCAGAGAGCTGCTACCACCAGCGCTGGCACGCATGTCTGCGAGCTTTACGATACACTATCACTACAAAATAGATTGTCAGACACGCCAACAGAATAAAACAGAAGATATATTTCATTTACCTCCAAGCATAGATCCAGAATCACTGACAAAAAGGAAAATGTATTTTAGCAGCTACAATACACACTACTAGAGACAGCTTTCATTGTCAAAACTCCACTTGAATTTGGACCAATAAATGGAGACTCCATTCACAGGTCAAGCAACATCTTAACAGCTTACAAGACAGATGAACACTACATACATGGACGAGGCAGGTCCTTTAAAAGCCTGTTTGTGATATATAATTAATTACACCAGTTTTCCTTTATTTCTGCAAGTCATCTGTTTCTTTCCCTTCTATACTCTTTTAATTATATCAAATTGCTGGTATGGTTAACACTAAATTACAGGTTCAACTCTCTGCTCTCACCAAACACAAAACAAATGCCTTCCCTGCACATTTTTTTAAAAAACAGTATGCATCAAGGAGACACCAAGCAAATATTATTAGAGGGGAAAATGCTGGAGAGGACAGACTAGAACTGTGAAGAAATTAAACCCATTTCTACTTAATAGGGCTACTTTAGTGGAGGAGGACTCCAGGACAAAACTTCTCAGGAGTACTTCTCACAGATTTCTCAGTCCCTAAAGCCAATAAAATTAAGGGACTCTTTAATACTAAATACTAAATCATATTTGTGACACAAGAATTAAAGTATAAAATGTGGGCAACTACCCAGTAAACCAGAAGTAGCAATTTATCAAGTAGAATACCTACAGGATCTACAGGCGGCAAGAGGTCTTTTTTCTCTTGTTCGTCTTCCTCTTCATCTGTGCTATATTCTTCCATTGTTTCTCCACTTGCAAAATGAATAACCCTCCTCGGAATTTTCTTCTTCTTTCCTATGACACCCAGCTCCACATTCTCAAAGCCTCTATCTCCATTTGCAAGTTGCTATAAAGAAGAAAAAAAATTATCTCAAGTATTTGCTTCTGGAACTGGAAAAGTTCCGCCTTAAAAAAAATAATGAAGAGCTATTTAAAATATTTCAGATTGATTAGCAGACACAATGGACATTTGCAAGAGCTTGGCTGTAGGTAAAAGGTAAGACTGAAACATTACTGTTTGCAGATATGTAAAAACTGATCGCTTCACTAAAAGTAACAAGAAGGTAAGTGCCTTCACTTCAGAATGGACAGGTGGTATTAAAAACACCTATTCCAAAAGAGCACCGTGTTATGTAGGAGTTTCTTAGCAGGATACTTTTCTTTAAACAATTTGATGTGCACACAAATATCGTAGGTTTTGGAGTGAATATATAGTGAAATTAATCAAGTTGTTCATAGGCTGTAGCCACCTCTTTGCAAGCTTAGGCAGACACCTCTAGCACAGAAGAGAACTGAATGAAGGATAACTAAGGGGCCAGGCTCAAGCTTTAAAAAGATGCATCAAGGAGTCTGCCTCTGTGGTCGCTATCAGCCATCACAATTAGCACAAGGGACCACGCTAAAAGAACAACACTTAGTTTTGTGGCTAAGGACATATAAAAAAGAGAAGTACAATGTCTGGGTTTGTTTTTTCAGCTGCTGAATACTACAATGCAGTCTTTGGGTCACAAGCGTTACAAAAATATACTTCTGTTCAAAGGCCAATCAATAATTTTTTAGGGTAGTAACTCCTGCAGCCAGAGAAATTCAGTAAGGTTTTGTGCTGTATCTATCAAAACAGAGACTTCACCTTGGTAGAGCTTTTAGACACTAGTACATCAAATGCATAACACTGTTTTGAAAACACTTCTGTCACACAGAGAAGGACATAGAAGTTAGGAAATGCCACCCACATGGTTTTAATGTACCACAAAGGTTTTTAAAAATGCACAAGCCCATGTAACTTAAAAATTATAAGGAATGAGACATGTGTATGTGTACACAGAATCCAGGCTGCTTAAAATGGGCACGTTCCAATGTTTGACTTCTTGTCTATGCAACCTTAATTGTCTCCACAGAGACTATTCAAAATTATTTATAAAAATACATATTTTATCACATAGTTGTAAGACATCCCATAATCATGGCAAGCACAGCATCACCGTTCCCATCTCTTATGCCAGGTTATGTAGCTTAGCTTTACTGTGCAAACAGGCTCGGTTAGCTGGGAAAGCCAGTGGGCACGGCAGAGAGGGGCAGAAGGGGGCTGTGGGGAGCAGAATGGCTTCCTGCATTCCAGGCAGAGATTCTTCTCGTGCCCACAGAGAAGAGGGAGGGAAGGTAAAGATCACGTGCCGAGCTCTACAGCGTGGAGAGGGAGTGCACACATTCATCATCTCTCCCAGCCCTTGTACCACCGCTTCTCAAAACTGCAAGTCATCTCAGCCTCCCCTAGCATCCCTTTAGCTACCATGGCACATTGTGGACACTTTCCTGGATGAGCAGAGCAGAAGCAAGTGGCGAGTCTTCAATGGGGTAATTCAGCTGAAACAGCATCACATTTTCATGCAGAATTACATTTTCACATAGAAAGACAAAACTGACTATCCCGGGCCCAGCGCACTCTCTCTGCCGTGTTTCAACCCTGGGAACAGAGCAGGAGCAGAACACCAAAGCTACAAAAATACGAATACTGAAAACAGCGAAGCAGCCTACACACAGGGAGCGCTCCTTGATGCTGCCATAAAAGTGGGCGCCACTCACTGCGACTCAATTCTGTATTTTTTGGAGCAAAGAGCACCACAGAATCAGCCTTTTATGAACGTTTCACACTCCTTTATTGACATCGTACAATGATGCCATTTTTCATGTTTAGTCACAGTGCTAAAGAGCACTATTTCTTGCAACACAGCATCACAAATATTACTGTGATTAATAACAGCATGCAACATGAGCCTCTCCTTAGAGCTTCTCAAAAGGCACAGACTCTTTATCTGATTTTGGCTCATTTAACTCAAACGCTTCAAATATTTTAATTTAGAAAAAAATCATAGTTAATATTTAAAGTTTAAAAAGCAGGCTTTAATTCCCTGCACACCCATCCCACACTCCACTTACACTACCTACACTAAGCAGCTCCGCATAGCTGGTACTGGCACAAAGTTTCAGACAAATACAGTAGTTGAAGATAGTAAGGATTCATCAAGGAACAATGAATCCAGTTTCCCTTAGTAACCTGGTTCAGGGGCCAAAATTATTAAGTAAAATAATTATAAGTAATACATATCAGCTGTTGCTTTGGTTACTACCTAGTCAACAGACCTGGATGCAGGTTTTAGTCATGACTGTAGTATTTGTCCTTTTAATTTTTACATGCACAATAAAAGCCAACTCTCCCAGCTGAAAGACAGTTCAGTAAAGTTTGTGTTTCCAAAACTGTGGCAATGCAGATCTATTCTGGAATTGTCAGTAGACTCGCTTTATAGCTCAAATGTGACAGTATTTCCTGTTTGAGGCTTATACTATCAATCTTCCTTTACGAATTTGATCTTCTTTTCCAGTTCAAGAAGTTGTTACAAAGATCGTTCTGCTAGTCCACAGCTTTAGTCAGGTTGGCACCGCTTTTTTTTTTTACAGACTCGTCCCTCTCCAACACGTATCTGGGTCTTGAAAGACGCAGCATTCGTCTTAACCTCACGTCATAAAAGTATTTACTTCAGCTTCTATTCCAGCAATTATTAGACACAAAGTCCAGCCACCTTTGTGCTGTCGCCACACTAGCTAAGGCTCTTAAGGTACTCAGTGAAAGCAACTTCCTTTTCATTCAGATGCCCTGTTGGAATTCTTCTTGGCTTTATGGCACTCACGCAAACCTTGCCTGTCAGGAAGTCGGCATCTGAAACTGCTGCTCCTTGTCTACCCTCCTCACACCCACTCTCTTATCTCACCCTTTGGCCAGAAACAGAGAGAGCAGGGCACATTTTGACAGTGTTGGTACAATACCCAGCACAATAGGATTTCAGTCGACATCCAAACTGCCAAAATAAATAAACTACAATTAAGGATGAGGTGTGCCAGGACAGCTTCAGGTAAGCTAGGAGAGCTCACACAACTAGCATTAATTAGGTGGTGGAGTAGCATAAAGTTTCATCAAGGTTAGGAAAAAGAAAAGTGAAAAGTAATAGGGAGAGCAGGCTTTGGCATCTTTTAATCTGACAGACTCAGGTATCCTTATGAGAACTTATGACCCAAAATGCCAAAGTCTCCTATGCTCGCTCCTCCTCAGTAATTCTATTTGCACAGAGGTACTGACCTGACAGTGCTAGTTACTAGAAGGCTGGTAATAGCTAACAAGAAACATTTGTACCTATGCAACATTTCTACCTATGCCATCTTCCCTGCCTTACCAATTTCATGTGTGTTAACTTTTTTTGGCTAGGGTTTTTGGGGGTTTGTTTGGGTTTGGTGTCGTGGTTTTTGGTTTTGTTTTTGTTTTTGTTTTTATATTGCTTGACTTTCCACCCTGGTGTTTCAACTAAAATTAAACAGCAAGTCTTTCTGAAACAGAAGACAACAGAATAATAGAGTCAGAGGACGACTGCAAGACACCTTCGGAATAACAAGCCCTGGATAGGCACCAAAGTCGTATGCAGTGCATAAAGGATCCAACGTGCGGCCGAGGTCATCGCGAGGGACATCAGCAGCAGGGGCAGGAGAGCTCGCTAGGTTACAGTCTAATTAAGAGCTGGTGTCCCCGACCATCTCCAAGGCCTTTGCGAGCCTGACAGTGCAGAGGAAAGCGGAAACCTGTCTCCATTTACTATTTATCAGGCTCGTTTGTAAGAGACATTATCTGCCGGTGAACAGGAGACACCGGATACACGCGTGCCCGCCGCGCTGACTGTAATTACCGAGCGCTGGAAACGACCGATGGACGGACGGATGGACGGACGGACGGACTGCTCTGCCCCCACCGCGGCCAGGCCCCTCCACACCCCACCGAGGAAAACCGGCCTGCGCCGGGCGCTCCCCCGCCGATCGGGCCGCGGTGGCCACCCACGCCCCGGCCGGACCCAGCCCCGCCGCCCGCCCCATCGCGGCCCGAGGGGCCTCGCCCTCCTCCGGAAGCGGTCTCGTCCCGGGCCCCGCGGCGGGGCGGCCCGGCCCGGCCGGGGGGAGAGGCCGCTTCGCCGGCCTCGGCCCCGCTCACCTGCTCAGGCTCCATGGCGCAGGCGGCAGCCGCGGGGCCGGCGGCTGGCGCGCAGTAGAGGGTGATGGCGGACAGCCCCTGCTCCATCCTCCCGCCCGCTGTGGCGCCGGGGGAGGGCGGCAGCGGACCCGCCGCGGCCCTGAGAGGCGAGCAGCCGGGCGGCGCCGCCCGTCACACCGCCCGCCGGGGCGGCGCTTGGAGACCGCCAGGGCCTGCTAGGCCGCCGCCCGCGCCCCCTCCGCGGCCCGAGGGGTGCAGTGCCCCGGCGGGGCTGGCCGCGCTCGAAACTGCGGCCTGCCCGAGAGAGAGGCCCGGCGGGTGCTCGGGGAGCGGGACCAAGCCGGGAGGGAGACGGGGAAGAGACCTGGGGCCATAGCTGCACCCCACGGGAAGCGTGCCCCCTCTGCAAAGAGGGAAAACTCTGCGTGTTGTGGGGAAATACACACGTCATCTTCTTAGAATATTGTAGAAATCTGCAAAATAATAGAATAATAGTTTGAGAAGTGCCTGAAGTTACGTGACAGTATTTAGAAGTCCTCCTCTCTCGAGAAGGGGTGGCCGGCCAAGCCTTTCAGCACCTGGTGTTGGCTCATGCAATTCAATGCAGTTTGAAGGACAGAAACCACAGAACAAGAAGCAAACGCAAACCAAGGGTGCCCAGGCCCCTGCTGTGTGTCTAGGTGAGAAAATAACAGTTAGTCCCAGCATGCGGGGAAGAGTGTGTGTCAGATAGTGGCTCAATGGCTCCAGCAGAGCAGTGGGAGTCCTTTCCCCTGCATCCATGCTACGGCCGCCCTAGTGCAGGTGAGGGCCTGGCCTGCAGGCAGGACCGGGGCTGACCTAGGTTAAGGCACATTAGCCAGTGCCAACGACTACTGAAAACAGCTGGACGTGGAAGCATTTAAAACATCGTTTTTATAGGACCAAGGAATAATTTATTTTTTAAAAAAGGTTGGAGCCAACATCTGTAAAGTGCACTTCTTTATGGGACAGCAAGAGCCATCCTCCAAACCTGTGTCATTAAGAATAACTTCCAAAGAATTACAGGCTGTAGCATAGACAGGTTCTTAGGCACTTTCTTAGCCATATTATCAAAGCATTATCCAGATCCCACAATAAATTACAGGCCCAGGTAAAGCACAGATATACCCATTTTACAATTACACAAGGCAGAAAATGTTCCCCTTATGAAAAGGGCTGACACACAGAGAACATACTATTGAATGTACAGATTGTTTACAGAAACACATGAAAGAAAGATGAGAGTACTATTTTAGTTAGTACAGGACTGAGCATCTGCTTTGTATGTTAAAACAAAGAGGGATTACTTAAAGCTGCAAAGAAACCAACTAATGTAAGGGCACATAAACACATCTTACCCTTAGCAGAGTCTACATTCTGTTAAATAAGAACTGGTTGAAATAGGGTAGCAGCTCTTAAAGAACAGCATCAAACCAGCCGACTTGCTCTCCTTTGCATCTACTGCAGTTAGAGCAGCTGTACAGTAATACTGAAGTTAATATTTCACCTCCCAGAAGAATTAGCATCTCCAACTTAGACAAATTTAATAGATTTAGCAAGTGTCAATGTCGAAAGTCTGAGGAAAGGTAAAGACTTAACAAGTAAACCCATGCCTATGCCTTTCCATGGCTATTTGTGTGTGCTAATAGTTAATTGTCCAGCTCCTACCACGCAGCTACCTATTGACCATCATAACTGTTTCCTCTTGGTAGCCTTATCAGCAGAGAGGCTTAAGAACAGTTGCCATGAACTATACGCATCCTTTGCCCTAGCTGTAACAAGAGGCTATTTATATTTGAACTGCCAAGGTCTTCCTTTTTTTTGAAGGAATAAAGAAACTCCATCAAACCTGTTGTTCTGCCCTATGGGTAGGACTTTTCCTTTAAAAAGTAGCAAACTGATAAAGCATGAACCAACAATACATTATTATTCCAAAGCTGGTCAAAGTCTTCGACTTCTCCAGAACAACCACCATCTTCCAAAAAAGTAAAGATGTGTCAGATACCTCTTTCTGCATTAGGGTGCTGGATGTCAAAGCTTACTAACATCCTGTAACCAAAGAACAGGGTGACTGCAGGTTACTTCACCGATTTTGAAATAAGGGTGCAGTTCTAAAACAGAAATAGAGTTGAGCTTACGCTGTACGTTACTCTCCTGTCCGTTGGCTCCTTCTAGTGGCCTTTCCCGGGCACTACAATTACCTAAACCCTTCCTTATACGTTTCTCAACGAACGTCATTGAGCTCTGTGTCCAGACACCGGAACAGCAGAAAAACTTGTCTGAGCAACAGCTTTCACTAAGACATACACAGAAAAAATAGGCCTCAGCCTTCTAAGTATTTCCAGTGAAGTTTGTTTGCCTATAACTTTTCAGGCTTCTTGTATGCCATGAGAAAACTTTTCTGCAGAACATGGCAAGATCCCGTGGAGGATGACTACAAGAAGCCTAATGCACAAAAATAGTGCTGGGAAAGTCATTACTCATGGCACTTGCTGGCAGTGTTTTACATGACCTCTCCTAGCTTGATGCAACAGTGTCTAATTCAGAATTCCACACTGAGAGAACACGATAGCTTCTGTTCTCCTGCAACAACTTCAGGATTTTCTTCTACTCATCGTGCTCTGCAAACAAAAAAATTGTTATTCTCCTGTAGATCTATAAGAGAATTTTATAGGTGCTCCTATACAGTTGAACTCTCCTTTTAAGTGCCTCCAACATCAATCAGGTTTTTTTCATATTTTTTTTCTTAAACTTTGAGATCTTTAGGCAATTACTCCAAGCAGGCTCCAAAGTCTTTTTTACCCAGCATGTGAAGGTAAGAGCAATATACTGCTATTTGTTTATTCCAGTGTAAACCTTAGAAATTACAATTGACACATCTTATACTTAAAGGAAATCGCTTCTGAACTTGCCCCCAACACACAGCTAGTGACAAGATTCTTCCTGTCTGGTAGCAGAGGTAGTGGTTTGGAAACGGTGAACTGAAGACTACAACGAAATGTATGCAATGAACTGAAAATAGAAAGAGTTACTTATTGGTAACCTGACAGCCTGCCTGAGCCTGGACAGAAGCACAGTGCTTCACTGTTCATCCTCAATATGCCTATTCATGTTTGATTTCCATGAAAAGCATTTGACTTGACCATCCACTTTTCCCTACGCACTGCATTCCAAACCAAGATTTGCTACTTTGCTGCATGGTTTTGTGTACTGCATTGGTTTGTACTGCTCAAGAATGGAAAAGACTATTAAAAAAAAAATACACAGTTTTAGTAAACACACATCACTTAAGCAGCTATGGACACCTCCCCCACAAGCTGGTGATACACAAGGACTCATTCTTTTGTTACAGTTAAAATACTAAGAGCCAACATAACTGAACCTTTTACAGACAAATGGCTGACATAGGGACAGAGTTACTTAATTACTGCATTTTTACTTTATCTAAGCAACAGAGGTGAGTGTCCATTTACAACCCAAGCACTTTGTAGTATATTATACAGTAAGTATATATCCCCTTCTTGCCTTAAGGGTGAAAGATCTTACCCTATTTGCCAAAACATATGTTGGATTTCAAAGTTCATCAGTCTACCTAGTTTCTGAAGTGTGCCTGTAGATTCCACCCTTTTGAGACACCACAGTAAACTGAAATATTAGAAGAAATGCTATAGGAAATTAAGATCAGATTGTAGCTGAGTTGGCACAATATGCTCTGTTAGACACAGCTATCTGTGTTTTATTTTCAGTACCAGCACAGAATCCCATCTAGTATGTATTAGAAATTATCTCCATAATAAAAGAACTGCTTAATTGGCAACCTGGTATGAAGATTATCTTCACTATATGACAGCTTGGTATCTGCATACCTGTGTATTTTTAGTCACGTCATTCTTTATGTATAGGGAAAGAACGATAAAATTCTGGACAACAAAGTTTTGTACAAACCTGAGCACAGCACATCCACCTTCTAAAAATGCTCCAAGGAGAACACCTGAGCAGCAACAGCACATTTCAGCTACTGAATTATGCTTATAGTGTCTATGCCAAACATGAGTTATGACAGTCATTAGAAACAAACCAAACTAAGGAAATAATCTCTTTACAGACTGATAAAGGACAGTTATGAAAGAACTGAAGAACCATGCCATTCCCTTGTTTATAACCACTTAAATTTTATTTTACAGTATATTTGTGACATTTTATGTTACTATAACCAAAGATCAGGGTTGTTTACAAATATAACGGCTGCCATTTGATGTAAACAATTAAAAAGTGTCTCTAAATATTAAAATTTTACATCATGAATTTGTTTTATTAAATTGATTTACTCTTTGTGCCATCAGATATTAGTGGAGAGGAACTAATTTAAGCAAAAATAGTTTTCAGAAGTTAGATGTAGAAACTGAGAAGCCTGAATAAGATTTCAAAAGACAACTCCCCCCATCACTGTAAAAAGGAAGAAAGGAAATTCTTTCACTGAAGTTGCAACTAAGAGTTAACCAAGTCCATTTTTATTAAGGCTTCTTTACATATTATTGAATCCCATCATGCCTTTCATATTCCCAGCAGCACCTTGTTGAAACTGTCTCATCATTGACTGCAACCCTGCCATGCCACCTGCAGAAAACAAGTGAGAACATGGATGTGTTAATTAGCACTGAAGGACAGCTACCTCGCTTCTGAGGCCTCATTACAGCACACACACTACTTCAATAATACACAAACACAAAAGCCCAAGACTGTCCAGCCAGGTTTAAATGACTATCGAAAATGGGTAACTGAGTGAGTAATTACAGAAAGGTCTGCAAAACACCAGGCTTAAAGTAGGTGTTAAGATGACCTGTGCATGAAGATATAGACAAAAGAAAAAACCTTGAAGGAATGACCATTATCAACTAGTGAAGTTCCAGTATAGGAGCCTTTATTTAAAGCTGCTTTTGTCAAATTTAATTATTCAAGGCAAAGCTTAAAAGAGAAGAGGAGTTTAGGAATAGATTTGCTTTATTACAGTCATGCTTCAATTAATCACTTTACTATTTCATCAGACACCACTCCAACTGCTCATTTTGAGAGCTGAATCCGAACGAAGAGACTAAATTAAGCACTGGTAAGTACAAAGCATTCATAACATAGGGAGTAAACTTTCTGATTCCTGTTAGAAAAATCTAGGAATACTTAATACTGATATAATGCACACATTCTCACATCATCTTCCTCACTTCTATATTTCAAGTCTTCCACTGTAACTTGGTACTCCTTTCTTGAAGCTGTAAAGAGCCAATACATACCCATATGATGAAGAACTCTTGGATCCATCATCTTTGCCATCTGTTGGTTCAGTTTGGCCAACTGAGATGGGTTTACATTCTTTGACATGTCACCGCCTTAAAAAAAAAGCGAGCAATTGTAAGAAAGTGGATTAACATGTAAGGCTAAAAAGAAAATAAATCAGAATTTTACACTTAATTCTAGATTCAAATCCATCTGAGTCCATGATCAAAAGTTACTACATCAGCTACTTAAAAGTATTTTAAGGACCAACTGTCCCTGCACCCCACATAGACTGAAGTGTCAGTATTGTAGTAGTAATAAAGTCTACACTGATAAAGCCAAAAATACAGTGCTTTTCACTGCCAAGTTACACATTAGTGTCACAAAGAACACTGCAGCTCTTAGCAGTTACATGAAAGAGCTTTCAAACATCATGAAAATGAGTGAGCTACAACTCACCTTTCTCCTCTCCCAACACCTAATTGACATTTTTTACACTTCCTGTGTTCACACATCAAGTGACCTCCCCACTGAATTAATTTTTTTTTTTTTTTTTACCTTTGAAAAGCCCTTTGATGCCTCCCATCTTTTTCACCATCTGTGCAAACTTAGTGTATTGGGTCAAAAGCTCCTGAACATCTCTGGTAGAGACACCTGAACCTCTTGCTACTCTTTGGATTCTTCCTGGCTGCTTACTGAAAACTTTGGCACCATCTGTACTGTCAAGCTCTGCAATTACAGTGTGGGAAATAAAAAGCCATTCAGTTACAGACATTAAAATCTGTTACAGCTGGTAGCAAACTTATTATTGTTGAGAATCTAGTTTTGAGCCAGAGAACAAAAACATAGAAGAAGTGACGTTTTAGAAGTGACAATGCAGAATTTTATAGGATTTTACAATAAATGAGATACGATAATCTAGGGAATAGTACTAAAAAGCTGTTACGTTCGTATGGCAATCACCATAATAGAAAAAGTCACCTGAATAAATTATGCTCTCAGCATACTTGGTCTTAAGCCATATTAATCGGTTTAGCACAAGGGTACAAGCATACTTCTGCAAGAGTTATGGGTGGCTTAGAAACAACACACCTTGAATTCCAGAGACTAGGCTATGTCACCAAGTAAATTTGAGGGTGGGTAGGAAGAAAGACAGCAATGACAGATTAAAGATCAATGTAGCATTTTAATTTGCAAGTATAGCATTAATAATTCAAGAAGCACAGTTACAGTATGAAAAATAAAAATAAATTAATTTCCAATAGAATGCTTCAAAATCCTGCCTACTCTACACAAGATAGAGCAGCAACAGGCAATTGTCAAGGTATCTCTCAATATTTAGACTTATTCAGAAAGTTTGAGGCACATATGTACTCTTTGCCATTCCCAACAGTGATAAGTGCTCCTCGTCATTTTCTTCACTGTAGATGCTGCCTTATGTCCAACTTGTTTCCAAAATCTCTGTAAACAAGCTTGTTCAACAAGGGAGGGGGAAAAAAAAAAAAGTGGGTGAAGTTTGTTTTACCTTGGTCATTCATACTGTCCATTATAGTCATCAATTTCTTTAGCCTTGCCATTGATTCCTGTTCATTGCCTTTACTCATGAAGTCAGTTCCAAAACCAGGGATCATACCCTTGTTTTAAAAATGGAAAACAACAGCTGTGTCAGAATTGGCAAAGCCAACTTTAATTAAGCAGCCAGAAATACGGACAGCAAGTTTTAGTTCAGTAGTTATGTATTGCAGTAGGCAAATCATTTCATGTTTTTGAAAAATTAAGCACAGACTCTTCACGCCAGTTTCAATGAAGAGTTCTAAGTTTACAGCAGAAGTTTGTCAAATATAAACAAAAATCTGATAAAGTTATTTTTGGGATAACTAACCAAGATCTGACTGAACGGTCCCATTTTCATGATGTTTTGGAATTGTTCATACATATCTCTTAAGGTAAATTGACCTGAAGTACAACAACAAAAAGAAGATTAGCAACAGTCACACCAGCATTTTGGTCTTACTGTCCTTTCTCAATTATTCTTCATATTTACAAACTAAATATTATACTGCAAGAATAAGTAGATAAATAAAATTCTCCAATATTAACATGGCTAAACCATGTTAGATGACACACACTTCAGAGTTAAGGCAGTTATTCTGCAGTTATAGACAGTTATAGTCTGAGAGACTTACCACTCAAAAAACATAACTCAATTTACTTGCCTGCCACAGTTATTAGAGAAAGAATAGTCATTCTTCACTATGAACATGAAACAAGTTACTTGTCTCTACACACAACACAAATTAACTCAGTGGTCTATGTCTCAGAGAACCTGCCATGATAAGGTCATGGTAATACACCCGCTATTCAGGCCTTGGGAATAACTTACCATGTTTGAGCTTTTCTATAAGTGCTTCATTATCATCCAACTTTAACTCATTTACTTTATCTATCAATCCTTCAATATCACCCATACCTAGAAAAACAAACAAAACCAGCTCTGAAGTTTGCATTAAAAAAACCTACACTTTGACTTTGTTACCTAATTCAAAGTGTCTTTTAAGTATAGTTGTACACAGTACGTACCAAGAAGTTTGCTGATGAAAGGCTGTGTTTTAAAGGGTTCAAAGTCATCTATGTGTTCGCCAGTTCCAATGAAAATAATAGGACTCTTTGTGGCAGCAACTCTGCAATAAAATATATTTTATGAAATGGCCTCTCAAAACCCACCCATCTTGTGTACCAGCTGTTAGTATCATCAGCTGGGCATCATCAGCACAACGCATCCTCTCTGAAGCATCTATCTTCCTCCTCAAACTATCAATGCAGACCATCCAGCATTTAGGATCAGTAGCTAGAAGCAACTGACAAGATGTTTCTCTAATTAGTACTTTGTAAAATACAAACTCAGCTTTCAAAAGTCATCAACAGAAATACAAGTTGCTTGTTTTCATTGCTGAGTTTAAGAAACTTAAAAGAAAGAAAAATAAATCATCTCCATTTTAACCTAATGTTGGGAGGTCAGATGAAACAGGCATTGAATACTTTTTCTTCAAGGTACCTCCTACAACAGACAGCATCTCATTTTCAACACAGGAAAAAAGCTTAGAAGAAAAATCAGAACCTTTTCACCAAACAATCTTTGGCAGTAGTTTTTAGATTAACTCAGCTTCCAGTCTACAGAAAGTATAGCACACACAGAGCAGACTTAATGCATACAAGCGCGTGACAACTGGAACAAGCTTTCCGTATTCTCATTTTCTCTTAAGTTCAGTTTTCCATCACTACACTCTAAGTAACAGCAAAATACATATGGCAGTTTAAGAACTCTAACACTCAAGATCAAAGTCAGACAGTGATTTAGTAAGTTGATGTCAGTTAACTTTGACTGTTTTGACAAATCATCTCAGCTCCATACAAGCTGTATCATCGAAACACAGATGGAGGTTAGTCTGACATGCCATCATACAAGGCTGAAGATAAAACGTAACATTTTCTAGTCAATAGTCTGTCAAGATACAGCACGAGAGAAGTCCTCTAGAATGGAATTTGGGAAAGTATGACACAGACTAATTTTTTTACCAAATTGCTAGACACTGGCCATGCAGAAGTTTGCTTTGCATCGTAGTTTTAAGGCCACTAGCTCGAGTTTTTCCCCCTTTTGGAAAAAAAAATCTTGGGCATTATATGAGAAGCAAAACTTTTCAGGTGAGTTGTATCTATTAAGTTCAAATTTTTAGTTCTGGTAAAAACTCCTGATATGCAATAAATATAATTGCTTGACGCTGTTCTCAGAAGTCTGACATGTGACATTACACACTGCCGCATCGGAAGGACATCACCATACCAGATTCTGACTGACGTTAAGTATCAATGGGTGATCTTATCCACCAGAAGCAGGGCAAGACCACAACTGTTACTGACTTAGCTCTCAGATGCTGCGCAGTGTGACAGTGACACCTTCTGAGAGACTCCAACACATGTCATGGCTGGCCGTATGTTGGACACTCGTACACCACAATACTTACGCGCTAAGAGCTCCACCTCCTTTTGCATGTCCATCAAGCTTAGTAACAATAACAGAAGCTACATCTACTTTATCTTTGAAAGCTTTAGCTTGAGCTTCACAAGCTTGGCCAATGGAAGCATCCATCACATAAACAATGTTATCTGGTTGCTGGGAGAAATGAGAGATACACAAAAGAATCATTTCATGCTTTCTTAAACTGTGTTTGTGCATTATGTTCAGTAGCAGAACTTCCTGCAGTAACAGTATGTAAGGGCTGTGCAGTTTAAAACAAAAGGACAACTGGTTTATGAACAGTACTGTCTAAGGACCATCTGAAAACTCTGATGCTGTACTACTATGTGAAACACCTACCATACAGAATATTAAAATTTAATAGGTTTACAGTTATTACTTATGCTTTGAGTGATTTTAGCCAGTGTCTGAGCCAATAAGCTAACTAGTATGTGCCAGCAACTAATGGCTAACAACATTCGGGTTTTACATTAAGAGCTTTAAGACATCCATTCCTCTGAAAACAAGTTAGCCATTAGCCAGAGTTGTGTGGGAAGTGTCATTACCTGTGGTCACACAAGACCACAGAATCAAACAAATAGCCAGGCTTTTTAAACTCATACAAGAAACAGCAGCTTCACTTAATATCAAAACTGCTGAAAGTTATCCAATCATCTTCTCTGTTTCAGAGCAATTCATGACAATCACAGAAAATTTAGTGCATGTAGCTACAGGAAATCAGATCAGACTGGTTCTTTTATCTAGATTCTCAATGCAAAGATCCTGAAAAGGAAAAGTTAAAGCAGGAACAATAATCTAGTTACATGCAAGTGTCCTTGAGTTACAGATACAAGAATTAAAACTGACGGAGAACTATCAACCACTGATCATCCAGCCCTTGTTTATTCATATCCATTTGTGATTTCTAATATAATCTAGGAGTTAAAGCAAAATCCACAGAGAACATTAGGAGACAGACATAAATGAATTGTAGCCAAATTACTATAACAGAAGTTATTTCTTGAAACTACTCACTATAGCATTAGCAACTTGTAACATCTCTTCAAACAAAGAGTCTTCCTGTTTGTGACGTCCACTGGTATCAACAATGATTATTTCAAAGTTTTCATTCTTAAATTTCTCAACACCTTCTGAGGCAATAATTACAGGATCCATTTCTGTATAACTGATCACAAAGAGAACATCTTTATATTATATATGCAATTCTTTGTTTCCAAATAAACAAATTCAAAATTTCACCACTTGACTGTAAACTTGTTAACTGTTAAATCTATCTGGATTTTCAAGAGGGGCTTCCTCTTATATCAAGCAAAAATTGATTAAAAATATGCCTTCCTAAGCCATTTGCCCTTACTGTTCAGTGAACCGAAGCACAAAGGACTGTCTGTCTCACCTGCTGAAGACTGCACTAAGTTCTACTAGCCTCCTCTGAAATAAGATTTAACTGAGCACCTAGACAGTACACCTCCAGTGAAGCTTAGGGGAAAATTATTTACTGCTTTATAAAAGCTATTTTAGGTCCACTACTGCCCCTACTTGACAGTAAGAATTAAGGGTCCAAAAATCATATCCTTTGATCTGTAAAGATACTTCCTGAAGACCTCAATGTTCTGGAAAGGCCTATGAACAGCTATACACTGAGAGAAGACTCTAGGGATGCCTGATGCCTTCTTACACTATCCCCACCTGCTACTGCTGACAGACAGTACACTCAACTAGGCAGAATTTTCATCTGATCAGAGCAAATACTATAATAAAATCTAACTAATTAGGCAACACTGAATGGGGCTTAGTGCAAGATGTTCAATAAGGAACAACACATCACTGGCATTGAATCATTCTCCAAACTGCTTCTGAAACATGCTTACCTCCCATAAAAGGGAATTCTTGCTTTTGTGGCATTCTGCTTTAACTGGTCAAAAGCACCTGTAAGACAGGTATAGTCAAGGGACTACTTAAAAAAAAATAAATCTAAGTGTTAAAGAACCATCCCATTAAAGACTGTATTACCTGCTCTGTATGTGTCTGCACATATTAAAGATGTCTTCCAACCCTTCCTCTGATAGAAGTATGCTAACTGTGAAAAGAATCCAAATCAAGCAGTTACCCCAAAATCCCACTAGAAAGCATGACGTGTAACAGCTTACAAGTCACTAAAGTACATACAGAAGACTCAACATCAAGCCAGCCCTCCTATAACCGAGACCACTTCGTAACACTGTGCAAGTATCAAATGTTAGAATTTCCGTTATTTAGAAAAGTATCTTGCACAAATAATAATTAATGGCAAGATGAAAACAGCTGCTTGATTCTGCTTCTGATTTCAGCTTCCTGAGCTAGGAATGACTACAAATAATTCCAGTCCCCATTTTACTAACTCCTGGATTCTATTTACTGTTAATACTGCAGACAGGACTAGGTTTTAGAAACTACTCAAAGCAGTAAGTACTTCAGTATTAAGTACTGTAATGGCTACAACTTGTACAGCTCTGTTTCTGTGCTTCCAGAAGAACAAAGGTAATTCCATCGCAAGGACATGCTTAAGTGATGGAATACAATCCTTACTTTCTTGTAACACTCAGCTTCACTAGTACAACATACATTCACAAAACATTTGATTGACCAAACTTCCAAAATATAGTTTGCCTACAGAAGCACTTGGAAAGTCTTATGAAACCAGAGCAGTGATATTTGGTATAGCCTATGTGTGAATCTCAGAAGCAGATGACTCAAACAAGCAAAGAAGCATCAGTTCTTTTCCACAAGATAATCTATTTATGATGGTCATTGGGAGGAAAAATTAAGTGTCGATTCAGAGCTTTCTTTTTTAGCCTTAAAAATACAAATGCAAATTTCCTCAATGAATTTGGGGCTGGAAGGTTTCACACCACCCACTCATACTTAACTGATGTCTAACACAGAGGCCAACTTCCACTGGTTTGTCTAAATAAGTAATGGATTAAAATAGGTTTCTTTTATACTACTAGTCTTAAACCCAGAAAGCAAAAGCCAGGAAGAATCTTTCTTATCCATATACAGTACTGTTTCATCAAGAGTTTAGTTTAAAAAAAAAAATCTTGAAGGTAGTCCTACAAGCCATAAATTGCTGCAAAAGTATCACTCTGGACATTCATCTCACCTCAGGAAACCCCTCTGCAAACATATCTCTACCTTGTAATCAGTTAGTACTTTCCTACTAATAGAAACAGCAGAGATCACAAGTAAATCCTACAAAAGGAGTCCAATGACCACCACTTCCACCCACCCCCTCCCCTAAAAAACCCCAACCCAACAACACACAGATTCAGTGCAAGTCACCTTTGAACAGGTCGTTGTTTTACCACTTCCTTGCAAACCAACAAACATTATAATATTCTGTTTTCCTTTGGTAGGTGTCCACGCTTTCACTCCAGGATCTACAAGCTAAAGAACAAAGCACAACATATGCTGCAGAACTGAACTTCAGAAGCACACAACAGTCAATGTCACAGTTGTGCTAAGTGCTTGGTTTTATACGCAATGAAGCAAATCAATTTTTGCACATCCTAGTTGTAATTTGGCTTAGATGCTTCCAGATTCACAGTGAACAGCAACAGCCCGTGCAAGATCTCTAGTACATAGTGTCATGCATAATAATTCTGTAACAGTAGCAGTGTCATTTCTTTCTAAGACCAAGCACCAAAGTCAGAGTGTCCTGTATATATGGCACAAGTATATCAACCAACACAGAAACATGACCTCCACCCCGCCATCACTGCTCAAGATGGACCTCTTCTGGCGAGAATCCTACAGTACAGAACACTTTTTAGGGTTGCTGCCTCACTTCTCAAATGAGTACAAGGTCCATACATTCCAGAGAACCATCATGTGGGTGGGCACAGACTACAGAAGAACAAAAGACTAGGCTGTTAACTGGAAAGAGGACAGAATACGGACACCCAGGTGCTGATTTGATCAAGCAGGCAGATTAATGTTGTCACCAACTGCTGGGTTGTTACTCCACACTTTTTTCAAAGGCTTATAAATAGTTTGAACAGATCTTCACTCAGGTAGCAAAGGCACATTTCTGGGACAACCAAAGACAGTCCAGAAGCTGACAGTACTTTACCCTTATTCTGTCTTTAAATTTCAATTGAAGAGTAAGAATAGCTGAACTTGAAGCTTAAATTGAAGTGAGTTTGAGAGATGCCCAGCAAGTAGTTTCAATCAGAAGAATACTACTGTTTGCAATAGTAAGAAGCTTTACAACAGAAAACATAACTGCAGGTAACCTTAAAGCTTGGCTTGCTCCTGTACTGCTTCCACAGCCCAGGCTGTGGAAAGTAACAGTACAAGAAAAGTGACATTACACAGAATTTTGAAGTCCTACCTTAACAAGTTCCTTAAAGACAGCATGCTGAATCATTTTTCTTTTGTTAAGGCCAGACGCCATTTCTTCAAGATCAATTGCAGACCTGAGTTTAGGAAAACAATGAAACACTAGCATAGCTTAAAGCATCACTTTAACCTAGTAATAAATGAAGTCGTTGCAACCGGAACAGCACTCTGATTTGCCTTGCATTTTCACACAGGACATATTTAAGAAGAGACATGCACTGGAGATATCACTTCTGTATGCAGGACAAAACCAGGTTTTTAAAAGACTCGCATCTTTCAGACTTGCACCTACTTGAATCACACATCTGAAAATAGCCAAGGTAACAGTACTGGTCATAGACACAGATCTATTTATATCCAGCACAGAACATGTGAAGATGAGGTGTCTAGGAAGTAACAAAGAACTTGTTTATTATACCACTCAACGAATGACACCAACAGTTTTTTCAAACAAGACTGTAACAGCAATAACTGGCTAAACTTGATGAAGATTCTTTTGATGGAACTGGCTAGACATTTAGTTCAAACTGTATTTTCCTGTTAAAGGTAAACTGGGAGTGTCCAAGAAAGCCATATAAAGTTAGAAGTTAGTTATTCTTCTGTAACCTCATATGACAACTTTTACAAACATTAGAAATTAAATGCATTTTGATTATTTCACTTACTTGACATTTTCTCTGAGTTGCTTCACGAGTTTAATATTAACATCAGCTTCCAGTAATGCTGTACATACTTCTTTTAACATAGCATTTAAAACCTTTGGAGTATAAAAGAAAAGTGGTTTTACAACACACAGTATTGATTAGGCCAGTAGCAGTTCAAAATAAGACTGTGAAACTGTATTTATGATATAACCAAGGCTTTCACAAATTAAATGAATGCAGTCCTATCATTATACTGACTGACACAAAAAGACCTATGCATTTGTTCCTGTGTAAGTGCAATTTAAATTGGAAAGGGTCACACTGGAAAAGAAGGGTCCTCAATTTGTACTATGCACGCTATAACAAAGTAACACAGAACGCTCCCTATTGCACTAAGGACAACAGCAGCTGGTATGGCAGCAAGACCTTCTAAACTTCCCTACAGGTACTCCTTAGAGACAGCTGCAACAGAAAGCCACAAAGGAATCTCCTAACACAACACAATCTCTGCAAACAAAAGCATTCCTTAAACGCAGAATGGACACACCGCTATCTGCATTCTCAGCAGGAACTGGACCGCTCTGCAGTATGCCATTCAGGCAAACAGGTGCCTCAGTTAGAAACCCAGTTCAGTAGTTCTAAGACTTTTCAAAGTGAAAAGTCTTGAAGAACAAGATTTTTTGAAAGTAACACCTGCATAAATGGCCTCATTTGCACAGCTTGAGCTCTTGCAGGAGAAAAGTTTCTACTGCTGAAAAAAATTAATTGGGCTATATTTGATTCACTTCAGGATTTGTTGTCTCCTAGATGAAGATTTGTTAAAACCTTTCATCTATGAACAAGTTCCACCCCTAAAACCCTCAATAAGCCTGCTTTTTAGTTACTTTCAGCCACCTGTCTGCCTATCTGAAGAGTTTCTAGCAATTTATTTACTTAGAGGCACTTCTAAACCATCACATCAGTTAGCTTTCCATCTTGCTTTTCAGTCCATGTAACAGAAAACACTTATTTGTAATTTCAAACTCTTAATAAAAAAATACAGACTATATCAAGTCACACAGCTTACAGAACCACACACTTGATTGGCTCAAATTTAAAGGCAGCAAACATAACATAATCCTCACATTTCAGACCAAGTTTACACCGAAAGCTATTTGTTCTTCCACACTGCAGCTTCTAGCAGCTTAGTACACATCTCCGTAGTCTAGCTGCACACACACACGAATCAGAGCACTCTCCATAGTTCCCACAGCCCACCTTCCACCCAAACTTAGGCACATATTGCCTCCTCCAGTGTCACCTCCTCAGACCACTGCTCTCCGTAAGTGCAGCCGTGAGGCTCAAGGACCCTTTGACCATGGGACCCACTATGCCTGAGGTGACTACACATGCCTAAATCTGGTTCCAAGCTTTGAAACTATCAGGGGGCTGAAACCTCTAGCTAGAAATTTTACTTGAAGGAAGAAAAGAGCCTCGGAGCAACGTCAACCTACTTCAAGCTTCTCATCAGCCTTCGAAACTTTTTCTCGGAACTTTGCTTTCTAAACGTTAGTGCCACCGTATACACACACTACATACCTCTTCATTGATAATCGTAGCATTGCTCAGCGAGCGTAATGCTGAAGTTATTTTTCTTCCAAGATCTGCTAGAACCATTTTGGCGGCTTCAAGTAGAACTCAGGAGAATCTGGAAAACAAGTAAAAGTTAAACTTAAAAGTAGTTGAAGCTATGCTTTTACAAATTAATTATTGAAGTGTCTTTTGCGTTAAGAAACTGCTTGGCATTCCAGAAAGCACACAAGTTTTACTTTTTTAAGAGTTATTTTTAGGAAATATTGGCCTGAAGTTAATTTTAGGCTACCCTGATGGCCTACTTAAAAACAGAGATACCACACTGCAATTAGGAAGCATTTCACTGCCTGGAATATTTGTGCATTGAACTCACCAGGAAAAAACAGTCCAGACAGGCTTCCAGACAGAATGCTAACTTCTTTTTTATCTTATCAGCAATACGCTACATGACAGAATAAAATTAAGCAGAATAGCCTAAAAGCTGTGCATCCTGCAAAGACAGTATGATCAGAAGCAAAATATTTTGCTAACAAAATTGAACATTACTTATTTGCTCTATTTTATCTACCTTACACTAAACCAAACAATTTCCCATTTCAGTAACCCTACAAACATATTTGCATTTTGATAAGGAAAATTCACGTTGTATTTTTTAATAGCTTTATTGGAAAACCAGACTATTTTTATTCACTACAGACACAAACCTTACATACGAGCCTAAAGCATACCATAACTTACAGTTAGCAAACCCTAACTTTCTGTAGGGTACCCATCATCATCAATATGATCTACCAAAAGTGTCAGCAAAACAGATGTTCAAAATGTTTCTCAAGCTTGCTTCCCATGAAAATCACAATAATGCAAAAAAAAAACAAACCCACCACCAAAACTCTCTTAAAATACCACTGCATCTGGTAAGCTTTGAGCTACTAAAACTGCAGCCATGGACAAAACTTAACTAGCACACTGGGATATAAAAGCCAAGTAGTTTGATAGGATGACCAACATAGAGCAGCCAGGAGAATACTCAGTATTTAAAATTAGTTTCCAGAGTTCTAGGGATCTCCAAATACAAAAAGTTAATTATGTCCTAATAAACAACTGTTTCCACTACAGAACTCCAAAAGCTTCTTCCAACAGCCTTACAATAAGAATAATGCAAACACTATGCTAAGGGGATGCGTTTAATCATTTTAATATCACCTGCTTTTTCTGGCACATTAAGAATTGATAAGCCATCAGGATTACTAAGCAATGCCAAGTACAGAAATAAATGTAACTTTTCACATACAGTCCACCCAAGTTGTGAGCCACACTGCAGACAAAAAGATACATAAACTGTCTTAGCAGGCAGCCAGCTTAGGTTGGCAGGCAGCCAGAAGGGCATTAGCAGTGATTGTACTGCAGAATGCATATACGCTGCATTCAGAGAATCTGTAGTTCTGGAAGAGCTTTTTAGCTTTGATGCAGCACTCCACAAATGCACTGAACACGTTTAAACCTGGCAGGTGCCCACAGTAAACAAGCCAGGCTGTATCAAGCAGGCCTCATGCTGAGCAAGGCCGTGAGCTTTACCTAGTCTAAGCTGCCTTCAGCAGAAGCAGCCTGGGCACCTCTGCACTGAGTTCCCAGGTCACTGTTCTACTGCACAGAATTCCAAGACCTCTTCACTTGCTGCTGAAAAGCAGGCATTTCAGGAATAAAGTGGCTGCAGAAATAGCAGGGCTGTTATTAAGTCACACCAAAGCAGCAGTGAAACAAGTCTGAAAAAACAGACTGCCTATCCCTGCCTATCCATTTAGTATAAACTCCTAATCAAAATTTGCCTAGCTAAACTAGCAGTACTCTTTAAAGCGCATAATTTTTAAAAGCTAACAGCTTTAAGAGATGACAGCTGTTTAAACAGCTATTTTAAAAGATAACATCTGTTTTTCAAAAAAGAGAACAGGCAAAAAGAATACTTACCTAAAGCCTGTACAAGGTTATACTAAATATACACACATATGGGTTAAAACCCACCGAAAATCTAATACTATAACCAAAAAAAGGCTGATTCACAGGTAGAAATAGTCTGAACGACTGCAGTGACAATCAAACCCAACTACTAGTCTTCACCTTCTAAAATCATCTGGCAGAGGAACAGGACGGCACCCGCCTGAGCCGCAACAGGGACCGGCTATCCTGCTTACGGCCCGACACCTTCGTTTTCACAGAAGAGGAAAAAACCGGTGAAGGCACAGCCTTAGATACGTGCCCGGCCCCTGTCTTTCCCCGCTGTATATCCACAGCTGGCCACAGCCAACGGTCAGGCACCGGCCTGGGCGAGCCCTGTCCCGGTGACGCGGACAGCCGGGGCTCGCCCAGGAGCCCCAAAGCTCCGCTCCCCCGGAGCCGGGGCAGCGCAGCCAAGCAGCGGTTCAGCAGACCGGAGGCCCCTGCCCAGCCCGGCCGCCGCCCCGCGTCCAGGCTGCCACAGGACAGACCCCGCCGTCCGTTCCCCGGGGCCAGCAGGGCCCAAGTGTCCTCCCTCCCCGCCGCAGCATCGCCGGGGTTGGGCCCAGGGCCCCCGCCTCGCCCCGAAAAGCCGCCGCGGGCCGCAGTCCCGCTTCGCGCCGGTCGCGGCGGCCGCCCGAGCACTCACCGGCAGCGCGGCGCCGGGCCCGCGGGCAGAGCCCAGCCCAGCCCAGCCCAGGCGAGGCCGCCCAGCGCTCCGCAGCCACCGGCAACCACAAGATGCCACCGCTACCCACTGACCAGGGAAACGTCACCACTCGCCGTCACCCCGCGGGCCCCAGCTCGCTTCCGCTTCCGGGGCGCGCGCCCGCTGCCTCGTTAAGGTGCTCCTGGGGAAGCGGCCTGCTCACACCCAGCGGAGCCCCACGGCAGGCCAGGACCTGCGCCGTGCCAGCTTAAGGGCGGGCGGGGCGAGCGCAGGCGGGGACGGGGGAGGACGTGGGCACCGGACGGGGAGGCGGGACCGGGCGTGCCGCCAGCAGCAGGCCCGGGGGCCTGAGCATGCGCAGAGAGATGGCGTTTAGCAGCTGGAATGCGCATGCGTGAAGGCCAGCCCCGGGCCGTGGCGCCCTCCCGCATGCGCGCTAGCGGGTGGGTGTGTGCAGCGGAGGGCGGGGTTTTCCCTTGGCATCCTGCTCCCGGGGCACGTGCGGGCGGCGGAAGGCAGCGGGCGGTCCGCGCAGGCGCGGCATGAGACCCCGCCCGCGTCCAGCGGCGGCGGCGCGGCGGCGGCGCCCCCCCGCGGCGGCGCGGCGCAGCGCGATGGAGCTGGAGGCGGCGCGGCGCGCGGTGCTGGCCGCCGTGCGGGGCACGTGCGCTGCCGACCTGCCCCGCCTGCTGCACTGGATGCGCAACACCAGTAAGCGCGGCCCGGGTCGGGCCCTGCGCTCCGGCTGCCGCTGCCGCCGTCCGGCCCCGGTGGCGGCGGGAGGCCCGCTGGGCGTAGCGGGCCTGAGCCGGGGCGAGTCGCTGCTGGCTCTGCGGGTTGGCTGCCCCGTTCTGTTACGCGGGCGTCCCTCCGACCCCGGTGCTGGGCCGGTGGCCGAGGCGGGAGGTGCTGTAGCCGGGGGAGGGAGAGAGCGGCCGCCGGGCGGAGGGAAGCCGTCCCCGGGCTGGGCGCTCGGATCTGCCGGTGGCACAAGGCTGCCAGGGCCCGCCTAGGCGGGTACTGGCCGGCAGCCCCCCGCCCGAGGCCCTCTGTTTCGGCGCCGCCTGGCCTGGCCGAGGCGAGGGGGCTGCCCAGGAGCGGAGGCCGCCGCCGCAGGGAGCTGGAGGCACGGCCGGCGCGTGTGGCCGCGCTCGGGGAGGCGGGGGAGGCCGCGGGGCGGGCAGCCCGTCGGGCGCCGCCCGCCCTCTCCGACTCTTAGGCAGGGGCTGCTGCGCCTGAGGCGGCCCGCTGGCACCTGCCCGCCTTCCTCAGCCGCCGCCGGCGGTCCCGTGTGTGTGCACCGGAGCTAGTGGCACACTTCGGGCTGCGAGTGTCGCGGCAGAGCCGCAAGCTCCTGGCCGTGCTGCCGGCGGGAGGGCGGCCTAGCGGGGGCGGTGACCTCTTACCCTCTCGGGCGTGAAGCGGCACCGGCACGGCGCCCCCGGCGTAGCTGGAGGGTTCTGGGCGCTGATCTGGGCGCGTTCAGCTTCGCACGCGTTCGCAGCCGCCTTCCAGCAGCCCGAAAGTAGCGGGCTGAGCTAACTTGTCCCCACCTCGTGTCGTCTTAAGTTAACGTACCTTTCTGTTTACTTTCTTGTTTGTGCCTCGGTAGGATTTCATCAACGTGCTGCCGTCAGGCATCTTGTGGTAGAGGAAATGGGGGTCAGCGCACAAGCTGTTAATTTGCAACTTGAAAAGACGACATGGAAAACCCGAATATAGGCAGTGCAGGAAAGCTGTAGGCACACGGTGCCGCACTGAATAAACTGACTAGCCGCTGCTTAGGGGGCGGGAGTATTTGCATTTTGGCATTGCAGAAAAGAATCTTGAAGGCTCCCCGAATCCTTTCATCCCATCTCAAGCAGCTGATAACTGTGTGTCCTGTCTATTAATCGTTGCCTGCTGAGATGGTAAACCCCCTCCCTGGTGACTGTGCGTCGGGTGGGAAAAAATTGCTGTACGATGCATTACTTCCCCAAGTCATGCCCTGTTGTGGCAGGGTTATTCTTGTTCAGGCCTTGTGTTCCAGCACTTCCACTTCAGGGTGGAAGCATAAGCAGACGCATGGGGGCTGCTGCCCAAAGGCCGGCTGTGCCACCCAGGAGTTGTCCAGCTGTCCAGGTACTGAGAGCTGGAAACACACTGTTGCCCTGTGGCTTGCGGCTCCCCCTGCCACTTGGGCTCCGTCTCTGCTGGACTGGGGCCTCTGCTGGCGTTTGGGGAAAGGAACCAATGGGGAGCGCAGTGCTTGCCCTCCTTGGGGGGCACGCAGGCCTCCCACCCCACCGGGTTCTTGCCTAAGAAAGGCGTTACCAGATGTTTCAGAGCATCTGTGCATCGGCCTTCACCGTGATGGCAGAGATGGGAGGCCCTAAGACTTGAAGGCTGAACTTGGATGGATGTAGAGTTAATTGTAACTGAACATTCTTATTTTTTCTGAGTGTATGTACATGTGTATATGCACATGTCTATGTCTGCACATATGTGTGTATAGACTTAATGGCAGAGCGATCTGCTGTAAGCAGTATTTCACCCCTTCCTTTCGGAGCCCTTGGCTGGCTGCAGTAGCGTGCTCCGCTTGCTAAATGGTGCCGGCGTTACTGTAAACAGTCTTGTTAGAAGTGGTTTCCTTCCATCCAATATGCTCCAATTTGAAAATCTCGTTGGATTTCGTATGCAGTCGCTCATACTGCTTGTTGGCTTAACGTAAATAATTACAGCTCCTACACTGTCTCAGTTTGGGTGCTGTGTCTATACGGCTCTCTCAGCTTCCTGACTCCTTTACAAATACAGTAAAGCACATGGGAGCTTCCTCGTGAAACTTGAACATGCTAAAGTGGTTCAGTTAGGAGACACGTACTTACTGTTTTCTCCACTTTGATTCTATGATCGTGCTTTATCTCTACCACAGGAATTTTTAGCCAATGGCATAGTTTATGTAGACTTGCAAAAATCCTTTGTCAATGAATAACTTTTAGAATCTTTCTTTTTATGCTACAGCTTGCAAAAATTCTCGTCCATAGATAGTTTCTGTGAAAGATGAGTATGCTATAGTTCCTAGCCTTTATTAGATGATGATTTCTCAAATTTTTTTTTAGAATTTTAATGGTCTAGATCCGTGCCTAGGTCTTTCAGTGAAAGGAAATATATATTCTTTCTTCATATTCACTCTTCATAATTAAGATACAAGGTAAAGTGTAGATCAGGTTCCAAATTTTGAACTACTTTGTGCTTGGTACATCTGAGTAATCTGCATCCAATTTTTATACTGTTTGTTTGCATTGCTGTGGCTTCACTTTATACATCATCTTAAAGCAAACATCATTAGTTTTGTAGTTGCCATTCAATGGCTTTTTAGCTCATTTGCTGCAGATCAGAGGACAGAGCAGACAGGATACGTAGGGCAGTCAGGATCAAGCAGCTGAAGTAATGGATATAATGTCATCTCTGTAGTCCTTGACAGGCCATCTTCAGAATCTTTTTTGGTTTAGGATTCTTATAGTCGCTATCCATGATGTTTTATTGTCTTTGTTTACAGGCTTGTGCTCCGATAATAATTTATACATATTTTCTTTCTCTTTTTCAGGAAAAAAAAATAATTGTTGATGTCCTGGTTCGATGCTATGAGTTTATTTGCTGAGAAATGAAGTTGCACTTTGGGCATCTGCATCCTTGGCATTTCCTTACAGTTTGTGATTGTGTTTTGCCAAGTGCTGATGCTGTAGAAAGCTATAGGTAACCATATTTGTTCCCAGATGTGTCATTTGGGACATGTGTGACTTAGAGTAGTTTTACTTCCTATTGCCACATTTGTGGAGAAATTTTAGAGCCTATAGAATTTGGTCTTATGGTGCTGCTTGTAGGAGTTACCATTTCTGAATCTCTTGATTATAATGCTTTAAGTACAAATATTAAGTACAAGTATTAAAGTTCACCGAATTTTTGTGCTATCTTGGGGTGCTGTGGTCTCCCCCTGTAACGTACGTATCGTAGGTAAGGTAGAGGAGAGGGAGTTGGAAAGCTTTGTGCCTATCTGTAAGAACTTTTTGTTGTTATCCAATTAAGATATGTTTCATTGCCTCTTTGAGCCATTAACCTGTTAATGTTTTTCCGTTCTTGCTTTTCCCTAATGGCTGTGTCCTTCTGGTTTATCGCCAGTTTTCTTTTTCTTCACCCTGAGTGAGTACAGGACTGGAGGAAAAGCGCACATGGGCTCTCTCTCTTATTGGTTTTATTTTCCTGCAGCATTGAACAGCAAGTGAGCAGGGGCATTTGTCCAGCAGGTCACATTCCTTTGCTCTTTTTGCAGTTTCCCCAGAGTTGCAAATATTTTGGGTGATATCCCCAACACAACACTCTTTTTGTATTGTTTCTCTGAGCTGCTTCTGTGGCTGCATACTGACAGTAACTTTTACTGTGGGGTTTTTTCCCCCTCAGAATTGTTGCGTTTGAGTAATTATACTGCCCTTTGTAACACCTAGATAGTGCTGTAATAAGTAATAGTGGATGGACAGAGGATAGTGAGCTGGTACTGAGGTTTCTGCTTCTGTACCCTGAATGCAGCTAGGGAATTGAGGGTTCTGTCTGTGCAGAGAGAAAACAGCTTTATGGGAGATGCTAAAAAGTTATCAGATCTCTGTACCACACAGAAATAAAAGCCTAATCTTTGGCCTTACAGATGCAGGAAAGAAACAAACCTCTGATGAACAAAAAAAAAAAAATTGTAGGGATGGGGGGGTGATATTCTGAATGAAAAAAATTGTAAGCGAACATGGATAGGATAAATGGAAACAAAAAATGGCATCCTCACAGACAAGTTGTTTTTCTGTGATGTGTGGGTTTCCCCTCCAACTCCTACTGCCATCTATTCCTCTTTCTGGCAAGATGTTGAGCTTATAGTTTTACTTCCAGCTGAGGAGGACTGGGCATGATTCCACTGTTAGCTATAGTCAGGCTTTTTCCCTGCCTCACGCCTCTCTCGCAAGTAAAGCATACAGGCGGCCTTAAAGCCCTGCATGAAGCGGTTACCCTTTGGGATCGGTGTTGTCGCAGACAGCCTTATTTATTAATGTAACTTAGTTGGTGTTTTCTGACTCGCGTGCTGTATGCATGGAATGCGATTGAGAAACTTTCCATGGAGGAGCCAAATTACTTTATAGTAGAGCAAGTTATCATATCTAAAGTAAAGACTCTTCTGTATGTGGAACCGAGAGAATGCTGAACAGGTTCTCACTCTAATGATTTCTGACTAATCTTCTTTAGTAATTACAGAATGTAAGCGTATTTAAGATGCTATTCATTTTCTTCTTTGTACAAATACAGAATAAAATAACCAGTCATGCTTTTTTTTTGTTTTTTGGTATTGCCAATTTAGAAATTCCAAATCTTTACGTATGATGGAAGAAGACGTTACTGTTTTAAGGCAGCTGCTTAGCAACACTGCTTTGCTGTTTCGCAATCAGCCAGCTCTTCCCACACACTGCAGTGAAATGTACGTCATTTCACGGTGACTTGCATTCCAGCTTTTCTTTTGAGTTAGTCTTAGATCTGAAAGAAAATTAAATAATAAGAGTTGGAAAGAATAATAGGAACTTTTGGTGTCTAAACTGAACTTTTTTATAATGGGATGATTAATGCTTTAATATCCTTCTGCAATAACCACGTTCCAGAAGTTCTGGCTAAGAAACTTGGGTGAAGCCCAAGAGCTAATTCAAACCACTTGGGGAAACTCCCCTGAAGATCCCCCTCAGTTGGGTCCCAGCATTTGATGTATAGCTTCTATGTAAACCTGTGCATGGTCATATTCCTTCTTGCTCCTCCACTGCCCAGACTCTTAGGAATTTTCAGCAGCAGGAGGGGTTGCATTTGGTAAGAATGGGTGCTGGAGAAGATAAGCAGTGAAAGCGGAATTGACTAAGCTGTATACATGAACAGAGATACAGGAATCAGAGGAAGTAAATACAGGAATCCTAATTTCAAGTTTGAAATTGAAGTCATCAAACCACTCTACTTACTGGCAGCTACTGAACAGTTTTGCTGTACTTAGAGTTTTAATGCAGATTACAAAAGCCTGTCTCTTAATTCATGTCAGTGAAGCACAGATAAGGTGATAAAAAGACCCTTTATGGTTTTTCACGTGCTGTCGCAGAGCCCAAGATAGATTAAAAAAATATTTTTTTCAGCAGGGTTAAAACTGACTGTTCTAATACTGGCTTTTAAATTTTTCTCAGCCATGTAACAGTAAAATAAAACAATCTTAGAAACTTCTTCCATTCTGTGCATTTCATTAGAAACATTTAAATACAAAGCTAAGATTTCAAAGTGATGTTCTGGTCTGAATTGCTGGTTGTTCATACAGTGATGGATTACTCAAAACAATCGTTGAATAACCGTTGCAAATCCTCTAAGTCAAGGATAAACAACATATAATTAAGTACAAATTATTTTTTTCTTGTGGACTCACTTGTGTTGGGAGCAAACCAGCTTTTTAAGAGATTGGCATAGGATTTAGTCTTGCGACTTGCAAATTGAGGGCAAGCAGTGCTGTAAATTCAGGCTTTTAGCAGGCAGTGAGGGAGGAGTATCTGACAAACTTGGCTTAACTGGCCCGTGGTGGACATGCTGCTTTAGTATAGTGCTCTGCATATGGAGAAGAAACTTCTCATCATACTCGGGAACGGACCAAGTTTGTCCAGCTTTTTCTATGCTGTACTTTATGATCTAGGCATTACTGTGTTTGCAGGCCTGCTAAGTGAAATTGTCAGATGATGATTTTCACAAAACAAGAATAGGAAATAGAGTAAGAAAAAACTTGACTCTTTACAGGAAATGGTCTTTAATGTTTCGTTCAGTACTAGTGTCACTGCAGGTGGAACTGAAGTGGAATGAGTCTCTTTAAAAGGATGAAAGCATGAGTCTCTGCAGTGTAACAAGTGTAGCATGTAAGTTTTGTGTGTGTGTGTGTGAAAAAGCAATTTACTACAAGGCTTCATATCCAAATTGGTAGAAGTGATTTCTCCAAGTAAAATATCCTTTCAGAAGAGATCAAAATAGCATTGCAGAGCTACATTAACTGGAATGTATTTCTTTGTTAAAATTACGCCATACCAAAAATCTTTTCCACTGCTCATTTGTTCGGTGAACTAAAATAGGATGTTACCTGTAATTTGATGGATCACTAACTTTGGGAATTGGCATTAATTTCCTTTCTTGTGACAAATGATGCTGTTGCAAGAGAGGGCTTAAGAATACCAACTACTTCGAAGTTGTTAGTCACTGAAACTTAATAATGGTCGGAAAAAACAGTGATTGTAAAATAGGTATGTGACTTGTTTAAAATTTAACTTTGAAGCTTCTTTCAATTTATGAATGTAAAAGACTTAAAGAACTAATAAAATAAGCTCTGGTTATATTCCTATTGGAAAAACCTGACTACTTTCTACCAATAGCTAAGTATGCTTAGGTATAGAAATAGTATTTAATGTTCCTGAAGAAGTTGGTATACTGAAGTCACAGATTGCTTCCTACGTTGTTTAGCCAAAAAAGGAGATACAGCGTTTTAGAAATGTGGGACTTCCTCCTCGACCTGTTTGTTCAGTATCATTAAAACACACTGAATGATTCAATTAATCTCGTATTAAATAACATGGATGTGAATATTTGCTTTTTACTTCTGTGAGTCTGAATACCTGGAAGACCATAAGGTGCTTGCTGTTGTGGTTGCCTTTGCTAAATCCTCTTCTTTCCATGTGACATATAATCTCCTGTTGTCATTTGGAAATCATATATTGCTTGTCTTCAATCAATCAATTTTGCAGTGCCAGGATGTTTAGATGTTGGTATAGCGGTGCTCTCTATCCGGTGTGAGACTTTGTGATGTTTCCTTAGCTTGTCTTATATTTGCTGTAGGAAGGCTGAGCAGCACCAGGGTGTTAATTAGGCTTTTTGCAATGTGTTAATTAAATTTTATAAATGCATGTTGAGTAGATCCAGTGGAACCGGTTTTTGAAGTAAAATACAAACACTGTGCACTCAGACTTCCTCCATAAACAAATGATTGTGATTCATCTTGCAGTATTTCATGAACTCTACAGTTCTTTCCTGGTCAGTTGTCTGTTCAGTGGGGTTGGCTTGCACACCTCTCCATTTCATATATATATCAGGCACTAAATGATATCAAAAATAGTTTTCTATTTTTGTTTGTTCTTTGAAGATTGCTTGTAAGGTGATACTGAGATTCTCAAGAGCGAACAGTTTGTTAAACACAAGGGTGGAGTTGAAAAAACTACCGGCAGAGGCAGAAATGCATATTTTCATATTTGGCACCTGTGTTCTGTACTTGATGGCAATCTGTAAATATTTACATACTGCAAAAGTAAATGAGTTATTGTGGTAGCTGTTGCTGTTTCTTGCTTTGACGGGAATGAGGCGACTGACTCTCCATGTCTGAGTTCAGTCACAGACTATACACGCAAGCGCAGAGCGTTGCATGTGCAGCTTCTGCTGAAGCTGACATTTTGTCATTTTGCAAAGAGCGTGTTCAAACCTCCTTCTCTTTTTTTTTTGTTCCTGCTTGCTTATGCTTTACAGTATTAACTGATAGTTGGGAAGAAGCATTTCCATTCATCATTCATTTTTCAGTATCAGTGTTTCAACAGTTTTTTGTTTTAGTTGTATATGTGTTGTAAGATTTTTCCTTAGGACCTATTTCATACAGAGTATTCACAAGAACTCGTGTGTGTCATGCTTTGTTTCATAAGAAGAGCTGAGGGCCCTGTGTTAAGATGGCCAGCGTTGTGACAAGTATTGTACAAATGGAAGTCAAGGCAGGGAGGGGTTATTGTGGATTTGAGGAAGACAGGTGTGCTACCTGTCTCCCACCAGAAGTGTCCATTTCTCCACTGTAGAGCTGGGACACAGAATAACCTAGAGAGCTGTCCACTGCTGCTGTCGGCCAGGAAAGGTCACCCAGGCCATGAGGGAGCAGATCCTATTGACACACCAGCTCTGGGAGAAAGCGAGCTGAAGTTCTGCATTTGCAGTGTGATGTAGCTGGCCTGGTGGTCTATGATCACTTCCTGCATTTCATTAAACGCTATATATGAATTTGATACTCTTAACAGGCAGTATAACAGCTGGATGAGCTCTCTTGCATAGTAATAGTATTGTTTTAAAGCATGTGCCAGATGTAGAGGCTTATTGCCCACAGGCACTGGTCTGTACAGCTGCTAATATCAGCTTTCTCGTTCTGTCTGTAGCACGATTTTTCTCTTTCTTGCTTCCTCAGATGTTATCCACCTCGGCAAACTGGCTTCTTTGCGCTCTGGGGACCTGTTGTGGTGCTGACGGTCCCAGTTAAGCAACAGTTAAATCTATCCACCTTCCCTTCCCCTAATCTCTGAGTTTACTTCTGTGATGTGTCACATCCATAGAAATCTTCCCTGACCTGATCACTCACTGCTTCTGGGATGTTCGTAACAAATCTGCAAGCTGTTGTATGGACCCTGAGGTTAACAGGAGATGGGTGCTCATTAGAGGTTTCAAATTAAAATGCTGACAAGCTGGAGCTGCTGCATTGCACCTGTTGCGTTGTTCGTGCTGCTACTGTTGCAGCTGCCGCCTCTATCCCTCCTGTGTTCCTCATTGCAAAGTCTGCATCTCTTTAGGAGCTGAGGTTCTGGAGGACTTAACTGTGAGCACTTTGGAACAGCAAATTGCCTTGCTGTCGTATAACTACCAACAGTATTGTGCCCATCAGGCTTGGAGCGTTACTGCTGTACATTTAATAAATAATAAACCAAATATCTATTACGGGAATCCAGATGATTTAAAGTTTCTACTGCTTACTATGGGGGATTCGGGATTATCTGTTGGAGTCAGTTTTGGGATGTGTTGAAAGAACTATTTACATTTACGCTCTAAGAAGAGAGTGTCTTGCACTAATGAATGAGGGTTTCTTTAATCATATTGTTGACACTACAGTGCTTAAGTAAAAAGCATTTCAGAGCCATTTAATAGTTGAAAGTTTACCTGGTCTCTGTTTCTTATACTAGCCTTAAAATTTCTCACTGTTTCTAGCATTGCCTGTGTTCCACAGGAAAGATAAGTATACTAGCATAGAGAAACTTGTAGCATGTTTTATAGATTTGCTTTGAACCTGCTTGCCATCAATCTTGTCTATACTAATGTTCCCACCTGGGACAGCAATGCTAACAAATACTTTTTTTAAACACCTCTAAAAGCCGTCAGATCTTTCTTTGGTGAGTGATATCCATACATGTAGAAACCACCCTCCCTGCTCAGCATGGTGGCAGTCTAAATAGAACAGAAACAAACCAGAAGGGGTGGGGAAGAGAGGGCAAACAAGTCTGATTTTAGACAAGAATCAATAAATGGGTTTGGTGTATTTTTCAGGATTAGGTTTGTAGTTGCTGTTTGTTGTGTGGTTTTTGTTTCTTTTACAGGTGTCTAGTTTTGACCTGAGATGTGCCTTTGTTTAGAAGCAGTTCAGTGTCCTCAGAGCAGTGAGATGTCCAGAAGAAAGAAATTTCGTCTAGTCCTTCTTTTGAGGAAAACATAACAGAAAAGGAACAGAGTACAGGCGTACAGCAGATCTCATGCTGAATGTCAGTCAGGAACATCATACTCTAACATGAAACTGGGGTGTGTAAGCAGGACGTTCACTGCAGGATGTGAAAAGTCTGGTTAGTGCAAATAAACCTTTAGCTGGAGTAATGTGTCTATTTCTCACTGCAGATCATAAAGGGTGAGAGAGTCCAGAAGATCCAGAGGGAAGTGATGAGAATGATCAGACTCGTAGAAAAAATGCAGGAAGGGGCTGGATAAGTAGATCTTGTTTCTTCTAGAAAAGAAGACTGATGGCACCTCTAAGTCTTTAAAGAAGTAAAAAGTTGCTATATACAGGAGAGGAACAAACTTCTCTATTTCCATTGCGAGTGGGACAGAGTACTGGGTTTGAATTGTGGCAGAGGAAATCTAGATCAGTTGTTAAGAAAAGTGTGCCTTTCTAACAGTAAGTATGGTCAAGCACTGGAATAGATTGCTAAGGGAGGTTGTGTAGTTTCCAGCATTAATCTTTTTTAAAAGAATAGTTTGGAGAAGTAGCGACACTTATTGATTCAGCTTTGGAAGAAGAAAGGGTTTGTGACTTCCCAAGGTTCCCTCTCAATCTTTTTTCTAGATGTCTTTAAAAAGCAAAAAAAAAAAAAAGGTGTTAAAGTAATGCAGGGATATCCTGAAAAAAATAGTAAGAATTTACAGTGTGGCTTTGCAAAAATGTACTGTTTTACATCTATTTCTGTTTTCTCTCACATTTGAAATATTTTGATAGTTTAAGTCATGTAAAATGTATTGTAAGTTGAACTGTTGAACTGTGCATTATCCCTGATTTTTTTGTAGCCACTTAGAAAGAAAGATGGTATGTATAAAAAGAAACTTGTATTAAAAAAAAAGCCTGCGTTCAGGCAACTATGAGTTTTGTAATTTCTCCGCTAGTTCAAAAACATCTTTGATGTTTTTATATCTTAAGCTGAAACAGTATCACTTTGGTGGCAACCCAGACCATCATATGTGAGTTGTAAGTTTATAAATATGAAAATAATTTGAGGTTTCAGGAAAGCACTACGTTTATTTTAAGTGGCAAAGTTATTACAATCCAAATCTGTCATTGGCTGGAAAAGCTAACAAAGGCTGAAAAATGCATTTCAAATAAAAACCTTCTCCATCTGGTATTGTTTATGTCTTGCAACTGTATTGTACTGGTCATCACTTAGTCCACATGATCTACATATGATTGTTCAGGGGTTTTTGTTTGTCTTGATTTGTAGATGACTTTGATGAGCTTGTGGTGAGCAACAATGATGTTGTGCTCAAAAATATCGCTGAAGACTTGCGGAATCGTTTACCCATCGAGGCAATGTTTAATTCGGAGCATCAAGCTGTTCAGAAAGTAAGCTCATCGTTATGGTCTCCTTTTGCTGAACCACATCACTTGTTTGCAGACTACGCTGATTTCAGTTTTTTTAGTGGTTCATAATAGAGAATGAGCACTGGATTGAGGTATAGGAGATCTCAGTTTGGTTCTCAGGACTGTTGCTGCATGATTGTGTGACCCGAAGGAAGTTGCTTTGTAGTTCTTAATACTTTATTCACAAGTTATTTGGCATAGCTTTCATTCTGTGTGGTATGGCACCTGTCACAGTCATTCTTTAATACTAGTTCCATAATAGGCTCTTAACAGCCTCTCTAAAGAAAACAGAAATACAGGGCCAGTGTTTTGCTGTTGCCATAATGTGGGCAGCTCAGAAATTATTTCCAGCTCTTTTCAGATTCTGGTGGCTCAGAAAGAGGTGGGCTGTGAGTCCTGTGGGAGGGCAGAGCACCTTTTCTACTTGAGCTGTCAGTATCGGTGGAAAGTTAACGCATTTCCCAGAAAAGTGGTGTGTGGCTCTTAAATGGGAAAGGTGGATTGGCCACATGCAGCAAGCCTGGGAGAGGGAGGAAAAACGAGTAGGAGGATGAAGATTATACCCCCTGAAATGATGAGAGGCAGGCATCCCAACTGGTATGATTTTGATTGAAAATGACACCCGTGTTAATCAAGAGTGCTTCTAGATTGAGGCGTAAGGCATGAAGATGAAAATACTGAGACAGTTGAAGTTGAGAAGCAAAATTGCGCTTTCTCCTAAGTTTAAGTTACATTCTCCTCATTAAATTGGAAGATAAAAAGCTTCTTTTACCCTGTACCTCCTCTATAGCCAAGCAAGCACTAAGGAGTCAAATTCATGGCAGGTCTTCTACTTGGCTGTTGAAACGAGCTTGCTTTCCTTTGTCGAATTCCACTTGCTGGTTATTTCAGTGGAAATTGATGATCCAGTTTACATGCAGGATTTCTATGGTATAATTCTGATTTGTAACTTTTGAGAAGGGGAAAAACTTGGATCTCAGGGATTTTGGGAAAGGTAGGATGATGGGACAATTAACTGTGTAACAGTGTAAGTGAAGTTAAGAGACTTGGTTATGCCTTTCTTAGGTTTTGTTCCTCTTCTCAGATACATCAGCATCCACTGCCCATGATTCATGTTGATGCATTCCTTTATGATGATGATTTTGTTGATTCATTGTGTGAGGAGGGGAAAATGAGTAGGAGCTACTGCACAGAGTGTGGCTCATACAAGACTGCATCTTTAGGTAAGTGCTCTTTTGGGAACACGAGAAACAAATTCAGTATAGCTAAACTGGTTTGTGCAGTGACTCAGCTGGACAACGCAACATCCAGCTGATGGAGGACTTTGTCCAGACCGGGGCAGTACACAGGCCAGAATTACTTCCTACAACCAATGGAAGGAGACTCCTGCACACGTAAGTTGAATTAATTTGCAGAGTATAAGTGCCACTAGTTGCCCACAAAAACTGAGCAGGGAGGAGGCAGGGCTGTGTACCACTGAAAAGGAAGATGCAAGAGGAGAACAATACTGTAGGAGCCCATGCAGTAGCCTCAGTCTCCTCTCGCACACTGAAAAGCAGTAGAAAGCACCATCTGTCTTAAAGCTTGTGTGTGGCGTGGTACAGATCAGTGTTGTTGCCAGTATAGCACAGGCATTGAAGGAGGAATGGTTTATATGGAGAACATTCCGTTCCTTAAAAACCTTGGAGTTGAAATTCAAGCTATTAATATGCCTGCCCATAAAAAGGTTTGCATGAATTGTGTTGAGCCTTAGGTACCATGTTTCCTTTTTCACTTAAACAATTCCAAGTTACTTTGTTTTGTATTCTTTAATGTATGTTGCTGTGCAGAAAAAGGTAATTCGGTTTCATGAAGGATTTAAAAATTCTCCATGTAAGGGAAGGAATCCCCAAAGTGGATGGGCTACTTGGCAGGTTACCTCTGATCTGCAAACCCTGGTTTTCTAGGGTCCTCAACACTAGTTCAGTCAGGAAACCATACAGGTTTTCAGTGATGATAACTCCTCAGATTAATATTTCATTAATAACACAGTAGTTAGTACTGCCCACCCAACACCTTTGTTCTGTTCTTATTTCCCAGAGTTTATTTCGCATTCCTTTTCCCTCATGGAACTGAAGTTTCTTTATCAACATGTACTGCCTGACCTGACAGGAAAGGTAGTGGTTGACGTTGGCTCCAGGCTTGGTGCAGTGCTGTTTGCGGTAACTTCCAGTACAGGAATTCATATTTTATTACCGTGACAAACATTTTCCCTCTTCTCTGACTGCCTACTCTCGTTACTCCATCTTGGACGGGTTGTTCTGAGAGGCACCTCTGATCTGACTCTGAACAGTATAAGGTGCTGTTTACTACTGATTTCAGTTTTTGTTCTGTTCCTCACAAGAGGGCATACAAACGATCTTGCTTATGGAGAGGAAAAGTCTGTTGTCCAACAGAGTAGCATATTGCTGTCCCACATGCTGCTCTTTTGCTAGTTCCTGCTCTATCTCTCCTTTGTAAGTAAGTTTGTCTTCTGTGTCTTGACCATGTCTATATATAGATTAGTTATCTTAAATTCCTTTATGAAGCTGGCAAACTGTTAAATTATACAAAGGAAGACTTTGATATGAATTTGTCTCCGAAAACATATTGTCCTGCTCTGTGTTTTAAAATGCACATAAAATACTTCATCAAGAAACTTGAGTGCAATTTTGATTGCTTTTGGCATGGCTGTTGCAACATATGGCCAACAGCAATGCAAAACACACATTACAACTTTCTTACAAAAGTCAATGGCTGTTTAGGGCTCAATCTTGGAAACACTTGAGCATGTAATTTTACTCATCTGAATAATCTAATTTTGGGACTACTCAAATGAGGAAAGTTACTCCCATTTGTAAATATTTGCAGCATTGGGTCCATAAATGGTAACACTTTTGCTAGCCTGAATGTGTTTTGAAGTACTCAAGTGCTTGTATTGTTACAGTAGAAGATAGTCTCAAATAAAGCAGGGGGAACGTTTTTAAAAAAAGACTTCTGCTTTTTAATCATGTTTTTGGCTTGTATTGGAAGAGCAGTGACTTCACCTTCACAGGTTGCTTTTCTACTCTCTAAGGTGATATCTATGTAGTACATGGGTATCTCAGGTATTCTGTATCTTTAGCGTTGTTTGTTTGCCTTCACCATTGTTGGCAAAGTGTAATTACGGTGTTCAGTGGAGATAGCAGCACTTAAAGCCCTATCTTCATTAGGGCCCTGTAGGCTCAAGTATTTGCACTTTTTGTTTTTTTCCCCCCTAACATCTCCAACAGTTTTCCAAAATCTCAGTCTGAAACTGAACCATTATTTTGGGCTTACTGTTACGGGATAACTTACTTTTTTTCATATGTACCTGTATGAAGCACCTGAAAATGGCAGTAATACAATACTTAGGGATGCTGACAAAGACTCTGTACCAAAATATGCCATTATATTATTGGTACATAGTCTTATATTTTCACTCACTTTGACTATGTGTATGTCTTACGCTTTTTTTTTCTCTTGCTATTTTCTTCTTCCAGTTTCCTAAGAAACAAAAATGTACAGTCTTTTCTTTTCACACTATTTTTGTAACTTGGTTTGTACTCCTTTTTTCCTTCTTAGACCATTTTCCATCTGTTTTGGAATTGAAGTGAAGCTGGAACTTTCCTTTTCTCTTTATTGTTTTGACGTGTCATTTTGCATCTCTTATTAAAATTCCTGAGACCTTGGGAATTGCCAAATCAGGGGCTTAGCTCTGAAAAACATGTCATGTCCACTGAAAGACATTTCTCAACTTGCTATTTTAAGATTCTTTCTTAATCTTAACCTGTGCTTTATTTTTTCCATTTTAATTGAAATTTTGGGACTTGTTTTAAAGGCATCACAGTTACTAAATTTCCTTTTCCTAATGCAGGGTTACCTTTATAGCTCAGCATCCCAACTGTATGGAGTAGAAATGAATGCAGACTTTTGCCAGTTGCAAGAAATTATGATTACAAAATACCAGTTCATTAACAGAATAAAGGTAACTAAATATATGGTTTAGCATATGTATTTTTAACCACTGTATACTAGTATCCTGTTTCTGTGAGTGGCTGGTAAATCAGCATTCTGAGAAGAAGTTTCTGCCTTTGCTTGTTTTGGTCCTAAATAAAGGCTTTGCATTAAGAAAAAAAAAAACCAAAAAACAACAAAACATCTCATAGCAGAGAGGAAGAGGGAAAATATCAAAATATGATAACATGTGTTGAGTCACTTAGCCTTTTTCCTGAATGGACTTACCTGCTGGCTCATGCAAAACAAATATATCTTAGGTGTTTTTCCCAGTGAAATCAAGTGACATTATTGCCACTAACTTCTGTGAAACTGAGAGTATAGTTTCTGTCATGAATAACAAAACTGAATGTCTGTGTTTCATTATCGTTAGCAGAAGGCTGTTTGTAGGGTTTGCAAATTTGCATCTAAGAACACCTAAAGGACTTAGGGTATTTCCTTTCTTGGAGTGTCAGTGCGTATGTACCTTCCACAAACAAAATGAGTTTCAAACAACGTGATAGCGTTACGGGAACCATTTCCCTAGTCCCATTATGGAAATGACTGCTACTATTTTAATGAGGAAAAGAAAAGGGGTTTTTTACCTTTCCGGGGAATACCAGTTGTTTTGTTACCAGCAAAAGTTGGTAAGCAGAACTTGCTGGGTAGAATACCGGCTTCAATCCTGTGTTGTGTGGATGTGGTCTTGCATGGAGTCACACAAACTGCTGGGTATAGTAATTTCTTGGGAATTAAGTAACCGATTTTAAACTGGAAAGAAATAATAAACATAAAATGTTTAACATACGGTAAGCAGTTGCATTGGGTTGCTCAATTCAATCCCAGTTCCTGCAAGATTATCCAGAACCCTTGTTTTTTTGCATGTGTTTTGTGTTCATAACACCTTATTGTGATGAGACTGAAAGTGCAGTTAGGAGCTGTGTCAAGTTAATTCAGTGGAGCTGGAGATCTATACGCATGCTTTTCAGCCCTGTATATTCTTTATTATAAGCCTTTTTGTTTTTCCTTCACACCTTGTAATTCTGCTGAAGTATTCATTTCAGAGCATAAAGATAAGAAGATAATACGTTTTCAAAGCAGTGCCTGAGGACTTAGCTATTTGAGTCTCATTAGATGCTAATTTAGTCATGTGACTCCTGTTATCACACTGCTTTGAACATTTCAGTCTTTGCCCCCAAATGAATCTTTTCTAGAGTTACATACCAGCTTGAAAAATAGTCAGAATCCAGTTGCTGATAATAATTTATGACACAAATTTGAAAAACTTTTAAGAGACCCTTGTTAAATAACGATAATTTTTTCAGGATATTGTGAATTTTTATTAGAGCATGTTCCCAAAGGACAGAAGAGTGGAATGATACCTTTAGTGGTTAAATCTCTGAGTGAACCTCATGTTTCTTTGGTCAACATTTGGTTTGTTAAAGTATGTAGAAAGTTGCTTAGCATCTTTCGCCATTTGAGCAAACACTTAGGTGCTGGGAGGAAAGTAAACAGTTCAACAGATCTTGGGAAACTTGAGACCTCAATTCAGAAATGGCCTGTAATCGTGAAAGGCTTGATGTGTATTCCATTGGGCAGCAGGGCAGTTTTAAAATCAGCTGCTGCCTCTGTTGTGCCAGCACACATCCAAGCAGGTCAGGAAGCTAGTCCAGGTGAAAAAGAACTTGGCAAAAGAGTTTTTTGGTTGGAGCAATACCTGGGTCTGGCTCATCGTGCAGCCACACGTGTTTATCCCATATTCCCTAATAGGAATGAGGATGCGTTTGGGGAGAATGGGGTGCTTAGGTTACTTCAGTCAGCATGGTCACGTACTCTGTAAATGCAGACTAATTTTAAGTTAAGGTTTAAGTGTTATTCAAGTCAAGGAAACATCAGCACAAGTTCAGAGTTTCCCCGTGGTTTAAGCGTCTTTGTGAATTGAGGCTTAAAATATTAGGACTGCCATTAATAGGGCATTCAGAAAATGTAGTGCTAATCATGACTTCTTGTGCTACAAGTCCAGTGGTAGAACAGTCTGCCAGTCACTTGTGTTTGGATTTTCGTACAGAAATTCGGTGGGTTTTTTATTTTTGCCCCTTTGAAAATAACAGAGTAAAGTAAAATATCTCCTTAGCCTCAGAAATAGTGATCAAAATCCTGCTTACAGTCTAGGTAAATCTGGGTTCTGATACATGAGTTCTGGCAGATCTAGCTGAGACATGTTTTGCCCCTAGCTGTCTGTCCTGCCCCACTGCAGGAGACTGTTGCCTGTGTAACAAGGCAGCATTCAAGCCTGTGTCCATAATCTCTCTGCCACCCCAGTTTATGGTCTTTTGTTTTAATCAACAGTTAGCAGTGGCTTTATGCAGAGGACGTGAGTTGACAACCAGGAACTATGTATTTAGGACTGCTGATAGTGGCCTGAGTGGTCTGTCTTCTTTCTCTGCTGCCTGAATGCTTGAATTTCTTCTTAATCGGCTCCTGTACTGCTACAGTTTACAGTGCACCGTTTTAAGATAAATTATCGCCAATCTTAATTGTTGTAAAAAGCTCTAACTTTCATGAACTAGTGGATAAATAGTTCAGATGTCCACCACTAGAGGTGAAAGTAGACATTTGTCCAGTCGTTCTGACAACTACACTGTCCCTATTTCTCAATGAGATGGAGCCTTCAAACACTAACCTGCCAGTTCTGTGTAAGGTACAGGAACTCAGTTGCTTTGCTTCCTTTCCACTCCCTACAGGCAGTGGTGAACAGCTTTGTATGGTAACATGTTTAAGGAGATAAAGCTGTTTGGTTTATTGATTTGGCGCACTTGCAAAGAACCCGTGGAATATAGCTCTCAAAGAAGAACTGCTATGATGCCTAATTGTTTTATGAATGGTAGAGTTTTGTTTCTGTTATTACTGTTACTGAAATATTTGGCTATAATTGGAATTGCTATAATGCATTCTGATAGCCTGAACTGTCATAAACTGGCAACTCGTCATCTTTTCGGCGCTTGAACCCTTACAAGTTGCAGGGCTGGTTAGAATCTGTTTTCTCTGTCAGTCAGAACAGCATGCTTTGTGTGTTAGCTATCAGGAGGAATACATCATTTACCCTCCCAACAAGTATTGATACACTGCTAAGAGGGCAAAACATTTTTCAACAGGTAAGTGTTTTTAATCTCCTACACTAACGTTCAGCTTTCCTGTCAGAATTAAGAATTCCTTTTTACATCTGTCCTCTGTTGGAAGGATTTGACAAAATACGAAATGTTGAATCCATCAGGTTAGTATATTCCTAGCACAACGTAGTAATAGGACACACAGGAAAGAAAAGAAGCTGTTCAGATTTTCTGTCCACTTTCAGCATACAGGGATGCACTTTCAAAAAAAATTTATGGAATGCAAATAATACTCAGATTGGCTTTCTCTCCCTTATCCCTTCAAAAGATTTCCAATTTATGTTTCTCCTCCGATTTGGGATGTGATGTATTTAAGAGAAAGTCAAACACATCTTGTCAGAGTGTTAATGAGCATCCATATTTTCCTGTCACTATAATCTCACCTGTTTGAAAATTACATGATGTGCTAATATCCTTTCTGGTAGGTGAAGGTAGATGAAATCAAGCCCACTCCTATGCTGACTGGAGGGGCAGTTGTTCAGTAAGGTAAAGAACTTGCTGTCCTCCAGTGCCACTGAGCATCCTGCCTTTCCAGCATTCCCAGTCCCAATATATGTCATGAGAATTCAGCTGTCAAACCTGAGTCTGTAGTGTGTTTTCTAGCTATAATCCTTTAGTAACCCACAGAGCCTGTGAGATGCCTTTTAATATCTTCAAAACAGCTTTAGCTATCTTAGCTGTTTTCCTGAAATCAATGAACACTTTTGCTAAAATATAGGTAAGTGAAATGTAACCGCCATCATATACATCATCTCCTTTTTTCTATTCTGGACCAAAAGTCATTTATTTCACTTACTATAATGAATCAAGTATTTTAATTAGAGGAGATAAATCTGATTTTTATTTTTCCATATTTTTAAAGCTTATTCTGATTGTTTACTTCAGTTTTATCTGCTATGAAGTCAGTGAAATTCTTGGTTTTGTAACTGGTTGAAAATGGTGGTAGCAGGTGCTGTATTAGGTTGACAGGCTTCATGGCTACTTGAAGGCTGTATTTGTCTCTTAAATTAATTTATGCCTTGTGAAATTTTTCTCCTTCAGGTTGTTCACGCAGACATCTGTACTCAGGCTTCACTTCTTCAGAAGGCTGATGTTGTTGTAATGAATAACGTCTTTGAATATTTTCTTGACAGACAGGAACAGGCCAGGTAAGCTATGTGTCCAAACAAGTTACCTGTTTCTTTGGCACTATGTGTGTAACCTTGTGAGTTATGGAAAACCTTAAGGTTGTGCTTTTTCAAGTCACATACATAAATTACATAAGGAAATTGTCTTAAACTGCCTACACTTAATTGTTACACTTTACTGCTAAGGTGTTATGGCAGTTGTTTATTGGTAGACCCACTAAACGCTGCTGCTTTGTTTACCCAAACCTTGCCCTGAATCGTTGTACTGATCTGTTAAAATAGTATCTTGCTGTTAAAGGATCTGAAATTACAATATCAGCATAAAGCTCTATCTTCAGAAAGATAACAGGTCACTGACTTGTGGATGTCAGAGCTTTAATATAGATGCACTGCAAAACATGGTTATTAATGATGTTCCTAGTATATCTTCATAAAGATGTGGTAGCAAACAAACACATGCCTAAGGTTCTTCTCTTTCAGCTACAAGACACTCACAGATGAGCTTTTTCTAATCCAGCAGGTTCAGTTTAAAACATAAATAACTTTACCATCCAAAGTTACTGTGCCTTTAGAATGGGCAGTCAAAAAGAAAGGGTGCCTGTGTCTCTACCATCCCAGCCAACAGCTAAAGCTTGTCCTGCTGCCCTTGATCCAGGTGGAAATGTCAACCAGAGAGACACAGAGTGGATGAGTGAAGGGTAGTGGGTGTTTCAAATTGCTAGGAGATCCAGGCACATGACTGAAAATTGATTTGATTCTTCAAGAACTCAAGGGTTGTGGTTTAATGTTGCATTAGTACCATGAAGACAAATGACATTTGAAGAATGCTGGAAGTTAAATTCTTTTTAGTCTGACTTGCCGTGCTGTGAGAAATGATCTGACTTGCAAAAGCAGAAAAAAAAGAATGCTGGGGGCTATATTTAAATACTCTGATTGCTAATGTCTTAAGAGAAGTGTTTTGTCACGACTGCAAAGCATGTATGTAGAGAGCAGCTTGTTGTTAAGCTTAACAAAACAGTGCGCTTAGAGACTGGATTTTCTTCAAAAGCAAAAGTCTAAAAGGACCAAATGTTGATGTTTAATCCTAGTCCAAAGTGAAGGTGTTGACAGTTCAAAATGACATGCCTGTAAGTATCAGAGTTAAAAAGTTAAAAAATCGAACATTGCAAGATCAGATATTCACTCTGTTTTTAATACAAAGCTTCATACAAAGCTATTTGCTTAGATATTAATAGTGACTAATAAGCATGTGTAGCAAGTTCTTAAGCTTAGTCTACCTCTGGCCACTAAATTGTAAAAGTGTTAGATCTATTTTATATCAAATGTGGGTTTTTTCCTAAAAATTTGTGACCTACTTTTAAATATGTTTCAGAGCTTGGGAATTTATTGCTTGTAATGTAAGGAAAAGAGGGTCCTTATTAGTGACAGTTCCAAGCCTTAAAGAATCGCTCTCAAAGCTCCAGGTAAGTTCCCTCAGCCAGTTTTATCCAACACATTTTGTCCCTGTCTATGAGAGTGGCAGTTCTGTAGTAGAGGCTAGCTGCCTGCCAGTATTGCTGTGAGGAAGGTTATATAATTTTGTGCATAGATTAAACGATGTAGGACTCTGGATTCCGTTTCTGGGTTGACCACCAACACATCTTCCTGTAGTTTGATTGTCCCAACCCATAAAATGGAAATCCCAGCCTATATCAATAGGCTGCATGAATCATTGTATTATCAGGTGTATTATTAACAATACCCTAGCTGTGAGGTTAAAAAACCCCTAAAAAACATTAGCAAAGCCATATTATGATGTGAGTAAGTTTTGTGATAATCATATCCGCTTCTGTCACACCTCTTCCAGGTATAGGGGTAGAACCTCAAAAGTACAGACGTATTTGTAAACTTCTAGAGGCAAAACCTTGAAATGCTTTCTCTGTTTAGCTCTACATTTGCACATTGCCTTGAAACGTGACAAACTATTTTTTTAAGCCAGTGGGAGAAAGGGACATACTAAAGATGGACCATCCCTGAGGATACTTTGTCTTCTGACCTGCTGCCAGCATAGCAAATGACTCATAATATGCCAGTAGGAGCTGTTAGAAGTACAGATTAGGAAGACATGTGGTCTCCCAACTAGCCAAGTGATTGCCATCGGGAGTCTCGGATCAGTGACGCAGCTTTACATTGCAGTTGGAGACAAACGCGACACCAGTGCAAGTTTCAAAGATGTTGAACGCCCTGTGCTGCTGTTGCTGCTGGTCCCCACGTAGTAACCATTTCTGGTGGACCAGCCTCTGCCCTGTGTCCGTGCTGCCATAGGTCGTCGGTAGATTACAGTTGTTAGGTGTGTGATGCCTAGACAAATTACGTGGGCTGGCTTTAGTGAGGAAACAAAACGCTGACCATGCATGACAAGGTTATTTGTAAAGTGGCTTGCTTGCCACAGGAGTCTGCTTTGGAGAAGCTGAATTGCTTGTTGCCTGTGTGCTGGTGGGTGAAATAGATACTCAGCCCCAGGAGCAGCAATGGGGCTTGACCTTTTCTTGGAGCAGGCAGTGGTTACAGCAGCAGCTGAGAAGCCCTTTGTAGCCTTAATACGACACATCCTGGGTGTAAAACAAGGAAGTACCCATGATTCTTCTGTGGTACAGTTAGCTGCTCCCTCAGCACTTCTGTCAGAACATTCCCTGATCAGGATGCTTGAGGCTTATACAAATGCGTATAGAGAAGCAGTTGTAACATACTAGCAAAATATCTAGACTATTGACTGAGATAATTTTTAAAAGTAATCTTTATTCTTTCCTATTTAAGTTAAATGGCATTTCCAGAAATGAGTTTATCATTGCTGCATAATTTGGAATGACTAATCTCTCTTATTATGTCTTGCCTTGCTAATGTTGTACTGACCTTGAAGCTCCTGCTGTGTTTGTCAACATTGTGTTAATTTGAGAATCTGTTTTCATTGTTTCAGACAGATATAGAGCTCAGCCAATGGGTCGAAGAGATGCAGCTGAACTATGATGTGTACATGGAAAAGGACATTGACAGAGAAGCGCTTGAACAAATACATTTATACAAGATTCTCTAGTACCTGAAAATAATTACTAGTATCCTTGTAATATCATGTATTTTGGATCTACAATGGATTCGGATTTACTTGTGTGAATAAATCAGCTCAAAATTTTTATTGTGATTAATCTGAGTCATATCTGCGATTTTTAATTAAAAGTGTTTTGAAATTAGTTTTGTTACGGAGGCATTCTGTCTCAGCAGAGTATATTGACTTTTAACTAGGAGAGATCCTTATGGTTTAATTTTTGCAGAGATGTTAGAAAGAGTAGCTACATACTGATGCTGAAAGAATTTTTCTTCACTAGCATTGTGCACTGCTAATGTTTGCTAAATATATCAAACCTAAGAATAGCAAATCGTTATTAACGTGAATTGTAAGAATGCATTTAGCATAATGTTACTTAAAAGCTGCAGTGCGTTAGAGTTTGCTGGTTTGTTTTGGTATAGACCATTTATTATTATCAGTAATAATATTTATTATTAACACTATTGTCTTTAATGTTCTTCCTATGGAATTTGTAGGTTTTCTTTCCTGGGCCTGCTTGACAACCAGAGCATCTACTGGCATCAGTTAGGAGAAGAAAGTCCTTCCATTTAGTTAGTTGTCCTTAAGGTGGCTATTAATGTAAAATACCGAAAGACACTGAGGAGCCATTGAGAATTAATAGAGCAAGTCAGGGACGACAGAACTGTGTTCCACTTCCTGCAGGTCTGCTGGGGATGGTAGGAAGTGTAATAAGGGGTTAAGAAGCTGAAAATTCTGAACAGGTGTCACGGCTTAGCGGAGGCTTGGTGGTGGCGTAAAACATTGGAAATTCGTAACAGAGCCTCCTCAGAGAGAAAAGATCCACATACGCCCACCACATTTATATTTAGATTTTACGTTCTAAGGATGTGAAGCTTTTAGTCATCTGAAGAATGTTTCAGTTTTTAGCAAACATTAACAGTCCAAGTGCAAAAACATTAACTTCAAGAGTTTTGGACTAAGTGCAATGTGAATTTAGAAGCATTGTTAGGGTCTAAAAGTTTGCTACACAACTTATGTCAAGTGCCAATGGGAAAACTTTAAATTGGATTTCAGTCTTCAAATGATTTGCAGGTCAGTGAACTTGGTAATATATGCTGTAAGCAAAAAGGAGCAGTGGCCATTAGGCACTCACTAGCATGGTAAGCAAATGGCACTGTGGAAAGGGTAGTGCCTTTTTGAGAAGTCTCATTTTTCATGGTCTGTTTGGAGTGGAGGAGGATGTTTTAACTTGAGCAATACTGAACTGCTGCCCAAATACTGTGTTGAATCTATTCTTCATGCATTTAAAAGTGAACAAAAATGGACTTCTTTTCTTAAAGTGTTTATTTTATTAAAGTACAATAACTGAACTGTTGATTATTTAGTTGTCAATGAGACCAGCGCCGCTGGAAAGGGAAACCAGGAGAGGCTAAGCAAATGGGGTGGAGGTAATGCCAGGCTAATAGATCTAACAAGGAGAGAATAAAAAAATGAGAAAAGAAATGCCTGTGCAACTCGGAATGAGGAAATGAGCACTATAGTAATCAGTACAGCACAGTGGAAGCTGTGACTGAATTTGGAGTGTATAAATAGGCTGCTATAAAAGGAAAACTGACTGGGTCTTAAAAAGCTACTTCCTAACCCTACTATCGTGTGAAAAGAAAACACTGTGTCGAAATGTTGCTTACTTCTTCCAGGGGTCCTGCAAGATCTCCTGAATCAATTGGCAGGACTTTTGGCTTAAATACCGGGTATAATATGTACGCTGCACCTTGTTCTGGTAATGTAGGAACTATAGCTTTCATTGCAGTTGTTTCCCCTCTTCATGCTGAGTCTTCAAATACTTTTTTTGGGTGTTGATCTCAGATTAAAAAAATTTCAATAGACTGGAGCAGATCACCAGCATATTTAATGACATCTGTATCCTCTGACTCTGGAAATAGCATGCACGCATCTGGAGCTCATATGCAACAGAGGGTGCAACAGGGAAGCTCCTCTTGTCTTTTTTAGACATCAGGAGAAACTCAAGAGGTGAGTTCAAGCTGCTGAAACTTCTGTCTTCCTCTCCTGCCCTTAACAGGTCCTTGATTTTAACCCGCACCCTGACGTCTTCACAGTGAAGAGGTGGTGGTAATTCAGTTTGGTTTTGTTAAACTAATACTCAGAGATACAACTTCTCTGTCCCTTTAGACATCTCTCCCTAACTTAGCTTCATAGGGCTGTTCTTATACGAGCTGCTTGTCTACTGAAGAGCTGGAAAACAACTAGTGTGTGCAAGAAGGTGTTGGTTGAATTTGTCTCTTTTCCAGCTTTAACTTGTGTTATCTCGCCCCTTTTAGTCCTGCTATAGATTCCCATATACAAGGGTAGAAAAAGTAAGGTGTGAGGTTTGTAAAACCCTGTGTGAAAGTGGGCAAATCTGTCCCCGCTGTATATGCTCAGAAGGCCTCGGACATCAGCCGAAATCCTCCCAAGAGTGTGTGTATTGCCTCAGCTCAGGTTTTGCTTGTTTGGCTCGAGGAAGCTGCCACAGCTATATCCAGCATGCAGAGTCCTGTTCTCTGTTCTGCTGCTGCTGTATTGCACGGTATTTGGCAGATGATTGAACTTTTCTCTGCCTCAGTGTCTACAGTGAAAATAGGAATAACAAATCCAAAATCAAGAGCAAGGCTGTGAATTAATTGAACATCAATTGCTTTCAGATTGTCATACAAACCTGCTAAACAGCCAAGCTGTTCTTTGTAAGCTGACCTAATTTAAAAGACCTGAAAGGCAAAGAAAATATCAGTACCTCTCAGAGATACACTTTCTGGCCCTTTTCTTCACAAGACAGCATTGAAGAGGAAGCCTAGATTAACCACACTACAGTGTTGAAAATGCATAAATAATTATTTCCTACACCTTTTTTTCACTGTCCGTGCTGTCAGATGGCCGCTGGTATTGGGAGGAGGGGAGGGGGCAGAAACAAACCCCCACTGGTACCCAGATTTTTGGGTTTGTGTGCAGAGCAGCTCTGTGAGAGCTACCACAGATGACACGGTGGCTGTTGCAAGCTCCCAGCCCCTGAGCTGCTTAGTGCCCCGAACAGCTCTTAGGCTGCATGGCCGGTGTGCTACATCATCCATGAAAGACAGCTCTGTGGATGACCTGACGGAGGTCCTAACCCCAGCTATGACACAGAAACCCTGTGGTCGTGAACAACGCATAAATCATGAAATTTGACATTTGTAGGCCTGAATTAGAACAAATTAATCAGAGGGAGCTGCGCATCTGCAGTGCTTGTTGTAATCACCCGGAGTTTCTGGCACACATGGAAAGCAGCTCCCCTCTTCCATCGCAGCATAACTCTCCCTGCAGTACTCTGGCTTCTGCAGCACGAGCTATCTGAAATTTAAATCCATCAGGAATTACTTCTGTAAACCAAAGAAGACTTTTTGGATCTACTGTAATAGAGCAAAAACTGTCAAGCAGTAAGAATGATAGATTAACTTTGCAGACAGAAAACTTTGCAAATATTTTCACTCAAGATTGTGTTTTTAAAAAAAAAAACATCAAATGCCTGATGCGGGCAGCCTGGCTCTGAAAGGTGAGTCACTTCCCATGCGTGCTTTTTCCCAGTAAGCAGTACTGAAAGGGGCTAATGACCCATGCTTGGGCAAACTTGACAGTGGGGCAAGGTTGAAAAAACCCAAATCCATCTCTCTTCCTCACCATCTATGTCCTCCTCTCTCCTCTTTCTTAGGTTTCTCCTGTCTCTCGACTCTTTTCAGCCGTCTCCTCTCTCCCCGCTCCCAGCGCCAGGACTGGCCCGTGGTGCAGCAGGAGGCACGCAGAGGCTCCGACTGAGCGTGGCTGCAGCCTGCACGTTGTCTCTGGAAGACAGTAACAGCGAACATGGCCTGTAACTTCAGCTGAGCAACGTCTAAGGGTCAATGCTGGCTGGAGTAATGATGGAAGGGTTTTTAAGGGGCTGCTTCTCACTCTCCAGGAATTCTTAGGGACTCCAGCGAAATGGGCAGACCCAGCTCCATCTCATCTCTGAGGCATCATGACAGACACAGGCCCTGGCTCCCCCACCTCGGTAAAGCAGGAGCCCAGCACGCACAATGCCACTGCTCCTTGCCAGCATTTTAACAAATGGACTCTCAAAATTCACCCTTGGGCTGTCACAAGATCTTTGCAGTAGAGGGGCATGTATTTGTAGATCTAAGTGGAGAAGGAGCCAATGCTGCTTGGCTGCATGTTAAATGCTCTTTCTGGAAATGTCTGTACTTCTACTTGTTACTTAACATCAGATTAATGTGGCACAGGGTTTCGAGGTAGGAAGAGAGATGGAACATCATGCTTAATTTAAAAAAACAAATTTTTTTTAATTCCTGGCACTCAATGCAGCTTGCCACATTTAAAAAATGAAATGTCTGTGTGGCCCTAGGGATGAGTCTTTTCCAACAGGAACAAGGTAGCAATATGCTTGAAGGCTTGGAGCTGATCACCTCCAGAGTCCTTTGTAGCTTGTAACATTGGAGTGATCGTGTGCTGGAGTCATCCCCTGCTTCACTCTTTCAGGAATGCCAACAAATAGATCTTGAAGGCCCAAACCCAGAAGTTCCCTGTTAGTTGCAAGTCTTTTCTACTAAGCATTTTGCATCTTCCACCTTTTTTTCTGCTGCATGACATCCCAGCCCCTCCTGCAGCTGTGGTACTTCCTTACCTGTAGACCCTATCTCAGGGATCTTTGGATTCATTCTTCTTGGGAGGGGAAGTTTTTCTCCTTCCACTTGATGGGACAGAAAGAAGAGGAAAGCAGTTTTCGTTTGTCATCCCAGGGTGCAGCAGAGTCCTCCGGGGCTCATTCTGCCCCCTTCTGTGTGAAAATAGCTGGGAGGGCTTGCCTTTCCATCTGCTTCCCCAAGACCCACCAAAGGCCCACGGGGCAAGTGGGGGAGAGGGGACGCTCTGCCTTTCTCTTCCCACTGCTCTGCTCAGCTGTGCTTCCCCACTTTTGCCAGAGCGTGGAAGGCCGAGAGCCAAAACTGTGGGCCTGGGCTGGAAATAGCAAGGATGGGGAAAGTGAGCAGATTTCAGTCCAGAATTTGAAGCAGAATATTTTACCAGAGTTGCTGGCAGCCCTGACCGAGATCAGGCCCCGATTGTCTGTGGTATTGTGTGAGCGTGTGTATTGTGTGTGTGCGTGTATGTATCCACCCATGGAATGAGACTCTGCTTATTCTCAAGAGTCTACTACGTACATGGACAAAGGTAGAAGAGAGGAAATATTATTTCCTATCTTCCAGATGGGGCATTGAATTTTGTGTCGTTATTGTGATTGTGTAAATGAGGTAATTGCACGCACATGGTCTGCTGCAGGATCGGTGAGTGCAATTTCTCTGGTCAATGTATTCAGGGACTTAACAATTGTGAGCATGAAAATATACACAGAGCTGTTAAAATAAATAGTCTCTATTTTAAAAATGATGTTAAGAAGATAAATAGTACACAATTTACTAGGGAGGAAGGGGGGAAAAAACATCACCGACAGTTTCCTGGCAAAACTTTTAAGACACTAGAATACAGGCACCAAGCTGACACACAGATAAACATTGCAAGGGCACTGGTGTAATGAAAAGAATAATTTGGGTGGAGCTGCCTGCTTCCAACTGCTTGAACGAAGAAACAAACAAAGGAAAAATTAACAATTTTAGTAGTAAGTTAAATGGAAAGCTAACAAAACATGAGGCTTGGTGTCTTAAAATGAAACTGAGCATGATGTTGCAAAAGCTCTTGCCAGCTAACTAAGGCTGGATGCTGAGGAGCAGTGCTCTGTACTAGAGAGAATAGATGTCTGCACGTTTTCTTTCAGTCCTGAGTAAGGTGTGCAAGCTGAGGATGTTTGTGAACTGGTAGCTTTTCTTCATAATTTTGAAAGCATTTTTAATAGTAAGCACATTTCTATTAGGAACTGTGACAATTAGGGAAAACAATTACTTGAACTAGTAAGTAACCTTGAACTACTATACTGTGTATGTGTACTAGGGGTGTCTCTCACAGAAGTCTGCACAGGAGCATCTCATTCTCCCTGATCCTTTCCCACTTGGGCATGTTAGAAAGACTGGACGGACCAGTAACGGGTAGGTCATTGTCAGAGCTCCGTTCCTGACGGGGTGATAACCCAGCAGGTCATCATCAAAAAAATCCAAAACAGAGCCAGGCAATGAGTGGGTCACAGTAAGCATTCAAGGATTTTATAATCAAAACTACTGCATGTGTAAGTATAACATGTGGTGTTGCAATACTGTGAGTCTGTAATTCTAATGCACTTACTGGAATTAGTAAGGACTTCCACTGCCTAGTTAAAATCTGCACTTCACAGACTGACTCTATTTCAGTGTCATCAAGGTGTCAGCCAAAAATTCTGAAGCTGCACTAAGATTTGCTGTGGAAGGGAAGACTCAAAAATACATAAAGCTATTGGCCCTCTTTCAGAAAGGGGCTGATTGTGGAGTACAGTACATGTTGTTGGGCTTTTTTTATTTTTTAATGACTCACATTTTGGACCTTATTCCTGTTTGCCTTTCAACGCCAAACAGAAATCGTTATTTAGGTCAAACTGCTGTTTTGGTACTAATAGAAGCAGACATCAGTTTTGTCTATGGATCTCACAGCTATGCATTTTTCAGAATGAAGTTCCCTCTTTAGGCTACCACTGACATTTAGCTGTGGCGGTGTCATACCGGCTTCTAGTGCTACCTCTGCCGCGTTGCTTGCGCATGCACGGCTGTGGGATGTAGCTGGGGAGCAACCTTTCAGATGTAGCTACTTTTTTTTGTTCGTGCAGGCTCCGAGTGCAGCATCTTCTCCTCTCAGCTCCTGTTTTTGGGCCACCTCCTGCTGCCACTGCACTGTCCTGGCTCTTAACTTCTCAGCTCTTCTTACGAGGTTGATCCTGCCTCTTGGCCGGTGCCTGCCCACTGCCAGCTCTGCTGTATCCCACCTCTCTGCAGGGCTGTTTCCTACCCCAGACCCCCTGGGCTCTTGCCTACTGCTTCCTGATGAGCGCCAGCTTTGGAGAGGAGCCTCAGCTCACACCTAGTAGAGGTTTTTAGCCTGTGTTCTGCGCCATGCCTCGTCTCAGATGCTGGTGTGCCTCCGCAGCGAGGCATGCTGTGCTGCTGCCCTGGAACCAGTGCCCCAGAAGCACGTGCGGGAATGGGAGATGAAGAAGTCTGGCACCAGCAAATGAGGTTGCTACAGGCCACTCACCCCTTCCCATCAGGTAACCGAGTGAGTTGAAGCACCTCTGTGCAGCATGAAGTCTGCACAATTTAAGCATCTTCCCTTTACAAGAGCTGCCGTGACCTATCAGATGGTGCAGAGCACAGAAATTGTTAGATGAAAAAGTAAAGGGGAGCGTGCTGGTTTGGATGCCTGCTGGTGTAACTCCATGCGTGCAAGGCTTCAGTGAACTTCCTTCAGTTCTTATCAGCTGAGTATCTGGCTCTCAGGGCACTGAGACTTCTGAAGATGGATCTTTATTTTGCTTGCTTTGATTAAAAAAATTAAATAAATAATCCTTTAAATTGCAGAATAGCCAAGTATGAGCTGGTTAGCAGTTATCCCAGCTAATGTTTAGAAGGCTGAAAGCAGCTCTTAAGGCTACCTTCCTATCCTCCTCAGGCTTTCCTGCAGGTAAGAGGAACCTTTAAATGACTTATTTTGTTGTTCAGTTCTGAGAGCACAACTGAGCACAGCGGGAGAATTAGATTTGGGTTTACTTACATAGATAACAAGATGGTTTCTGTGAAATTTTCCAATCCCTTTCAAATTGATCCTTTTTTACAGTATATGTATGACACACAATCCAACACTGCATTCCTTTTTCTCTGTGCTGCTGTGGTCTGCCCTTCTTGTGTTGATGCTGCCCTGAAACTCTCTGGTAACAGAAGGATGTTCTTACATGTTTTACTATTTTTTCCTCTTACCACTCATCGGTTTGAGTTGATTTTCATGCTCTGAATTAACAGAAGTTAGCTGCAGCACCCACATTTCATCATAACTGTACATATGGTTTAGCTCTCACAAATAACAGGGACAAGTTTTTATTTAGTAGCTAGAAAGAGGTATTTTACTGACACTTAGAAGCAGATCATTCAACCCAGAGCTACTGGCATTTCAGTAATATGGTTTTATTGTTTTCTACTGTCTTGTAACTACAGTGTTATGGTATCCAGACTTGGGGTTATTCCTTTGTCCTTCCTGCAAGTGGCTGCAAGGGCGTGAAGGGAGTGGAGAAGACATAGAGCTGGTCAGAAACTAATTCCCCTCCTCCCTATGCAGGCCTTCATGGTGGCGAAGGACCCTGGCAGAGAGGAGAGCAGACAAGCACCCAGTATGTGTGGCTGACATCCATGCCCACAGCCTAGATTAACTGGCAGAGCTATCTAGGCTCCAAAGCAAGTATTTCCAGCCCATGGGTACAGGCTCACCTCACTGCTGTGATCACAGCCCAGGACAAACAAGGTGCAAACTTCTCAGCATCTCCAGAGCAGCCTGGTGGTCGTCTGGTGGGGAAAGTAGCAATGTTCTGCTCAGTGCCCAGAGAGAAGAGGTAAGGCCTACAACCCCAATGATGACCAGAGCCCAAGGATTAGCCCTGTTCAGTGCTGTACCATAGCCCAGGCCTTTCCATCGCTCACAGCCCTGAAGAGTCCAACCCTTTGCTGCTGCAGCCACTGGATTTGCTAAGTCAGGACTTCTCCCCAAAGTTTCATGCTTTGCTTCTTGCATGACCCAGCCAGTTTTCTCTCCCCTGCCTTGCAGAACCGTCTCATCTCTCCCAATCATGTTCCTCCTTCTCCTCTTCCTACAGTGTTTTCAGAAACGCACGCAGGCTGTCCAATTACCCTGCACCTCAATGAGGGGAGTTAGAGTACAGAGGTCAACAGTCTGGGATCGCTTTCTGCCCAGACTGGCTCACCTGAATGCTGGTTCCCAGCCAGCCTCCCTGTGAGGTGGGAGAGGGGCAAGGCAAGAAGGAAAAGCAGGAGAAATCGGGAGCAGCAAGACCTGTTCTGAAAGAATTGGGGAAAAGTGGCTTCAGGCAAGGAGACTGGTGTGGGCTGTGGTTTCTGCATCTGGCCCCAGGAGCGGGGGTGACGTACAGCTTGGGACAGCCTTCCCTTCCTCCCCATTCCCAGGGCAGTTTTAAGGCACAGGGCATCCAACGTAGAGGAAGAGGTCGACTAGTGGGAATAGGGACTAAGGAGCCGGTTGGCAGGAGGAGGGCTCTGACAACAGATGACTGGCAGAACCTGACATGCATGCAGCATGGGATAGCAGGTAGCACTCCTTCCATGGGGAACAGCTCTCTCAACTTCTGCTCTTCCACTGGTGTGCTCATTGGTCTTTACCTGTTACCTATGTTTTCCACAAAAACTTGCTCTTTCCAGGCTGACTAGTGAGAAGGCTCCTTCTCATCTCCCATGCGCTCTGACCCTAGCACTTGAAGGAGCTCTCCCTGCGAAGCCTAACACTTTTAACCACCCCTAAAGCCAGTGTTTTTTCAGAAGCAGTATTTATGACCACATAAATTAGATACAGATTGCTTAATTTGCATAGGTGCCAGACACAGAGATGCACAAAACTTGGCAGGTATGCCCAGATGCAAGGGGGGTAGGTGTTGCAGGAGGGAGGAGACAGGGCTCATGTTCATGTTCCTGTGGGGATTGCTGCTGGCAGGGCAAAAGGGGTTTATGGGAACCCAAAAAGTTTCAGATCAAAGCTGTGAAAGGGCTTTTAAACCCATTCTCCTCTCCGCCTGCACTGCACCAGCTCTGTCTTATGCTTTGCTTTAAGCAAAAACTTTCACTGTGGTCAAATTATTATGCATATGAAGAAGCTGCCAGCATGAGGCAGCCACAGAAGGTTTTGGCAAATTGGCTGAGTGTGAGACATCATGGTTGGACTCTGTCACGTTTAGCAGTGATGGCTACATGTTGGCTGCCTCCCATCTCCTCCACCTCACTGCCAGGGGCCACTGCCTCTGCACCAGCGGTGGCCAAAGCAGGGACTTGCTGCCTCAGCCTACACAGTCCCCAGGCCAGATTCGGTGGAGAAACCACGCTCATCAGCATCTGCTCTCGTTTCCCCTGCTGCTGGGACAGACAGCACTGGAAGAAGGTTACAGCAGATATGGGGGAGGTAAAGCGTTAAAGATTGCTGATGTTCAATCCAACAGAGCCCATCTGTCAGAGCCCTTAAAATGCATCCCGTCCCAAGATGGAGGTTTCTGTTACAAATCAAGCAGCTTTAGTTTGATGCTATTTAGTAGGTTCTGCTTATAATGAACCAAAAACTTGGACAGGCCAAATGTAGCTAGGCAGTTTAATGCATTATGACAAGAAACTTGCTACTCTTGCCCCCCAGAGCCGAATAGGATGGGTACAACACCTCACCCCTTCCTGTTCACAGCCCAGTGTTTTGGCTTAAGCCAATAGTAAAGGTGGGCTTGTGCTAAGACACCACGCTGCAAATAAGGATGTCCCTCACAAACACCTGAATCCTGCTTTGCTACCTGGCAAGAGAGACAGTAACTTTTCATTACTGTGATATCTTAAACACTATGATATCTTAAACCTTTTTTGCCAAAGGTGACATTCAGAAGGGGAGATCCATCAGAGCTCTGCAGACCTCTTGCTCCTGAATAAAAGCATCTACTTCAGGTTTAAGGTGTCTAAAATTGTTCACATTGTCTTCATGCCTTTAGCTGATTCATCTTGAGTTTTCTAAGTGGAGACATGGTAGAAATTTACTAAAAAGCCAATGGAAATTTTGCCTGTAGGCAAAAGGCCAACCACGAGTAATTATTGTGAAGGCACCTGTTAACAAGTGAGGTTACTTACATCCTCTTTGTTTTCATCACTTCTCTTTGTCACGCAGAAGGCACATCGGAAATTCTGGTCTCTGAGGATGACAGCAGATTGGGGATGTGGTTATCTGCCTCCACTTACTACACTCTCGAGACTCCCTCTCAGAGGCTGAGTGGGATGGCTAGAAAATAGGGAGGATGTGGTTTCCGAACTCTGATTCGTGACAATTTTCCCCCAATACTCTTATCTGTAGTAATTAAAAAATTCCAGCCTAGTAATTAGACTGTAGCTGGTCTCAGGCTCTGTGAGCCTTGACACTAGGTTCTTAAATTTCAGGACTAACCAAAGTAATCAAATTAAGTTTTTTAATTAACAGTTCTACTAAAGTGATACTCAATCGGAGGCCAAGATGAGCAACAGCATTTTAGAAGTCATTCTGTTAGTTCCACTCCCATTTTCATTTCTTCCCCGGGGACCTCTAAGTCCCACACTAATTCTTTTTGTAAGGCCTTGTAGCAGAGTCAGACACAGGCTGCACGCTAGAAACAGATGATGCGAGTGAAGATACTCCAGCAGTGTGATCTTTGCTGTTTCAACCTGCTGTAGAATGGAGGATGGATTAGATGACCTTCAGAGATCCCTTCCAGCTCTACTTTTTCCAGTCTTCTTAATATCTATGGGAACACGATGATCAAAAAGAGGTGGTGCCTCTTGCTTCCAAAGATTTCCAACTGGTAAGCAGATTAACTGTATATGTAGTAAAGAAACAAAACAAAACAAACCAAAAAACCCACACAAAACCCCAAAACTACCAACAAAACAACTTAGGAGGCTTCCAGAAACTTAAATATGTACCTCAGAATAGCTGAGCTCTATTTTAGACAGTAGAGATGTGATTAATATTTCTTCTCAGATCAGGCTAGAGCACTTGGAAGGGAACTTGTGGTAGTTTTATCAGTTTTTATCCTAGTGCTGCCTGGCCAGGGGTTTCAGCTGGTACTTGGGTCCCTTCCTTGCTATGCCTGGGTAACAGCAAGTGAATAAAGCAGCAAGTGATTAGCACCAGTTCCTGCAGGACCCCGAGAGGTGTCTTTCGGAGATCTCTCAGCAGAATTCAGTTCTGTCTGGTGACAGGATTATCTTGGTCCCTGATCAAGACCAAACAAGGACACACGGCATCCCACAGATACGGCCTATGAGAACTTGTGCTTACAGCCTGAAGTTCTGCTGTGCTAAGCATGAACTCCAGGAGTTTGTACAGGACCAGATACTGGTGTAATACCTAATCCGCTATGCAGTTTGACACCAAACTCAAATTCCTTCGTACATTCAAGCTTCACTTGGTTTAATGATGACTTTGTCCCACGTTTTCTCGAATTAAAGATTAGTTGACACATATGAACTGCTAGTTACTGTAATATTAATCTTTTTCCTGGCTACTGCTCAGCTTGTCCCTGAAATTCATCTTCAGGCTTTGGACCACCCTCACCCTGAAAGCTGAGCAATACTAAAACACAACAATCTCAAATTCTGTCACAGTACATATTAAACTGCCTACACCTCATGGAAAAATCTGACAGATGCCTTACTCAGAAATGCTTTGGTTTAGGTATGTCATTCTATTTTGTTTCCTTAATACATTTCTATGAAAACAGGGTTACAGTTTAGGATTTAATCTTCTGTGTATTCCTGACTTCGGTCATAATCTCTGTCCGCATCAAAATTAGCTGGGACATCATCTTCACAGTGCACACCAGATTTGAAAATGATCTTTTCATCATTTTTTTTTTCTGTAAAGATCTAAAACCTAAGCAGAAAAATAATGAAAAGAGCCTACCTTCATTTCACTGATGTGTCATGCTCAAAGTTTTCTCATCCTTTTAAAATTATTCTTAGTGTGAATTGATTTTGCAGTATTGATTCTAGGAACACTGTCTGTAAGCAGTTACGTTTTGTGCAATCTATTAAATAGTAAAAACAATCTAGGTGCATGTATTTATAAAAAAACAGAATAATTTTTTTATACAGTCCACATAACACTAGAAATTCAATGAAGAGGTAGTGCTGGTTACAATACTGCACTTGTTTTTCAATTCTGTGTTCTTACTAGAAAAGATGATAATAACCCTGCAGTTGTCTTTTCCAGTGCAAAACAGCATATACATTTAAAACTTACTGGGAAAAAACATCCCATGAATTTCCATGAGCAGCCGAAAAACTGAGCAACAAAACTGGTGAAAGATGCATTGTAACAACAGACAGAAAAAAAACCTAGCAGCTTATACCTAAAGTTACATATTCATTACAGAAAAGTGGATTTAAATTCAATGTCAGAGCACTGTCTCCTGCCCTAGCTGAAACAGTGCCTTATCTTATGTTGGGTTTAAGGAGCTTGTATTTGAGTTATTAAAAAAAGAAACCAAAATAAGCAAACCTGCTCCTCCCTTGGAAAGTTGCTCATTGTTCCTTGCTTCAAAAGGATCCAGGAAGCGGTAGACATATATATACCTCAAGTCAAAGACAAGAGCGTGATTAATAGGCTACCTGACCTTTCCCAGGGAAAGACAGCAGGGAGGCCTGGAGAGGGCCAGTATTGGAAAGAAGGTCTGCACAGCTCCATGGGGCTCTCCGTAGTTGGGGCAAGAGCTGCATTTATGCATCTGTCCAGAATGATTTCTGAACCGCATATTCTCCAGTCTTTTATGAGTTGTCTGCTAATGCTTAAGGGTTCACCTACGTGCTGCTTTTGGGATTAATTTAACTGTAGATCAGTTCAGAAAGAGGTAGCCATATGGGTACAAGCTACAGAGACAGAAGCACCATTAGCCTAGTATAACTGCATCCACTCTAACAGGGCTTGAAGTAATTTTAATGGTATTTCAAAGTTTAAAACATTACAAAAATATGCTTAAATCATCCCTGAGAGCAAAGATAACAGATGAGTGAGCTATATTTCAAAAGCTGGTTGGAATACTCCAGTGTTAATAGTGCTAGTGTTGTTACTTTAGAATAACCTGCATTATAACTTAAACATAATTTGATAAATCTTTACATTTATCTCAGTTGTGACTAGTTTGTCTTCGGCTCCCTCATCAATGTGTGGCTGCTTAACAATAACGAAAGCTGAATCTTATGAAATGCATTTATCCAAAATGATTTCTCAGAAATCTTAGCTTCCCATCAACTGCTTTATTCCACTTGGTATCGCAGGTCAGGACTCATCTGCCTCGCCAGGGTGAAAAGAACAATTTAGATCATTTCGCTTGAGGCCTTGGTTAGCACTTTTTACCACCATGAAATGCTCTAAGAATTAGAGGATGACAGAAAACTCCCTCAAATCACCCTTTAAAAAGCATTTTCCAAAAGTGACTATGTTAGTAGACTTTATTGTCACCAGAAAGCCTCCGTTAATCTTACAAAGCATCTGCAATGAATAATCTTCCCCTCCCCCATTCTTATTTGCTGCCAGAAACAGCTTATAAATGCTCAGTTGAAAACGCTGCCAAATTTTGCTTTTAGGCACACTGTTGTAAATAGGGAGTATTTCTACTGATTTTGGTAAATTACTCCAGATTTACACGGATGCAAGTGAAAGCCAAATTTTGCCTGGGTCTTTCCTCATCGGCTGCCACTTGGTGCACTGGTCAGCACTAGAACTGCCGCCCCTGGTGTCAGTGGAAGGCAAGTGCTTGAGCAGAGTCTGCTCATCGTTTGACAAATTATTATAAACAGATCTGAACAAATATTTCTTTACAAAACAAACTGGTCAGCAGGCTCCAGGCTCTATTCTCCTGATGCATTTTACAGGAAATAATATCAAGTTAGCTATTATGAAACTACCCCCTCCTCACACACACACGTAATTGCTTCCAGCTTGCTGATTATTACCCTTTCCTTAACTGATAGAGTGAGAAGAGAAATAAAAATATCTCCATACAGTGGGCCAAATCCTCATCTGGTATAAATCGACATAGCTCCATCAAAGTCAATAAAGCCATGTTGATTTACACCAGTCGAGGAGCTGATGCATCATAATTTTTTTACTTGCTTTTAAAAATAAAACCTTATGTGATTGTGTAACCAACGTTGCAACAGAAACCAGCATTTTATTTTGTGAAATCAAACACATGCCCTCCCTTTGACTTTCAAACATTTTCACTTAAATAGTCCTTCTACAGCTTTTTTTCCCCCTCACCTTCTGGCAGAATGCTCCTACTACCCTTTTTGCTGGGCTAGTGTCATGAGCAAGGTACAAACTGGGCTGATTGATGATCGGGCACAAAATAATAAATCTGTGGAGTAATGAGGATAAGGAGCAAAATGCTACCACTCATTCACACAGAAGAGGGAAAAGAGCTAAGCAAAGCAAAAGAAAAGAAAATGATTTCTCTACTGACATTCTCTCTGATCTCCACAGCACTTTCCAATCAGGTAGCGTACATTAACAGTGCCAAGCAATTAGTAATTCCTACCCAGGAATGACAGTACTGTAAGCTACTACTATAGATTAAGTTTCTTAAATAATCTTTAAATAATATGATGAGGCTTATTATTACAGGGTTTACTAAAGCTGATGGAAACTGTGTGCTCTGCCTGGACAAACTCAGATTTCTAAAGTCTTTCTTCACTCTTCACTAAGGGCTGTCAAACACATGGTGAATTTTTTGGGAATACTCTTTGTCTCTTGTTCTGATCAAAAGCACAGGGGGATGTTCCACGGCAAATCATTTACATCCATTGCAGGGGTTCTATGCATTTTAGTGTGGTGTATTGTCAAAGAAAGGTCTAGTCTTTCCCAAAACCCTCATTTTTTTGACTGGTCATTTTGATTGATCTGTATATGCAGAAATTTGTGATCATTTCAATAACATCTTGAAACATCTGAACAATTTTATTGTTAATGATGGCATAGTTTTGTATTGGTTCAGCAAAGACTTTTAAGAAAACTCTTATTTAGTAATTCTTGGTATTTAGCAGCCCCTAATAGCAAGCTGGGGTTTTATTAAAGTTCATGGTGATATTTGCAGGATCATAGCCTTTAATTTCCAACAGCTTTCTTGAATACTGTAACAGATTAAGGTGTAATAAGAAATTGCAATAGCACACATTTCCAAATTATTTTGTGCAAAATCTGGGCAAGATTAAGCTTAGTTTAAAATATATATTCCATTGCTTTGAATAACATCTTGAAAATCATTCTATGATGTCTGGAATTCAGTTGCAAAGACTGAATCAGAATTCAGTCAGGCATTCTAGTCTCTGTTTTAATACATTTTTTTAAATGCATAGGCCAGTCTGAAACTTATTCAGAATTGACTGGAAAGCTTTTGTAGTAAGACTTGAAAATTTCCTTACCAAATTCGGTAGGTACCACTGCACAACCTACTTTGATTTGGAAAAGATTGCTTATCTCTGTTAAACTGTTAGCGCTTTGGTTTGGGGATCCTGTTTTTACTGTAACCATCATTTTGGATTGCAGCCTTTGTTTTGTAATGAGGGTTTGCCACCTGGTTGAATGAATGACTGAGGTGATGCAGAGAAATCCAATGCAGAGAAATCCAATTCAGATCCTTCATTACCTGTCTGTTTCCATGGCAAGATACAACTTGAAAACACGATCTAGTCCCTGGAGAAAACAGTGGTTCTCCAAGCACCCTATAAGCAGGTATTTATAGGCAGACATTCTCCAGATCTGGGCAGAGGAAATTAAAATAAAACATACAAACTGGCAAACACTTTCCCTCCAGTCAGGACTGAAAGAGCAGCCCTGTCTGTAAAGAAAGGTGGTGGCAGATCTTGCCAAACTGTTCTGTCATACATAGGGTAGGACAGTCTTGCGTAACATGGGCAAGAAGTGTCAAGTCCTGCCAGGGACGAACAAAAGTTATTTGAAAAGTCAGGTCCTGTCTTCCCTGGTACTGATGGGGACAAACAAGTCGCTCCACAAAGAAACTGCACTAAAAGACAAGGAATCAAAAAGAGGTTTACTTAGCTAGAAAGCGCAGTCCTTCCCAGGGCTGTGGTTCAGGCTTGCTAACTCAGCCTTACTAATTCTTGGGAGGAGGTTCCAGGGGCTTTGGGAGGCTGGTTTTCAAGCCGCCAGTTTAATAACCCAGAGCAGTCCAAAGGCTGCTCTCTACAAAGCTGACCCCGTTTCCTACATGACAGCAAGAGCAACAGTCACGTGCCAACGTCGACACTTGTGAGGCTTGAGCTATTCCTGGAAAAGTCACGAATTGCTCTTTGAGGAAGTTGTGTCAGCCGGTACCGAGATGGATGATTTGGATGCTCTATCCACAGACCATTTGCCAGCGGGTCAGAGACCAGAGACCCAGCTGGTGCGGTGCCCCATTTTGGGGAGCTTGGCTTCAGCTCTGATTTGCTGAAAGTTCAGAGTGCTTCCAGTGAAACACTTCAAGTTCAGAGCTTGGTTCAGCAGAAAAAGCAAATCTAACCAGCTCCAACCCAAGGTTCCTTCCTCCGAGTGTAGATCATATATGGAATAGGCGTAGAAGATTTAGGTGTCAGACATGCTTTTCTTTTTATCTACAGCAAAACTTTTATTTTATTCCAAAGTATGGCAACAAAGATAGAAAAAAAGCACAGCACTGCCTTGCCTTAAGCATGCTGAAGCTTTGTGGCATCTTTAGACTGGATTCTTGGCTTTGGAGACTAGAGAAACCTGAAAGTATACTGGGTATGAAGTCAAAACAGCTTGTTACCCAACTTGCTTTCTTCCACAAAGTATTGAAATATTAAGAACAGAGGCAAATAATGCTTGGATACAGCTCCCTTTGTTTGTGTGAAGTTGCATTTGTTTGTCTGAAGCCAAACTGGGTGGATAATTTTGCATTCTTTATCTTAGCGGTGAATTGTGTGGTTCTGAAATTTGAATAAGATAAGATCACAAACAAGTAAAAACATGTGTAGGCTGAAAAATCAATATGTTTCAAAGTAACAGTTGAGAAACAAATTATTCCTGTGCTAATATGCTGAAAACTAGGTTTAGGGATTCTGCTAGGGCTGATAGTTTTACTAACAGTGAAAGCAGTATTATAAGGAATTTGAGCTGCCTTCATAGTTAGATGTTAATCATGCCATCACCTAGAAATAAGGTACTCAAAAGGCTGATAATGGTAAACTGCAACATTAGGGGTTTTTTAAGCTTCTCAGCCTTTGCATAATAATTAGATCTTAACAACTGTAGTTCTTTTTAATCACTCATGCTGAGGTCTGCTCTTTCCACATATGCTGAAATTTTCTAATATTTTAGTTGAATTATTCAGAATAGCTACTCTCTTGCTAAGATGTTCCTATTTTTCAGTTCAGGACTCAACATCATTGTCACTGAAGAGTGGCAGAATTCCTGCTAACTTAATCACATTCAGACCTATACCGTGCCTAACATCAGAAAGCCATTAATAACTAGCTTATACTAACCAAAGTCTGTTCTGCCGGTGATGACACATCTTAAAAATAGTTTCCTCTGAATGAAATCTACATTTCTGTACTGAATTATTACTTGCTGGGAGTCACTCTTTCAGTAACCCTTGCACTTTGCTGAAACGAAACACTTGCTGCCCTTGAGAAACACCTGAATAAGCCGTGCCTAATATGATACAATTCAAGAATAATTAAAGGTAATAACTGAAAACTGAAGGCTAGCAGCAATATAAAGATTTCCTTTGCTGCCAGAATCTGACTTTTCTTCTTTCAGTCCCTGCTTCACTTAGGGCATTTAGGAATGGTGTAGGACTCAAACACTCAACTTTTCAAAAATAATCTTCAGAATCCCCAGTTTTTGCATCTGGTGCATAATTCACTAGGACAGAACAAAACATCTCCTGTTTATATTTGTCTCTATATGCTGAAGTCTCCTGAGTGCTGGCTTTGTCTACGAGCAAGCCATATAGGTACTATAAACATCTGTGTATGTATAGCACAGAATTCCCCACATTCTCATCACCTCAGCAGATGACTGACTTTTTAAAAAAGCTACACATGCAATAGCAGTCTCATCCTCTCTGCAGGTATTTGTTTGGTCAACAGCATTCTTTAGAGAAATGCTGTGTTGACAGGAAAAGGGACAGGTTGTTGAGTTATGAGGCTGTGGAACGATTGTTGAAGGCAGGACTCAGCAGCTACAAATAGAGCTGTAAACCAAGATCGGTGTCAATTCAGTCCTTCAACAAAGCGAATGACTCAAGTAGTGTGTCAAGGCACACCAGGCAGAGACTTATCTGCTTAGTTTTACATAAAAGTATCAAAAAAAAAACCCCAAACAAAACCAAACCCCAAGGAAAATCCAAGGAAAAAACCCACTCAGAAATCAGCAGAACTACATCTTCCCAGTGAGATCATACTAACAGTGCTTAAGATGGATTTTGGACTAGAGGCCTCAACTGAGAACATGCGAGAAGCTCCCAGTCTGGTTTCTTTGGTTTTTAGCAGATGGGAGAGAAGTGCTGATCAAGGTAGTTATGCAACTTACAAAAGGAAAATCCTGACACATGTTGCTAAAAGGCAAAGGAAAGAGAAGAAATGAAAGAATAATGTTCTACTTTTTAACCTGTTTAACAATGCTGTAAATATTTTTATCTACGTGCCCCTGAAGTTCCAACTTTATTTTCTTGGAAGTTTTTAAACAGCTGTGAAATCACTTGTTACTTGCCAATTCCAGTAAAACTTTGAATAATCAATAACCACGGCCATTCTAGAAGAAAAGCAAGCTGGCAGCTGAGTGTATGTGTCAAAAGGGTGGTTGATGACTGGATGATTAAGAGCAGCGGTTGGAAGGGATCAGGGCTGGAAGCAAAGGTAAGGCCAAAGGCAGTAAGTGGCACTGGAGCACACAGGACAGAAACATGTTTGTTGAAAGAAGGTAAAAACTCTTACAGTAAGTCAGTGCTAGGAGCCTCACACATGTAGCGTGAAAAGCCATCATTTCCAAGGGAGTGGAGCTTTCTGGCCTGGAGAAGCCTGAATGAAGCAGTACTATAGACATGGTCTGTGTGTTTGTTTCTACAAAGTTTCATGTGGGCCTAGCTTGAAACGTACCATAATATGTATTACTTGTTATTAATAAGAAAACCACTTATGACAGAGTATCCAATGGCATCTGCCATTACAAGTTACTTAAAAGCATTCTTAAATAGCATAAATAGAACCATGACTTCTTTCTCCTCTGAAAACTTTTTATAACATCAGAGCAAGGTAACTTCTGATGTACACTACTGCTGAGTAGTGTTTCTGGAGATGACAGCCTGATGCTGAGCTGCGTTTCCGATCGATAAGGATGCACTTAAAGTAACACTAGCAATTTATTTTTCCTAATGATCTCAGTTATTCTGGAACTAGGAATTCTAGGAAGCTGTAACATGTTCAAAGATATTAAAAAAAAAAAACAACAAGCTGAAAAGGGCGACATTAACAGAAATGTTATAAATCTAATATTTTTGAAATCAGGCAATGAAAAGCAAGGTGAAATCCACCTTGTACAAATAACATTTATATACCACTTTCCTTGCAGAGTGTCAGAATAGGGAGTCAGATGAATCATTTGGTGCATAATCTTATCTTTTCATGAGACAAAGTTCATGCGAAGCGATAAGGAGATGGGGCAAATTAGGAGAAGGTGAGTGCTGAAATGATGAAAAGATTACTTTCAAACAGGTACCTGTGTTGCCTTTTAATTTTTTGGCTGTCGTGCTCTTCACTGTTGCTGCCTGACCTTCCAAAATATGGTACTGTTGGAAACCCTTTCTTTGAAACAGGGTTTCCTGCACCTGCAGAAACAGAGGGCAAGACACGATAATTAGTTATCCCAGTGAAGCAGCTTTAAATGGGCTGAAATCAGCATCTTTCTCAGGTGTCCTTTTTCTCTTCCCTTCTCAGCCAAACCAGGAAAGAGACTAGCCTGCGTTTGGAGAACCTTAGCTGTCATTTCATTTTGCTAAGCAAGCCCTGCAAATTTATGGTGTCTCTAGACAAGGTTATTTATGTGTTACCTACTACACTTTAAATGACTATGAACCTATCTCTGCGCTATTTAGGCTGCTCACTGTACAGGCCACCAAACTAGTTCAGTTTGAGGGTGTGAAGTCCTTTTTTCCTCACAGCTGGCATCAGCGATCTCTTAGATGCATGTCGAGCGTTCCTTCCGCTAAACATCCAATTGTCATAAAAGGGGAAAATAACATTTTCTTCCTGACTTTAGAAGTTACTATTGGAAGCTTTGAATTAGCATGTATATGAGGAGGACAAAGGGGTAGTACCAGCTCTAGCCCCTCCTCTAAAGTCTTTGTAAATAAACAGAGAGCAAGCGATTTCGTGTTCCTAAACCCTGTGCTTGGCCCTCAGGCCCATTCAATGCCCCAAAGGGCTCTTTCTCTTTTCTTTCTTCTTCCTTCTCACACAGTGTAATACCCAGTCAGCCCCAGGATTTGTAGCTAGTTGTAAAAGGGCAAAGGTTTTACATGACTCTAGGCAACAGGAACACAAAACCAAAATTTCCATCCCCTTGCTCTAAGCAACTGCTAGACAGAGGGTTGGGTCTTTGTTCTGTTTTGATTTTTGTTTGGTTTGGTTGGTTTTGGGGGGGTTTTTTTTGATCCTGAAGGCAGCACCTTTGCTCTTAATTCATTCACATCAACCTGAGAAAATCACACATACTGCCTGGACTACTTCTTGCTCAGGCGTTCAGATTTGACACATTGCTTTGGGTCGCTGCTACCTCCACGTTTCCAGAGTCATCACTGTACAGATACAGTCAGAACACCCTCCAGCTAGCCTGAAAGAAGAGCAGTAGGGCAGCCAGCTGCATAAATCAAGTATACGACTGTCAACAGATTAAAGCCTTTTGATGTTGATTATTAACAGTTTTCAACATTGTAAAATGTTGACTCTTTTTTATTACTCTACAAACTCTCATTACTTCCTCACCAGACAGAAGCTTGAGAGCATGTTTGCATAAAACAAGCAACAGGAACTTCAAAATGATACCTCGGATGATTCACTAGGAACCAAGGAAAAGCAAACATGCCTGAACCCCACCAGTTGACATTAAAAAATAATAGTTTCTCTATGCTGATTCTAGCTTATCTCCAAAGATGAAAAATTTAAAAACAAAAAAAAAGAAAAAAAAAAGTACAGTGAACATTTTGTTTAACTATCCTGGGATTTGTTTTGTTGTTTAAATAATTTATTGGCTGCTCCTAGCCCAGGGGGAGCGTTCCTGATGCAGAGAGGCACTGCAGAGTGGGTGCATGCTGCCCATCCCTTTTCTTTGCGTATGTTCTGGGAGTCAGAGTTCAGAAGCAGGGAAGTGTGGGCTATCTCAGTGGGTCTGTGCCCTGCAGAGCTGTTCCTGGAGAAGTGAACATAGTTATGGCTAGGGCAGTTAGGCTGGCTCTAGACTTGTTTTGAACTATTGGAGTAGAGCCAAGGACCTGGCTCAACTGATAGATTTTGTTTTCAAGTTGCATAATAAGCACAAGTAACCTGCAAGACTTGATTATTTTTTTGTAGTACAATGGTTAAGTGCAGATAGGATTATTTAAATAGCAACTACAACAGGACCCATGTAAGCATTTTCCACATTACCTTCATCACCCTCCCAGGTGCTGCATCCTTGCTTGTAGGCCTTTGGGTTCTGATCTTACAGCTGCTCAAGTGTTTTGACATACTGAACACCGCAGAGTCTTTTAAAGATCCTGCCCATGAGGGTTTTATGTGTGTGTGTGTACTCACTCCTTCAGAAAAACTGCAGATCATATTCATCCATATTATTTTTATTAGGAAAAAATAATCTGGTTTCATAATGAACTAAAGAGTACTTTTAGTATGATTGAACTTACGGGGGTAACATTCCCTCCTTCCGGATACTTTTTCATCTTACTGCTCACTGTAGTTTCTTCAGAAGTTCAAGCACACCGATGAACTTCTCCTCTCACAGACCTTTTGCAAAGGCTTTGGAACACACTCATATAGGGGAAGATACTTATGTCTTGAAATACATGGCTATTGGCTGTCAAAAGAATCAAGAAAACAGTGTGTAAGTCAGCTGATAGGGCTTGATTTTTAGCTTTACTACTACTACAGGAGGAAAGCATACCACGTCACATATTTCAGATACTTTGAGGCAAATCTCCCTTTGGTGGGACAAGCGTATACTTACACCAGTCATCTGATACAGAATTAAGCAGAGTTCCTACGCAGGCAAACTCCAGACGAAAGGAACTTAATTCCAAATAATGCTTAATCTAGTCTATGCACAAAGCTTGCGCTGGCTCATATAGATCACCTTTTATGCCTGCTTAACTAAATACCTTTAAACCCCTGTGTTAATGTGCCAATACCACGTTTACACCTTGTTTCTCAGTGTGTCCACCTGACGGTTCACAGCACAGCAGCTAAACTGATACCAAAATAACTCTAGTTAAACTAGCTCCTGGTCTGGTCTGCATGCAAAGCTGATGATACATCTAAGAGCAGGATGTAGGAGTAGAGCGTGTTAAAAAAAAGAGGAGTCAGGAAAGTTCCCTCCTGCATTCCCTAGCACTGTGAAACCGTAACAATTTACAGGGGCTTTTGTCCTTCCCTAAATCCTTATGAACTGATAGTTTACAAAATAAAGGGACAGAAGGGACAGACTTAATTTTACAAAAAAGGATGGTCACATGCACAAGGTCTATACACCACGGAAATATGAAAGACTAGTTACACGGATTAATTCTGGTATAACTGAAGAAACAAAGTCCAAACTATTCCCAGCAGCATTTTGTTGTTCGACCTCCACTGGAACTGATTACATTTTACGACTCTCAGCAGAAGGATCTCTTAATTTCTGAGAGGTTTTATATACACCGTTGCTGAGCACTGGACGTGATCCAGCTGGTGTACAAGGAACAGCACATCTTACGGTGCCAAACCCAGTGCTGCTTCTTCACTGTCGGATAAAGGGGCAGCCAAACTCGGTGCCCGTAACCCACACAGTGCAACGCTTTCACGTGGCCTGGAGCCAAAAGACACTTCCAACACAATTTCGGCAAAGGCAGAAAAGGTGGAGAGGGCCGTAGGCCTCGCTCAGCCAGGGGACTTCATGGTGGGCTGCCAGTTGTGCTGGGGCCGGTGCCAGCCCCGGCAGCTGCCGAAGTTCCTGACCCTCCATTTGGAGACACACGCCGGACAGGCGGAGGCCACGACCCCGAGCCTTCCTCCTCGGGCAGCCCGTCCGCCTGGGGAGCAGCGGCTTTCAGCCTCCCGTGCCCTCCCTGGAAGCAGGGTCGGACAAACTGCGAGGACTTTCCCTCAAACACCTCCTCCCGCCGACGCTCGCCTCCTCGGCCCGCCCGGGTTAAGTTTTAACCAGCCGCCTTATCTACAGGCGAGGGCGCAGACGCTCCGCCCGCCACGAGGCCGCCCCTCATGAGCGGCTTGTGAGGGGCTTCGCCGTACGGCGGCCATTGCCCGCAGCGCGGGCCCCGGCGGCGCCCACCGCCCGGGACCCCCGTCCGCCACCGCCACCGCCACCGCCACCGCCAGGGGGCGCCCCGGCCGGGCCGCCTGCCGCCGGTCAGCTCCCCCGGCCCGGCCACGGTTTGCAGCGCTCGCGGCCGGGCCGGTGGCGGGGCTGGCGCCCAGGGGGCGAAAAGGCGGCGGCTCACCCTGCCATCGCGCAGTCCGCTGGCGGCTTTGAGGGGCTGGAGGCCGCTTGGGGGCTGGATGTCCCCGTCCCGTACCAATGCCGAGCCGCTCATGGTGTTGGCAAGCGTGAAGCGGCGAGGAGGGGCAGGAAAGCAGCCAGATGGCCGGCCCTTCCTCGGGGAAGCTCCCGCTATCGCGCAAGCACTGCGGCGGTGCCCTGGTTGTTAAAAAGCGGCAGGTGTAGGAGCAGCTCCGGCCTCCTCCACGCTCGTCACAAAACGCGTAGTTCCCGAGAGTGTTTTTCTTCCAGATCCCACAGTGAGCACCAAACTCTCTCCAAATCCCACTGACAGGCCAGCCTGCGGAGCTGGTGCCTGCCAGGGCGACAGTGTTGGCCTAACGCTAAGATACAGATGAACAGCAGGGAAAAAAACTTCTCTGGCAGCATTTACTCATTCATACAGTTGGACTGAGCTTTGCCAGCCAGAAGAGCACTACTTCTGTTTGCAAAGTCGTTTGGAAAGTCACCACTTGGTGTAACCAGGTTTTATGTGAAGGTTAAGAAGAATTCGTATGTGTTGGCCTCAGAGATGAGCTGTAGTCACAGGCTGCTGTGGAGGTCATGGAGAACCTCACCGTCAGCACAGACCCGAGCTGTGTTTCCTGGCATACCTTTCCCTTTCCTCCTCCCAATTTTTGCAACAAATTGTCTTCCTGCCAGAAGATTCCTTCAGACTGTGTGAATGAAGTATTATTGGGGGGGGTGGGGGGGAGAGAAGAGTGGTTTATTTCAACTTATGTCAGCTGTTAAACACTTTTATCCAAGCATGTACACATGCAATATGCACAAGTATTCGATAATGCTGAGGTTGTAACTCCTTTTGCTGCTAAACTCTCCATTGCACAACAGGCAAGAAATGGAGAATTGAGGTCATGCGTATGCCTTGCATGGTTAAAAACCTATCTACGAAGCAGGAAATTCTCTCACTGAACTTGTTTTGTCACAACACACCCACTCACAGGCATAAGAAAACAAAAATCAAGGCAGTTCAGGGCAGTGATGGGAAGGCATGGGCATTTTTAAACCATCTGACCTTTCATACCTTTCTCCTTGGTACTGACTTTAGCGGGGGCACTTACTGAGGTAAGGTATAAAAGAACCGTCTTGTACACTTTCTCCTTTTTCTCATTATTAGCTGCATTTCTGTCTACTGGACCTCAAATGAGTCAGTGGTACTGAGTGTAACTGAAAGCTTTTTCTAAAGGAGGCGTCTTAACTTACTGCATCTGTTAGGGACTAGGCAGAGCTGTAGGTGACCTTTTGTTTTGCCCTAAAGGAGGCTTGCTGTTAAAAGTAACTTTCTGATTTCTGGGGGACAACAGGATGGTTGGTATGCTATTTTAAGTGTTGCTGTCTTTGTAAACCTGGAATTACATACAATTTTTATGACACTCTGTAATTATGATAACGAGGGTGCAAACTTTTACAAAATATTTTAGCCCGAGATATTTATACCAATTCAGCCTTAAACATGGGTACATTTAGAGATGCATAGCGATAAAATGTGTCACTAGAAAGTGTTTCTACAGAAAAATAAACTATCTGGATGTAAGCATTTTTACAAGATTATATCTATGTCCATGCTGTGGGGTTGTACTGAATAAGGTCTCAGGTACTGTAAGTTCCACATGTGAAGGTGGTCTTAGGATTGTAAAGTTTTGCCTTTGCTTTTTTGTTTAGGAACTTCTTGGATTACTGGAAATTACAACTGAAATAATTTTCAGTTGTTAATTCACAAGTTATTGAATCTTTAACAATTTCATTCTATCAATTCTTGTGCTAAATTGGTACCAATAACAAAAATGTTTACATTTTCTTCCTTGCTATGAATGCTTTGCAACTGTATGGTAACAATCCTACTAATTTTCCAGCTGTCCTAAGTCTTCCAAAGCTAGCAAGACCAAAGCACGCACTGGATTTACCACCTTTTAAGTTGTTTTTGCTTTAGTTCTGCTCTACGTGCATGCTTTATATAAACCAAACACATTTATGAGTGCCTGACTTTTAAGAAATTTAGAAATTCTGTCAGTATCTCACTTTCTCTTGGGTGTGAGGCCCCAACATGGGCATCTTGGGACAGTGGTGTCCGTCTAATACATGCCAGTCCCTGGATCTGTGGGAGGAGGGAGAATGATCACATAGGCTGTGCCTCAGGAGCTCTCCTTTTGGAGGATCTCCCTTGAGTATTGTGTTCCCCTAAGGAACATATTCTGTGGCTATGACCTAGTATGCTGGGCTCCCTTCCAGCTTTAGGGCTCAGCACACCAGGTTTGGATCACTCTGCCAGCACCCTGTTCGTACAAGCAGTTATGGAAAAGCAGTGTCCTGTAAAAGCATGACATGAAATCTGCAGCTCATTTTGTACCCAGGGCAAGCTACCACTTTTCTCCAGCCCTTGTATACCTGGGCTGAAGTGGTGGCCAGGGTCTAAGCATGTGCAGGAGCATCGTGGTGAGGCTGTTCCACCTGCACACACCATGACTCTCCTGTGTGTAGTTAAGTGGGGAGACATCCAGAGTCCCTGTTGAGTCAGCTACTGGCTTCTTCAACTCTGCTTTGGCATCTACCATCAGAACAGTGCCCAGATAGTTAATCTCTTTGCCTCATCCTTCCTAAAGCCTACCACGAGGGATGAGTAGTAGCACAGAAGAAAATAATTTGAGGGCCAAAGGAGTCTCATATTAAATGGATAAGTAAGTCAGAATACTAGTCACAGTTGTGAGTCGTCACAGACATGAGTCATCTCAGTTGTCGAATGAATGGCTCTATGAAAATCTAACATGGTCTATATTTGAGCAGAATTATCTTTCAGATTGGCTCATCACTGTAATCTTTGACTAAATAAGCCAGATCAGCTACTGGACCAACTTCTCTTCATGTGCTCCACAACAGAAACTGCACTGCATGGGATCTCTTTCAATATGTAAGCAGGTTTGTCTAATCTCTGAAAAAACAGCTGGGACTGTATAGTCATACAACAAAATCATAAAGTAACATCCTCAAAATTATTTGGTCTACTCATCAACTGGACAGAAAGGTGTTCAATGTAAGTAATTCAAATAAGATGAATGCAAACTTAGTATGCGGTAGGCTAGTATTATGCAGTTCTAGAGTTCTTAATCTTAAATTTGACTGCATAAAGAATATCTTATTGATTCAGATCCAGGTTTCCAGCAGGCTGATGCAGGATATTTAAGTCTATTGTAAAATGCCATAGATCACTCCAGTAGTGACAATGTGCATATGTAGCAAAAGAGAGCAAATTCCCCCATCATTCATTCAAAATCATTCATCAGTCATCATTCATTCTAAATATTGGTTAGGAATGAGAAATTCAGCATATTTTAGTGTCAGAAAATTACAGTAGTGTCAATATTCTGTATCGTATGCACTACGACTGTAAGAAAGAAAACGCAGTACCAATCCTCTCAGAATTTAAGCTCGTTTCAGAGACACTATTAGGAAATTAATAATGGTTTCACAACATAATTTTATCGTTTTGTAATCAGGATAGAGGCCCATCATACATGGTCATTGCTGCAATGTAGATGAGGTCAGAGTTCCTCCCCACTGCTATAAGGTTATCAGTTTAAATACCTTTAATGGCCTTTTCTGAGAGGAAAAAATAGGATATGATTAAAGTAAACTTTAAAGGAACATATCTCTTCATTTCTGGAGTTGCATGGAAATTAAACATGCAATATCAATTAAAAGCAGTGAGAACTGTAATCTAATTCCTATTAAACTGTGAAAAAAACCCGAAGAAAATGGAATGCCTTTCTGTAGAATAACCCTGATCATACAAGAAACACCTCAGTGCTCCCCGAGGGCTTTGTTGAGGGATGAGCCCTGCTGTGTTGGGTGGTATTTAACCTTAGAGCAGGCAAAGCAGACTCCGGCCATGACTTACTGCCCTTTATGATAGCAACAGACCCAAAGATTGTGCCTGCATTTGCAACTGTGGAATGCCTGGGTTAAGGCTATTAAGAAACTACAAAAAAACGTGACTATACAAAAAATTCACTGACCACATGAATTGATTCTTTACCTTTATTTGTGACTCTGTGAAAGCAACAAGTATTGAACGTGTCCAGCAGCTGCAGAATAAGGAACATCCTATCCTTGTGATTACAGAACTGCTTTAAAAGCATGTCGAAATGCAACTGAACGAGAATGAAAGAAAAATTAAACGCATTGTGAAAAATCATCTGTGTATCTCTTCCTTTTTTTTTTGACTGAAGTATGTTATTTATAAATGAGTACGTTATTAAAAACTGAGCATAGTGCTTTACAGCCAGTAAAAGACAATAGACCAAATGTTACTGTTACCCACAGCTGGAGCAGATTGATAAAACCAGCACATTGTCTTTGCTCACATAGTTTAAAGTCTAAATAAAGGTGTATGATCAAAAGAGTAAATTGGCTCAGCAAGGTGGCAGAGAAAGGGCAAAAGTGAAAAAAAAAAGCTATATCGGTAGGTTGTAAAACGCATAATTGGTTAAATAAGGTGGTTTTGCTGGGTGCCATAAGCTTTAAAAAAGTGATCTACAGTCTGTTTGCATTACAGAAGTGAAGCACTTTCAAAACAGCGTTTGGAAAGGGGTGATACTATCCCCAAAAATCTGCTCAGCGCATTCAAATGAGTCGATGCTCACATCGATGTTATACTTCTCCTTTTTTAACATGTTCCAGTCAACTGAGAAAAAGGTAAGGATTATTGCTATTATGTCATTTGACTGAACAACTCACTAGCAATCTATCACGCAAATAAGTGCATTTTCCACATTTATCCTTTCAACCATATGTTTTTTACAAAAATTAGAGTTGAGAATCTAGCATGCCATTTGAAGTCCAAGGCAGCTCTTTATGAAGAAATCCAGTGAATTTTTTTCTCTGACTTCAACCAAACCCTGAGAGAACAAACTGGGGGAAAAATAAAAAGAACAAAAAAAGCAAGCGACCAAGTGGCTAAACATACTCTACAGAAAGAAACTCTCCCAATTCCATGATAATACAGATAAAACTGAGTAAAATTTTTGCTTTTGCGTGGTTCCAAGTATATGATTTGTCCAAATATTAGCTATTCCAATCTAAAGTTAGGTGTGAATTTAAAGTGGAAATGCTCTAGTAAAAGAATTCCATGTGCCCTACTTGTTCCAGAATAACAGTAGTCACATGTGAAATTATTTGGTAATGGATATAGCTGAACAGATATTTTGGAGTATCTTTGTGCGAAGCAGTTCTTGGTAGACAGGGAGAAATAGGAGAGGACAAGGGAAGAAATCTGTGATAAAGCAGGAAGCAAGTGGAAAAAAAAATTTAAATTGTGGGGAGCTTTGAAGGAGCAGCTGGGGGGCTGTCCCAAGCCTGGGCCAACACTGCCCCTGGGAAATTTTTCTGCCCTTGTAAAGCATAGAGACCACATATTTTATAAGATTTTTGTGTTCCCGATGCAACTATTTTTAAAGTTCTGTGAATGCAAACTGCAGCCTCCCTGGCTAGAGAGCTCCGTTTAGTATGGTTATTGGCATATAAGTCATCTTTTAAAAAGGAAGCAGCTTCTTTTTTGCTGCTTTGTGGCAAAATCCACATCAACAGCCCCACTGAATGTCATCAATAATCCCATTCTTGTATCTTGAATCAAAACTATACTTTCAGTGATGTGTCAAAAAATCCAAATCATTGCAAAAAATAAACACGGTGGGAAAATACAATAAATATTCCCATGGAAGGGAAGTAACCTTTTTCTGATTTCTCAGAATTAATTTCCATTGAATTCTCAATGCCTGCCAAGTAGACATTAGCTGGTGTCATAAAAAATTGTTCTAGTTCCTGCTGACCTTATTGGGAGCAGAATCAGAGCCTGGATGGGTGGATTTTAAAGAACAGAGCTGGATTCAGAGGTGAAAACTAAATGAACTGCTTCTCTGTCTCCTAAGAACATGAAAACGTGGTGCAACCCTATTACTCAGTGAGGATCTGTTCACTGGAAAATCACTGAGGGAATAATGAGGGGGGAAGAACAAGAGGGGGAGGAAAAGGTGAGAAGAAAAAGAGGGAAAGGGAGAGCAAAAAGGAAAAGGGAATTTGCTTTTGATGTCACAGTTCTATCAACTCATGCATTTTTCATGGCTACCAACTAGTGCTAAAATAATGCTGTGCTGACAATCTGAGCATGAAAAAAATCAGCCAGACTCCCAAACATAATGGTACTGGCTTAAAAATAATGAGATTTAGAAAAATTCAAACCTCAAAACTTTTCTTTCCGTTCTAATTTATAAGCCTTTCAGGTTTGCACATTCAAGCTTTTCTCTCAAACTTGAGATTTAGAAATATAACTTTTTAAGGAAACCTGATGTTCCAATTTAATCACATCTGCGGAAGAGCTAGAGCTTAAAACAAAGGTAAATGTTGCAAAATCTCACTGTAATCATAAGAGCTGGCAACACTAAATGTCATAACCATGGTATACTGTACAGTTTTGATGTAAAATGAACTAAAAATCACTAGATGTTAGATACAAGTGCATTAACTCAAGTTGCATTTGTGCCCTTTGCTAGAAAGTAATTAAAAACTGAAAGTGAAGCCAGCTGGCAAATTAAAATGAAGTGGTAGGACTCAGGAGTTAACCTGTTTTGTAGCTCAAGCTTCATATTTTGTAAACTGTAATAGAAGCAGCGAGCATTAGTGTTTCTTAGTGCTTTTGGTTAAAACTTGATCACTTTTTAAACAAAGTAATTAATGGACTGGATGTTAACATTCTTTTATGTTTTAGTCATATGGGCTACAGCAGTGTCGCCTGTTGCCTTTACTTTCAGAGGTAAAGACAACCTATGCACAGGTGCAGGAAACAGCAGGGACACTCATTTGCAGGAATAGCATTTTAAGCTGGAAATTTAAACTACATGGATATCAGCCTTCAGATATTATTCACCTCAGTAGTTCTGGGGAGTTTCTATAATTATTCTGTAGATTTTCCATGTAAGTGCTGGACCTTGTGATGTTGAGCTATAATGGATGTGGGCTTTCTGTGGTTTTATGTCTTCAGGCTGGCCAGCACTCTTAAGAACACAATTATCAACACCCCAGTGTTAATTACCAATGGCACTGTAAATGCATTAGTGTAAAAAAAAAAAAAAGGTGAAAAATTAATACACTAGTAAAACCATGTAGTGACATTTTCAGTGAACTGGAAAAAAACCGAGGCAATGTCAAGGGGCCCACGCACAACTCTTACGCTCAGCTTTATCATATGTAATCTCACTTTCAGCAACATATATCCGCGTGCCCCTGTACGCTCTGACAGCAGTACACTCCTCGGCTTTTGGGCTGTAACCGAGAGAGAAACGTCTCCGCAACAGCCCTGTCAAACGCCAAACAGCCCTGCGGGAGACGCGCCTGCCCGTGCTGGCAGGGCAGGTACTGAGGACAGCGGATCGCCCCGGGACCCAGCGCCTGGTGGTCGGTCTCCCAGCGCCCGGTGGTCTCCCAGCTGCCCGACGGCTCCTCGGCGCAGGTTTCGGAAGCGCTGATGATGCCGGTGGCAGGAGGCGCGGGCGGGCAGCGCCGCATGCCGCAGCTCGGCCACCCCGCCGTGCCGTGCCGTGCCGAGCCGAGCCGAGCCGAGCCATACCGTACCGCCCGCAGCCCGGCAGCCCCGTGCAGAAAGAGCCGCCTTCCCCACGGCGGTCAGCCAGCCGGGGCCCACCCCCCGCACCGGAGATCTCCGGCTGATAAATCAAAAATGGAGGATGCGCCCTCTCAGCCATTAATTAATAATGTAGCTCGCTGTCTTCCTGTGTGACACACGCTGGAAGGCACCGAGCGGCCAATAAAGATGTAGGGGAGAGCAGGGGAAGGCTCCTCCCCGCAGCTCTTCCTGATTGAGGGCTTGAAGAAGTAGATCAAAAACTTCCCAGGAGCCGGGGGGGGTGGGGGGGCAGAGGAAAGGGGAGAAACGAAAGGGGACTGCGTTTCGCACCGGCCGAGAGGCGAAGGCAGCCTGCGGCCGCACCAGGTGGGCAGGCGCGGGGGAACCCCCGCCGCGGCAGGCCGGAGGGCGGGCGGGTAGCCCCCCGCGCCGTCCCGCAGCGGCGAAGGCCGGGGCGAGGCGCGGTGCGGGATGCGCCGGGCGAGGAGGACCCCCATTAGGCAGCGTCCCGGCAGGAAGGGAAGGAGGGAGATAAGCGGTCGGCGCTGCCCCTCCTGGGTGTTTGCTTTGCGGGGAGGAGGAGGAGACGGCGGCGGCAGTGGTGGGGGGGGAGTGGAAGTTGGTGTCCGGCCCGGCGTGTGTGGGTCAGAGGCGGGGGAAGGGGGGGTGACCCGGGGGCAGGGGATCCGGAGGAGACAAAGCGCGGCGGCGGCGGCTGGGGTATCCCCGAGCCGAGCACGTTGCGCGGCTCGGGCGGGGGGCGCCGCCTCCGCCCGCTGCTCGGCGTCACGGCCCCATTGTGAGGTAGAGGGAGGCGGAGGCGGGAGGAAGAAACCGCCGCTCGCTCCGCGCGCAGTACCACGGCAGGCAACGGCGTGTCGGTACACAAAAGGACGCCGTGTCGCCGCCGGCGCTTTCTCCCGCTCCTTCTCCGGCTCCCCCGGGGGGAGGGACACGCCGGGCCCGCTCCCTCCTCCCCGGGCCGGGGGGGCCGCTGCCCGCACTCACTCCTTTCCTCCGTATTTTGGTTGTTTGGTTGGTTTTTTCTTTCCTTCCCCCTCGAAGCGGGTCCTGGAGCAGGAAGAGAGCGCGGAGCGGGGCGATGCCGCTGCTGCACGGAAAGCCCTTCGTGAGGGAGAAGTGCCCCGCTGACCTTCGGCCGGACGAGCGCGTTTTCTACTGCAGGGTCACTAACGAGATCTTCAGGAACTACGAGTAAGAGACAACCCTTGTGTCTGTACCCGCTACCGGCCGTGTGTCCATCTTGCCCCCCCCCCCCCCCCCCCGCTCCGGGGCGGCGGGCGGGGAGCGGTTTAACCCCCGAACGGCTGACACCTGGGCGGGCGGGGAGGGGATTCCCCGGCAGCGCCGCGGGGAGCCCTGCCGGGGGGGGTGGGGTGGGGGGGGCGCGGCTGGCGCCGAGCCCCTGCCCTCCCGAAGGGGGTGGGGGGAGAGGGCGGATCTCTCGCCCGGGGCAGGGGGAATCCCTGCCTCTGCTCGGCGGGGGTAACCCGCGGCCCCCTCCCCTCGCGGGGACGGAGGGGAGCCGGCTCCTTCCCTCACCGCCTCCGCCCCGCATCGCTCTTTCCGCGGTGTCGCTCTCGCCCCTGTCCCCCTGCCCCCGCCGGGGAAGTGAAAGTTGAGCGTGTGGGAGGCGGCGGGCGGTAACGAGTGTCTGCCGGGCCCGGGCTCTTCCCCTCCCCTCCGCCGGCAGCCGCGTGTCGGCGGCGGACGGTGCTAGGCCGCCCCGCGGAAGGGGCCGATCCGGGCCCGGGTTCAGCTGGGGCAGCGGGGCCGGCCGCCCTATTGTTGGGGGGGGGCTCCGCATGCGGAGTCGGCTGGGCTCGGTCGGGCTTGGTTCCCCGGCCGGCTCCCGCCGCGGTTAACCCCTTGTGCCGGCCCTCCGCCGGGCCGGGGTGCCGGGGCCGCCGCGCCGCCCAGGGCCGCGCTCGCCCCGCCTCCGCCGAGAGCCGCCGGTTGACCCGGTTGGAAATGGCTGGCGGGCCCTGCCGCCCGGCCGGTGCGGGGGAGGGCAGCCCGGCCGCGGAGGTCCCTGCACCTGTCCGGCGAGGCGAGGGTCCCGCAGCCGGAGCGCTCCCTTCCCGGCCGGTCGGCACCGGCAGAGGTTAAACCCGGCCTGAAAGCGAGCGGGCACACCTGTCCCCTTAGGATCTGTCTTTCTTGTTAGATTTTTCTCCCTCTTTCTGTCCCTTCCTTTTTTTTAAATTTTTTTTTCCCCTTCTCCGTGTAAAAAGACCAGTGGAAACTGTGAAACTGCCGTTAACCGTCGAAAACGGATTGCACGGGTAGCCCCGAACTTGCTGGCGCTTACTTTATCGCTTGTAAGAACAATGGACAGAAAGTATTTAGCGAGACGTTTTTCAAAAGCTGATAGATGTGTATGTGTGTTCACCCCCGTCTGATCCAGCACTATCCCCGCCTACAAGAAGGCCCCTGCATCCAAACTCTCTCTATTTTTTTTTAAAGACGTGCAGACTAATGAGATTAAATCTGAAATACTTTTCATTTGCAGCATACGAAATTAGAGCACACCTAAATCTTTTTCGTGTTTAGACTTGTTTTTCTTACTCAAATACACTTCACCTAATAAAATTTTAAAGAAGTTGGATTAGGTAACTTTAGAGGGTAATGCCTTACTGTTTCCTGAACGGTATACTTGAGGGGGGAGGGGGGGGTGTTGAATGTTTTGTTGGAAGTTTTGTAAGGAGTGTTTTCATTTTAGGGCGTATAAGAACCTAAGGATCCAGAGCTGACAGCCTCCTGTTTCTGTAGGAATTAAGTCCCCCTCCCCCAGCTTCCAATAGTTCAAAAGCTGCTCTTCTGGTTACAATTATTATTATCACATAATTAGATGACTCTCATGTATTTGTTGACACTGCACTGAAATACACTTAAGGTATGTGTAGTTTTGCTAAAATTTTAGCATGAAAAGTATCCTTTTAAAACATCTTTCTGCTTTCAAAGGGTTTGGTGAATATTTTAAGTACTCTGTCAGGCTTATTTGCACTGCAGGGATGTTGTCACTAAGAAAAAGTGTTAATGACCAAATTCCATATTTAACCAAAGTTCATGAATTAAGGGATAAATTTAGACTTGTGTTCACACAGGCAATCCCTAGAAATGTCAGTGGGTGGTTAGCTCAGAGGTCAGGGCTTAGAATATGGTATTTGGGACAACTCTGCAAAGGAGTCTGCTATGCTTGTTTCTTGTCTATATGGAGTGGGTTGGTTTGTTTGTTTGTTTTCTCTTCTGGCTTTTTTGTTAGGTTGGGTAAAATTGGTGCTTTGGATTGAAAAGTTTAGTATTTTGTACTTAGCAAGGTGTCCTGGCACAGATGAGTAAGTTTAGATTAACGTTAGTTGTTTGTGGCATAATCTACTGGAGAACGTAAGGTCATCTTTCAGTAAGTTTTAAAGGTGCTGATCCTTGTCTCTGCAAAGTGATGCTTCAAATAGCTAAGGTCTTCTGAAAACACTTCCCATTTCTTTGCCTAAGCAAGGGCAATTAGCTTAATAGGAATAGGGAGGGCTCACTTGTAAAAAATTGTATCGGCTGTTTCCTGAAAGAAAACCGCTGTCTAAATCTGGCTTCTCTGAATGTACTTTTGCAATGGCAAGTTGAATTTTTTGAGGGCAGAATTTAAAAATTCTAGAGTCTGACTAGATCAAACAGGCTGTATAGATACATATGGTAACCTGAATTCACCCCCTTCCTCAATGATATGAATGCTTTTAATTACTACAAATGGTTTAAGACTTCAGTTGCTTTCTTGTTTGTTTTTTGTTGTTGGTTTGTTGTTGTGTTTTTTTACACAAACTTAGTGTTGAAAAGCTTCTTTCATGCCCGTGGCAGCTTTAGTAGAGATGAATACAAATCATATGTTAGTGTTATTTGTCTCAATATAAGAAAACATCATGCGATTGCGAGGAGGATTTGGCAAGACCAGTATTTTGTAAAGTGACTTTCCTGTTAAGAATGCATTTCCTTTTTAATCTGAAATACCATCACGTAATTTTGTAACCCTTTAAAAGGGGGTGCAGTGTGGTGGCAGTGTTCGATTGTGTTTATCAGGAGTAGCAGGAACCGGGGGAACTGTTGTTCTTCATGCTTGGTTGTACTCCCAGTTAGAGGGACAGACCAACGAAAGGGTCTCTGGAGCCATAGTAGTAGCTGGAAAAGCAAGTGCGGGGGTGTGTGAGATGCACCAGGAAAGCATTAAAGGAGTGGGATGTTACCACTAGTCTTTGACACCTTGTCTGTGAAAGTTAATAGCTGATCTAGATGTGGGGTGAAAGCTGCTATTAAAAGTATGGGAAGTCTTGCTCGTGAAGACAGCTTGAAAAATAAAACGATGAGTAGTATAGATACAGTGGTAGGAATGTTCCTCATTCTAAAACCTGGGGGGGGGGGGGGGGGGGGAGGAAGAGCAGTTTTGCATTTTCAAAACTTACTGAAACTTCTTTATAGGTTGGCCTGTGGAATTCTTGGTTACAGTGAAAAAGAGATCTGTTCAAGAGGCTTTTCAGTGTCCTTAGTTAAATTAGGTGGATTTTTCTCTTTTGTTGAAGAGAAACTCATAACTTGAAATATATTCCTTAATGCATAATTAACCTGTAGATATTAAGGAATAAATGTCTCTCACTGTTTGTTTGTTTTCTTTTGTGCATTGTTTTGTAATATCTATTATTGACCACTTCTGGAGACAAGGCAGAGTACAAGAACGCTTTTGCGATCCAGAGTGGCAGAGCTGGTCTTCTGTGATTACCCTCCTACCGTAGACTAAATAGATTATATATTAGAGGCTCATAGGGGCTTCAGTAGTAAAAATAACAATTATTACAAATTAGCCATTCCGTAGATTTTTTTTTTCCCCTGCTTTTTCATCTCTCTTAAATTTCACTTAGCATGACTTTCTCATATTTTATATTCTCTGATATATAACTCTTCTGTTTTAAAAAAGAAACACTTCCCCCTAACTTTTTTTAATGTATGCTAAGAAAATGAATGGAAGTAAATAGTTTGAAACAAACATGTTCTTGAAACACACTAAAAACCCAGCAGATCTTGAACTCAATGGGAACACTTAGTTCAAGCAAAAGGCATCTGTCATTTCTACACTGGATTTCTGTATCCATTGCAAGTGCAGTCAGCACAGAGATGGCAAATAATTTATTTCTAGCTTCTGTTAATGAACTGCCTCCTAGCAAGCACCTACAGAGTAGCACTATTATACTACTTTTCAATGATTTGCTGATAATTTTACCTTGCCTTGCATGGAAAACTAGCTAATGTAAATGAAAAAGGCATCCAGCTGAGAAGTCAGCATTAATCACTACTACAAAGACAACTCGGTGTTTGGTCTCTGCTCCTCGAGTGGACATCTTCACCATGTGCGGTGGTCCCGTTTGACTTCTTGCAGGCAGATGGGGCCATGCAAGTGAGCTTTGTGGATGTGTTTTGTGTGAGCTTCCTTCTCTGTGTTGTCAAGAGTTACAGAGATCTTAAACTAGTGAGGAAGCCCCAAAGACTGTCATACCCTAAAGATGTAGATAAGGCTTCAGATGTGACATAGCAGCAAATGCCCTTGCTGTTGTGAATTTAAGTTGAACATAGAATATGAGCGAGTGTGTTACTGCTCTAAAGAAAGAGAAAGGGTGTCACTGCTGCTGCTGCCACCATTCTCTTGGTTTGCTGCCTGTTGTGTCTGCTCTTTGTCAGTCTTTTTGTGATAACTGATGTGCACCAGAGAGACAGGGACAGAAAGAGTACTACAAATAACATCTACTGCTATACAGTTGGGATTTTGTTTTCTCTCACTCAAACCAAGTTCAAGTGAGATCATTAAAACATTGCAATAAAGCTGTGTTAACAGACTTAAGCCACAGATGGTTTTGATGTGCTATAGGTAATGACTGGCTAAAGACAAATAATGCTTTCAAAATCAAATTAATTTTTTTCACACAGTTTTTTTTCCTCCCTGTAAGTTCATGGGGGGGAAAATCCACACAAAACAAAAGAGGAAATGAGGGAGAATGAAACTAGATACACAAACTACTCTTCTATGCAAATGGAAAAATGTTTTCCTCAAATTTGTTTCAGTTAAAGTCGTCTTAGAATTTTGCATTTGTAATAATCGTGGATTAAAAATTTTAGAGAGGGGTTTGTTACTGGTTTTTGGTTTTGTTGTCTGTGTCGTCCGTCCGTCCGTCCGTCCGTCCGTGTCGTGTGTCATGTCGTGTCGTGTCCCGTTCCAACCCCCCCTGTAAGTTCAATGCTGTTGCTTTAAATAGCACGACTGCCTGGTGTCCCCTCACAAAGAATAACAACAGCTCTTAAAGGCACACTGTCAGCGTCAACCTCAGTCTCCCTCTCTGCTCTCTCTTCCCCCAGCCCTCCCCCTTTTTACTTTCATAATTTTTGAAGATTATGTTCTAGTAAATTTTTTAATAACTCTTAGGGTGTTTTTTTCCTTTCCTGGCTAAAGATAATTATCAAGAGCCTCTTTGGCGAGTGAGACGCAAATATGTATGTAGAGACACACAGCTGCATGAAGATTGAGTAAATGTTTCTTTATTCATTGAAGTCAGTAAGACTACTAAATATTATTCTGACTATAATACAGAAGTATTGAGATGTAGGGGAGGAAGAGATCTGAAAAGATCATGTTTTATGGATCCAATCATCTTAACAAAAAAAAAATGAAGTTTTGTAACCTTTTCTTTAAAACATTTAAGTAACTATACCTTAAAGATACTGATTTGCCGTCGGTGACAGCAAAAAAAAAAAGAAAAAGACTATTTTATCCTATGCACAAAGAATGACTGACAGCCATCCGTTCTTCATATATTGAATAATTTCTCTCATTCCCTCTCCTTTGTTCTCCTCTTCTTGTTTAGGGTAAGCAAACCCAAATTATTCCTTGTTACTTATGAGTGTTAGACCCATGTACTGTCAAATATATTAAGTAGATGCAGGTGATCTAAAAATCTAAAATTTTGTAGCTATTAAATATTCAGATAATATATCTCTTCTGCTTCTCACAGCTGATGATCTTCCTAAAGCATCTTTCCCTCACTCAGAGGAATCCTGTGCTCATACAGAAAGGATTATCTGAGCCAGGACCCTCCATTGTCCTCAATCTGGAATTTCCATTTTCATTTACAAAATGTTATGGTTTGTCTGCTCATTTGAAGTGAACATCGTTGTCTGCATCAGTCTGACTGACACACTGACTGATGCACATTTGCCAGCTTGAGTTTGCAGGGACCCTTCAAGAAAAAGCTTTGAGTGTGAACTGTCCATTTCTCTCACCCCATTACTAGAAATGATTTGAATTGTTCTGTTCTTTTAAAAATGGTAACACTGCGCAGCATAGTGGTTTGTTTCTTTTTTTAAAGGAATGAAACTTCACTATGGGTAGCTTGTGTAGCATGCAGTGTTCTCACAGTACTGTGTATCTGCCTTGAAATAGGATGTTGAACTGATACAAGGCAAAACAAAACTGTTTGTCATGTTTTGTGTTGCATATTTGTCAATACTAGTCCATTAAATTTTTTTAAGGCAGGCAAATAAAAAACTGTCTGAACCGAGGCTTATTGAAAGATTGCTCTGCTGCCTGATCACTGATCCATAATACGGTTTAACATGGTTTTGTGAATAGCTACATCATATACTTCGTCCAGAAAGTGTTTTAACAAACTGCTGTTTTTCTGATATCTGTCAAAAATTGATGGGTATTGACTAATGAAAGCTCTTCTTTCTTGATTCCAATGTAATAACTATTAAGCAAGCAAGCAATAACAACAATTTAATTTTAACATTAATTTGAAATACAGGGAAGGAGGAGAATCAATATTTGCTACTGGAACAAGGGAGGAGAAGAATCCATAGGAAAAAATAGTTTAATGGTTTTTCGAAGAGCAATGCAAACAGTGAAGGAATAAAAACTATTTTGAGAACTACTTGACATTAATTTTTTTACCTCTTACACCTTTTGTGAGCTTGGGCTCTCAGAATCTGAAACTTACTTAAGTTTCAATGTGTTTGTGTGATCTTAAGGTCATTTTATGTTTGTACAGTTTTAGAACCTCCTCTTGCAAATATTTCTGGAAATGTGGGGGATGTGAGGAGGATATGACACCTATTAAACTCAGTGTGCTTATTCTTATGCATAAGGTTTCTTCCATGTGAATATTTGTTCGCAGCACTTCTAGGTCTTGACGCTGTTAGTGTAGTCTGTAGTGAAACTTTGGTTTTACAATAGCACTTTACCATGCCATGGCTAAAAAGTGGTAAATAATCCTTGATTATCTACAATCTGTAGAAGAGTACAGCTGCCTTTGCATTTCAGGCTTGTAGAAGAAATTTGCTGCTGTATTAATAGTGAGCAAATTCAAAATGTTAGTCAGCACTCAACTGTTTTCTCTCTCCCACACCCTCTGTCTTTCCAGTGATTTTTTTGAACGCACCATTCTGTGCAACAGCCTTGTGTGGAGCTGTGCTGTCACAGGTAAACCCGGACTCACATACCAGGAAGCACTGGAATCGGAGAAGAAAGCCAGACAAAATCTTCAGAGTTTTCCAGAGGCACTCATCATTCCAGTTCTCTACTTGGCCACCCTTACCCATCGCTCCCGACTTCATGAGATGTGCGATGAAATCTTTGCTTATGTCAAGGATCGGTATTTTGTTGGTGAAACAGTGGAAGTAGTTAGAAATAATGGTGCAAGGTAAGTGTATTTAAAAATAAATATGTATTTCTTTTTGTTTAGTGGGGGTGATTTTTGTGTGTGTGCTTTTTTTTTAAACGAAGAATTGGCATAATAAACTCCATCAAACTCGCCCAATGTGAGGTGTGATGCTCAAGCTAGCGATAGTGTTACTGCTTCTCTCTACTTTAATTAAGAGTAGGATTGTATTGCTAGGCTTGGTATGGCTTTCTTTAGCTTAGAAGCAGCTGTGGAGGCAGGACAGCTCTCTAGGATCTTGACACTGCTGGTTTTTGGTCCCCATGGTGCATTTGCAAAGGAATGTCAGTCCCCTGATGTGAGAA